>NW_026988419.1:32400000-33600000 GCF_030222135.1 Aotus nancymaae | reverse complement strand
TAAAGCCTGAGTTCACTGCAGGGCAGCAGTGTGCAGCCTGGGATTGCCAAGCCAAGATCTGCAGCCAGTACTCTAGTGGGAAAGGAGCCCACATTTTCAGAGCACTGAGAGGAAGCGTGGCTGTAATTGTGAGGAAATACAGAGAAGACACGTGGCTGGGCAAGAGACTACCTATTAGCCATTACACATAAGTGCCATTTACTAGATTACAGTTTGAACTTCAACACCAAAAATACTTTGCTAATATACTCCCCTGTGAAACCAAGGACATTAATTCAGCTACAAATAAAGATCCTGCACAAAGCCTCGGTTCTCTGAAAACATGCAGAAAAGAAGTCAATTTACTATTCTCAAATTACTACGCAGTTAAAGGAACATCAGCCCACACAGATGAGAAAGAATCAGTGCAAGAACTCTGGCAACTCAAAAAAACAGTGTCTTCTTTCCTCCAAAGGATCGTACTAGCTCCCTAGCAAGCATTTTTAACCAGGCTGAAATGGCTGAAATGACAGAAATATAATTTAGAATATGGATAGGAAAAAAGATCATTTGAGTTTCGGAAGAAAGTTGAAACCCAATCCAAGTAATCCAAGGATTACAATACAATGATACAGGAGCCAAAAGACAAAATTACCATCATAAAAAAGACCTAAACTGATCTGATACAGCTGAAAAAAACGCTGCAAGAATTTCATAAAACAGTCACAAATATTAATGACAGAATAGATCAAGCTGAGGAAAGAACCTCAGAGTTCGAAGACTGAATCAATGAGACAAAAATAAAGAAAAAAGAATAAAAAAGAATGAACAAAGCCTCCAAGAAATACAGGATTATGTAGAGACAAAATCTACAACTCTTTGGCGCCTCTGAAAGAGAGAGAGAGAAAGCAAGCAACTTGGAAAACATATCTCAAGATACTGTCCAGAATTCCCCCAGACTCATTAGAGAGGCTGACATTCAAATTCAAGAAATGTAGAAACTCCTGCAAGATATAGCACAAGACCATCCCCAAGACACACAGTCATCAGATTATCCAAAGTCAAAACGAAGGAAAAAGCATTAAAGGCAACTAGAGAGAAGACGTAGTTCATCTACAAAGGGAACCACATCAAGCTAACAGCAAATCTTTCAGCAGAAACCCTACAAGCCAGAAGAGATTGGGGGCCTATATTCAGCATTCTTAAAGGAAAGAAATTTTAACCAATAATCTCATATCCAGCCAAACTAAGCTTCATAAGCAAACAAGAAATAAAATCCTTTTCAGACAAGCAAATGCTAAGTAGAGTTTTTTAAGAACCTGAAACTGGAAAACATACTAAAATTTTGCTCTTCAAAGTCTGTGGTCCATAGACCAGCAACATTGGCATCAGCTGGGAGCTCATTAGCAATGCAGACTCTCAGGCCTCAGCCCAGTCCTACCCAATCAGTTATCTTGACAAGATGCCTAGGTGGTTTCTAAGTACATTAGTATACACTGTTCTATGTTTTTCAGATGTATCTTTTTTAGGAGATAATGTTTTTCTACAGGTTTTTATCTTTAGGCTATGGCATTGAATGGAATATTGATATACCTAATTTTCTTTTGTATTTCCTATAAAAATTTCACCTTGAAAAAATCTATTTCTCATGACTGTCTAGGGTACACTTTGTAGAAGAGGCAACATAGAAATAGAGCAGAAAGAGTAGAAACATCTCGTTTACATCCCTACCCGTCATTTCTATCATCAGAGTGAAGGCCAAAATGTCTTCCTGCCTGTTGACTCAGAGGCAGACCTGCCCCCAAATGCCTAGATGCGCTGTCTTTGCCTTGCTTGCTTTGTACCTAAAAGGAGATGTGTTTCTGCAGCTCCAAGGTCAGTTTTCTTCACTCGTTTAAGGCCAGCTCTTTCTCCAATAACATACAGGCTGCTCTTGGCTTTGGAGCCCTCCACTTGCTTATCACTCCTGCCCAGCACATGATCCTGTCTCATTGCTGGCTCACCTCGCTTCTGGATGAAGCCAGGGCTTGGAGGGGCAGTCATCTGCACATGTTGGGATATCTTCCATGACAGTCTTCGCAGAGCCTGTGAGAGGCATCGCTACTGCCACTCCTGATTGAGAAGAAATTATTGCCAACAAGAGAATCAGTTGTGGTAGAATGCACAAGTGTGCATGTGTGCACACACACTACACACACATCACATATACACACATACACCACACACATTCATACACTGCACCCCCCCACACACACACACGCACACATATATATTCACCTTTCCCAAGGATACACATTGGTTTTCAGAGAAAGTACAATTGAAATCAGTGTTTTTCAACCCGAGATCTAGAAATTTATTTTTTCCTTTCCAAGATTATATTTTTTGCCTTTAAAAACAAAAGAGGGTTTAAATTTAGAAACACTGGTTTTAATACTTAGGAAGGAATAGAAAGAACCCTTTTTCTAATTGCCCTGTAATTTTTCAAACCAGCCTGTCTCACAACAATATTGTGTATGATGACATTATAGCCTCGTCCCCTAAACTCTGCCCTACCCCATAATCTGAATGAGTGCCCAATTCCTAATGGCTGCTCCCTGACCACCCTGCAGCCCTGTAAGAGACTGCTTCATCTCCCAGGCTCAGAGAGCCAATTCCAAACCCCCCGTCTCTCTGTCTTTCTCTGAACCTGCCTGACAAGAGGGCAAAGAGAGTTTTTTCTTTCTGTCACCTGGTGGTAAACAGAGAAGCAGCCCAGACTGAGGGGTCGATTGGCTGCTGGGCGACTGCCCACGACAACAGAACTGGGGTCTTGCTCTTTTTGGAGGTCTTAGCATCATGTTGGCGCCTCTTCTTGTCTGGGGTTGGAGTTGACTGAGCATTGATTCCCTAAGGAATTGGAATGGAGTGAAGGTGGACTTTTCTTTCTATGGTATTTACTTTGGGATGTTTGCAGACATTTTTCCTAATTATAAAGGAAAATCATCTACATAGAAGACTGTGATGGTAATGCAGGACTGGCATCCTGGGGACCTGGTAGTGTGTCCCCTTTCTCAGCCTCAAGCTCTTAACTAGAAAATCACTAAAATACCTCATAGTGCTGAAAAACAGTATGTTTTTCTTAAATACATGGTACGTGGTTTATTTCATATTTTTTCACACAATTTATTGTTTAAAATTTATACTCTACCTTGTCCCAAAAAGAATTTCAGGGATGTTACAAGGGTACATAAAAATAGCAAGATAGCATAAATTAGAAATATGTCAGGAGCAAAAGGGGAAAATAAAGACAGGGGCATAAAACGGAACCAGGCTGTGACTGTAACTTCCAGGCATCCCTTGAAGTCTTGCCTTTGGCTTCAAGAAAATGTTGTAGATTGCTATTGCAACCAGATAAGGCAAAAGAAAGAAAAGGCACATAACTCTCCTTATGAACAAGGTGATTAGTAATAGCATCTGTAGCAGGTGTGGAAAAATCTTTTTGTTTCTAGGGACCATTGACCTGCCAAAAATTTAATCAAAGACTTTGTATAAGTCCAACACAACTTATTGTGAGTTTTTGTTGTAGTTACTTGAAGATGGAGATGATAGATAGATAGATGATAGATAGATAATTAGAATCAATCTGTAAATTTAGATATGTGTATATATGATTATTATATAAATTAAAAGCAGACATTATATATAGAATATACAAATATTCAATAAATTAGAACAAATAGAAATCAACCTATTACACTTCCATAGTATAGTTAGTTCTTCAACCAAAGGGGCAGAATTCCACTGAGTGAGACCCACAGGAGCTGGAACACACTGTCACAAAGAGAAGGAGCACACAACTATTGCTCTAAGGAGCAAGTAAGCGCAAGGTTTTGAGCTTCGAAATGAGTGAGTGGGCTGGTCTGATTTTAAAACAAGTACTGGCAAGATATGCCTGAAAGTGATGCCTAAAAAGGTTGCTATTTGAAGCCAGTTCCAATGCCTCATTTGTCCACTGGGTAGGGTTGGTGGTGGGTGGAAAACGTTTCATTCTATAGATGAAGAACTAAAACCACAGACATCATCATATAAGATCAAGATAACATCTATCTTATCTTTTTAGCCTCATAGTTTGCCAGCCTCCATGATTGTAGATACAATCCAAAACATGTGCTTACATACACACTCACATATACACTACTCACACACACATTCATACAAACATGCTCACACACACTAATATATACACATACATTCATTCATGCGTAACCACACAATACACAAATGCATACACATACACGTATACATTCACACATATACTCACATATACACATACAAAGAGATAGTCACACACATACATTCATGCAGACACACATATTCATACATACTAACACACATTCATACAGATGCATATACTCACATATACACACATTCACACATATACACTGGGCCTTTGAAAATTTCAGAAGAGGCCTCTCAGTGCTAGGCCAAAGCACAAGCTGAACCCCTATTGACAGAGTCCTCCTCTTTTCCACCCCCATTGCCCTCACTTTTCCCAGAGAACCCTGCTTGTCCCTTTATGATCCAACTTAAATGTTACTTCCTCCTAGAAGTTTTCTCTCCCAGTCCTGGACTGGTGACTTCCTTCAGACGACAGCTTTCACAGCTTTGCTTAAAGCAGTACACAAAAAGATGCATTGCCATAATATCCAGCAAAAAAATTTGAAAAGTCTACAATGTCAGAGACCTGCCAGGGCACTCTGACATCCCTTCAACCACCTGACACCAAGTACACAATGTGGGACCAGCACAGAGAAAGCAGAAGAGATTAGAAAACTCAGACGGATGGCAACAGATGGGATATTTATTTATTTCAAATGCTTTTTTGCTGGGAGAGACACATGAGATGTATATCTTATATTCAGAGAAATCTCAGGGGAAACAGCTGTCATGCAGTTTCATTCCAGAACTCTTTAGTACAGTATAAACAATCTAATGGAGGACAGACAGCCTAAATAGCAGACCACAACAATACAGAGCCGCCTCAGTTGCAGTTCATTTCACCCTGTAACTTCTTAACATGGAGTGAAATATCCTCTACAATGAAACAGTGTAGTGACCTTTGGGTATCAAATCAGATTTCATGCTCCAGAACTGTGATCAAAATATTCCTATGCTACTTTTTCCTCCCAAATGGAACCAAAGTGTTTTAAGAAAATTTACTGAATCCTAGAAAACCTAATGATCCCTTAATAGCCTTAGGTAAGTTACTGCAAAATTTAATTTCCACTAACCTACCTGAGATTGCAAACAGAAAAATGAATGTGTGGTACTTACCTGCCTGCTGCATTTGTTCTTCTCTCTGACCCACACTTCAGAGTGTGCCATACTCTTGCAAAAACAATCAGGGATGCCTATTGTTTTGCAGTGACTCCAGGCACCTGCAGCATTGACTTTTGTCCCTCTTGGGCCATAGATAGAGAGACTCATGGTTCACCCTTTAAAAGCCCATTTATCTTGTTAAGAAGGTCACTCAACAACATTTTTTCTTAACCAGAATGAAAATTGACTTGTTTCTCAGAGTTTGATCATTAAGAACGAAATAATAGATACCAAGGATTATATATATATTTAAAACATTGTAGCTGTATATTTAATCATTTATGGTTTAAAATGTGTGTGTGTGTTTTTTAACCCTGAATCTCTTTTTCCCCCCTTTTTTGACAAGAGCACCACCATGCTGTCCTTTTAGTGAATTATGTCTCCCTGCTTTGTGGTCCCTTAGTGGGGCCATTAATCAAGGCATGCTTCTCTCCTCTAGTCAAGGGGCAGGCCAGTGTGCAAGGCTAGACCAGTTTTGAGTTAACTGATAGGAAAAGAAAAGAGTTGGCCCTGACCCCTTTCAGGGCTGGGACCCTGATGAGTGAGTATCTAATTAGGGGCTGTAGATTAGTTTCTGCTATCTAGTGCTCCAGAACTACCCTGAATGCTGTTCCCTTCCCAGCCTGAGTTTATAGACTTTCCTTCAATTCTGTATGCTATTAATATCTTTTTAATATATATATATATTCTACTTGATAAACAAGAATAAAGAATCCTTATTATGAAAGAACTTACAACCAGTTGTGACGTTGAGGATAAAGACAGGGAACATTACAAAAAGAGAGAAAACAACAGCTCAGTGTGTTAGTGAGAAACAGTGGGAAGATAGCTAGCAAAACTCACAGCCAAAATCATGGCACAGACTCAGTCCAGAGAGAGGAGACCACTGCTGGTACCAATCTTCACCAACCGCTGCAGCATCCCTGAACTCTGGATGTCACTGCAGTCCCCATGGCATTGTTGTCTTTGAATAATGGTTGCTGCCTGTTAAACCAAAACAAATTTTTACTGTTCCCCAAGCAAAAGATCCAGTGGATGTATATAATTGACTGAGCCAAGGTTACATGTTCACACCATAGCTTTCTAAGGGTGTTAGAGTATCTTGCCATTTCCACTGTTATGGTGGAAGGGTTAGTTCTATGGGGCAGAATTCAGCATATTTAACAGGGAGTTTCCACTGCTGGCAGCTGATGTCTACAATTGTTAGTAAAATTATTAAGTGGAGTCAGAAACGAGTCAGAACTGAGGATTATGAGAAAGATTGTACAAATATAATAGGTAATATAATTCCTAGTTCGTAAACTTGATTGAATTATAAATTTCATTCCACATCAGAAGCCCCAATACCAAGATATCCATCCAAGTTGTACCTGCATTCCTGACCCATGGAAACTGTGAGGAAATAAATATTTGCTGTTTTAATACACTATGTTTAAGAGCAATTGACAACTAATAAACACTCCCATTAAAAAACAGGGATATTCCAACTGAATATAAAAATTATACTCTACTATATGCCTCCTACAAGAAACATACTCTATAAAGACATAAATAGAAAAAGGAAAAACATGGAAAAAGATATATCAGGTTAACAATAATCAAAGACAGCTAGAGTGGCTCTATTAATAATAAATAAAGTAGGTTTCAGAACAAAAATATAACCAGGGAAAAATAAGATCATTTCATAATGATGAAGGAGTTAATTCACCAAGAAGACATAATAATCCTAAATGTTTATGCACCAAAAAAGAGCTTCAAAATATATCAAGCAAAAATATATAGAACCAGATACATCACAATTATACTAGATTTCAACACCCCTTTATCAATAATTGTTAGAATAATTTGAAAATTAGTAAAGTTATGGAAGGCTTGAACAATACTATCAACCAACTTGACCTAATTTTATTTTATTTTTTTGAGACAGGTCTCATTTTGTCATCCACAGTGGAATACAGTTGCAAGATCCTGGCTCACTGCAGCTTCAACCTCTCAAGTTCAAGAATTTTTCCCACCTCAGCCTCCCAAATAACTTGGACTACAGGCATGTACCACCATCCCCAACTAACTCTTAAATTTTTTGTAGAGATTGGCTCCCAACATGTTGCCCAGGCTAGTCTCAAACTCCTGGGCTCAAGTGATCCTCCTTCATTTGGCCTCCCAAAGTGCTAGGTCTATAGGTATGAGCCACTGTGCCCAGCCAACCTGACTTAATTGGTATGTATAGAACATGCCACCAACAGCAGAATACACATTCTCTTCAAGTATACATAGAACATTTAGTAAGATAGACATTCTGAATTATAAAATACATCTCAGTAGATTTAAAGGACTTAAATCATGTTCTTTGACTACAGTGAAATTAAATTTGAGATCAACAACAGAAAGTACTCTGGAAAAAAACCCAAGTATTTAAATACTAAATAACACACCTCTAAAAAAAAGTAGGGGTCAAAGAATAAATAAAAAGGAAAATTATAATGTATTTTGAACTGAATGATTTAAAAAAGCATATTAAAATTTGTGGGGGCAGTGAAGCTGTACTTAGAGGAAAATTTTTAGTGCTAAATGCCTATATTAAAGAAAAGAAGCTCTCAAATCAGTGACCTTGGTTTCCACATTAACAAACTGAAAAAACAAAAGGAGATGAAAATATAAGTAGCATAAGAAAGTCTGTAGTAAAAGTAGTGAACAAGTAGAAAGTATTAGAAGAGAAGAAATTATAAATATCAGAACAGAAATCAGTGAAATAGCAAACAGAAAAAAAAACAACAAATAACAAACAGAAAAACAAAGGAAAAACCTTGTTCTTTGAAAATATCAGTAACATTGATAGATGTTTAATTAGATTAATACAGAAAATAAGAGAGAAGACACAAATAACAAAATTACCTTATATTTATCAAAGAAATAAAATTTTAATAAATTTGAATAATCATAAAAAAGACTTCAAGCCCAGATGGCTTTGTTGGCAAATTCTACCAAACATTTAAAAAAGAAATAATACCAATTCCACATAAAACATTCCAGAAAACTAAAGGAAGAGGGATAATTCCCTACTCCCCCATGAGGCCAGAATTATGATACAAAAGATGGGCAAAGATAATGTTAAAAAACGGAAACTGGCTGGGCACAGAGGCTCACGCCTATAATCCCAGCACTTTGGGAGGTCTAGGTGGGCAGATCACCTGAGGTCAGGAGTTCAAGACCAGCCTGGCCAACATGGCGAAACTTTGTCTCTACTAAAAATACAAAAAAATAGCCGGGTGTGGTGGTGGGCGCTTGTAATCCTAGCTACTCAGGAAGCTGAGGCAGGAGAATTGCTTTAACTTGGAAGATGAAGGTTGTAGTGAGCCGAGTTCACGCCACTGTACTCCAGCCTGGGTGACAAGAGCAAAACTGTCTAAAAACAAAAACAACAATAGGCCAAATCTCTCATGAACATAGATGAAAAAAATTCTTAATAAAATTTTAACAATTTTAATTCAACAATATATAACAAAAAATCATAGCTAAGTGGGGTTTAGATGAGGACTGCAAATTTGATACTATAGTTGACAATTATTCAATGCATTTTTAGCATATTAACAGACTAAAGAAGAACAGTCATATGATCATTTCAATAGATGCAGAAAAACTATCTGATGAAATCCAACATCCATTCATGATAAAAACTAGAAATAGAGGAAATCTGAAAGAAATTACGTGGCTAACATCATACCTAATGGTGAAAAACTGAATGTTTTGCCCCTAAATTCGGAAAAAGGAAAGGATGGTCATTCTCATCACTTCTGTTCACCATTGTACCAAAGGTTCTAGCCAGGGCAATCAAGTGAGAAAACGAAATAAAAGGGTTTATTGAAAGAGAAAAATAACTAAAGTTCTCCTAATTGACAGATAACTATTACCACCTTCAGAGAAAATCTGAAAGAATCTCCAAAAAATAGTACCAGAACTAATAAGTTTCAGGATATAAAGTCAATATAGAAAATTAATTGTGTTTTTAAATACTAGCAGTGAACAATGGGAAATTAAATTTTTTTTAACTATCCATTATAAAGCATTAAAATATGACTTAGGGATAAATCTCACAATAGATGTGCAATATTTATAAACTGAAAAGTATAAAACATTTCTGAGAAAAACCAAAGAAAACCTAAAAAAATGAAACTATATACCATGTTCATGAATTGGAAGAGTCAATATTGTTAAGATATTAATTTTATCTAAAGAGTCAATACAATCCTGCTAAAAAATCTCAACAGAATTTTTTGTATAAATTGATAAGCAAAATAAATAAATAAAAATAAAGTTAAAGTACTTATACTTCCTGGCTTCAAGATTTACTATAAATTTATAGTGAGGAAGATGGGTGGTAAAGATAATAGATCAATGAAACAGAAAAGATCCCTTAAATAGATCCACACATGGAAAGACTACTATATTTCAAGAAATGTGTAAGTGTGGAGAAAATGTGTGTTTTTTCCTACCCTTTTTAACAAGGGTGAAGAAAGGATGGTCTATTCAACAAGGTACTGGAACAACTGGATATCTGCATACAAACATATGAACTTTGATACATAACTTGCACCATACAAAACTTACCTGAAAGTGAATCACATATGCAAATGCAAAACCGAAAAGTATAAAACTTTTAGCAGAAAACACAGGAGAAAATCTTTGTGTATTCGGGTTGGGTAAAGATTTCTTCCATATAACACCTCGTGGATTATTGTGAGGATTAGATAAAATAACAAGAGGAAAGCTCTTAGGAGAATACCCATGGAATATGCAATAAATGCAATCTCTTATTGTTAAATGCATGCATACTTTGATGTTTTGAATATTTTTAAATTTGAACCTTATGATAACCAAAGGTGGTAGGAAGGGATTATTAGCCATATTTTTATAAAATAAGAAACTAAAGTTCAGAGAGGTTAATGACTTAAGTTATTCAAAGTCACCATATTAGACAAAAGTGAATTTAGCTTCAAGTTGTTAGCGTCTGTTGGCTAACAGAAGCTTTAACAAATATGAGTTAATTTCTGTCAAATAACATAAAATAGGGTGTGGAGCATTGCTGGTGTTGGTTCAGTGGCTACACAGTCAGGTCAGTTTTCAAATCATGCATGGTTCAAGGTACATAGCTCTTGATTGTTTTAACCTTCCTCTTAGGAATGTAAGAAGGCTATTGCATCTCCATACACCCACTCAGAGGAGGTTCAGTTCAGAGGGCTTTTCTTCACATCTTCCTCTCATCATGGAAGAGCTATCTCTTATGGTAACCCCACAGACTTCCTCTTACATCTCACTGTCTAGAGGTGAGTTATAATTTCCACTCCAGAGTTAGTGGCTGGGTCCACTTTCCTTGAGATAGAAGAATCTCTGCCACACATTTGAACAAAATTGGGATTTTACTAGTAGGGAGAACAGGACTGACTTCATTACCAATATCCACCACAGCCACATAGACGATCATGGAGATGCCTGGATTTAAACTGGGTTTTATGACTTCAATTCTATTCTATTTGCCACTACATAAAACCAGCCTAGCATGATGGTATTGTGCTAACATTGGGCTACAAGGATGAAAAGCCATATTCCACACCCTCAAGAATATTCCCTGATAAGACAGAAAACCACTATAAGAACAAGCAAATAAGATACTTGCTTTGGAGATATATATATATCTCACATTGTAGTAGATGGAAGATGTCTGACTAGAGGAGTAAAGGCTTCCAGAGAAAGTAGCACATAGCACTTGAAGAGTGAGCAGGCATTTACCAGGTAGATTTGACTGATGGAGACTAAGGAGTGCACAGTATGTTCAAAGGCATGGGGGAGCAAACAATATGGCATTTTCAGAATTTGATATTACTTTATTAATTTAAAACTTAAAATGCAAGAGATGTGTATTAGTTCATTCTCATGCTGCTGTAAAGAACTGCTGGAGATTGTAAATTATAAAGGAAAGAGATGTAACTGACTCACAGTTCCACAGGACTGGGGAGGCCTCAGGAAACTTATGATCATGATGGAAGGGGAAGTAAACCTGTCCTTCTTCGCATGGCATCAGGAAGGAGAAGAATGAGAGCTGAGTGAAGGGGGAAGCCCCTTATAAAACTATCATATCTCATGATAACTTACTATCACAAGACGAGCATGGGGGAAACCACCTCCATGTCATTTGTCTCCCATCAGGCCCCTCCCAGGACACATGGGGATTATGGGAACTACAATTCAAGATGAGATTTGGGTGGGGACATAGCCAAATCATATCAAAATGAATAACGGACTACCAAGAGTTGAAGCTAGACAGGGAGGCTGCATATGTACTGTAGGTGATGGGACACAAACAAACAAACAAACAAGCCTATTCAATCAGGGAATTTCACTTTGATCAGGGAAGATGATTGGAAAGATCATAGTAAAGTTTTTAGTTAAAAGACAATTCTGCTTCTATGTCTATATAAAGTAACCTAGACGACAACTGAGGTCACCTCATCCTTTGAAGGGTGAAAATTAAAGAGGATGAAATTTTATCCTTTGAAAATTAAAAGAGTTCACCTTCTTCTTTAGGTTGTCTGTCCTGTGGAAAGTTTGGTGCCCACCCTAAGATTCTGGCAACTTTTCAGGAGCTGTATTAGTTTTCTATGACTGCAGTAACAAAGTTTCAATAAACTAAATGTCTAAAAACAATAGAAATTTATAGTCCCACAGTTCTGGAGGCTGAAGTCTGAAGTCAAGGTGTCAGCAGGCCTGTGGTCCCTCTGAAGGCTCCACAGAAGAATCCTTCCTTACCTCTCCAGCTTCTGATGGCCAAGCCACTTGGTTTGTAATGGCATGACACCAATTTCTGTCTCCATCTTCACATGGCCTTCTTTTCTCTGTGTCTCTTTGTCTTCTTCTCTTCTTATAAGGAGAATAGCTGCTAGATTTAGGACGTCATCCTAAATTTAGGACGATTTCTTCTTGAGATCCTTAATTATATCTACAAAAGGCCCTGTTTCCCAATAAGGTCACATTCTGAGGTTCTGGGTGGACATGAATTTTTGAGGAACACTATTCAAGCCACTAGAAGAGCTCACAGTCTCATGTTAGTTTTGGCTGTAAGTTTCTGCTCATAAAAAAATCTTAATCTCAAATATCACATGTTTTTATTCACATATGAGAGCTAAAAATGTTGAGCTCATAGAAGTAAAGAGGAGAATTGTGGTGATTAGAGGCTGAGAAAAGTGGAGTGGAGATAGGGAAAGGTTGATTAATGGACGTAAAATTACAGCTACATAGAAGGAACAAGTTTTAATGTTCTCTAGCACTGCAGAGTAACTTATAGGTAACAATAATTTATTACATATTTCAAATAGCCAGAAGAGAGGATTTTGAATGTTTCCAACCAAAAAATGATGAAAGTTTGAGGTGATGGATGAGCTAATTATCCTGATTTGATCATTACACATTGTATACGTGTATCTTGTATACATGTACTGAAATATAACACTGTTTCCCATATATATGTATAATTATTATCTATCTATTCAAATAAAATTAAAATATCTTAATCTCACATCTCATTTTTCTGGATATATTATTTCCTTTGTTAGATACCAGCCAAGATATAGAACTCAGTCTCTTTCCTTGATGTGTCCCAACTCCATTCAACTAAGGTGTTTATGAGCACAGAAGTTACAGAGAAATGGATGATGTGCACATTTCAACAACACACATGCTAACTTGGAGGATCAGGAATTTGTGTTCTTAGGTGCAACTTGGTAGGCTGGGTGTGGTGGCTCATTCCTATAATCCTAGCACTTTGGGAGGCTGAGGTGGGTGGATCACCTAAGATCAGGAGTTGGAGACCTGCCTGGCCAGCGTGGTGAAACCCCATCTCTACTAAAAATACAAAAATAAGCCACATGTGGTGGTGCACACCTGTAGGCCCAGCTACTTGGAAGGCTGAGGCATGAGAATCACTTGAGCCCATGAGGTGGAGGTTGCAGTGAGCCGAGATCACACCACTGTACTCCAGCCTGGGTGACAGAGTGAGTGAGACTCCATCTCAAAAAAAAAAAGAAAAAAAAAATGGGCCACTTGGTGAGCTTGATTCTGGAAATTTTTCATTCTCAAACTCTCATCAGAACCCAGAACCCTGCTTTATTCCTGTCTCCTTTCTCCTTCTTTCTACCTACCCTGCTATCTTTTCTTCCTGATTCCTCCCTTCTGCCTGCCACCCCCCTGCCCACCTCCCCTGACTCTGATTCTTCTTTTGAGGTTTGTTCAGTTTTTTCACTGTCCTTTCATACCCTGCCTTCAAGAAGTCATCTTCTATGTGTATCAAAGAATTATACTCCACAAAAATAGTTCTCTCTCAGAGGAACCAAGGGGTCATCTGTCAAAATATTAATATTAGTTGTTTCACCCTATTACAAGGCAAAGAAGAATGATAAATAGCACAAGAATCAAAAACATCTGTACATAGATTATCAAATCTACTCTTTGAAGTTGTTGAACATTTTTTTTTCAAATAAGTTTCATTATAATACACTTGGGAGGCTCATTTAAGTAGTTAATGAGCTAAGGCACTGATTGAGATAGATTGTTTATTGCTGCCTCACTAATAAGAAACAAAACTTTATACGTGTGTGTGTGTGTGTGTGTGTGTGTGTATGACATACTTATGGTATATGTATGTGTATAATTAGCATGTATATATTTAATCAGTATATATGCATAATGTATACACTAGTATGTATATATTCTATAAATAATTAGTATATATGTATTCATTAGCATGTGTGATTATGTATATTTTATGTATATGTTATGTATATACTGTGTGTATACCTTATGTATATTAGTATGTATGTATATAATTAATATATGTATATGATTAGTATGTATCAGTAAGCACTTTGCTGAGTAATATCTATTGAGTTCTTTATCTAATCCTCATAATTAAGTTAGCTATTGTTATTTCCTCCACTTTAC
This sequence comes from Aotus nancymaae, assembly GCF_030222135.1. Taxonomy (NCBI): domain Eukaryota; kingdom Metazoa; phylum Chordata; class Mammalia; order Primates; family Aotidae; genus Aotus; species Aotus nancymaae. The sequence continues at coordinate 33,585,675 of NW_026988419.1, read as the reverse complement.
AGATGAGGAATTGAGACTTAAAGTTGTGAGATGCCTTTTCCAAGGTAAACAGGAAGTGACAGAACCTGTCTCTAGTAGTGTCCTTGCTCTTAATCCAATGATTATCACTGTTAAAGAACATATACTAAAATGTTAACTGTGGTTATATCTGAGAAGAAGACAATATTTGATAAAAAATATACTCTTCTGGATTCATCAATTTTTTTTTTTTTTTTTTTCTTTTTTGAGATGGAGTTTCGCTCTTGTTACCCAGGCTGGAGTGGCATGGCACGATCTCGGCTCACCGCAACCTCCGCCTCCTGGGTTCAAGCAATTCTCCTGCCTCAGCCTCCCGAGTAGCTGGGATTACAGGCGCACGCCACCATGCCCAGCTAATTTTTGTATTTTTAGTGGAGACGGGGTTTCACCATATTGACCAGGATGGTCTTGATCTCTTGACCTCGTGATCCACCCACCTCGGCCTCCCAAAGTGCTGGGATTATAGGCGTGAGCCACTGCGCCCAGCCTTCATCAATTTTTCTCCAATGAACACATGTGACATTTGTAATAGGAAGCCTGCTCCTCCTTCCCACCAATAAATTTTATAAAAAGATAATCACACCAGTCTCATAACTGACTGAATATACACTGCTATTATTTTTAAAAAGTCAACATTAAACTACAATAATATTACTACCTAATATTTTGTATATTGCTTTCTAAAATACAAATTATGTTCACATGCATTTCTCATTGAGTCTTTGTAATCTCTGTGGATTAGAAAGGCAAATATGATGAGGTATTATTGTCGCCCCTTTTGTTCATCAAATGAATGTCAAAGAATCAATTCACTCTCTGCTCTCATAAAGTCATGAAAAAAGCTAGCCAGACTTCAAGCTCCCTAGGGACTAAGGCCATAACCGAAATGCCCTTGCAGCTACATCTCCAGTACATAGCACAGAACTTACCACATAGTGGTGCTAAACAAAATTTGAAAGAATGAAATCCAGTGCCTTACTCTTGGCCATGTCTTCTACCCATTGACCTCCATCTCTGGCCAGCTGAAATGTAACCTTTTTATTTGTACTCCCCAGTTAGGTCTTTAAGAGTCTGTCTTCTTAGTCACCACCCTTAAAAGCGATTGCATGCAAAAATGGAGGAGTTGCAGAGAGCCATTTTAGAATGTGTGTGTGTGTAGCAAACTATACATAATAAAATTCACTATATTGTACAATTCAAGGGCACTTAGTAAATTCACAGTTATGCAAACATCAACATGATCTAATTCTAGAACGTATTCATCACCCCCAAAAGGAAACCCATACCCATTAAGCAGTCACTTCCCAACTCCCCATCCCCTCAGCCTCTGGAAACCACTATGCTGCTTTCTGTCTCTATGGATTTGCCTCTTCCAGATAGTTTATATAAATAGACTCACACAATATGTGGCTTTTTGTGTCTGGCTTCTTTAACTTAGCATAATGCTTTTGAGGTTCATCTATGCTGTGGCATGTATCAGTATTTCTTTCATTTTCATGGCCGAATAAAGTCCATTGGGTGGATATACCACTGAATCATTTTCTAAGAGGAGAAAACAGATCCTAATACAAAGAGAGGTTTGTCCAGGGAAGATGAAGTTCACTCAAGCTGGCCTTCACTTGGACCTTCCAACTCAAGAAGAAATTGTTTCAGGAAGATGCTGAGGAGTTATTCTCCATGTCTGTGGAGAAGAAAATGATAGGAAATCCATGGAGGGCAAAAGAGATTCTTGGCTGAGCATAAGGGAGAAGTTTCTGTTAATCTGGGCAGTTAATCTGAGAAGTTCAACTGGGACTGCCGACCTTGAGAAAGAAAAGGGTCATCTCTTCATTCTAGATGAGTATTTGTGCGGCATTTACCACCTGGAAGCACAGGACTAGGCCAGGTGAGATTCCAAAATCATTCTCACACTGTAATTCTAGGACATGGGAAGGAAAACTTAAAGATTAAAAAAAAAAATCACAGTTTGTGAAGACAGAAAACTGACCACTTAGGTAACTGCATAAATAGGTTAAAATTTACTTAAATTGGCTATAATGTTAGAAAGGGGCATGTGACATTCTAACAGAAAAACAAATTAACTAATGGAATAAAACAGCAATTGACGGCATTGATTATAATTTATGATGCAAAGAAAAAGGTCAACTCATCTCCTGAATTTTATTTGGGTTAATGATAATTATGTTTAGGTAAAAAGAAATGAAACTTCTAATTGCAAGATAATGTCAGTTCTTTAGAGAACATCTTGTGCCCAACCTTAAAGAGAGAGATGGAGGGGGAGAAGAAAGCGTAACTATTATTTCCTTTATTTCAAAACCAAGTTAATATAAATTATCTGAAAGGAAAAATTATCTGTGCAGATTTAAAATATTATAAATTCTCAGATCATTAGACTTAGATGTCTTAAGAAAAACACTCACCAATGCTTTCAAACCAGTTTTAAGTCCTAATCCTTGTATGCTTAAATAAATATTGCACACACAGATGTAGTGTGTAAAGCAGGCTATGCTTTAAGGGGGGAAAGATTACGTTTCTGTGTTTACCCAAGAGCTGACTAAAACACATTCCATTTGGCCGGGACACACAGAAATTAGTTTGAGAAACTGGAAAGGGAACTTTATGTGTTTTAACATAACACACTGAACGTAGTGTATATTTTACAGATAACATGAGAAGTTTCTCTCTTCCACCTTTTACTGAGCCATCAAAGAGGCAATTGTGTGAACGAAATAACACAGTAACATGTCACATTCCATTTACATCGATTTATCAAATCCAGGAAGAAGCCTTCACACTTTCTGGACTAGTGATCAGCACTGGGCCAGTATAAAAAGCTGAGAATGGAGAGTTTTCAAGGAAAATACACATTAAAAATAAGTACCAAAAAAATCTGTTGTTTTTTTTTTTTTTGCACATGCTTTTACCTTTATTGACTTAGGTTTTGAGAAATTAGTCTAGGGTGGCAACATGACTTTGGGGGGCCTTAGGCACCTTTACTTTCATGGGTCCCATTTTTCATTAGAAATGTTAAAAATTATATCCTAAGATTGCTTTGGTGTAGAGATGAATATAATCCAGGGTGATTTTATTCTATATACTCACTATTATTCTATTCTATTCAATCATTTCTTCTGATTTTAAAAGAAATGAAAATGAAACCATTTTCATGGGCCCCTAGAAATGTTGTGGGCTATAAATCTGCTTCTGTTATGCCTGATGGATACATCAGCCCTGAGTCAGCCAGGACACAAATAGCCCATATGGTGAGCAGAGGTCTGGACTAGGCCCAGGGGCAATGCAAAGAAGCATAATATATAACGTAAAATGCAGCTGAATTGTGGAAATTTTCATTCATAGAGGCATAAGGAGCAACAGATTGATACGAGACAGTGGGAATTATGGGATGGATGGGAAGGACAGACAGGGCGAAGGTGAAGGGTGAAAAGGGTGAAGGTAGCAGGTTACATAGGGGGTTATTGAGTGAGCTGGCCAACAGTGAAAATGGTTAATTAAGAGAAATCACATAAAGAACAAGGAAGGGGGAGCAGTCACCAACGATGCTGTGGTATTAGATGGCATCTTTTACCTGAATTCTTAAAGGTTTTATGTCACATTATTATGATTTTCTTACATGCTGGCCTTCAATATTTCATTTAAAATGTTCTTTCTTTATTTCCTGTTCCCACAAAAAGACATAGCCAGACTTATAAATATAATTAAAATGTGACTTCAATTGAGCTATGCGACCATGTTTCCGTCTCGTTCTTAGCAGCCATCTCATTCCCACCCTACACCCACCCCCAATACTCTGCATTTGTCAAAAACAGAAGTGCATTTTAAAAGGAGATTGGTTCATATTCATGTTCTGGCCTTTTAAAAATGTGGCAGTCTGGTCAAAACGTCCTTGCCACCCATCACATTCTGGGCCGTTCCCTAGTAACAGATACAGAAGAGATGACCCATTTGAGTGAAACTGAAATCAGCATTTCGATACTGTAAGGCCGGTTGCCTCGCCGGGAGCACAGACGCACACCACTCCCCACTCCCCACCCCCCACCCGCCGCTTTTTTTTCAAATGCTCGGACAAGCCCTGATGAGCTCGGGCAAGCTCAGACATGCTCAGGCTTGTTCCCTTCTCCCATGCTCGCACAGCCTGACCTTCCCTTAAAAGAGCCCAGTATGCAAACAAGGTGCTGTAACCCTAGCCTCTTGCTAACCAATAGCAGCCGAGTCTTAACAACCAATAGCAGCTGAGTCTTAACAACCAATAGCAGCCAAGTAATTCCAACCAACAACAAGCCAAATCCTAGGTAAAGGCTTGTAACTTACCCAATAGCATTCCTGCTCTCCCACAACCAATCCAGCTCCCTCACTCCGTATAAAACCCCACATCTGAGAGGAGTCCGTGCGACTTCACTGGCCCCTCCTGTCGGACTGCAGAACCTCATCCGGGAGGCTGAATAAATTCCTTCGCATTGGATTATTTTCGTGCTGGCCTCAGTTTCTTCATTTTATCCTCGGCAAGAACAGACCTTACAGATACTAGTTTGGGTTTGGTTTCAAAGCCATGTGCTCCTTCCTCTAAAACTGGTAGCAAGCACAGTGGTAGCTTGTAGTACTTTGGAATAACCTTCCAAATATTTTTAGTGTTTTTTCTCTAAAATATCAATGTTCAAAAAAAGGGAGACTAGTGGAAAACCCAGACCCAGGAGATGCTCAGAGATGCATTCAATATGACCAATTACTTAGGTACCAATGCCACAGACCCTGTTCTAGGAAATTCACCTATGATGAAGATGGCACATGTATCAAAAAGCCTATAATCACTGGAGAAGGGAAGCAAGCAAACCAGATGAGGACAACATGATATTCCTATGGAGCAATATATATATATGCCTGGAATGCAACAGAAACACAGAGGGAGTTTGCCTAATCACTGAAAGGACAAGATGAAAATGACCCAGGGAGGTTTATAAGAAAAGGTGATAGTTAAATAAAGACTGTTAGTTGTGTATTTACTATTTACTCTTTTCCTTATTAACACAAGGCCAATTTTTACTCAGTGTGGCAATACACTCAGCTGAGAGATTATATTTCTCAGTTTAATGAACATATGACTATATTTTGACTAGTGAGAAGTAAATGGTCATTTTGATGAGTTTTCCATGAAGGCTCCTTACAGGGAAAAACAGACAGAACTCTTTCTTTTTCCTTTCCTTTCTTCTTCCTTCCCACCTGGAATGTGGATATGATACCTGGAGCTCCAACAGCCATAGTGGATAATAGGTGAGCTTGAGAATAGGATCCAAAGACTAAGGACAGCAAAGCAGAAAAATATAAGGAATCTGAGTTCCTAATAATCATGGTGCCCATTATACAGTTCTAGACTGCTTCTCGACTCCTTTTATGTAAAACTAACTAAATAAATAAACTCATATACCTTAGCTATTATTCTTTTGGGTCTCCTTAATGCTAACTTATATTGTGCTCATTGAGCTAAGTTTTGAGAGATTAGTTAGTATCCATAAGATGGACAAGAGGCATAAGGGAAGAACTATGGCAAAACCCCAGGAGCATTAAGGCATATGGAGTACTCAAGGACTTGTAGGTGGTTTTACTTAGCAATGAGGTTGGGAAATAGAGCAGCTACTTTCTTGCAGGCCAACTACCTCTACTGCTACATCTAGGTCTTTAGTCATTAACATGTGGCCACACCGGAGGACTGCCATGTACTTGATGGATCCAGGGCACAGGTGGGAGCTTTGGCCTTAATGAGATAGAGACTACCTGCACAATAATAGGAGGGAAAGAGGATGAGGAAGGAGGAAATGTCAGGAGAGGTACATGCTTAGAAGCTTCTGCTCTGGGTAGGTTGATGTTGTTTGTTTTCCCTGTGAAAGAGAGAGCCTGGAAGAGAAGTAGTTTGAGGAGCAAAGAGGAAGTTTGAAACAGTTGCTTCTCATTTATGCCTTTGTGTCCTTGTGTATCAAATATTCCCCAAATAAAATGATTACACGGTTCCCCTCCTACTCCTCTCTACCTGATCAAAAATTTGTTTTGATTGTCTCCTGTTGAATATCCACTGTGAAGACTTCCTTGGTTGCTGGGACAAACTCTCTTTTCTCTGACCTCTTTTACCCTGTTGCTCAGTCATCATAGAGAGCTTTGCTTTGTATTGTGTTGTGTCTGTGGTTGTCCATGACCCTACTTTCAATCATGGTGATGAAAAAAGAAAAAAAAAACACATAAAGGGTTTTTAAATGACTCAGACATAGGACCTTGGATATTTCATCTCTATAAGCATCATTTTCCTCAACTGCACATTGAGGAAAATGTCACTATCTTGAAGAGTTTTTATGAAGATTCAGAGTACACATGTAAAGTGCTTAGCACTGTGCTGAGTGCATAACAGGCATTTAACTGGAGGTGGCTTTTGGCATTATCTTTACAGTATGTAGTATACACTTAATGATTACTCTCAGTTGAGGCAGATCCAGGCCCCATGGTGTCTATGCATTGTAATCCTAGACCAAAGTGTCCATCGATTGTAAACTTCTGTCTACAGCCCCTTTGCTGCCTCAATGACCACGTCACTTCTTTTTTTAATTTTATTTTACTTTAGGTGTATACTATATCTGGCATTCTCCCCATGTTATCCCTCCCCACCCCCCGCTGTCCCTCCCCAGCCCCCCACAACTGCCCCCAGTGTGTGATGCTCCTCTTCCTGAGTCCATGTGTTCTCATTGTTCAACACCCACCCATGAGTGAGAACATGCGGTGTTTGATTTTCTGTTCTTGTATCAGTCTGCTGAGGATGATTGTTTCCAGATTCATCAAAGTCCCTACAAAGGACACGAGCTCATCGTTTTTTATGGCTGCGTAGTATTCCATGGTGTATATGTACCACATTTTCCCTGTCCAGTCTATCATTGATGGGCATTTTGGTTGGTTCCAAGTCTTTGCTATTGTACACAGGGCTGCAATAAACATATGTGTGCATATGTCTTTATAATAGAATGATTTATAGTTCTTTGGGCATATGCCCAGTAATGGTATTGCTGGGTCAAATGGAATTTCTATTTCTAGATCCTTGAGAAATCGCCACACTGTCTTCCACAATGGTTGAACTAATTTACACTCCCACCAACTGTGTAGGAATGTTCCGATTTCTCGACATCCTTTCCAGCATCTGTTGTCTCCAGATTTTTTAATGATCGCCATTCTAACTGGCGTGAGATGGTATCTCAATGTGCTTTTGATTTGCATTTCTCTAATGACCAGTGATGATGAGTATTTTTTCATATGTTTGTTGGCCTCATGTGTAAATGACCACATCACTTCTTGATGATAGAAAGATCCCACAGTTCATTCTGGTTTTCGGCAGAGACTGAGTCTCAAAATAGGTAGGACCCAGCACAGTGAGGAAGACACAGGGAGCACTCAAATCATCTTTATTTCAAGAGTGAATGAAAGAATGAAGAATGAAATAATTAATGAGTTCAGAAAAAGAACTTCTCTTTGAGAAAAAGCTTCCCTTTCCCTTGATTTCCACTTGGGTCACTGAAATAGCTGTGTTCTTGCAAAAATTAAGACTTGGGTGCTTGAAACTTTATCTATGCAACTTAACTTCTCATTTCTGTATTTTTTGTCAATCTAGTTTGTACAGAACAGGTAGTAAAATTCAAAGGAAGATCTCTGGGAAAAACAAGACCTTTAAAAACCTTTTGAAAAGACTCCTGAGCAGGCCAAGTGTACCTTTAGCTCCAACCTGTACTTCAGCAGGCATTGCAGCAACATAAAAGCTGGGACTGTGTTCCTGCTCCACAAAGCACCTGATTCATGAGACAGCTTTGCAGGAATTTAATTAGTGAAGGAATGTGCAAAGCTTAAGTGCTTCAGATGTCATTAACCATTGGGGAGGGGAAAGGGAGTCAAGGAAGGCCTAACAGATGTTTGATTCAGCCTCGTTTCTGCGAAACAGATCGTTGCACACATCGTTTTTCTCTTTGGGTAGCTCTTGGGTAAATCTTGTTAATGATATTTCATTCTTTTAGGAGCCTAGTTTAACATGTGTCCGGTTTAGAGCAGAGAGAAATGCACCTTCTGCCTATCAAGGGGAAATAGGCTGACACTTAAAAAAAAAAATCTGGTTATTTCAGGATTGCTTTTCTAAAGTCATTATTTCAACACATTGAATGTTGAATCCATGAGTTGAATGAACATGAATCTTCAGTTTCAGAAAGTGAAATTGTGGTCAATCTGTGAAGGAACTGCATGTTTTGGTTTTGATGGCTGTAAGTGTTCAATAGCACTTTACACCATCTATGCCGGATTGCCATTTTGTTCACAGAGAAGTATTCTGTGAGGTTGTAAGCTTAAGTGGCCAGACATCAGAGCAGCTTCCGATCCTGGGTTGGTAGTAAAGGTCTCGGCTAGTCTCAGAGGCGGGATGTTGCTAGAATAGACTCGAGCTGAACTCCCACTGGTTGAAATGGACAGCATTTGCTGCTCTTCCAACAAAACTAAAACTGCCTTTTTTACAAATAGGAACAGGCTACTAGATGTTGTCATAGAAATAAGAAATGCAAGAATCTCTAGGCCATCTGATTTATCTTTCTACCAGCTCCTGTTTACAGCCTATTTGTCAGTGCCCATTCCAAGTTCTTCTTTGTTCTTAACATCTCAGGATGCTCGCTTTTGGGGACAGAATTAGAAAAGGAAGGAAAAGATGCATACCAGCTAGACTTGCTTTAAATCCATGTAGGCTTCAACTAACTTTTGAGTATTCTAAAGAGCAAGTTCCTAGAACTTCTTTCTGTGAAAGTGTTAATGTAATGGTGCTCAGCAACTGATGGCTGCCAAGCCTAAATTACCCTCTTTCAAAGCATAATACTAACCACTCACGAGATGAGAAGAAGAAAATCAGCAAAGCAGACTTCCTGTCTTGGTCTCCTTGGTTTCTGGACCTCCCCACTCCAAACCCTTAGAAATGAACACTTAACTATCTGCCACTGCCTTCAAGGTTGCTTTATGCCCTTTTCTAAGTTTGACCATTTCAATATTTAGCAGTGAAATGTCATGCACGGTAATTGATCCCCGAAACAAAAAAAATTTCTATTATTTGAACATGATGCAAAATGTTCTGGACAGCCGGTAATGTTTCTTCTGTGGCCCTTCTCTTTCAATTTTTTAAAATTGCAATTAGTATTTTTTAAATGTACTTGTTCATTCAACTAACAACTGTTTATTGAGTGTTTCCTCTGTGTCAGGCTCTAGAGAGAGAATGGAGGATAAGACACCATCTCTGCATTTGCAGTGAGGTTGGCAAGCAGCAGCATTCAGAGAGAGAGAGTCGAAGCAGGGCTGGAGCCGGCTGCACAGGGGAAGCCAGAGACAACTGTCAGGATCAGGGTCTCCATGTACAATTGTGTTGCCCAAGATGCAACTGATGGGGGGCTTTGCACCAGTCTGAAAACGTCTTCAACTGGAAGAAGGGAGCATTTTTCTTACATCTCACAAAGGCATTATATGTGTTAGCAGTGAACCAGTCAGGATACATATATCCTTTACTAACCATAGTTTTTAGGTAATTCCATTTCATATTTCTATACTAACATTTTTAAAGCTTCACATTTTTATATTATGCTTGCTCAGTTCAGTATCCTGGAAATGAAAGCATACAACTCTCATAGAGTTTGTAGACAGGTCTGTGGAATGATTAAGTTAGTACACAAAGAGGAAATTGTATTTGTTCCACTCTTCTAATACTGCATGGACATGGAAGAGCAACACCTCTGTCCCCCTACTCTCCACAAGTATTAGAAAAAGCCAGCTAGTGAGGTGACAAGGGCAATTTTCTGAGTCTTTTAAAAAGAAAACAAAGCTAAAGCAAGTTCAAACACATTACATTTTAAGTCAATAGAGGCAGACTAAAGAATGTTAAAAAAGAATAGTTTTTTAGGAACAAATCTTGTGGCAAACTATCTCTCAGGAGACATATTTTTACATCAATGTTTTCTGAACAATTGAACAAGACCCAAGATAAGGGTACTTTCCTGGAAAAAGTTTTAAATATCAACAAATCAGTGTTTTGGGGCCTTTTTTTTTCAGTGTTTTAAAAATATTTAGCATCAGTCTTTTCTTTTTTTCTACAAATTTGTCTATTTTCTAGGAGATATTAAAAACTCTCCAGCTTGCCAGCCGTATCTGTTTCAGGAATGAGCCCAAATGTTAGCAAGGAATCACTGAAATCAAAATGGTAAGTCCAGAGAGTGCTGCTTGATTTTGACTGTCATTTATCACTCTGTTAAATGGTTTCTATTTATCATTGAAATATTATCTGGAAGGCAAATCCTGTGTTTGCAGGCATGCAAGTTTTGGATCTACTCTACGGAAATAGGTGGGATCAGATTTGGACAACTGTAACCCAGTAGACTGAGAAAACTCCTCTGAAGATAGGACTCAAGACAGGTCATGAGTCTGGTCCACCATTACTGCTCAATCCATCTCCCAGTTCACTGCTGGACCACTGGGCAAGCGCCCTGCTGCTCTCTCAGAAAATCCAACCCATAATGGAATTTTTCTGTCCCCTGCCTGTTGTCTTACTGATTTTTCTTTATATGTCTCTTGCATTTCCCTAAGGTCTTTTGAATACTTAGTTCATTGCTCACTGATTTCCAATGTGACTTAGTAGAGAAATCAAAATTCAAAAGTCTTTGAAAGAAATCACATCTCTTTTCTTAAAACTATAGGACTTTGTGATGGGGTTTATTGGGTGTCTTTGTGGGGGTGGGAGTTCTATCCAGTCTGTTATGTTTAACACTACTACCCTGAGTAGTGCATTTAGTTTCTTTAAAATCCATTATTCTCCTTAATGGGAGTTACAGAGGTACATACCTTGTCCCCCGCTATCTTTTCTAAGTAAGATTCTAGAAATCTATGCACAGCAGCTCTAACTACATTTCTGTGAAGGGGACAAGGGTTTGTCTCATTCACCCTTAGGATTGTTGGAGCTGCCCTGCCATTGGCCAGTGTCATACTTTGACCCAGGAAAGTAGTGTACTCTGCCCCAAGCCTCAGAGCGCCATGTAGTTTCATGCACCTTCCTCAAAGGAGGTCCTACTCAGGTGCATGAAACTGGCTGGGATGGGTAGTTCCACCTGAATGGAGAACCATAAGGCCAAATGGAACCCTGTGGCCCCCATCTTCATTTTTCTCCATCAGTAGTGTGATCAAGCAGATGCCCTGAGGAGTTTCATGATTCCTGTCTATGGATTTGTCCCAGCCCATGGTCAGTAGGGTTCTTGAGTGGTCACCTGGCCAGCAGATAAGAGTCACTGGACTGTAAGGTATTTCCTTTATAGGATCATGAAAGATTGGGCCACCAAAATAGTGCTAATATATAGATTTGGGGTGACTCTCATTGATGCTGGACATGAGATAAGGTCAGGGCTCTGAGTTCTGGATGGTTCCACCCTGGGACTTGAGTTGCATTTGTGGGCCCCTGTTGGCTCTCAGCCATTTGTGTTCTGATTATGGTACCAAGTCAACAGTATCCAAGCAGGAGAAGGTGGTACAAACATCCTTCACCCTGTGTGCCCCCTCTGCTATGGGCACCCACACAATCTCCCTATCCTCTTCACAGCTCTATGCCATGTTTCTGGCTGGTCCCAAAGGGTGACTGCTTTTGTGCTTCAAGGACCCGTTGGCTCTTATGAGACTGTTGCTTCATAACCCCAACAGGCCCTTCCAATTGATGCACTTTCTTGCTTCCAATCAATATGATGTCATCTTACTCTTACTCCTCATTAGGGCCAGTCCTAACAAGGGACCAACATCTCTCCAAGGACTAGAATTGCTTTGCCTGCTTAACCTAGAGGCCCTCTGCCTCTCTGCCCATCTGGTGATGGTGTACAGGCTTGCAGGCAATATTGAGACAGACCACAGTCTAGAAATTCAGTGATTATAGTGTAAAAATAAATACTGTCTTACCCCATGCTATAAAATTCCAAAAGGAAACTTTTACATGACCAGAAAGTAAATTATTATATACATTTGATTTTTGATCACTATCAACAAAGCACAGTAACAACCTTTGAGAGAGCCACTGAAGCAAATATTCATGGGCTGCAGGTTGCATGGTGCATGCCATGAGTACTACTGTGACTGACACTAAATAACTGGAGTAAGAGAGCTGCAGAGGCAAAAGATATATATCATTTCAATGCAAATTCCTTCTTTGTGAGTAATAACAGCATTGCTACCTTTTACTTGTGGACAGAGATTTTAAAAAAAATTAGCCAAGACCAGCACATTTGACAAGAAAGAAAATAACAAGATGGTTCATGGACTTAAATAAAAAATGTAGTGTCTGGACGCCATGAAGAATCTTCATATGCACTCATTGAACTGTGAAGAAGTATGTAAGTACCTCTTCTCTATCTACTATTGACAATTCCCATCACTAAATTGTGAAACCTCATATGGGCCTGTGAGCTTTGTAATATATTAGTATAATCAAAATGTTTATATAGACAAGGATTTCAAAAATATTCACCTGGATCCCTCACATAGTCTTAGGGCAGCCTTGTCTCTGGCTTATGCAGCTAGAGGAATATGTTTAACTTTAATCCCCAGGATTTTGCTCAATATTCTGTTTCTCAATACTCTGCTTAGGGTTCCTTGAAGATGGTGATGAAACCCCTGCTCTTCTAGGACAGCAGGTTCCCCATTCTCCTTTCTTTTGTCCCCAGAGAATAGAACTGCTACCATTCTCACAGGATTTGCCTTAGTTGATGATTATATGTCATTATATAAACTTGATTTGGGCTTTGGGGATTTTAAAATTATTTACATTTCACTCAACAAAGACATTTATTTAGTTCTTACTATGTACCAAGCGATGCAATTGGCACAGGGGTTACAAAGATGCATAAGATTCGGTCTGCATCCTCCAAGAGCTCACATTATAGTAGGAAGATGTCAATAAACAGGGCACCAATGAATAGGCGCTATCAGCAGACATGTGCAGAGTGTAGAGAAAGTCTAGCGAGACGATCTGGGGTCCTACACAGAGAAAGGCTTGAGGAGCTTCATAGAAATCTCTTTAAGCTTTTAAAGACAACTGGGGGATTCACCAAGCCAGATGGGATGAGAGGGAGGGAATAGGCAATTGAGTGGCTGGGCGGAAGTGAGCAGATGGACCGGATGGGAAGCATATGACACACCAGGGAAACTGTAAGTAGGTTTTGTGTGGCTGGGGTGCAGGGAGGGGCTTGGCGAAGGAGGAGGCTGGAGAGGAGGGAAGGACCAAGATTACAGAAGCTTAATATGGTCTGCTCGGGAATCTGGGCTTTAGACTGTGGTTGGTAGAGAAGCACTGATGGTATTATGTTATGAAGCACATGATCTTATTTTGTTTTAGAAGTATAAATTAGCCGAGTGTGGTGGTGTGCACCTATGATCCCAGCTACTTGGGAGGCTGAGGCAGGAGAATCACTTGAACCTGGGAGGCAGAGGTTGCAGTGAGCCGAGATTGTGCCACTGCACTCCTGTCTGGGTGACAGAGCAAGACTGTCTCAAAAAAAAAAAAAAATATATATATATATATATATATATATATATATATATGTCTGGAAGAAGTATAGATTATAATTTGGAGGGAGGTTGAGGGCAGGGGAAAGTTAGGAGGATGTCATGGTACACAGTTCAGTAGGGACTAAGAATCTAAGGTTGCAGCCCTCAGGAAGATAAAGGCCAGGTTAATGACTTGAAAATCTACGTGGACATAGTAGTCACCTATGATAATGGCAAGAGTTAGGATGGCTTATCTGTTAGAAAGGTTTGGGCTGCAAGAAAACTCAACTAAAAGTGGAGTTTTTCCTCTCAAATCAAGATTCGAGAACTAGATGCTGCTGACATTGGTTGAGAATCACAACACTATCTGGGTTTCTGCTCTGGGCATCATGTCAACATTCAAGGCAGGAAGAAAGGAGAAGAGGCAGCACAGGCAGTATCTGTCCTAGTTTTCTTTCCATCCCAACTGTCCTCTGTCTTCTGTCTTTGATCAAGAAAAGGAGCAGGAAACAGTCTGTGCCTTATCAGAGGGCACCAGGAAGATGGTGAAACACACCCCCACCACTGGAGACTCAATTCAAGTTGAACTTGCCCAGGCTTTGTTGGTGCCTTGCTGGTAGTTTGCAACCTCTAAAAATCAAAAGAGCATGAACAAGAGGCATGTATGTATGAGAAGGGTGTTTATGAAAGGGGCTTACCCGTAGTTTAAGCAACAGAAGCTGTAAGTGGCCACTATTTATTGATCAGTTTCCATTTGCCATGTGTCAGGCCACACATTTCATGACTTAACATTCCTTTACTCAGATTCGAGGTTGATAGCATCACCACATTTTGAATAAAAGAAATTGAAGCTCAGGGTGCTTCCATTGCCCGAGACAACTCAGCTAGCAAATGGCAAGCCAGGAATTGAACTAGGGCAGGACAACTCTGAGGCCACAGACATGCTTACCTGCCTTGGCACTGCTGGGTACAATCTTGGCCCAGGAGAACTAGAGCACTAAAGTCCATCATGGTCAGGCACAGAGGGTCATACCTACAATCTCAGTACTTTGGGAGGTCAAGGCAGGAGGATCACTGGAGCCTAGGAGTTCAAGACCAGCCTGGGCAACATAGTAAGACTCTGTCTCTACAAAAAATATGAAAATTAACAGGGCATAGTGGCACACCTGTACTTCCATCTATTTGGTAAGCTGAGGCGAGAGGCTAACTTCGAGCTCAGGAGGCAGAGGTTGCAGTGAGCTGAGATTGCACCACTGCACTCCAACTTGGGTAACAGAGCAAGAATCTGTCTCAAAAAATAAAATAAAATAAAGTCCATTATAAGCTGAATTTTTAAGGTTGGGAAATATACTTCTAACCAGCACAGGATCTTTCCTGACAATAACTTTCCCCTTAGCATCCTGTGCTCACAGCTCAGCAGCTGTATACAGGAAGTTCTCGGCATAGTTTAAGAGAAGAATGCTTTTCCCTTTCTCTTATCATCTGAATGACTATCCTGAGTGTGTCCTGACCACTGGTCCCTCTTCATTTCTTGTGAACAAACATCAAGGACCCTGAGATGTACTAAGTGCTGTTGGGCCACAGGGATGACGTCTTGCTCTCCCTCAATTCCGGCATCCACTGTCAACTACTAGAGACTCATTCTGTCTTTCCGTTAAGACCACAGCATTAGTATTCACTCCCACAACATTAGTATTCACTCCCAATATTTTTTTAAAATATTTTTTAAAAATATTTTAAGCATATAATATTTTATATGCTTAAAACAAGTATAAATCCTGTATATAATAATAACAAGGGGCCTGAAATTATAAATGCTCTTTTTAGATAACATTTTTAAAAAGAATTTTTTTTTCTTTTATTTCTGTGGGTCCTGGGTACTTCAAAAGCCCACTTAGTGGAATAAAGACAGCAAAGACTAAGCACATTAGGTTTTGGGGAGAAGAAGGTGACCGATGCTAGGCCTCTCACCTTCTTATCTTATTAGCATCATGTGCGACCTCTCCTGGGGGTGCTGACTGGACCAGAGGAGCTGTCCCAGGCACCCAGGAATTGCTCAAGCCAACTGCTGAATAATTGCCATTAAAAAAAAAAAAAAAACAGTTGAATGCCTTTTCAAAGAAAATCGTGAAGTCTGTTCTGGGTGTCTTTAAATGAAGGACATTTGCTTATCTTCACAATTGTTTCACTACAGCTTAATGGAGGTAGGCATACGATTTAGTGACCTCGCAAATTCCTCTCCAGCCCCTGGATTCCATAATTCCGTTTCCTCTGTGGTGGATGAAAAGCAACTGTAGCAAACCTCTTCGGCTTCTTTATACTTTTCTACGCTGTCATCCTCCTCGGCTTTAGAGTGTACTGGTTGGTTACCATGGAAACAGCAATGTCCTCACTGTGGACAGAACTTAATCACAACCAAAAGGGTAAAGTACATTTTTATCTTGGATTGAAATTTGTATCATGATTCACGAAATGAAAGAGAGAAAGTGGAGGAAGAAAGCAGGAGGCTAAGAAGGATAGTGAGGGGAAGGAAAGAAGGAGGAAGAAGGGAGGAGGGAGGAGCTGAAAATGATACCCGTGTGTCTGCCTGAAGAAACTGTCTGAGCGGAGCATGTCGGTTGTTGAAGTGCACTGCGTCCCTCACTACGGGCCACGCTGGGTCTCTTCCAGTTCTCACAAAGGCTCTATAAAACCAGAGCTGAGGCTGTCCCAGCAGGCCGCTAGCCTGATGTGATTTGATAAATGCCAGCCCCAGAGCATGTCCCCCATGCACAAGTTGCTGAGCCTGAAATCCCACCATGAGAGGTAAATACCCTTAGGAACTGTTTTCAGTTGTGACACAGGTCCCACAAGTGAGTTAATAGCTTAAGCCATGATCAACTCACATATTTGGAGGATATTCTGCTCAGATCCCTCTCAAGCCCTGGCAATTAGTTGAAGGCCAAGTACTCTGGCAATTAGAAAATGCTTAATAAAGATTCCAATCTCCAAAGACATTCCCACCCTCCTTCCACGTCTCCCGGCTTGCTGATGTGTCAGCTGTTTCCGGCCATCTGAGCACCCACCTCAGAACAGACCCAGGCTTGTGGGGTTTGAAGCTTATATGATTCTGGACCCTCATTAAGAAAAAGGATACAACACTATGAATATAAAGTTAGACATAAGGTCTTGAAAGGGACACATGCAAATGAAGGGCTTAAGCATTAGTAGCTTCATGATAATTTTGCTTCTACATTTACTATCTAATTTAATCTTTAAAACAGCACCACCAGGTATGTAATTATATCTATTACCAGATAAGAAAACTGAGGCCCTACATGAGTCACTAAAATTTACTTAAAATTACTGAAAACATACTAGACCAGTGGTTCAACTGTCACTCCTCGAAATTGATAATTGGAGATTGATCACTGGAGGATGTCTCCACAGCTGATTTTTTGCATAAGCATCAGTGGTAACATGCAGAATCAATCCCACTTTTCCAAAATGTGACTTTCACTTCCCCTCCAAATCCAAGTCAGCTGAGGGAATTGGATTTCAGCTGTGGTTGGAGTGCTAGAGATGGTATCGCATATCCCACTTGCAAATAATTGATTGGTTTCCTGCAATGCATTGTGTCCTCTTGCCACAGAACAGAGATGAAAACTGAGACCATCAATTCAATGGCTGGTTAATATCCACAGGCAATGTGTGTTCAGTGTTTGAGGAACAGAAATCAGGGCCAGCCTACAAAACAGCTGGACAGGGCACTTTCTGGCGTCCTCCTGGTTGCCTTGCATTACATAGACACTGTCAGAATCACAATGGAAATGGCCTTTTCTTGCCCTTATTAGTATTAGCACTGTTGTCCAGTCTTTCATTTCAGCCTAATCAATTTAATATAGCTAGGTGCACGAACATCTCCACATGCAGAGTACCTAAGCATAGCTCCTCCAGTGTTGTCTTTCAGAAATGGTGGAAACTCAAAGAAATTGGAAAAATGGAATACTCTCCTATCTCACCCTCCAGAGAAATCCATATAGGGCACATCGGAAGAGGGGTTTTTAGCATGTGCTTTACAATTGGCCAACTCCCCAGGGTGTACCAGCAGGGATCCAGCCAGGGCAAAGTCACAGAGAGCAAAGGCGGGAATAGGAGATGCTCCCCTTAAAGAAGGGAATAGGCAGGAGAAGAATTGAGACCCCTGGCCAGAATCCATATTCACATATTGTGGGAGGTAGTTGCATCTGAGGCACAAAGACTCCAATCCAAATTTATTTAACAAGGCTTTCCTATGTTTTTGTTTTTCTTTTTCATACAAAGTACTGTTCTAGGCCCCATAATGATAACACAAGTTTATTAAGAGATTGCTAAGTGCTATACATAGGATTAAGTGTGTTTATGTCTATGATATAATTTAATTGATTATCAAATGTATTCTTACACCACCTTGAGGAAGGAAGAAAGCTAGGTAACTTTTCTTACAGAAGAGAAAACTGAGGCTCCATGAGATTATATAATACTCAGAGTCAACAAGCTAGCCAATGGCAGAGTGAGGGTTCAAATCTAGTTCTATCTGACCCTAGAATCATTGCTCCAAACCTTGGTGACATTTCTGGAGTGTTACCATGTGCTAATTCTCAGGCTAGAAATTTTCATAGTCTCTTCTTTGACCTCTACACTTATCTGTAAAATATTTTATTACTGTCTTCCATGACTCTTTAAAATGGGGTGGGAGCAGGGAAAGAGAATGTGGTAAATGGAATTTGTTATATATATGTATATAAAGCCTCCAAAACAAGTCAGAGTAAAATAAATGTCAAAAGGAAGATGAAGAGTTCACCACATCAGTGGCTCAGAGACAGATTTTTAAGGCTAGTTTTTCAGCCCATCAAATTGGCAAAGTAGGGCATTCCCCATGGAAGAGCCCATGTGAATAAAGACAGGGGCATGTCTGTGAATCAGCATATCTTGTTATTGTGGTTTGACCTACACATAGGTTGTGTGCAGGGGAGATTTGGCTAGGGGGTTTGACTGGCATTAACCACTAGATAGAAAAGTTCTCAATTCATCTGGTAGACAAAAGAAGAGAGATCATCAGGTCAGAGATAAGCTTTGGAAAAGAAAATACTGCAGCATTAGTGGACAAGACCAGGGCAATCGTCTGCACAAGAGGTAACAAAAGGTCCAAATGTGGGTGGGAATAGGGAAGATGGAGGGAAGGCTCATGCAGGAGACACATCTGAAACACTGGATTTTATGTTCCCAGCCTCTGGGGAAAAGACTCACACAGTGCCCCTATTCACTCCGCCCCAGAGTCTTTAGCCCTGAGCCAGGATCCCCACAGGGAGCCAGGAAGTATCTCTGAGAGAGACTATTTCTTCCAAAATGTCAACCCCCTAGAGAGCCAGAAGCCCTGCTGCCCACCTGGGGATGGTCCATCTGCAATATTGACTATGCACTGTTTTTGCCACATCTGTGAGCCTGGAATCCCAAAGGGTAGGAAAGAGAATGGGTGAGCAAAAAGCTTAAGGAATGATTTCTGGGAGAGCATAGCAGAATATAGCCCATGGGTCTGGCAGGACCATTGGCTGTCATAGGACACAAAATTTATATGTTGTAAGCATGATTGTCTCACAGCTTTCTGTATTTTCTTTGTTGTTTTCCATTTGTGCTTTCTTCAGTGGTGTTTTAAAAAATGAAGTTCCTTCTGAAAATTACTGCCTGTCTCAGCTATGCTGAAAGCAAATACAAAAATAAAGGATTTTTTCCCACTGGGATCCAAATTTTAAAAGCGGGCATGGAAATGGAGTGGGAGCAGGTAGGAAGTCCAGTGAGGATTTAGGAAAGAGTCGGTGGGCCTAAGCAGCTATTCCTTCTGGCCCAGAGAGTCTCCTGCCAGCCTGTTTCTTCCAGAGGGTTTTGGTTTTGTTTGATTACCTTACTTCTGGATATACCACAGACTTTCGGTGATTTGTTTATACAAGAACAGAGATTGAAGTGACTCTGAACAACAAGGAGAGCTTCCTTGTGACTCCAGTGGTTTCCAGCCTTCCTCAGTTCAGCACCTGTGAAGCTGCCAGAGTGATCAATCTAAAAAGCAAACATGTATCATGCCAGAATAGAATCTCTCCATGCTAACCAACCTGGTTTGATTCCCATTTACCTTTTGGGCTCATCTGCTGTACATTTATTTTCTAGCCATGCTGGACTGCTTGATTTTTTATCATTCCTCATCTCCATAACACGTGCATGTGCACATGCATGAACACACACACACACTCACACACACACATACACAGGCATGTCTTGCAAAAGTCCCCATTCTCTCACTTAGAATGGCAAATCTTTCCCATCTTGTAAGGTTTAGGAAGCCTTTCCTGACTTTATTCTGGGTGACTCAAATGCCTAATTTCTAGGCTCCCACAATACCCGTAACACATGGCTACAATTGCACTTATTAACTTGTGTCATCATAATCTGTTTATAAGTCAGTTTTCTGAACCAGACCATGGGCCATGGGCTCCTTGAATGTAAAACTGAGTCTTCTTTATGTTTGTATCACTGTGTCGAGTAGTCACTTAGAGCTGCTCAACGCATGTTTGAGGAATGAATGAATCCTGGGAATTGTCTGATGTAGCACTGTTTCTGTATAGAACCAACTTTAATGCAGAGATGTAATAATCACCTGCAAAAGGAGAGTGTTCATATGGGGAGACTTTATACTCATTCCGAGATAAAGATGAAAATCACATTAATTGTTTAAGCATGAGCTCCATTCAGAACCTTCAGGTTGGGAGCTTTGAGCCCATTGGTATTTTATGTTTATTTACACATGGCAAAATCTGGTTTTCTGTTTTCAGAGAAAATGTTTTTCTCAAAACTTTATTAAAATGTTCAAACAGTCTCACAGACACCATATCTCTCTCACAACACAACTCTTTAGTATAAACAAATCAAAAATGCAAGGATTAAATTCCCCTTCTAACATACGTGGGCTTAAAAGGAAAGCAACCATGCTTGATAAAATAAGCTCTGAGCTTTATTGCACCTCTGTTTAGATGAAAGCTCAAGACCCCCAGTCAACCAGAGATGCATCAGGGGCCCCCTATGCCGACTGCAAGGAACCAGAGAAAGAGGGAGGGAATGCAGGGAAGGAGATGAGCCAGAACAACCCTTCAAGCAAAATGCTTTCGTCTTCTATACAGTAAGAGGAAAAAGCTTGAGTAGATGTCATTAGCACATCAGCTGAGCTGGGTACCCATTCTTATTTTTTCAAACAAATAGTCTGAAAAGCCAGACCCTGTTATTACCAGTGTATAATTCCTATCAACGTGGAAACGGTAAGCAGGGTTTTTTGTTTGTTTTATTTTTAAATGAATGATAGTTTGGGAATCTGAAATCAGACACAGCAGGGAGAAAACAACCGCACATGTTTTCTCAGAAATGCAACAGTACATGCATATTGAAGTGACTGGCTGTCGCTGCTATAATGTCGCTGTCTTCCTTAAAGTGAACAATTGGGAAACAAACAATTGGGAAATTAGAAGATGGCTTTTCTTGCGATTCTCCCTTCTGAAGGTCTAGACTGCTCTTGCTTATGTGTACAATAGATCCACTAACAAAGAAAATTTTGAAAGCACAGCACATATGCTCGTCTGTACATTCTGAAAACCACGTGGCTTTTTTCTACATTTTAGCTTACTTTCAGAAGCTGAAGCTGTCATTAAGTAAAGGGAAAAGCCTGCTTTCAAGCATGAATCATTTTTCACAGACTTCATTAAAATAAAATAAACGTCTTTGCTAGTTAGTGAAAGGCAGTCGGGAAGGGTGGGAAAGGAAACGCTAACTCTACCTTCTGTGCTGAAGATAAGGAAAGATGGTTCCATTCCTGCCTTTTAAAAGAGGTGGAAGACAACACATCCATCCTAAAGACAGATAAAATGAAACACAAGAGTGTCACTGGAGATAGACTAGCCCAGGCACTCAAAATGAATCAACAGCAGAAGCACAGACTAAATTTCAGTTTTCTGATTCCAAGGTTAGTGCTTTGTCCCCTAGGTTTAGGGATGCTTTCAAGTTTGGGGCCAGGTATAAGCAGTTTCCTACTTTATGTACAACATATTTCAGAAAATGTTACAAAATTGAAGGTGCAAAAACTAGACTAATATATTTTAAGGAAGCTTCTCTTCCCAGATGATGTAGTTAGGCTGTGTTCCCACCCAGATCTCATATTGAATTGTAGTTCCCATAATCCCTATGTGTTGTGGGAGGGACCTGGTGGAAGGTAATTGAATCATGGGAGCAGTTACCTCCATGCTGTTCTCATGATAGTGAGTGAATTCTCATGAGATCTGATGGTTTGATAAGGGGCTTTTTCCCTCTTCGCTCTGCACTTCTTGCTGCCACCATGTGAAGAAGGACATGTTTTGCTTCCCCTTCTGCCATGATTTAAGTTTCCTGAGGCCTCCCCAGCCCTGTGGAACTGTAAGTCAATTAAGACTTTTTCCTTTATAAATTACCCAGTACTGGGTATGTCTTTATTAGCAATGTGATAATGGACTAATATACCAGATTTCTGAAAGATACTATAATATCAACCTTTAATTATAACTTTCCCCCCACAAGTTTGACAATATATTTGAAATAGTTTATGTATCCCCTTTTAAATTTTCAAACATTTTGACCCATCGAAAAGAATAATATAAAAACATCTGTGTGTCCACCATTCAGTTTAAGAAAAGATAGTTGAAATTTAGTGGAAGTCCCGAGATACCTTTTTCCTCCTACACCAGTGACCGCTCTCCAGAACTGAATGTTTATTGCTAGCATTTATTTGACAGATACGGGCACTCTGACAGGTGTTGTTCTATGTAATTTACAAAATCTTTACAAATACTGTCAATCCTTATAACAACCAATCCTTCTAATAACCCAAAGAATTGAGAGTATAGTTATCTCTGTTTAACAAATGACAAAACTATGACACAGAGAAGTTAAGTAACTTGCCTAAAGTCACACAGTTGGCAAATTACAGAGCTAGAATACAAATATAGGAGTCTGAATCCTGACTCTATGCTACTACTGCGCTGTGCTACCCAGGCTGTCTGTCTTTCTCTTTCTTTCTTTCTTTCTTTCTTTCTTTTCTTTCCTTCTTTCTTTCTTTCTCTTTCTTTCATTTTCTCTTTCTCTTTCTTTCTTTCTTTCCTTCCTTCCTTCTTTCCTTTCTTCCTTTCTTTCCTTTCACGTGTTTATCCATCCTTAAACAAAACACAGTACCACTTCAGCATCATCATGATGCCGTAATCATACAGGATGTATTCTTCTGCAACTTGTTCTTTTCCTCTTAATATTTGTGAGACTAATCCACATTGCTACAGGTAACTCTCACTCATTCATTTCATTTCAGGTTATTACACCCCAGTGTGAACATACAGAATTGTTTATTTTAATATCAATGAACACTTATGGGCCTCCAGAATGTTTTCCTATTACAAATACTGTTGTTATGAACATTCCTGTCCATGGTTCCTGTGTACATACGTATTTTTTTTCTCAAGGGTATTTGCAGGTGTAGAATTGCTGGATCAAAATGTGTGTTTATCTTTAAGCATATCATATATCACCAAATTATTCTCCAAAGGAGTTGTACTAATTCACATTCTTCCAGTAGATGAATTCCCATTTTTCTACATTATTTGGAAAACTAGGTATTTTTAGACTTTTATAATGTTGTCATCTTGTTTTTAATTTGTGTTTTCTTGATTTCCAGTTAGGTAAAAGAATCTTTTAAGCACACTCTTCTGAGCACTGCTTGGTCACAATTTTTACCTTTTTTCTGTTGAGTTGTGTTTTTAAATTAGTTTATAAGAGTTCTTCATGTATTCTGCCTAGTAACCCATGTTTGTTATATTCATTAGAAATATTTTCTTCCAAAATGTTCTTGTAATGAATATAATGAACACGGGTTCTGAAGACTACTCAAAAAAGCCAATACATATCTAGAAGTAGAATTTCAGAATCACAAATTTGTGATTAACTTTTAGGAAACTTCCAGATAGATTTCTAAATTGGTTGTAATATTTTAAGCTCCCACCAAAAAGGTATAAGAAAAGAATTCTAGTTGCTCGATGTTCTTATAGATATTTGGTGTGGTCAGTCTTTAGCCATTCTAGTGGGTATATACTGATACCTCCTTGTAGTTTCAATCTGAATTTCCCTGATGATTTATGATGTTGTGCATTTTTCCTTTACTTCTTGGCCACTTGTATATCTTCCTTGTGAAATTCCTGTTAGATCTTTTTCCATGTTGAAAAATTCAGTTGTTTGCCCTTTTTTTTAGACAGAGTATTGCTCTGTCACCCAGGCTGGAGTGCAGTGGCACAACCTCAGCTCACTGCAACCTCTGCCTCCCAGGTTCAAGCGATTCTCCTACCTCAGCCTCCTGAGTAGCTGGGACTACAGGTGTGCACCACCATTCCTGGCTAATTTTTTGTATTTTTAGTAAAGACGGGGTTTCACCATGTTGGTCAGGATGGTCTTGAACTCCTGGCCTCGTGGTCTGCCCACCTCAGCCTCCCATAGTGCTGGGATTACAGGTGTGAACAATCATGCCCAGTGTAAGTTGTTTGCCTTTTTATTATTGAGTTGTAGGAATTGTAGTATGTGTATATAGATAACATATGTTGGGAATCTTTTATCCCAGTATATAGCTTGCCTATTTACTTTTTAAAAATATATATATATATTTTTTCTTTTTTTTTCTTTTTTGTTAATATATTTTTTTATTGCACTTTAGGTTCTAGGGTACATGTGCAAAACATGCAGGATTGTTGCATAGGTACATATATGGCAATGTGGATTGCTGCCTCCATCCTCATCACCTATATCTGGCATTTCTCCCCATGTCACCCCGCCTAACTCCCTACCCCCTACTGTCCCTGCCCTAGTCCCCCGCAACAGACCCCAGTGTGTAATGCTCCTCTCCCTGTGTCCATGTGTTCTTCATTGTTCAGCACCCACCTGTGAGTGAGAACGTGCGGTGTTTGATTTTCTATTCTCATGTCAGTTTGCTGACAATGATGGTTTCCAGATTCATCCATGTCCCTACAAAGGACACAAACTCATCATTTTTTACAGCTGCTTAGTATTCCATGGTGTATATGTGCCACATTTTCCCTGTCCAGTCTATCATCAATGGGCATTTGGGTTGGTTCCAGGTCTTTGCTATTGTAAACAGTGCCACAATGAACAAACATATGCATGTGCCTTTATAATAGAACGATTTATAATCCTTTGGATATATAATGGGATATAGTAATGGGATTGCTGAGTCAAATGGAATTTCTATTTCTAGGTCCTTGAGGAAGCGCCACTGTCTTCCACGATGGTTGAACTAATTTACACTCCCACCAACAGTGTAAAAGTGTTCCTATTTCTCCACATCCTCTCCAGCATCTGTTGTCTCCAGATTTTTTAATGATCACCATTCTAACTGGCGTGAGATGGTATCTCAATGTAGTTTTGATTTGCATTTCTCTAATGACCAGTGATGATGAGCATTTTTTCATGTTTGTTGGTCTCATATATGTTTTCTTTTGAAAAGTGTTTGTTCATATCCTTCACCCACTTTTGAATGGGTTTCTTTGTTTTTTTTTTCTTGTAAATCTGTTTTAGTTCTTTGTAGATTCTGGATATTAGCCCTTTGTCAGACGGGTAGATTGCAAAAATTTTTTCCCATTCTGCTGGTTGCTGGTTCACTCTAATGATTGTTTCTTTTGCTGTGCAGAAGCTCTGGAGTTTAATTAGATCCCAGTTATCTATTTTGGCTGTTGTTGCCAATGTTTTTGGTGTTTTAGTCATGAAGTCCTTGCCTATGCCTATGTCCTGGATGGTTTTGCCTGGTTTTCTTCCAAGGTTTTTATGGTGTTAGGTCTTATGTTTAAGTCTTTAATACATCTGGAGTTAATTTTAGTGTAAGGTGTCAGGAAGGGGTCGAGTTTCTGCTTTCTGCACATGGCTAGCCAGTTATCCCAGCACCATTTATTAAACAGGTAATCCTTTCCCCATTGCTTGCTTTTGTCAGGTTAGTCAAAGATCAGATGGTTGTAGATGTGTGGCATTGCCTCCGAGGCCTCTGTTCTGTTCCATTGGTCTATATCTCTGTTTTGGTACCAGTACCATGTACCATGCTGTTTTGATTACTGTAGCCTTGTATTATAGTTTGAAGTCAGGTAGTGTGATGCCTCCAGCTTTGTTCTTTTTGCTTAGAATTGACTTGGCTATGCAGGATCTCTTTTGGTTCCATATGAAGTTTAAGGTGGTTTTTTCCAGTTCTATGAAGAGGATCATAGGTAGCTTGATGGGGATAGCATTGAATCTCTAAATTACTTTGAGCAGTATGGCCATTTTCACAATACTGATTCTTCCTATCTATGAGCGTAGAATGTTTTTCCATCTGTTTGTCTCCTCTCTTATTTCCTTGAGCAGTGGTTTGTAGTTCTCCTCGAAGAGGTCCTTTGCATCCTTTGTTAGTTACATTCCTAGGTATTTCATTCTCTTTGTAGCAATTGTGAATGGCAGTTCATTCTTGATTTGGCTCTCTTTAAGTCTGTTATTGGTGTGTAGGAATGCTTGTGATTTCTGCACATTTATTTTGTATCCTGAGACTTTGCTGAAGTTGCTTATCAGTTTCAGGAGATTTTGGGCTGAGATGATGAGGTCTTCTAAATATACAATCATGTCATCTGCAAATGGAGACAATTTGACTTCCTCCTTTCCTAATTGAATACCCTTTATTTCTTTTCCTTGCCTGATTGCTCTGGCTAGAACTTCCAATACTATATTGAATAGGAGTGGTGAGAGAGGGCATCCTTGTCTAGTGCCAGATTTCAAAGGAATGCTTCCAGTTTTGCCCATTCAGTATGATATTGGCTGTGGGCTTGTCATAAATAGCTTTTATTATTTTGAGGTTCCATCAATACCTAGTTTACTGAGAGTTTTTAGCATAAAGCACTATTGAATTTCATCAAAGGCCTTCCCTGCATCTGTTGAGATAATCATGTGGTTTTTGTCTTTGGTTCTGTTTATGTGGTGGATTACGTTTATAGACTTGTGTATGTTGAACCAGCCTTGCATCCCCAGGATGAAGCTTACTCAATCGTGATGGATAAGCTTTTTGATGTGCTGTTGCAATCGGTTTACCAGTATTTCATTGAAGATTTTTGCATCTATGTTCATCATGGATATTGGCCTGAAGTTTTCTTTTCTTTTTGAGTCTATGCTGGGTTTTGGTATCAGGATGATGTTGGTCTCTTAAAATGATTCAGGAAAGATTCCCTCTTTTTGCATTGTTTGTAATAGCTTCAGAAGGAGTGGTACCAGCTCCTCCTTGTATGTCTGGTCGAATTCAGCTGTGAACCCATCTGGACCTAGGGTTTTTTTGGTTGGTAGGCTATTAATTGCTGCCTCAACTTCAGCCCTTGTTATTGGTCTATTCAGGGTTTTGACTTCTTCCTGGTTTAGTCTTGGGAGAGTGCAAGTGTCCAGGAATTTATCTATTTCTTTCAGGTTTACTGGTTTATGTGCATAGAGTTGTTGTTTGTAGTAATCTCTGATAGTAGTTTGTATTTTTGCGGAATCTGTGGTGATATCCTCTTTATCACTTTTTATTGCATTTATTTGGTTCTTCTCTCTTTTCTTTTTTATTAATCTGACTAGTGGTCTATTTTGATGATCTTTTCAAAAAAAACAGCTCTTGGATTTATTGATTTTTTTAAAGGTTTTTTTGTGTCTCTGTCTCCTTCATTTCTTCTATGATCTTAATTATTTCTTGTCTTCTGCTAGCTTTTGAGTTTTTTTGATCTTGCTCCTCTAGCTCTTTCAATTTTGATAATAGGGTGTTGATTTTAGATTTTTCCTTGCTTCGCATGTGGGCCTTTGTTGCTACAAATTTCCCTCTAGACACTGCTTTAAATGTGTCTCAGAGATTCTGGTACGTTATGTCTTTGTTCTCATTGGTTTTGAAGAACATCTTTATTTCTGCCTTCATTTCATTGTTTATCCAATCAACATTCAAGAGGCAGTTTGTTCAGTTTCCATGAAGTTGTGTGGCTCTGAGTTAGTTTCTTAATCCTGAGTTCTAATTTGATTGTCCTATGGTCTGAGAGATTGTTTGTTATGATTTCCGTTCTTTTGCATTTGCTGAGGAGTGATTTACTTCCAATTATGTGGTCAGTTTTAAAGTAGGCATGATGTGGTGCTGAGAAGAATGTATATTGTGTGGATTTGGGGTGGAGAGTTCTGTAAATGTCTATTAGGTTTGCTTGGTCCAGATCTGAGTTCAAGTCCTGGATATCCTTGTTATTTTTCTGTCTCATTGATGTGTCTAATATTGACAGTGGAATGTTAAAGTCTCCCACTATTACTGTGTGGGAGTCTAAGTCTCTTTGTCAGTCGTTAAGAATTTGCTTTATGTACCTGGGTACTCCTGTATTGGGTACATATATATTTGGGATTGTTAGCTCTTCTTGTTGCATTGATCCTTTTACCATTATGTAATGTTCTTCTTTGTCTCTTTCAATCTTTGTTGGTTTAAAGTCTGTTTTATCAGAGACTAGGATTGCAACTCCTGTTATTATTATTATTATTATTTTTTTTTGGCTCTCCATTTACTTGGTAAATCTTCCTCCATTTCTTTATTTTGAGCCTATGTGTATCCTTGCACATGAGATGGGTTTCCTGGCTACAGCACAGCAATGGGTTTTGACTTTTTATCCAATTTGCCATTCTGTGTCTTTTGATTGGGGCATTTAGCCAATTTACATTTAAGGTTAATATTGTTATGTGTGAATTTTATCCTGCTATTTTGATGCTAGCTGGTTATTTTGACCATTAGTTGATGCAGTTTCTTCATTGTGTCGATGCTCTTTACCAATTGTTATGTTTTTGGAGTGGCTGGTGCTGGTTGTTCCTTTCTATGTTTAGTGCTTCTTTCAGGAGCTCTTGTAAGACAGGCCTGGTGGTGATGAAATTTCTGAGCAATTGCTTCTTCATAAAGGATTTTATTTTTCCTTCACTTATGAAGCTTAGTTTGGCTGGATATGAAATTCTAGGTTGAAAGTTCTTTTCTTTAAGAATGCTGAATATTGGCTCCCACTCTCTTCTGGCTTATAGGGTTTCTGCTGAGAGATCCACTGTGAGTCTGATGGGCTTCCCTTTGTGGGTAACCCGACCTTTCACTCTGGCTGCCCTTAGCATTTTTTCCTTCATTTCAACCCTGGTGAATCTGATGATTATATGCCTTGGGGTTACTCTTCTTGAGGAATATCTTCATGGTGTTCTCTGTATTTCCTGGACATGAATATTGGCCTGCCTTGCTAGGTTGGGGAAGTTCTGGATAATATCCTGAAGACTGTTTTCCAGCTTGGATTCATTCTCTCTGTCACATTCAGGTACACCTATCAAATGTAGATTAGGTCTTTTCACATAATCCCATATTTCTTGGAGGCTTTGTTTGTTTCTTTTTACTCTTTTTTCTCTAATCTTGCCTTCTCATTTTATTTCATTGAGTTGATCTTTGACCTCTGATATCCTTTCTTCTGCTTGGTTGATTCGGCTATTGAAACTTGTGTATGCTTTGCACAGTTCTAATGTTCTGTTTTTCAGCTCCATCAATTCATTTATAGTTTTCTCTAAACTGTTTATTCTAATTAGCATTTCATCAAACCTTTTTTCAAGTTCTTAGTTCCTTTGCATTGGGTTAGAACATGTTCTTTTAGCTCAGAGAAGTTTGTTATTACCCACTTTCTGAAACCTATTTCTGTCAATTCATCAGACTCATTCTCCATCCAGCTTTGTTCTCTTGCTGGTGAGGAGTTGTGATCCCTTGGAGGAGGAGAAGCGTTCTTGTTTTGGGTATTTTCATCCTTTTTGTGCTGATTTCTTCCCATCTTTGTGGACTTATCTACCTGTGGTCTTTGTAGTTGATGACTTTCGGCTGGGGTCTCTGAGTGGACATCCTTTTTGTTGATGGTGAAGTTATTTCTTTTTGTTTTTTAGTTTTCTTTCTAACAGTCAAGCCTCTCTGCTGTAGGACTGCTGGAGGTCCACTCCAGACCCTGCTTGCCTGGGGATCACCTGCATCAGCTGCAGAACAGTAAGGGTTGTTGCCAGTTTCTTCTTCTGTTATCTTTGTCCCAGAAGGATATCCACCAGATGTCAGCCTGAGCTCTCCTTTATGAGGTGTCTCTTTGGATATATGGGGGTTGGGGAGCTGCTTGGGGAGACAGTCTGTCCCTTATTGGAGCTCAGTTGCTGAGCTATGAGCTCTGTTTTCCGTTCAGAGCTACTGGGCAGGTACATTTAAGTCTGCTGCAGTGGACCAACCCATAACTGCCTTTTTTTCCCAGGTGCTCTGTCCTTAGAAGATGGGGCTTTATTTATAAGTTCCTGAAGTGCTGCTGCCTTTTTTGAGAGATGCCCTGCCCAATGAGGAGATAGCCTAGTCACAGTGTGTCAGCAGAGGCATCGCTGAGCTGCCGTGGGCTCTGCCCAGCTGCTGTGTGAACTTCCTTGTGGTTTCGTTTATAAAGGTATAGTTAGAACTGCCTCAGTAATGGCAGTCTTCCTCAGTAATGGGGGACTGCCTCTGTAATGGTGGACTGCCTCAGTAATGGCGGACTGCCTCAGTAATGGCAGATTGCTTCGGTAAATGGCAGACTGCCTCAGCAATGGCGGACTGCCTCGGTAATGGTGGAGTTGAATGGGTGACTCTGTCTCCTAGGCATTCCAGGCACTGGTTGAAACAGCTGCCCAAATTTGTGTGAGTTTTTATGCAGAGCCCCACTGCACCGGCTGAAACAGCAGTGCTGGAGACTCGTGGCACTTTTCTGCCTGGGAATCTCCTGGTCTGTGGGCAGTAAAAACTCATTTGGAAATGCGGTGTTCACTCACCCTCTGTGTTCTTACTGGGAACTGCAGTCCAGAGCTGTTCCTATTCAGCCTTCTTGGGTCACTTTCTGCCTATTTACTTTTTAACAATGTCTTTTAAATGTAGAATACTTTCATTTACTCTATTTTATCAGTGTTGTGTGCATCAGTAATTTCTAGGGTTTCTATCTAAGGAATCTTTGCCTATTTCAGAGTTGTGCATATATTCTCTTATGTATTTATATAGAAACTTTAAAGTTTTAGTTTTAATGTTTAGGTTATATGATCCATCCAAAATTAATTTTTTTGTGAATGTGAAGTATGTCCATTTTTTTCTTCCATACATCCAGTTATTCTATTTCATTTGTTGAAAAGATATTTCTTTCCTAGAGATATTTAGGTGCTTTGCCACCTTGGTCAAAATCAACTAGTCATATAAGGGTAGGTTTACTTCTGTTCTCTTTATTTGTTTCCATTAATCTCTTTGTCTATATTATCAGCAATACTATTCTATCTTAATTACTGGAACTTATGTTAAGTCTTAAAATTAGATAGTTTAAGTCTTCAACTTTTGTTTTGCTTTCTCAAGATTGTGTTGGCTTGATCCTTGTTGGATTGGTCCAAAGGACCAATCCTAGGTCCTTTGGATTTTCATATGAATTTGAGTCCATTTACAAGTTCTACAAAAATCCTGCAGGGATGTTGATTGCTACTGCATTAAATCCACAGATTAACTTAGATAAAGTGCATTAAACCTACAGATTAACTTGGCAAAAAACAGGCATCATAACAGTATGGAGTTTTCCATTGCATGAACATAGTATATTTCTCCATCTGTTTAGGTCTCCTTTCATTTATTTCAGTACCAGTTTAGAGTTTTCATTGTAGAGGTCTTGCATATAGTTCATAAAATTGGTTTTTCACTATATTGTATTTCTGATTATATTTTAAGTGATATTTTTTAAATTTGATTTTTCATTTGTTTGTTGCTAACTTATAGAAATGAATAGTTTTTTATATAGTGACTATGCATCTTGCATGTAGTGGACAGCTTTTGATGGCCTCCAGTGATCCCTTCTTTTGATATTTATATTCTTGTATAATTCCCTTCCCTTGTGTGTGGGCTAGACCTAGCGACTATCTTCTAACAAATAGAATATGGCAAAAGAGACGGGATATCACTTCCATGTTAGGTTACAAAAATAGTGACTTCTGCTAACACTAACTTGCTTTCATTTGCTTGCTTGCTCTGATGGAAGTCAACTGCCATGTTGCGATATGTCCAGTGGGGAAGGACCATATGGCAAGAAATTGAGGGAAGTCTCCAAACACAGTGAGTGAAAAATTAAGGCCTTCTCTCCAACAGCCATCAGGAACTGAATCCTGCCAACAACCACGTGAGTAAGGTTGGACATGGATCCTCCTTTACCAAGCCTTCAGGTAAGACTGTAGCCCCAGTTGACACTTGGATTGCAGCCTCATGAGAGAACCTGGGGCAGAGGCAGTCAGCTAAACATCACCTGGATTTGTGATCTCTAGGAACCATGATATAATAAATGTCTATTGTTTAAATTGTTACTTTTTGAGGTAATTTTATGCAACAATAGATAACAAATACACTACAATCCTACTAAATTCACTTACTAGTTCTAATTATTATTTCATAGACAATAAAATTTTCTACCTATACAATTATGTTGTCTACAAATAAAAACCAGTTTTACTGTTTACTTCTCATCCATATTCCTTTCTATTTGCTTGTTTTGTTTTATTGCACTGACTAGGAACGGAAACATAATGTTGAATAGAAGTAATGATATTGCCTATCCTTTCCCTGTTCTCCTTAGGATGAATGTGTTCAATTTTTCACCAGTAAGTATAATGTTAGCTGTAGTTCAGAGTAAGAAAATTCTCTTCTGATCCTAGTTTTCTGAGGGTTTTTTTTTTTAATTCAGGAATGGAAGTTGAATTGTTTTAAAATATTTTCTCTATTTTTATTAACATGATTATATTAATTGATAATTTACATTAATTAATTTAAGAATGTTAAACCACCCATGAATTCCTGGCATAAAGCCAACTTGGTCATGAAGTATTATCCTTTTCATATATTGTAGGAACAAATTTGTTAATATTTTCATAGGGAGATTTGAATTAATATTTATGAGAAATATTATATTTTCTTTCAATGTTTTTTTCTGGTTTTGTGTCAGAATTATGCTAGCCCCATGAAGTAAGTTGAAATTGTCTCTTCCTCTCTATGTTATAAAAATGTAAAACTATTATTTGTATCTTTATGCTTGATAAAATTCAACAATGAAGCAATCTAGTCAAGTGTGCATTTGCTTTGCTTTTAATTTATCAATTTAATTTAAATTTGTTACTGTATTTTAATTACATATTAAATTTAATTGATATAGGGCTACCCAAATATACTGTTTCTTCTTGTATCCATTTCTGTATTGTCTTTCAAGAAATTTTCTATTTTACATAAGTTGCCAAATTTGTTGGCATAAAATGTTTCATAATGTTTCCTTATTGTCATTTTAATGTTGATAATATTGATAGTAATTATTCCTCTTTTATTCTTAATATTGGTTATCTGTTGGGTTTTTTTTTAGCCTCTGAGTTTTAAAATTTTATTAATCTTTCAATGAATCAACTTTATTTTTATTTTTATTTTTGCAGAGATGTGGTCTCACTACATTGTCTAGGCTTGTCTTGAATTCCTGGGCTCAAGCAATCCTCCTATCTCAGCCTCCCAAAGCATTGGCATTGCAGGCATGAACCGCTATGCCCTGATTCAACTTTTTCTCTTATTTATTTCTCTTTATTGTTTTTCAGCTTTTTGTTTTATTTGTCTTCACTCTTAACTTTGGGAATTCATTTCTTCTAATGATGCTGTGTTTAATTTGCTTTTCTTGTTTAGCTTTTTACGTTGGTAACTTGGATCATTATTTTTAAATATTAATCTTTTTCAAATAAGAATATGTGCTATAGATTTTCCTACTAACATTATAACTATAATCTACAAACTTTCATATGTTGTCTTTTTATTTTCAGTTCAAAATATTTACCTAATTTGCTTTCACATTTTTCCTGCTTCAATTTGTCTCTTTTTTCTATCTAATATTGTTCCATATGACATGAAGCTTGGTTTATTACCATAAGTCCTTCATTTTTCTTACTGCGTTTCAATTTGGGTAGCTTCTACTGCCTGTCGTTAAGTCTGACTTTTTTTCAGCACAATTATCTGCTCATAGTCCTGTCCAATCAATATTTTGGTTTGGCTACTTTATCTTTCAGCTTCATAATTTTTACCAAGTCTTTTTTTATTTTCTATTTTTCTTTTTCTTTGCCATGTTGTGACGGAATTTTTTTTTTAA
Organism: Aotus nancymaae; assembly: GCF_030222135.1. Taxonomy (NCBI): domain Eukaryota; kingdom Metazoa; phylum Chordata; class Mammalia; order Primates; family Aotidae; genus Aotus; species Aotus nancymaae. The sequence goes on along the minus strand of NW_026988419.1, from coordinate 33,551,788 downwards.
ATAAAGTTTCCCCTTTTCTGTGGATATTCCCTATTTGTTCCTTCAATATGTTTGTTTTCCTTTAATTCCTTGGACAATTTATATAGTCTTTTTCTATTACTCATATCATCCATATGACTTCTGGGTCTGTTTCTGTCAACTGAATTTCCTCCTGGTTAAGGGCACCATTTTCTTGCTTTTTCACGTTTATTAATTTTATTAGATACTGAACATTGTGAATGTTACCTTGCTAAGTATCATTGTCTTTTTTAGAGTATTGAATTTTTGTGGGGGTATTTCATTAACTATAAATCCACTTGATATGTTTAGGAATTGTCTTTAAGTTTTGTTAGGATGAGTATGTGTGTAGCCTTTATGCTAGGGTCAGTTGTGCTCCTTTGGGGGCCTCTACCAAATGCCCTATGGGTTCACTGAAGCCTTGTCATTCTGTCTGGTTGGAACTCAAATGCCTCTTGGCCTTTGTCGTCTCCACCATTCAGCTCACTAGTAGCCGCACTAGAATTTCTTCCCTGGTCATTCTTTTTTGCCCAGGCTTGTAGAGTCTCTGCATATGTGCAGCTTAATATTTGCCAAAAACTCAGAGAATCCCCCATGTAAATATTTAGGCCTCTCTTTTGCTATAGCTCCCTCCTTTTTGGCATTCTGCTTTGTAAATTCCAGCCACTTCAGGAGTCTCAAATTCCAATATCTGTCTCTCCAGTTCAGCAAGACTGCCGTGCTTTGTTTGAGCTTGCTTTACCTATGCTACAATCTGCAAAGTGCCTTCAGGCAGGTAATTGTAGGGCTCACCTCATTTAATTCTCTTTTCTCAGGGATCACAGTCATTTGTTATTTTTGTTCAACATCTGAAAACAGTAATTAATATAATCACCCAGTTTTATATTTGTTTGAAATGAAAGAGCTAATCTGATGCTAATTATTCCATTATGGCTTGAGAGTTTTTAGTTTTTAATCATAAATGTGTTTTAAATTTTATTGAATACATTCTTTTTTACCTATAAAGATTATCTTGTGAACTTTCTTCAATTTGTTATGGTGATGAATTACTTTAATTACTTTAATAACTTTTTTAACTTTAATAACTTTTCTAATGATAAAATGTCCTCATATGCCTGGGATAAACCCAACTTGATAAGGATTTTTTAAAAATACTTGCTAGCATTGTTTCGCCAATGTTTTATTTAGGGTGTTCACATACTTAAGAATGAAATCAGCTTATATATTTTCTTTCTCATGCTGTTTTTTTATTTTGGTATCAAAATTATGCTAATCTCTTTTTTTGCTTTAATTACTTTTTTTGTATATATTTGTATTTTTAATTGACACATAGGTGTACATACTATGGCACACAATATGATATTTTGGTACATGTATACAATTTGTAATTATTGACTCAGGGTAATTAGTATATCACTTCAAGCATTTATCATTTCTTTCTTTATGTTGGGAACATTCAACAATAAATTGTTGTAAATTACAGTCACCCTGCAATGCTATACAGCACTAGAACTTATTCTTTCTATCTAGCTGTAATTTTGTGTCTGTTGACTAATCTCTGAGTAACCCACTTTTTCTGCAATCCCCAACCATTTCCAGCCTCTAATAACTACTATTCTTATCTCTACTATAAGATCAAGTTTTGAAATTTCCACATACATGTGATAACATTTGGTATTAGTCTTTCTGTTCCTGGCTTATTTCACTTACATAATCTCCTCCAGGCTCATCCATGTTGTTACAAATAACAGAATTTCATTCTTTTTAATGGATGAATAGTACTCTGTTGTATACAACATTTCTTCTTTTTTCCAACTTTCATTTTAGATTCATAGGTTATATGTGCAGGTTTTTTTTCCTGGGTATATTCCTTGATGCTGAGGTTTGGAACATGAATGATCCCATCACCCAAGTACTGTGCACAGTACCTAACCGTCGGTTTTTCAACACTTGCCCCGCCCCCCGCCAGTAGTTCCTAGTTTCTACTGTTGCCATCTTTATGTGCATGAGTACCCAATGCTTAGCTCTCATTTATAAGTGGGAACATGCGGTATTTGGTTTTCTTTCCTGTGCTAATTGGCTTAGGATAATGGCCTCCAGCTGCATCCATGTAGCTGCAAAGGACATGATTTCATTCTTTTTGATGGCTGTGAAGCATTTCCTGGTATACATGTAGCATATTTTCTTTACCCAGTCCATTGTTGATGGGCACCTAGGTTGATTCCATGTCTTTGCTATTATGAACAGAGGTGTGATGAACATGTGAGTGCTTGTGTCTTTTTGGCAGAATGATTTGTTTTCTTTTGGCTATATACCCAGTAATAGGATTGCTGGGTCGAATATACCACATTTTCTTTATCCATTCATCTGTTGATATACATAGTTGATTCCATGTCTTGGCCATTGTGAATAGTGCTATGCTAATATTTTAAAAGATACAGGGAATGTGTTAGTTTCCTACTGCTTCTGTAGTAATTTGCCACAAACTTAGTGCCTTAAAACAACACAGATTAATTATCTATAGTTCTGGTAGTCAGAAGTACAAAATTGGTCTCACTGGCCGAGATTAAGGTGTCATGAGGACTGTGTTTACTTCAGAGGCTCTCAAAGAGAATCTGTTTTTATTGCCTTTTTTGTCTTCTAGGTGTTGTCTGCATTCCTTGGCTTATGGTCCCCTTCTAGATGGGAATCACATTACTCAGAGCTCTGTTTCTGTGGTCACATATCCTTCTCTCTGACTCTCCTACTTCCCCTTCACTTAGAAGGACATGTGTGATTACAGTGGATTCACCTAAATAATTCAGGATACTTATCCTGGATATTATCTAGGGTAACATTCCTGTCTCAAGATCCTTAATTATATCTGTGAAGTCCTTTTGCTAAGGCAGATATTCACAGGTTCCTGGAATTAGGATGTGGTTGTCTTTGCAAGGACATTATTCTGTGTAGCATAAGAAGGGAGAGCATTTCTCAAATTTCTTCTTTATAGAAGATCTTATGTAAGATTAGAATTATCTGTTCTTTGAATATCTAACAAAACTTACATGTAACATTGTATGAGACATTTTTGTGGGTGAATTAAAATAAAAAACAGACAAAGTATAAGTGTATGTGTGTATTTCAAAACAACCATAACAATAAGGATATGATTATTACTTTGCAGTGTTTTTTGACCATAAGACACATCCCTCTACCGTCAAATACTTTAAATAGCTTTAAATGCTTTAAAGAGCTTTAAATGGCCATTTAAAGAGCTTTAAATAATTTTTCTCTTTTTAAAAACATATATATATATTTTCTCAAATTAAAGTTGCTATGGTCATGACTGAGGCAGATATACTATTGAGGTCTTCCTCTATATTGGTGCTTTTTAACCTTTTTCTTTTTGAGACAGGGTCGCACTCACATCGTCACCCAGGCTGGAGTGCAGTGGCACAATCTCGGCTTACTGCAACCTCTGCCAACCACTTTTCTGATGTAAATTACTAATGTTTTTCGAGATTTATCATTTGTCTTTGCCTTTGCTTGTGATGTAGGTTTTTAGTAGATGTTTCTGTTAGTTATTTTACTTTGTCATGCAAAGGTTTTTTTTTTTAATCTTTTATCTAATGTAATCAAATTTATTAGTCTTTTCCCCTTGCTGATGCTTGTTTTAAAATCATACTTAGGAAGAGTTTTCTCCATTTCCAGGCTATAAAAGCATTTATGCATGTTTTATTCCAGTACTTTTATGGTTTTATTCTTTAGACAAATCTCTGACCAATTTGGAATTTATTCTAGCTTCAGTGTGAAAAATGGATCCAATTTTACATTTTTCTATTTAGTTATCACAACTCCTCTTATTCAAAATTTTATCTTTTTTCATTGTTTTTAATGTTTTTTGTCATATACTAATTCTCATATGTATTTGAGTCTATTACTGGATTTTCTATCTGTTCATTGATGTGCCTATCTACTCATGAGCCATCACCTCACAATGTTAAGTAATGAATCATTCTAACCTATTGTGATGTTATGCATGTATTATTTAGTAGGGATACCTCTCCCCCATCATGGCCTTTCATTCTGAATGTTTTTCTGGCTGTTCTTTCTTGTTATTCCAAATGTACATTATAATCAACTGGAACCAGCTCCAGACATAAAATACTCACAGTACAGTAATTTTATGTGAACTACATTGAATTTATAAATTAAACAAAGAAAATTTTACATTTTCTGATGTTGAGCCTTCCTATTCAAAAACGTGGTAATTTTTTATTTGCATATGTCTATATTTTGATTCCTATGAAAAATTTTATAGTTTTTCCCATGTGTGGTTTGGATATTTCTTGTTATCTGTGCTTATCATTGTTTTTGTTTTATTTTTCTTTGCTATTGCAAAATGGAATCCTCTCTCTCATTGTACCCTCTGACTGGTTGTTTGTATATACGAAGGTTATCGATTTATGATTGTTGGTTTTCATAATTTGTTACTTTACTAAATTCTCTTATTGTTTATAATAGTTTTTCCATTGATTCTTCTGAGTTTTCTAGGGAGATAATCATATTGTCAAGAAATAGAGATCGTTTTGCTTCAAGCTTTCTAATTCTTATGCCATTAATAGCTTTGCTTGTCTCATTGCATTGTTTGTACACATTCTTTAATTTTATTCTTTTCCTTTACCTGTGATTGCTGAGTTGAACAATTCATTCAATGAATTTTCAAATAAGGTTATAGATTTTGATGTCAAATATCTATCTTTATTTCAATTACATTAGGTAGAATACAGACCTGATCTTATTAGTAGTATCAACACTTTTATGCCTATATTTCCTCTCGTTTTAATAAAATAATAAGTGCAAAATTGATAAATTATCCCATCAAAACCACAATCACTGCCTAGACAATGGGCAAATGTGGTTAAAATGCTAGTATTAAACAGCAGATAGTACCCCCATGAGGTGATCTCTTATGTGATCTTGTAGCAAATGCAGATTAGCAAGTAGGTAATAACTCTAAGAATATTAAAAATAATGTGGATAAGTGAAAGTGGTGCAAGAGTTTGAATTTTCACAAGTTGAAGAATAACTGCATTTTCTTTTACACCTGAAAGGTTTCTGGGGCAATCCTCTCCATTAAGATGCAGATTATTACAAATGAATGCAGATAATCACATCTTTTTTTCTATTAAATGATTCACATGTAGTACTTGTGCATCCTCTCTTTCTAAGCCTTCTTCTCCTTCTACTAGAAGATAGAGGATGGGACAGCAAAAATATGCTGCACCCTCAAAATGTCAGTTATCCTTCTAACTAACTGCTTCTAATTCTTTAGCTGGATTCACTTTCTTTTGCTATCTACCAATAACCATCAAGGCAAGATTTCCCATTAGCTTTCAGTTCCACTACATAAGCAGAGATTCTTGAAAACTATTGTTTTATTATGAAGTAATGTATACTGATAGTGAGAAATACAGTGGAATACCATGTCTATTCTTCTGTAATTCCATCATCCAAATACAAATATTAACATTTAAAGTATATTTTATTATTTTAAAAATATATTATTTTGCAATGGTGGATTTGCTACCAGAAAGGGGTCCCAACCCAGACCTCAAGAGAGGGTTCTTAGATCTTGTGCAAGAAAGAATTCAGGGGAAGTCCACAGAGTAAAGTGAAAGCAAGTTTATTAAGAAGGTAAACGGGCCAGGCGTGATGGCTCACACCTGCAATCCGAGCATTTTGGGAGACTGAGACAGGCGGATCACCTGATGTCGGGAGTTAGAGACCAGCCTGGCCAACATGGTGAAACCCCATCTCTACTAAAAATACAAAAATTAGCTGGGTGTGGTGGTGAACATATATAATCCCAGCTACTAGGGAGGCTAAGGCAGGAAAATCACTTGAACCCGGGAGACAGAGGTTGCAGTGAGCTGAAATCATGCCACTGCACTCCAGCCTGGGTGATAGAGTGAGACCCTGTCTCAAAAACAAACAAACAAACAAACAAACAACAACAACAACAAAGAAAAAGAAGGTAAAGGGATAGAAGAATGACTACTCTATAGACAGAATAGCAGCATGGGCTGAAAACACTTACAGTTATTTCCTAATTAAATGCTAAACAAGTGGTGGATTATGTCTGAGTTTTCCAAGAAAAGGTTAAGGAGTTCCAGGAATGAGGGTTTTTCCCCTTTTTAGATCATAGAGGATAACTTCCAGCATTGCCATGGCATTTGTAAAGTGTCATGGCTTTGATGGGAGTGACTTTAGCATGCTAATGGGTTATAATGAGCAGTGAGGACAACCAGAGTTTGCTTTAGTCCCATCCTGGTTCTGGTGGGCTTTGCCAGCTTCTTTAACATATTCTGTTTTATCAGCAGGGTCTTCGTGACCTGTATCTTGTGAAACCAGTCCTGCCAACCTCCTGTCTTATCCTGTGACTAAGAATGCCTAACCTCCTGGGAATGAAGCTCATCAGGTCTCATCCTCATTTTACCCAGCCCGTGTTCAAGATGGAATTGCTCTGGTTCTAAGATTTCTGACAGATATACAGGATATACATTTGTCAAATCAATAGCATATATAATGCTAAAAGTGAATCCTGACGTAAGCTACGAATTTCGGTTGATAATGATATGTCACTGTAGGTTCCTGTGTTGTAAGAAATGTACCACTGCTGTGTGGGATGTTGAAGTGGTGGAGGCTGTTAAGTTGGAGGGCAAGAGGTATAAAGGAAATCTCTGTACTTTCTGCTCAATTTTGCTGCGAACCTAAAATTGCTCTTAAAAAATAGTCTATTAAATTGAAAATGCTGTTGATTCTAGAACAACACAGATTTGACTGTGAGGGTCCACTTACATGCTGAGATTTTTCAATAACAGTTACATCATGTGTGTGCCTGCCTTTCCCACCTCCTCCACCTCTTCTGCCTCTGCCATCCCTGAGAGAGCAAGACAACCCTTCTCGTCTTCCGTCTCCACAGCCTACTCAATGAGGATGAAGGCTTTTATGATGACCCACTTCCACTTAGTGAATACTAAATATGTTTTCTCTTCCCTGTGATTTCCTTAAGAACATTTTCTTTTATCTAGCTTATTTTATTGTAAGAATACAGTATTTAATATATGTAACATACAAAATATGTATTAAGCAACTGTTTATGTTATCAGTAAGGCTTCTGGTCAAGAGTAGACTGTTAGTAGTTACATATTGGGGATGTCAAAAGTTATAAGAAGGTTTTTGACTGTATGAGGGTTGGTTCCTCTAATGGTAGTGTTGTTCAAGGGTCAACTGCATATATATAAATGAGTTATCTGCTATTTTCATTTAATAATACTATATACTATATGGCATTATGTTTTATTTTATTTATTTTGTGACAGTCTCAATCTGTTGCCTAGGCTGGAGTGCAGTGGAGCAATCTTGGCTCACTGCAACCTCTGTCTCTCAGGTTGAAACAATTCTCATGCCTCAGCCTCCCAAGTATCTGGGATTATAGGCATGCACCACCATGCCCAGCTAACTTTTTGTATTTTTACTAGAGATAGAGTTTCATCATGTTGGCCAGGCTGGTTTCAAACTCCTGGCCTCAAGTAATCCACCTGACTTGGCCTTTCAAAGTTCTGGGATTATAGGCGTGAGCCACCGCACCTGGTCTGATATATATTTTTTAACTTGTTTTTAAATGTTTTATATTGCAATTGACTGCCCTTATAAGCAGATTTATGACAATTTTCTAGTAAAAAATCATAGAAATAAAATATTGGCTCAAAAGAAATGTTCATTTTTAAAACTCTTGATACTTATCATCTCTCATAAGGGTCTAGTGAACCTTTGAATCAACATTTGATTGAATGAATGAAAACTTGTAGCTTTTTGTGGGGAGGAAGGAAGTGAAGGGTCAGGCAGCTGGTTTTCACAGATGAGGGCAGTTGATACTAGAGAGAAAAGGGAAGAGTGAAAACTCCTGGTTTTTGCAAACTACACCCTACCATCTCATCACTCAAAGAGATGTGGCACCTCTCCAAAAGAAAAATTTCCAATGCTACACAATTGCTTAATGCCTGTGTTATAAAACTCTCCTCCCACTGAGATGCACAGCCAGTAAGACTTGTAATTCTGTAACAGAGGACATATTGAAGAAGAAGGCAAGTATGTCTACCTCTGTTTGACAGAAAATTAGACTAATGAATTTCAGATTTTCAGAATGAGGGTCTAATAAATTAGCAGGGGCTTGGTTATCTGTGAACCTGTACAGAACAGTGGGAGGAGCTGGGATTTAGTCAGATGGAGACTGGGCTCACTGGACTTGACTCTACATTCCACCGTTTTCATATTCTTGGCCACTGGACTCTCCTGAGTCTCAGTGACATCTTCCATTCTAATTGGCTTGTGAGACATGGTGAATTTGTGTGTCCAGTTCCTAGCACAATGTCTGTCACATAGTATATGCTCATTAAATATGTGCCCAGTTTTGTAATAGAATGCCCCAATAATAGAAACTAACTGAGGTATCATGTTCTTTTTCACAGTAAGCTCTATTGTAGTTCCTTACATATTAAAATCCTACTTCAGAACAGCCTGTCCACAGAGATGACAATGGGCAGCCTTGTCAATCCCTCTCCCACCTCTGCCACCAAACTTCTGTTGCTACTCCTATGAGAACCTCCTCCCTGGCCCAAGTTCCTATTGCAAAGGGCACTACAGACATGCCACTTCTTAGATGTCTCCCAGCACTATCATTCATCGAACCTTCTGCCAGCCAGTATTGCCAGAGGCCCCTACCTCCCCCTGGTACTACCCCACCCCCATGCCCTCTAAAAATTGCTCCTTCTAGAAGCCTTGTTCCCTTGTTTCTGGGCTGGGACTGGATATCTTCTGGCACTCCCAGGTAGAGCTGGAGCAATTTCCCACAGTCATCAGTCTGCAAATAGTGGGGAGGTTGATCTCATCGATCTTTGAGTTCTTTTGTGATAAGCAAGTTGATACAGTAGGAAGAAATCTTGACCATGAACTCAGGATGCCTGATTTCTAGTTCCCATCCTGCCACAGTCTAGTTGGGGCCTTTGGCCTAGTCATTTCGCTTCTCTGTGCCTCAGTTTCTGAATATGCAAAAAGAAGAGGTCACATTAATAATCCTCCTGGTTGAGCATTCATCGTGTTCCAGCCCCTACGCTGTTCTTTTTATACACAATGGGGACAAAATAGTGGCATGTGTGCATTCACAGTCTCAACCCTAGGGCTTTCTAGGGATATAGAAATAGTAATGCATTAAAACCCTTAGCCTTTGGGGTAACCCAGCAAAGCCTCAATTCTTTTTCATGCAAGACCCAGATTTACTTGACATAACATGGTGTGGTGATGGCAGAAAGAAACAGTTCAGCTTTTACACATTACCCAGCATCATCTCATACAATCCTCATGACAAGTCTGTGAGGTTGGTATTGTTCTGTTTTACATGTGAGGAGAATGAGGCCCAGTGAAATTAAATAAGATACAAGGTTACCTAGTTAGTAAAGTGATCTTATTTCAGAACCGATTTCTAAATTACTATGCTTTCTGCCTTAGTGTACTATTCGTGATCATCTCTAAGCTCTCTTCCATCTTTATGATTTTAAATAGGCTTCTGTGGACTAGCCTTGGAAATTTTCCAGCATCGTTTTGATGAGAGAGCATGTTTAGATGTGCCAACAATTGACTTTCAAATAAAAAGCTTTAAAAAGTTTTATTTATTTATTTATTTATTTATTTAGAGATGAGGTCTCACACTGTCAACCAGGCTAGAGTACAATGGTACAATCATGGCTCACTGCAGCCTCCAAATCCTGGGCTCCAGAGATCCTCCTGCCTCAGCCTTCCAAGCAGCTGGAACTACAGGTGTGTGCCATCATGTCTGGCTAATTTTTTAATTTAGTTTTTTTGTGGAGATGGGGTCTTGCTGTGTTGTCCAGATTGGTCTCAAATTGCCAGTCTCAAGCAATCCTCCCACCTTGGCCTCCTAAAATGTTGGGATTACACGCATGAGCCACCTCATTTTGCAAAAAGCTTTTTCAATAATAATAATAATGATACAATCCCATTAAATATCACCTATGTGTGTATTTGGTGTAGAAAACAGCAAATCAAGTCTTTCATCTTTTTTTTTTAAAGACAGGGTCTTTCTCTGTCACCCAGGCTGGAGTGCAGTGGTGTGTTCTCAGCTCCCTACAACCTCCCCTTCCCAGGCTCAAGAAATCCTCTTGACTCAGCCACCTGAGTAGCTAGGACCACAGGTATATGTCACCATGCCTGGCTAATTTTTAAATTTTTTGTAGAGATGGGGTCTCAATATATTACTCAGGCTAGTCTTGAACTGCTGGACTCAAGCAATTCTCCCACCTCAGCCTCCCAGAGTGCTGAGATAACAAGTGTGAGTCACTGTGCCTGGTCTGTCTTTATCATTTTAGCTACACTCTCAACGTGAGTTCTGGACTCCTGCCCTGTTCACTTCCCATGCTCAGTGGTATTCAGTCACTCAGCCACTCTGACCTCACTATGTCACATCACCCTCCCTGCAAGCCCAGCCACTGCATAGATGTTATCAATCATCAGATTTAGTAGTTTTTCTTTAAAAATCCCTCAAAATTTTACTACCACTCCTCAGGCAGGCTAATCTACCTCACACATCACCCACCAGTAGCAGCCTCTTAAGTCCTGAATCTACCTCACACTACAGCAGTAGCAGCCTCTTAAGTCCTGCTCTCTCTTTCCAGCTAGCCAGAGTCTGATTCAGTCACATTGCATAGGACAGCAAGAACCAGGTCAGGAGCAAGGAATGGGTTTCCAGGGACCTGAAGTCCTAGCAACTCCCATAAATGTGAAGAGAGACATTAGGCTGTACACAGGTTTTTGACTGTATGAGGGTTGGTTCCTCCTTGCAAAAGGCACAAAGTCCAGGATGCCAATGATGCAAGGAATCTTCTCACCTTGACCATGGACAAAAGGAGTTTTCCAGGGACATTGAAACTTCAGGACAGCTTCAGAAACTGAGAAAAAGATGCCATGCTCTTTCCAGAGTGCAGAGAGAAATGTGTTGGGAGGGTCAAGTCACTCTCTTCTAAGTCTGATATTATTAGAGAAGGTAACTAGGCAGACATGAGTAGGGCAGGAGAGGGCTTCCCCTCCAGGAATGTCAGACAACCATCAGGTGCTAGTCAGGTGGTTATCAAACTGTCTCTCTAAAATGATAATTCATTGCAGCTGGTGCCAGAAAAAGGGGCTGTCTCCCAATAGATAGGAAACGCCTAAGACTGGTGATCAGTATCTTCCCAATAAGATCTCAGGAGTTGGATGAGCAGGCTTATGTATGTGCACTTAGAGGCAAAATGGCAGAGTTTAACTGTCATATGACCTTCCTCTACGAATACTCAATTGTTAAGGGAAAAATGCCTCAAATGAGCATGCACACAACTTCAGTAAATACACCGTGCCTGCGGCCCCTTCCAAGTGCTGGCAGGCCACTGCACATGTGAACAGCCCACCCCAAGGAGAAATCAAGGGAGGAGAGATGCAAACCCTGGAAGCATGCCAATGATAAAACTCCAGGTCAAGGGTCAGACAGGGCACTTGCATCTCTCAAGTCACCTGTTTGGCTTTCTTCCCAGTGTACTTTACTTCCTTTTGTTCTGCTCTGAAGTTTTTAAATAAACTTTTACCTGTGCTCTAAAACTTGCCTTGGCCTCTCACTGTGCCTTATGCCCCTCCACTGATTTTTTTCCTCTAAGGAGGCATCAAGTTGCTGCAGACCACTACAGATTCACTGCTCCTAACAAAATCACTGCTGACCAACTCATCTCAGGACAGAAGTCAGAGTGGCTCTGTTTGGCTGGCTTATTCACCCGGCACAGATCTGGGGCAAGAAAAGGCACTGAGAACTGTGGGCAAGGGAATCTGAGGACTTTGTTATCCTTTAAATTCTAGACTCTGAGAAGTCCAGCCCTCTTTTATGTTTTGACTTGAGCTCTGTTAGATTCCTTACTGCATGCCTTTTAATCCCTGTCCTCTTCCCAGAGAGTGACCCTTAGTTCCTCGCTAACAAAAGAACTAGCCAAATCAATGAGTAGGTAAACTGCTCTGAAGAGTCCTTTACCTCTCAGCCCCAGAACCAGTGCTACAGCTCTTGTGGGCAGTAGGTTTGTGGAGGATGGATCCCCAAACAGCTGCTGGGCAACCACAGCCTATTAGCAGACTGCCTAGCACATAGAAAATTTGTTGAGTTAAATTACTAAGAGAAGGCAGGCAGAAGGATTACATTGAAAATACCCCAGAGCTTGTGTTCCCATGAGGTGCTGCCACTGTAAGCTTCCAGCAAACAGCAGCAGCTTACACCTCAGCCTCATAATCAGAAAAGAAAATAAGATGTTGAGCAGACCTGGAGGTCACAAAACAAAGCTACATACAGGTCCTTTAAACTACAGACTTGTGAGTCACAAACAAGCCTTTGCAGACATAAAGTAGATATTTTCAGGCACCGTCCCCAGTCATAGAGTCTCAGAGCTGACAAGCTCATGGCAGGGAGGTAGCCAGTCTGCATCCCCTATGCTTAACAGCCAATGTTGCTGACCAAGCACAAGGCTTTTCCAGTGAACCCAGAAACAGCTTCAGAATCCCTCTCAACACAGTGCTCCAGAAAGCAACTACATGTCAAAAGGTTGGCATTTAAGATGAAACTTACTTGCCATGTGAGGAGGCTAAAGCAATTCCATCTTTAGTGGTTGCTAATCCACTATGTTGACTTCTGATTAACCCCAGTTCCAGGAAAGCTCCTGAGATTTCTATTTTTATGTACTTACTGTAATTCTGCCCTTAAGTCAAAACACCCTTGATGTTATCATAAACACATGCTTACCATAAACCCTGTCCTTAAGCACATTCCCTATGGTATATAAACCTTGGGTTTGGTGGGTAAAAGTGCAGGGATCCACCATCTCACCTCGTGCCTGCCCAAGACAAGGCTTCTGTTTATAAATTCCCACCAAATGTTTCTTTCTGAGAATCTGAATTTGTCAGCCTCTTTCTTCGGCCTCTCAGTTTCCTTGGCCTTTGGAAGTAGGTTTGCATAGAACTGTTTACACAGAACACCATGCTTGATGTAACATGCCTCCCTCATTTCAAAGGTAAGGAGACAGAGACTTAATGAAGTTTACTGAATTTACCATGCCACACAGTTATTTAGTAAAAGAACTCAAAATGTAACTTAGATCTTTGGACTCCTTCCCCCCTGCTTTTTCTAGTAAACTATATCTGAACCCTGAAATGTCCATTTTCAATAATGTCATCTTGGAGGCTTAAGAGCCTCCCCAACATTTACGATGCATGCGATGCCTTATGGAAGGCTATCTAGCATCCACCCCAAAATAGAGGAAATGGAAGCCCAGAATAACTCACTATTCATGATCAGATTTGACATCAGGGATAACCACTGCAGGTGACATAACAAACTTTGGCATAATTCTCTTTTTGTCACTATTTCCTGTCTTTTGCCCCTGTCATAATTTCTCTAGGAGTTTGGCAACTGAACCCAAATGACGATATAAATGGTAAATGACTAGGAGAGAGAAATGCTGAAGCAAAACAGTAAGCTTTTTCACATTTTTATGACAGATTTTTGTTTGCTTGAGTTTTTGGCTTTGTAACAAGAGCATCTTTGTATTTTGCTGTCTTTGATTGTTCACCTTCTCATAAAGAAAAAACAATCTTAGTAAAAATCTTTTGTCTGTGTTGAACTCACAGATTAAATTTTTACTGTGCTAACATACTATATTGCTAGAAGAAGATAATTATGTGATGAAATTAAGACATTCTGCAATTATATCTTGTAATATCATTAATTTCCAGATACACACAAATTATATCTACCTCAAGAAGAATAGCAATTTCCTTTGTTTCTCTCACAAAAGCAGATAATAAGAATCTTACTCCTGCAATTATTTTAGACAAATTTTTTAATTTGTTATATTAGACCTCTAAGTGTAGTAATGATACACTATCTCAAGTTTCAAGTTTACTTTTATCATTGTATTGCAAATTATCTTTTAGATGGAAAATGCTGTTTTCTTTTTGAGAAAGCATTGACACTTATTGCCATCTCTCTCTAATTTCTTCATAATCTTAGGAGAAAAATCATTAATGGTAATGAATGAATGGGCATATTGAAAAGATTATGTCATCGATAGCTTGACCCCATCTATGTCAACACAAAAACTGTTTCATGTAAGACATAAAGAGAAAATTAGCCAGGCATGGTGGCTCATGCCTGTAATCCTAGAACTTTGGAAGGCCAAGGCAGGTGGATCACTTGGGGTCAAAAGTTTGAGACCAGCCTGGCCAACATGGTGAAACCCTGTCTCTACTAAAAATACAAAAACTAGCTGGGCGTGGTGGTACATGCCTATAATCCCAGCTACTCAGGAGGCTGAGATGGGAGATTCACTCGAACTTGGGACACAGACGTTGCAGTTGCAGTAAGCCGAGATCGTGCCACTGCACTCCAGGCTGGGCAACAAAGCGAGACTCTATCTAAAAAACAAAAAAAAAAAAAAAAAAAGAAGCAAAATTAATGAAACAGAACAAAAAGCCTAAAGAAGCCTACTTGTAAGGAGCTTATAACAATATTCCAATTTGTATTAGAATTTTGTATTCACCACACATCAAAAATATTATTGAGCACTTATTTTATGAAAAACACTATGTTGGAGAACACAGATGTCACTGAACCCTCTAAGAACTCATCATCTAGCTAGGGAGTAAAGAATAAAAGAAAACATGAAAGAATGGTGATGAGATGAAGAGTTGCATTGTAATACCAGGCTAATGACCGCATTAATCTTATGGAAAGGCATTCCATAAGCTCAGAGAGGAAAGAGCTCGACAAGTCTACAGTTTCTGGGCAGAAAAGACATAACCTAAAGTAAATGTAAGAGGAAAGACCTCATGGCCATGGGGAAAAGTTGAACTTGAAAAAGCATTCTACATGGTTTCATCTCTCATTTTTGTTCGAATCTTTTCACACCTCACTGATACTTGCCTTGTTTGGCCTCACTCCATTTCTTGATTCTGTTGCCTCTTTGCAAAATCACTAACACTCATGGTTTCCATTACCCTATCTCTTAGGTATACTCTTAAATCTGAGCCTCCAGCAAATGTGGCTTCCACTTGGACCTTGAATCCTGCCATGCCTCCTGTCTGAACTGATGCCCTTCTTTCTATCCTAGTATGAGCAAATCTTTTCAGTCCATGCCAGCCAGTTAGATGCCATCTCCAGGGAACTTTCTCTTGATCCCTCAGTTGAAAGTCAAACATCTTTTCCTTAAAGTCCTGTAGCACCTTTTCTTACCTCTACCATGAATAACCCTTTTCATTTGCTAAAACTCTGAACCATGGTTCCTTGCCATCATACTTCCTTCTGTAGGTATTTATGCATTTTTGTCCATTCTCTGAGAACCAGCTCTGTCACCAGCAGAAGTAGGCCCAGAAGCCTTCTTTGTGCTGCATAATACCATACTCTTGACCATAGATGACTTGGCCATGGGTGGACATCTGCCTTCAGTTAGGCAATGCCAGTTTTCTCTCTCAGCAATAAGAATCGGGACCTGGAAAGGCAAATGAGTTTCTGTTGGTTCTCTAATGTAAAAGATATTTAGAATCAAAGGACACTATCAAGACTGAAAAGACAACCGACATTATGAAAGCAAATAGCTTCAAACCATATATCTTATAAGGGCCCAGTATGCAGAGTATGCAAGGAACTATTACAATTCAACAACAAAAGACAAACAATCCAAGTAAGAAATAGACAAAGGGAGGGACCTGGCAAGATGGCCGAATAGGAAGAGCTCTGATTTGCAGCTCCCAGCCAGATCAACACAGAAGATGGGTGATTTCTACATTTCCAACTGAGGTACCCAATTCATCTCACTGGGACTGGTTAGACAGTGGATACAGCCCACGGAGGGCGAGGTAGCAGGGTGGGGTGTTGCCTCACCTGGGAAGCACAAGGGATCAGGGAACTCCCTCCCCTAGCCAAGGGAAGCTACAAGGGACTGTGCTGTGAGGAACAGTGTACCCCAGGCCAGATACTACACTTTTCCCATGGTCTTCACAACCCACAGACCAGGAGAGTCCCTTGGGTGCCTATGCCATCAGGGCCCTAGATTTCAAGCACAAAACTGGTGGCCACTTGGACAGACACCGAGCTAGTTGCAGTTTTTTTTCATATGCCAGTGGTGCCTGGAATGCCACGGAGACAGAACCATTCACTCCTCTGGAAAGGTGGCTGTAGCCAGGGAGTCAAGTGGCCTAGCTAAGTGGATCTCACCCCCGCAGAGCCCAACAAGCTAAGATCCACTG
Source organism: Aotus nancymaae (assembly GCF_030222135.1). Classification (NCBI taxonomy): domain Eukaryota; kingdom Metazoa; phylum Chordata; class Mammalia; order Primates; family Aotidae; genus Aotus; species Aotus nancymaae. Next base: position 33,535,423 of record NW_026988419.1, on the reverse strand, counting down.
GTTTGAATTTCTTGCTACCAACACTGCGGTCTAAAGTCGACGTGGGACACTGGAGCTTGATGGGGGAGGGGCATTCACCATTACTGAGGCTTGAGTAAGCGGTTTTCCCCTCACAGTGTAAACAAAGCACAGGGAAGTCCCAACCTGGCAGAGTCCTCTGCAGCTCAGCAAAACTGCTGTAGCCAGACTGCCTCTCTAGATTCCTCCTCTCGGGGCAGCACACCTCTGAAAAACAGGCAGCAGCCCCAGTTAGGGCTTATAGGTAAAACTCCCCTCCCCCGGGACAGAGCACCTGGGGAAGGGGCAGCTGTGGGCACAGCTTCAGCAGACTTAAATGTCCCTGCCTGCTGGCTCTGTGCAGCAGATCTTCCAACACAGAATTCAAGCTCTGCTAAGGGACAGACTGCCTTCTCAAGTGAGTCCCTGACCATGTGTCTCCTAACTGTAAAACACATCCCAGCAGGGGCCAACAGACACCTCATGCAAGAGAGCTCTGGCTGGCATCTGGCCGGTGCCCCTCTGGGATGAAGCTTCCAGAGGAAGGAACAGGCAACAATCATTGCAGCTCTGCAACCTCTGCTGGTGATACCCAGGCAAACAGTGTCTTGAGTGGACCTCCAGCAAATTCCAGCACACCTGCAGCAGAGAGGCCTGGTAGAAGGAAAACTAACAGAAAGGAATAGCATCAACATCAACAAAAAGGACGTCCACTCAGAAACCCCATCTGAAGGTCACCAACATCAAAGACTGAAGGTAGATAAATCCATGAAGGTGAGGAGAAACCAGTACAAAAAGGCTGAAAATTTCAAAAACCAGAATGTTTCTTCTCCTTTAAAGTATCACAACTCCTTGCCAGCAAGGAAACAAAACTGGACGGAATGAGTTTGACAAGTTGACAGAAGTAGGCTTCAGAAGGTCGGTAATAACAAACTCTTCTGAGCAAAAGGAGCATGTTCTAACCCAATGCTAGGAAGCTAAGAACCTTGAAAAATGTTAGAGGAATTGCTAATTAGAATAACCAGTTTAGAGAAGAACATAAATGACCTGATGGAGCTAAAAATCACAGCACGAGAACGTGGTGAAACATACATAAGTTCATCATCACTGGTCATTAGAGAAATGCAAATCAAAACCACAAGGAGACATCATCTCACATCAGTTAGAATGATCATTAAAAAGTCAGGAAACAACAGATGCTGGAGAGGATGTGGAGAAATAGGAATGCTTTTACACTGTTGGTGGGAGTGTAAATTAGTTTGACCATTGTGGAAGACAGAGTGGTGATTCCTCAAGGATTTAGAACCAGAAATACCATTTGACCCAGCAATCCTATTACTGGGTATATGCCCAAGGGATTACAAATCATTCTAACTGTAAGGACACATGCACACATATGTTTATTGCAGCACTGTTCACAATAGCGAAGACTTGAAAACAATCCAAATAACCATCAATGATAGACTGGTTAAAGAAAATGTGTTACATATACACCATGGAATACTATGCAGCCATAAAAAGGGATGAGTTCATGTCCTTTGCAAAGACATAGATGAATCTGGAAACCATCATTCTCAGCAAACTAACACAGGAACAGAAAACTAAACACTGCATTTTCTCACTCATAATTGGGAGTTGAACAATGAGAGCACATGGACATCGGGAGGGAAACATCACACACTGGGACCTGAAAGGGGGTAGGGGGTTAGGGGAGGAATAACATTAAGAGAAATACCTAATGTAGATGATGTGTTGATGGATGCAGCCAACCACCAAGGTATGTGTATACCTATGTAACAAACCTGTACATTCTGCACATGTACCCCAGAACTTAAACTATGATTTTTTTAAAAAAAAGAAAAAGAAATAGACAAAGGATTTGATTAGACGTTTCCCCAAAGAAGATATACAAATACATGAAAAGATGCTCAACATCATTAATCATCAGGTAAATGCAAATTAAAACCACAATGAGATACTACTTCACAATCACTAGAATGGCTGTAATAGAACAAAAAGGAAAATAATAATTATTGTAAAAATGGTAGATAAATTAATACCTTCATATATTGCCAATGGCAATGTAAAATGGCGCACTATTGTGGAAACAGTTTTGTAGTTCTTCAACAAGTTAAACATAGAATTACTAACTAGTTCTGCAATTCTACTCCTTGATACGTACCCAAAAGAATTGAAAACAGGTGTTTAAATAAAAACATGTACATGATTCATAGCAACATCATTTATAATAGCCAAAATTATAACCAATCCAAATGTCCATCAGTGGAAAAATAAACAAAATGTGGCATACCCATGGTATGGAAAATTATTCAGCATTAAAGAGGAATAAAGTGCTGATACACACTATAATATGGATGAACATCAAAAACATTATGCTAGGTGAAAGAAGCCAGACACAAAAGGCCACATATAATATAGTACCATTTACATAAAATATCCAAACTAGACAAATCTGTAGAGACAGAAAGTAGATTTCTAGTTACCAGGGTCTGAGAAGAGCAGGGAAAGGGGAGTTACTATTATTTAATAGTTATGAGGTTTCTGATTTGGGTGAAATCAAAGTTCTGGAACTAGATAATGGTGATACTTGTACAATATTGTGAATGTACTTAAGACCTCTAAATTTTAGATATTAAAATGATAATTTTATGCTACGTATATTTTTTAATTTATAAAGGAAAGAGGTTTCATTGACTCACAGATTCACATATCTGGGGAGGCCTCACAATCCATGGCTGGTGGAAGGCAAAGGAGAAGCAAAGGTATGTCTTACATGGCCACAGGTCAGAGAGATTGTGCAGAGGAACTCCTATTTACAAAACCATCAGATCTCATGAGACTTACTACCACAAGAACAGTATGGTAAACCACCCCATGATTCAGTTATCTCCACTTGGCCCTGCTTTTGACATATGGGTATTATTACAATTCAAGGTGAGATTTGGCTGGGAACATAGCCAAACCATATCACTCCACCCCTGGCTCCTCCCAAATCTCATATTCTCACATTTCAAAACCAATCCTTGTTACTTAGGCAGATTTCTGCTGCTGGCTTGAATTTCTCCCCAGAAAATGGGTTTTCCTTTTCTACTGCGTTGTTGGGCTGCAATTCTTTCAAACTTTTATGTTCTGCTTGCTCTTGAATGCTTTGCTGTTTAGCTGCCTTCCCAACAGTCCCCCAAAGTCTTAACTTATTTCAGCATTAGCTGGAAAGTCCAAAGTCCAGAGTCTCATCTGAGACAAGGCAATTGCCTTCCACCTATGAGCCTGTAAAATCAAAAGCAAGTTGGTTACTTCCTAGATACAATGGGAGTACAGGCATTGGGTACATACACACATTCCAAATGGGAAAAATTGGCCAAAACAAAGGGGCTACAGGCCCCATGCCAGTCCAAAATCCAATAGGGCAGTCATTAAATCTTAAAGCTCCAAAATGATCTTCTTTGACTCCATGTCTCACATCCAGGTCATGCTGATGGAAGAGGTGGGTTCCCATGGCCTTGGGCAGTTCTGTCACTGTGGCTTTGCAGGGTATGGCCCCCCTCCTAGCTGCTTTGATGGGCTGGTGTTGAGTGTCTGCAGCTTGTCCAGGTGCATTGTGCAAGCTGTTGGTGGATCTGTCATTCTAGGGTCTGGAGGATGGTGACCTCTTCTCACAGCCCCCCACTGGGGCTCTGTGTGGAGGCTCTGACCCCACATTTTCCTTCCAGGGTCTCTGCAAGGGCTCCATCTCTTCAGCAGACTTCTGCCGGGACATCCAAGCATTTCCATACATACTCTGACATCTAAGCGGAGGTTACCAAACTGCAATTTGTGTGTGTGTGTGTGTGTGTGTGTGTGTGTGGTTTTAAGGAGTGGAAAGTTTAATAGGCAAGATAGAAAAGAGAAGACAGAAGGGAGAGGCTCCTCCATTCAGAGACAGAGGGAGGGGGCTCCAAAGCCAAAAGGGGAAAGCCAGGTGGGGCGGAAACCAACCAGCTATATGTAGAGGCTGGTGGAGGCAGTGTCTGATTTGCATAGGGCTCAGGGGATTGGTTAGAACAGGCACGTCATTCATGTAGCCAGCAAAAAAGCTGGCCCTCCCACCCTAGCCTTTTAATATGCAAATGCAGGGTGTCTTGATGTTCTACACAAGTGGGGATATGTGGGGGTGGCCATGTTGCCGGCACATTTGGGGAAAAGGCAAGAAGGCAGTGGGAATAGCCATGTTTGAGTGGACCCAGGTTCTAATGGCCAGCATTTGCATATCAAACCCAAACCTCAATTCTTGATTTCTATGCACCTGCAGGCTCAACATCATATGGAAGCTGTCAAGTCTTGGGGCTTGCACTTTCCGAAGCCATGGCCTGAGCTGTACTTTAGCCCCTTTTAGCCATCGCTGAGCTGAAGCAACTGGGATTCAGGGCATCAATTCCCAAGGCTGCACACAGCAGGAGGGTACTGCACCCAGCCCAGGAAACCATTTTTCCCTCCTAGGCCTCTGAGCCGATGACAGGAGGGGCTGCCTTGAAGCTCTCTGACATGCCCTGGAGACATTGTCACAATTGTCTTGGCAATTAGCATTTGGCCCCTCATAACTTATGCAGATTTCTGCTGTCAGCTTGAATTCCTCCCCAGAAAATGGGTTTTCCTTTTCTGTTGCATCATGGGGCTGCAATTCTTTCAAATCTTTATGTTCTGCTTCCTCTTGAATGCTTTGCTGTTTAGAAATTTCTTCTGCCAGATACCCTAAATCATCTCTCTTAAGTTCAAAGTTCCACAGATCTCTAGGGCAGGGGCAAATGCTGCCAGTCTGTTTCCATAGCAAGAGTGACCTTACTTCAGTTCCCAACAACTTCCTCATCTCCATTTGAAACCACCTTAGCCTGGACTTTGTTATTGATATCACTATCAGCATTTTGGTCAAACGCAGTGAATAAATCTCTAGTAAGTTCCAAACTTACTCACATTTTCCTGTCTTCTGAGCCATCCAATCTCTAGAAGTTCTAAACTCTCCCACATTTTCCTGTCTTCTTTTGAGTCCTCTAAACTGTTCCAACATCTGCCTGTTACCCAGGTCCAAAATCACTTCCACATTTTCAGGTATTATTACAGCAGCACCCCACTACCCAGTACCAATTTACTGTATTAGTCTGTTCTCATGCTGCTAATAAAGACATACCCAAGACTGGGTAATTTATAAAGGAAAGAGGTTTAATTGACTTACAGTTCCACATGGCTGAGGAAGTCTCACAATTATGGTAGAAGGCAAAGGAGAAGCAAAGACATGTACATGGTGGCAGGCAAGAGCTATGCTATGTTTTTTTTATCACAAAGAATTTTAATTTTTTTCCTTTTTTTTTTTTCAACAGAGACGACAGATGGCTATGTTGCCCAGGCTAGTGTTGAAATCCTGGACTCAAGCAATCCTCTGCCTCAGCCTCCCAAAGTGTTAGGATTACAAATGTGAGCCACTGTGTCTGGCCACAACAATTTTTTAAAAAGACATTTAAAGGGTATTTTGAGAGGCCCCAGCTAAATTGGGGTTTCAGTACCAGAGCAGCTAGCAACTCTGCCCTAATGGGATGTGAGTGTTTATAATGTGTCTTCATGCGATGCTTCTTTTACCTGGGAGAAGACCTAATTCCTAGTTGTCTGACCTGCAAACAGGGGGATCCTCACAAAGGAAACTTGTTTATACTGGCAAGGCTCCCTCGTGGCTCTTACCAGAGCTGTGTCCAGTTTATGCCCGCCTGACCCTCTCTCTGAACCTGGGAGCCCAACCTTGTGTTCTATCCCTAAGCCTTGAGGAAACTGACCTGGGGCACCCCTGTTCTTCAGATGGAAGGCAACAATTCACTATACCACTACAATAGGAAATAAGATCAAGGATTTATACATGCTGATCCTGGGCAGGTAGGGTATAATGAGTTGGGAGGACAGTCCTTGGTCCCCAAGGTCCCATGAGGCAGGAATAGAAAGGAGAGAGAGAGAAGCACAGAACAACTAGCAATGTATGTAAGGGAATAGGGTGAAGATCACCTTAAGTTTGCATGCAAATGCCTGAATGGTCTTTTCAAGGAAGCAGCAGTAAAACAAGGAGCCCAGGCTTCTAGGCAGGAGAGATGCCTCTAGGTTCTTGTTTCTGGCCACCCACTTAAGCCCTTTGGATGTGGTGGAGAACTGGAAGCTGTGACAACGGTACTGAGCCCTCCTTCTGGTATAATAAGGTTAAATATATTCAAAATGGATGCTGAGGCAACATAAAATTGTAAGAATTCACTACAGACAGCTTGGGTGGCTTTTTCCATCACATTCATGGGGAATCAGAACAGCCAATTCACAAAGAATGAATGATGAAGCAATTGAGCAGAGAGAAATATGAAGCCTGAGAACAGGGAAGAAAGGCTGCCCTGGTTTCTCCTATCCCTCAAGATCTGGGCTCGGCCCTCATGAGGCTCAAATACATTCCCAGCCTTAGACTTCTACACTCATATTAAATTCCCTCTTTTCAATTCACTTGGAGTGGGTTTCTGTTACCACCCCTAAAGAGCCCTAAGATTCTCTGCTTTAGTTTCTTAAGGGATGGTGTATAGGATAATTCTCCATTTTTATTCACATGACCCACCTAGTCCAGTATCCAATGTTTAGCTGGCACACAGGATCATGTGTTTTAAAAAGAAAGACAGAAAAACAGATTCAAACCAAGACAGGTGAAAAAACTTTTTTACCTAAGTAAAAGCAGACCTAATGGAAGAATTTCCTCCCATCTATCATAATAATTTAAATCAGGTTGCTTGGTAACCATCTTCCTTAAAATGGTACATTTATTTTTTTTGAAAAAAATAGTGTTTTTATAAGAAGCTGTGGATTTCTAAGCCAGGTTTTATAACCTCATGCAGGCCCATATGTCTTTTTTTTCCAGGCCAAATTCCAACTGGTTTGCAGAGGGATATGCATGCTGAAAAGCAAGACTGAGTATCGAGGGTCAGGTCAAGAGAGGAGGAAGGGTTTCAGTGTAACAGTAATATCAAAAGAGTGCCCTAAAATGAAAAAAAAGACCTCAGTTATTTTGCTGTATATTTACCCTCTTGGAAAGAACCATTAGATAATATTGGCAAAGGCTGTCATGCCAATGACTACATGGTGTGGTGTTCCCATTAAGTCACAAGAAGTGGTGTCCAAGGAAGGTAAAGAGACACTCAATCATTTGAATTTAATATAAAACTCTAAAGCCATGAACAAAATGCAACCTTGGAGGTGGAATCTTTTAAAAACTATTTTCATGTAATGCAATTTGTGTATCCATTCTCTATTACATATCATAATAATCCTCATTACTTAATATTATATTATTACTACATTGATTTGGTACTTGTTAGTTTTTACTTACCATCTCCAAGAACAAGAATGCCTTGAATCAAAGAATGAAACAGTATTATGGTTTGTTAAAAAAAAAAAAAAAAAACTATATCCACACCAATTTTTTTGTTGCCCTCAGGGCAAAAAGTATATCTCCTTGCATTGTTTCTAGGTTATGGTTTCTTTCTCTGCTTGCTGTAGGACACAGGTAGATACTAGAAGGGAAAACACTCCATCTCAAACATCCTAAGTCAGGGAAGTCAAAAAGTCAAGTAGGCAGTGCTCAATTGGAGTAATTAGTAGAATAGTCTGTCTAATGTCGAAGTGCCAGCAGGTAACCAAAGCCACATCTTGATTATTGCCCTGTTTCAATGCACTCATAACATAATATTCTACTACAACTAAAGAGCCCCTGGCATTTTCTAAGTCTGCTTCCCCCTAAGATTCTTGTTCAGTCATTTTCCCTGGGGTTAAGATGGCTGGACAATATCTTGTTGGAAAGAATATGAATTTCAATAAGACCGTAAAGGAACATGTTTGAGGGGCTCAGCTGTGCTTGAGTTGTCAGTTAATAATTTATAAAACTCCTTCTTTCTGCTTGAAATCTCTCTAATTGAATGACAAGAATGGACATGTCATAGGAGTTGACAGGCATCATTCTGAATGGCCCATTCCTGATCCCAGTGTCCAAATGAGGTGCATTTTTCCTTTCATGTCATCACAATTTTGTGTGTGTGTGTGTGTGTGTGTGTGTGTTCTGAGAGTGAGAAATGAGGTCGCCTGCAAGGTAAACTTATAGCAGGAAGCCCCAGCTCAGGGGCCACCATAGTCAGGGGGACTCAGGACGGCCCCTCCCCAGGCCACCACACCTCACTCTGACAGCAAGTAGTGGCAGCAGTGGACTCTGCAGATGGACAGGAACCTTAACAATGGCCCAGTAACCCAAGAGTCACTTTCAGGAGCCATTGCAGCCAGGTCTAGAGCTCACAGACCAGCCCTTCAGACAGATGATTTGCAACAACCATGTCTGTTCAGAATGAACCCGGATACTTTGGAGGGTGTTTAAAGCCTTACATATAGCTTACCATTAGTAGTCACATTACAGATGTCAAAAGTTTGCCATATCTTATGAATTCCTTTGCATGTACACTATATTACTCAAGATTCAAAACCATTTTTTCCCATAACTGACAGCAAGCCATTTCTAATTAGATGAAAGAGATGTACCTAGGGGATGAGAGTGGCAATCTCAGCTCTGCCCCATGTGACCACAGTCATGTCAACTTCTCTGGGCCTCTAGTTCCTTATGTGTAAAATGAAAAAGGTTTATCATGCAATCTTTAGGTTCCTTTTCAGCTCAAAAGTCAATATGAAGGGAGAGTTAAAGTCACTAATAGTTCAGCACTGTCATCAAAAGTTATACTCAGGTTAGGTCCTTCAATTCAACAATTTAAAGCACATTTCCATTTCGGTTGGAAACCGGCTCAGTTTAGAATTTAATGTGTCATTACTTTAATGGGTCATTAAAGTTGTGACATTCTACAAATATTTATTCGGCACCCACTGTGAACTGGGTCCTGTGCTATGAGTTGGAGCTAAATGAAGAATGAGGCATGACCCCTCCCTCAGAGAACCCACAGCTTAGTGTGAAATAAAGCAGGACCAGCCGGCAATTGCAATATATTGTGATGAGGGTCAACAGTCATGCTGTGGGGACACATGTGAGGGTTGGAAGGGCCAAATCACATCTGAGGGCAGACCTGACAGAAAGGAAGCGAACCAGACAGGAGGGAGACAGAGACAGTACGTGCACATACCCAGGCAGCTTGGGGGCCGTAAGCAGGCTGAAGCCCAGGAATTGAGAAGAGGACTGGAAAGTGAAAAGGCTGAAAAGCTCTGGAATAGTTACTATTTAATACAGTGAGTCGGAAATCACAAAATGCAAATTAAAACCACTATGGCATTTCATTCTACAGTCAACACCGCAGGAACAATTTTAAAGTCTGACCATACCGAGTACTGTCAAATCTGTATGTCATGTGTGGTGAGAATATAAACTGGTACGATCATTTTGTAAAACAGTTTTGACATAATCTCCTTTGACCCAGCAATTCTGGTCCATTGTTCACAGCATTGTTTTTAATATCCAGAGCCAGGAAACAACTCACATGTCCTTTAATAGTAGGATAGATATGTGCAGTGTGGTGTAGTCATATAATGATTACCATATAGGAATAAAATAAATCAGCAGTAACCAAGTACAACGATAGGATCATAGACCTCAAGCTTAATGTTGAGGAGGAAAAAGACACAAAATATATACAGTAACATTCCATTTACATAAAATTGAAAAATGGGAAATTAAACTTTACTCTTTAAGAATGCATAATAAAAATGGAAAATACATTTTTTAAATAATATTATGATGAAGGACAGGATAAATTTACTTCTAGGGGAGAAAAGGGGCCTGTGCTTTGGAAAGGGCAGATTGCGAGTCCTGGGTTGTAACAGTGGTCTATTCACTTAGCTGATTTAAGGGAGAGTTTTCTTTTTCTCAGTGCACATTGTATTCACAATAAAATCTTAAATAAGGAAGAAAACATTAGAATCAGATATGATGAAGAAAGAAACAGTTGTAATTCATGGAGACAGAGAATAGAATAATGGTTACTAGAGGCAGGGAAGAATAATCAGAAAAAAAGAGGGGGATGGTTAATAGGTATAAAAATACAGTTAGAGAGAAGGAATAAGATCTAGTGTCCAGTAGCACAATAGAGCAACTATAGTTAACAATAATTTATTATATATTTCAAAATAACTAAAAGAGTGGAACTGGAATGTTCCAAACACAAAGGAATGATAAATGCTTGAGGTGATGGATGCCCCAGTTACCCTGATTTGATCCTTAAACACCGTATACTCCTATCAGAATATCACATGTACCCATAAATATTTACAAATAAAAAATTTCTTAAAAAACAAATGAATCACTATAAAAAAATTTTTTAAAAGAAAGAGGTAGAGAAGAAAGGAAAGAAAGAGAAGAGAGACAATTAATGTATAGTTGGTAGTCCTGATCATATTTGGGCTATGACAAGAACATCATGGCCAAAAGACGTTTAGTTGTGTCCATGTGAAGAATGGCTCGTTCTCTCATCCTCCAGTTCTAAGTATTAAGTGGGGTCCCTCTCCTTGAAGACTAGCTAAGGAAGGAGGACTAATGGCAGATAGAGACAGCCTCCTGCTCTATCACTTTTGCTTTCAGGGCTCCCTTCCCTTCTCCTGGGAACCCTATTGCCATTTCTGTGTCCCCTCACCACCCTGCTGTGGGGACTGTGGCCAGGAGGAAATTCTCAATCTTTGCACTCAGTTTTCCAGCATCTGAGGTAGCCCAACCATGGGACCCAATAACTCTTACTCATATTTTCCACTTCTGCTGTATTGTTGAAAGCCGTTTCATGTGTTTTCTCATTTGATGCCTCAAAGAGCCTCCAGATGTGGGTAGAGCAGGTATTGTTGATATTCATGGAAAATTGGAGTCACAAAGAAGTCATTCAGAGTCACTCAGATTGGACAAGAAGAAAGGCCCCCGATTCTGAATCTACTTCAACAAGCTTTCCTACAAGCCCCACATATCACCAGAGTGTAGCATCCACAACCCACACCCCAAGTTTAAGTGGCTTGTACATTTGAGAGGGTCATTGAAAGCCCAGAGATGCTGTGGAGGAAGTTGTGTTAACCACATATGAAAGCACTAGGTGACAAGAAGATGGCATTCATATCAAATTCTGATCTTCCTAACTTTCCGGTGGACTCTAAATGTCTCTACAGAGCTTGCTTTCCCTGCTATGAAATATACATACTTTCTTCATTTTACAAAGCACGGAAGAAACAAAGGATTCTATGACTTGACAAAGGTTTTAGCCCTTCATTGTTTTATCTCAGAGAAAAGGGGAGAAAGTGAGAGCTTCTCCTGTGTTTCAAAGATCTAATATTTGGTGTGAAAGAGTGAGTGGCTCAGAGTGACCTCTTTGAAGCATGTGGTGAAGAATGAGAAAGAAATAGACAAGTGAAAAATCAATACTTCTTCACTATTATCTATCAGTCCAGGGAAATCAATCCCAAATGTATATTTCTTTTGCTTCTTCAGTTACTATAAATATTATACACTAATATCAATATTTAGGATGTTTTGGTTGCATATTATGGCATTGTCTAGGAAAAATTTTAATGTTTAAAAACTTCTTAGTGGTGTGATTTTTTTTAAGAAAAATGTACCATGCTTAAAATTGTTACTGGTTAAATAGATGTGTTGGTGGGTGACTATTGGTATTTCAAAATGATTTCTTGTTTTACAAAAGTATTCATTGATCTCAGTCTTTCTCATAGCTCTCATACTAACATTGTGAAATTTGATTCAGTGCCCCCCTGAAAAAGATGTAATTACAGCCTCTTAGGATCTGTCTGTTGTATAAAGTGAGGACTGTTTATATATTCATCTGAGTTACAAATTCAAAAAAGCCCTTTTTAAAAATACTCCAGAAATTATTCCATCATTTCTCTCTATTTGAAATCTAACATCAGCTTAGGCTGTCACTGAAGAAAAAGATATGAGAATATGGCAAACCCAGTGGTGAAGTAAATGTCCCAAGTCATTTCAAGATGTAAAAGTCAAACTAGAATTTTTAGTTACAATTAAAATCATCATAATAATAGATTTAAAGGATCTATCATAATAAATTTAAAGAATGATTTTTTCCTAAATTTTAATAAATACATCCTCTTAAGTCTATGATCCACTTAAAATATCAGGCAGATTTGGAGCATTATACAGCTCTCACAGTCAATTTGAACAAAGATAGCAGCCTTACTGAATTTTTCAATTTAAGAAACTCTTCCACCTAGTTTTCCACATGAGCAGAAAACCTGCTGTTTTGCTGAATCTGGCCTCTTCAAAACAATCTTCCAAATAACGGGAATAAAGCCACACAATGTCTGCTCCAAAACACCTCGTTTAGGAAACATGAGCAGTTTTCCAACAGGTTTCATCACGGAGTGACCTTAGGCAACTTCCTTCACCTCTCTGAATTTCCATATCCCTGCCCAGAAAATGGAGATAATAATCAGGACTTGCCTCCTAAGGTTGTTCTGAAAATTTAAAAAATAATACACAGATAGCATTTAGAATATTGTTAGAAAAAAATGAACAGCAGCTGTCGTTCTTTGAGCTAGGAATTAGTGAACATAGGTTCTACCACTAACTGCCACAACTAGCTATATGATCTTGGGAAGATTGACTCCCAACTCCTGCAGGCCTTTATCTCCTCATTGAAATATGGAACTCTTTTTAGGGGTCACTATCTGGACTGTTTTCATTTATTTATAACTCTGACACTAAATTTGTCAGTGTTTTTCCACACCAACAACCAATTCTCCAACTCACCATAAGCCAACTAGGTGTCCTACAATCCAGTTCAATTCAGACACTATCCAGAATTAGTGCAGACTCCACAAGTTAAGGACGCAGGCCCACAAGTCTGACCCCACTTCAGACATCAGTGGCAAGTCCCAGGCCTCCTGTACTTCTGACTGACTCTCTGTAATTACCCAATGGGTTCATCTTGCTAGCTACACAGATAAAATCAATTCACTGAGACAGCAGTATTGCATCAGAGAAAAGGTTTAATAATCACAAGGCTAGCCAAGAGAAAGGATGGGAGTAATTATTCAAATCATCCTCTCCAAAAACTCAGAGGCAATAGTTTTTCAAAAGACAGTTTGGTGGGCAGGGGGCTAGGGATTGAGGAATGTTGATTGGTTGGGTCAGAGATGAAATCATAGAGAGTTGAAGCTGTCTTCTTGCACTGAGTCACTTCCTAGATGGGATCATAGGACCAATTGAATTAACTCCTTGGTATGGGTCATGGGTCCTGGGGTCAAGTCTAAAAAATGTTTCAAAGACCAATCTTAGATTTTGCCAATAGTAACATTATGTATCATAGAAAATTAGGGAAGCTACAAATCTTGTGACCCCTGGAACAATAAATGATTATAGAGAGACAAGCTGGGGAACAGTGGCTGGTTATCATTTAACTATCCCTACACCCTAGCAGAATTCAGGCCCCTTGCAAAATTTCAGTCTTTTGAGCTTTCATTAGTCTTAAAAACGTGGTCTTTGTCCCCAAGCAAGGAGTGGTTAGTTGTAGGAAGGGACTGTTACCAACTTTTTTTTTTTAAAGTTAACAAAAGCAGTTAGCTTGTGAGTTTAGAATCAAGATAGAGTCAGTTAGGTTAAATTTCTCTCACTGCTGTAATTTTTGCAAAGACAATTTCTGCTATAAATCGAGGTTCTCATGACTTCCTTCTCAAATTTGATAATTTGCTAGCATGGCCCACAGAACTCAGGAAGACACTTTACTTACTATTACCAGTTTATTATGAAGGATACAACTGAAGAAAAGACAGGTGGAAGAGCTGTATCGACCATGGTACAGGGGAGGGGCATGGAGCATTTAGGCCCTCTACAGGCCCACCACTCTCCTAGTACCTCTGTCTGTTCACTGACCCAGAAGCTTCTCATACCCCATCATTTGGGGGCTTTATGGAGGTTCCAATACATTGGCATGATTGATTAAATCACTAGCCATTGATGACTGAACTCAGTCTCCAGCCCTTCTCCCCTCCTGAGAGGTTGGAGTGTGGGGCTGAATGTTCCAACACTCTAATCACATGGCTTATTCCTCTGGCAACCATACCCTGTCCTGAAGCTATCTCAGGGCCCACCAAGAGTCACCTCATTAGCATAAACTTGGGTGTGGTTGAAAGGGGCTTATTATGAATAACAAAAGTGCTCCATTTACCCCTGTTACTCAGGAAATTATAAAGATTTTAAGAGTTCTGTGCCAGGAACTGGAGACAAAGACAAAATATATATCTTTTATTATCTCATGATATCACACTAACTCAAGGCCCTCAGAGATAAGGCAAGGAATACACATGAAGTACACCAGGTTTAAGAGAATAGAAAGGGTTGGAAGCTTTCATAAACTTTAGACTTCTTCCCAACCTAAAGGCATTTAGATTCTAAAGGTGTTAAGCACACCAAGGCTGCCAAACCACAAAAATACAGGTCTCATTCTGTGAATGAGTTGACAATTTGCAACATCTGGTGGCTATGCTAATATTCTTTTCAGCTCTAGCATTTTCTTACTCTTGTTTTTCTGTTCTTCCTTTTCTAAAACCTGTCCCAGGTAGATGAACAGTGGGTCAACCAAAGGAGTCGATGATTTTTGACATTGTCTTGTAATCACAATAGATGGATAGCCTGATGCACACAGCAGGTCAGTATGCCAAGACATTGGGTTGCAGCAGAGAAAGAGGTATAATCATAGGATCACTGAATGAAAACATAGGTGAAAACCTCACATCAATCTCCCTGAGGAATTTGAAGTTACAGTTTTTAAGGGTTTTGGAGGAGGCCAAAGTGTGGAGATCATTGATTAATCAAAGAGTGCAGAGTGAAGTCATGGGACACAGAGTTGAAGAAGCTGTAGTCTCATGCTGTATTCTCATATAATCCTGTTCCTCTGTGGTGGACCTTCAAACTGATTGCTGGAATTCAGGGTCTGAAAAACATCTTAAGCAACACTTAAACAAAAGCTTTATGGTTCTAACATCAGAGATTCTGTCTAGGCATATATATTTATTCATATATACTTGTATTTATATATATAGAGAGAGATAGGGGTCTCACTCTGTCACTCAGACTGGAGTGCAGTGGTGTGATCATAGCTCATTGCTGTCTCAACTTCTCAAGCTCCAGCAATCCTCCTGCCTCAGCCTCTTGAGTAGCTAGGATTACAGATCCATGCCAGGTTTTTGTTTTTGTTTTTATCTTTTATTTTATAGAGTTAGGGTCTCACTATGTTACCCAGGCTGGTCTCAAACTTCTGGATTCAAGTGATCTTCCCACCTCAGCCTCCCAAAGTGTTGGGATTATAGGCATAAGCTGCCATGTCTGGCTTCAAATCAATTCTTCAATAGTCTTATGATTTTAATGTCAGAAATCCTATCTATAGAAACAATGGGGGTGAAAATGGTCACTATCTACTGCTATATGACTTCTAACAACAAGGAAGGAGGCCAAAGTGCAGCCTGGTTAGTGCTTAGTTATGTCTACATTTCTGTCCAGAACCTTGCGTGCAATTGTCAACCCTGTGGAGGCAGTTTTAGTCTCTAGAGTCTAAGCTGCCTTATTACTTTTCACCTCCACAAATGCGTATGTAACCCCCTCACACACACATGCACACCATTTCCTGAGACTATCACTTTAAGTGCATATTTTACATGCACTATGCACACATTCCTTGCAGCTCTCTGTGAAGCTGGCTATCTTTGTGTTTGAAGAGAGAGATGACATACTTTATATGTTCTGTTCAGTGCTCAGCTCTTTGTGGACATTTAAGCCATGATGATGAAAAAGTGTACCAGTACAAGTTCCCATTTAAATGGTTTTTAGAGTTTTCTTGGTTCCTTGAGCAAACAGTGCAATCCTATTGCCTTGTAAGTTTATAGCAAATAAGATGTGTTCCAAAGTGCTGAATTCCTTTTCCTCCTTTTGCTTCCCATTCAAGGCCTAATTGATGCAGAACAATTCCTTAAAGCTGTCTCTTTTTTTCCTCCTAGATCATCCACTAACTAAAAGAAACATGTAGTTACAATGGGGGCTCTGAATGTACCAAGAACATCCTAACTCTACAGAAAGGAGTAAAACACAGACTAAACAGAATTATCTATTTCTTGTTAACCTGAGAAAAATTCTTTCTGGATGTCTTTCATTACCTCAGAAATCGAGGCAAATGCTTTAAGAAGGGTCATGTAATACTGTGAAAGGCTCATGGTGTGGTTATTAAGCTCTTGGGAAACAATGGACTTTTATTAAAGTATATGGAACAATTATGCTTCATAAGAGTCATCTTGAACTAGAATGAAATAAACTGCTTACTCCAGGGAGTTAAAAAAAAAAAAAAAAGATAGATTAGGGATTAGAAACTGTGGTATTTGGGTCTCTAACCTATGGCTCTTTCTGACATATTCTGTAGGCAAACAGAATACACAGGTTGAGTCTTTCAAAAGCTCCCTGACTCCTAGCTATAATGTCACATATGGTAAAATGAGCTCAGCACAGAGTTATGTTTTTCTTTTCTTAATCCTCCCAGTAAGACTAAATTCCAAGAGTGGGATTGAAAAAGAGAGGCAGACAGCCAAGAAATACTAGCAGACTGTGGAAGTGAAAGCTACAATACAACCTCGAGAGTGACCAATCACAAAAACATGCCTGTCAGTAATAAAGAACATGAAAGCAAGGGATGTCTCCTCCCCAAGCTGTTTGCACCCATTTTCCCAGTCCTGGGAAGTTAGTGAAATCTAAGTATTTGTTTAAATTCATGTAAGTATACTTGGCTGATAGATCCAGGGGTAAAATACTAATGTGGTGCCCCTAATCCAATGTAGGAAAATATCTGAGACTTGAATCAGCTCCATTTTTTCTAACTGACTCATTAGTGCTATTTTCTTTCCTGGAAGACATTTTTACAAGTCAAACCAAACCTGTCCCAGGGAAGAGCCTTGAAATAATTCTATTTTCCTTTTTCCCTCTGGTGCTGAAAGTTCATGGTCAGCTGTACAGGCTGTTTAGTTAATGGGTTCTCAATAGGCTCTGGCTAAAACATCAAGGTTTTTCCATCTCTCACTGCAGGCTGGGGCAATAGAAACCTGGCTGGAAATCATAAGATGGAAGAATAAACAATATGCAATGTACAAGAGCCACTGCTGTGGTGATATTTGCTGTTGCTTTACAGTTCCGGATTTGGAATGCTAGCTTCATGTAGTCTAGTTAATTCCTTTGATGTTACTTATAATTTGGGTAGAGAGGCAGTAGACTAGAGGAGGTAGCAAATTAAATATTTTTGACCTGTGAAGAGGAGAAGCAGTATGTCCAAACAGCAGGCTTCCCAGCCACATTGAGCTCTAAAGTCCCATCTTTGAGTGCATAGCTCAAGAGTACCAGACTCAGGGGGAAGCCCTATTGCACCACTCAACTGTGAGTGTAGGAAGTAAAACCAGTGTCTGTTATAGAAAGATCAATCATTTTTGAAGTCTACAGAATGAAGACATTTGAATCTATATATTTATTATTCTTTGAATCTGAATACACATTTGTTGACATCCAGTCATTATAGATAGAATATTTTCATAAAGAATTCTGTTTTGACTTTTAAAAATCAATATTAACTGAATCATGTTGAGACCAGGTTCTGGGACACAGGGGAGGCTCAGCTCCCTGATAGGGTATATTCTTCCAGGCCCTTTGTCCCTCACTCACCCAAGAATGGGGGAGAGGACCCCGCCAGGTGTGGTGGGTTCGTAGGTAAGTATTGGACCCCAAAGAGTTTACAGAAAATGATTTATTTAGGCAGAGAGAGAGAGAAAGGAGAAAGACAGAGAGAGAGAGAAAACTCTCACATGTTGTGAGAAGGGATCCAGAAAGGGAGTCCGCCTAGATGTGGGGAAAGGAGACTTTTAAACTGGGAGATATTCCTACCCTATTGAAGTTTTCTGTCCTATGAAAGAAGTTCCTTTAAACTTCTGCTGGAGTGATTGATCTTTGATTATCTTCCTGCTTGTGCAAAAGTTAAACAAAGACCTCTAAGCTCCCGGATGGAGATGTGGGTGGAGGCATGGCACTGGAAAGGTCTTGCCTTTGAAACTATGCCCCTTTGTGGACCCAGGAAGAGAATGCATTCCTTCAGTTCCCCCCTCTGAACAGGAAAGTCCAACTGTTGTTGGGACACGGGTGTCGACTGCTCTTTAGCTACTTCCTGCTGAAATGGGGCATAGAAGCAGCCCTGCAGTTGAGGTTTCCTCCAGAGGGGAGCCTTTCAGGGGTGCAGATTGATCCTGAGGTCCATGATAAAGCTCATGAGCCAAGGACATCTGGTGTTCCAGTGGCAGGATTATTTGTGACCTTATGGTTCTAGAAAAAACGAATGTGACAAGAAGGTTAAAAATGAAACGCCCAGAGGCCAACAAATATAGAATGGTTATAAACAGTCCTAGGAGACAGTATAGCCAGGACAACTAGTTGTTAAACAAGCTCCATGATACTATTTCTTGAAGGTCTTTAGCCCTGTGTTCAATTGATTCCTGAGTTCTTTAACTTTGTTTAAAACAACACTTAATTGGTTTACAAAGTAGCAGCATTTCTTCCTAGAAATAGACAGGCTCCCTCTCTCTCTGTTGTTAGCAGATTTAGGGCCCTTCAACTTTGAAGAGCTATGGCAGCTAAAGAGTTAAGCTGTTTTGCAGAGTGAATTAGCAAACTTTTTACATTACTAATTAACTCCTGAGATAGCTTATAGTAACTGAATAGAGGTAGTAACTTTTCTATTGCCAGCACCAAGTTTTCCTTTTTTTTTCAACTTTCCCTCCACTATGAAAGGGATAATTGGAGTTTGCAAGATAGCAAAGTTAAGAGTTATAATACTGTTAATGCCAGGATATAAATTAAACTCATGAATAGTTACTTTCCTGGGGATCTCGTCAGAAGAGCAGATGTAGATCCTCTAATGGCTCACAGGTGTACGAAGGGTTGTCTCCTGGAACTTCAGGCTGTGAAATGGAGGGTTTATGACTTTCTCCAGGAGGTGTCCAAGGCTTCAGCTGAGTGTAATGAATCCATGAGTCAATTCCCACCACCTTAACTTCCATTGCGGTATGGGGGCTGAGGAGTCCTGGTTGGCATTGGTGAAGGTAGAAGCCACAGGAAATCCCAAATGTGGAGGTAGTCCTGAGGAGGGGCTAGTAGGACATGGGGTACAGGCCTTGCATAGCTGAAGCTTATTCCTTAGAGAAAAGAAAAGTTGCACATAGAGGACCTCAAACTATTTACCCTCACTTTTACAAAACAGGTCTAATTGTAGAATAGTGTCATAATCTATACTTCCCTTAAAAGGCCAGGTTTTTCCACTCAGCAGGGGGTATTTTCTCTGCCACGCTGTTTTGCAGAGAAAAATGAGGCATTTCTTCCTCAAACATCATGTGTCAAATTGGTCCCAATTCTCCAGGATACATTTTAATGGTGACTTGATTTTGGGGAGAGTAGCACCATCTGAAATCGAACACAAGAGATGCTTGCATCCCTGGTTATTAATTACAATCACTCGATCTGAGATGTCCCTCAGATAGGGCACTGGATATGGGGCATCCCCAGTCAGCACTTAATTTGACTGACTGGGACGTCCCCTCATAATTTCTGTATGCCCAAGATGCGTGATCATCTTTGGGGCCTCCCATGTGCTGGGCTTAATCATGTTACCGGCACCATGGGGACTCACACTCACTGCTTACATGCCTTTAGTGACCACCAGAAAGACACGTGGGCTGCTGGGATGGGTGGTTCATTCCAGTACATCCCTGAAACAGGCCAGTGAGGCTTGGCAGATGGGTACTAATATTCCCTAGCAAAAGTCCAATTAACACAGGCCTGATTATAAAACTGCCCTAGGAGGGTAAACTTCTAGGGAGGGACCTCAGAGCACACAATTCAAAGAAGGCGGTGCTGCGTGGCTGAGGCTGGAACAATGCCCTCAGGACCCCAGCCTCCTCCTCAACCCCATTTTTCATTATAGGAAAATGTCAGGACCCGTTTTGACTATGATCTTTTAGATGGAGAAGTTCTGCTGCAGGGAGAGCCAATCCTAAGCAAGACAAATTGTACATTATTAGATTCTGGCACTATTCAATTACATTGGGAAATGCACGGGTGACACAAAATGCAATGTCCCATAGCCTTCAGCTTCTGGATTCCCCAAAAGGTCCTGCATTCAAGTCTGATACCACCGGGGATTTAAGCTGGTGACCTCATGCCCTATGCCTTAACCACCATGCCAACAGGCTGTTTCTCTCAGAAAGCAGCCCAGGGATCTCCCTTAAGCCTCCTCCAAATGAAAATGCTGCGCCCAACAGCACCGCAGGGAGGTGGAAGCCTGGCCATGCCTGAACATTGGGACCATGTGCGTGTTGGACCCCCTCCCTGTACCGCTGCCTCCCCCCAAAAATGGACCTTGGGCCACTCTCTTAATTCACTAGCTCAGCCGGGCTCCCCTAAGCATTTCCTGAAAAAAAAATGCTGTATCTTTAAATCTCAGCAGCCAACCCATGCTATGGAAAGACTAGGAGGGACTTGTGTCCAGGACCATGAGTGTCCACCCCAGCTCTGCCCATGGCACATGGCACAGTGGATCCCAAGGTCCCACACAGGCCTGGACCATACCTCGCCCCCTTTCCCCCCTTGCTCCCACTAGCAGTGCCGGCAACTGTGGCCACTGCATGCGCCTGGTAACTTGGCCCAGAGATACAGCAGAGGGATAGAGAGGGAGCAGAAAACAGGCAGAGAGAGAGGAAGCTGGGTGCAGTGTGCTTTTTAATTTGGCTGAGGATTCCTGCAGACACCTCTGGGACCCCACAGTCTGTGCAGATCCAGCTGGCTCTGTGCCCTGCACTTTCTCCTTAGAGTGATAGGACAGATTTTAGCAAGTGAGAGGCGTCCGAAGTAACAGTTTCTTATGCTGTAGCTCCTGGCTGGCTCATCAAAGATGAGACTGGGTTCTGGGATGTAGGGGAGGCTCAGCTCCCCAGTAGGATGTGTTCTTCCAGGTCCTTGGTCCCTCACTTACCCAAGAATAGGGGAGAGGACCCCACCAGGTGCAATGGGCTCAGAAGTAATTATCAGACCCCAAAGAATTTTGCAGAAAGTGATTTATTTAGGCAGAGAGAGAGAAAAGGGAGAAAGAAATAGAGAAAGAGCAAGCTTTCACATGTTGTGAGAGGGGATCCAGAAAGGGAGTCCGCTCAGATGTGGGGGAAGGGGACTTTTAACCTGGGAGATATTCCCACCCTATTCAAATTTTCTGCCCTATGAAAGGAGTTCCTTTAAACTTCTGCTGAAGTGATTGATCTTTGATTTTCCTCCCGCGCTTGCGAAAATTAAACAAAGATCTCTAAGCTCCCGGATGGAGACGTGAGTGGAGGTATAGTGCTGGGAAGTTCTTGCCTTTGAAACTACTCCCTCTTGTGGACCTGGGAAGAGAATACATTCCCTCAATGTCTTCAGGATAAACTCTTTGGGATGAGATAGTTGAACTAAAAGGTATAAATGTCTTTGTGCTTCTTTTAGGTCCTATTGCCAAACTGTATCCCATGAAGACAACAGCGATGAGCTATGCTGGCTGTTTGGGGTGAGTATACCAATTTCTCTTGGGCTTTGTCAGCAATTATTTTTGTTTCACTTTAAAATAAGTATAAAAAGGAATTTCAAAGTTACTCTACTTCCACTGCAACTTAAAGTAGTTTCAATGTAGTTTTATCTCATTAATTTATACCAATAGGAAGAAATTGGACTCCTTCATAACAGCATATCTTCCTTTCAAGATCTAATTTTCTGTTTTTGTGTAGTCAGTACCAAATTAGACTGTGGATTTAAAAACGAAGCATAGTATTGAGGCAATTATCCTTCTACTCTCTGCTCTATTTTAGGAACAAAAAAAATACTGTTGCTAGAAGCAGTAATAACATCACCAGCACCAGGAGAACTGGCTATGAGTTCTAGATATTTCACTAATCAGCGGGACACACTTGGACAAGTATTTAACCTATGCCCTCAGTTTTATCTTCTGTAAAGTAGAGGTACTATTTGACCTGTTATATTCACAGGATTGTCTTAAAAATTGAGTAGAATAATAATGGTAAGAGTGTTTTGAGAAATAATATTTATTAAAAACATGATGACAAGTGATAAGTGAATAATAATAAATAACAATAACTAAGATGTCTGTCAATATTAAAGTTACTATATCGAAGAGTAAGAGGGCTCAGAGGGAAAGTTCAAAAATTGTAGGAGAAAAAAATTATAAGCAGAGCAACAATTTCATTATCTCCTTATTCTCTTTAGCTTTTTCTAAAAAGACATGTAGCTTTCAAATAGATTTACACATGGTGTCAATTCCCCTGAAGATCAAATAAATATGAATCAAACTTAATGTTTATCAATAAAATCATCAAAATTCACATATTTATACATATTGAACTGGCAAGTAAAATCCACAAATCCTCCTAAAACAGAAGTGTGTTGGAAAACAGCAGCTGCTGAGATGACTCATAGTAAACTACAGGTATTTGATTTTCTGATGCTATCATAAATTGCATTTTTGTTTGATTTTTTTAAATTATTGCTAAAAACTGTCCGACACTGAGAAGACAAACTAAGGAAGCCCTAAATAAACAGAGAGATATTTCAAATATAGGGTTTGGGCAACTCAAGACTGTTAAGATGCCAGTTCTCCCCAAACTGATCTATAGATTCAATCAACCAAAATAAAAATCTTGTCATGTTTATGTGTGTGCCTGTACATGTGTGTATAAATTGACAAGTTGATTCTGAAATGTATATGATAATGCAAAGAGAAGGGAGGAGACAAGACAATTTGAAGAAGAAAATGTTGAAAAACAACACTACCAGATTTAAAGATTTATTCTAAAGCTGCAGTAATTAAGACATGGTGCTTTTGGTGCAAAGACAGACAAATAGACCCATGGGAAAAAATAGAAAGAAATGAACCCTCAGGTGTACAGTCACTTGATTAATGACAAAGGCAACACTGCAATTCAGTGAAGAAAAAGTGGTCATTTGACCAAATGGCACTGAAGAAACTGGATATCCATATGGGAAAAAAGTAAACTTTGACCTCTATCTCACACTGTGCACTAAAACTAGTTCAGGATGGACCATAAGCCTAAATGTGAAAATCGAAATAATCACACTTTTAGAAGAAAACATAGGAGGAATAGCTTCATGAATTTGGGTCAGGCAAAGATTTCTCAAACAGAACACAGAAAGCACTAATGATTTGTTTAAAGAAAATGATAAATTGGATTTCAGTCCTATTCATAACCATTAATAAAGTAAATAGGCAAGGTACAGACTGAGAGGTGATATTTGTGATATCTATATTAATATATATGTAATAATTATATGTTATTTTATATATATTTATACAATTACATACATATCTACATAATACATATGTGTACAAATATATATAATTAATACAAATTTATATATAAAGCAAAGAACCAACTTCAAGAATTCATAGGCCGAGAACAGCGCGGACTTGGAATTACAGGCATGAGCCACTGTGCTCGGCTTTTGTATTCTTGAAGTTAGTTCTTTGCTTTACATATAAGTAAAACTTGGGGGTGCCAAGGTGAGCAGATCACATGAGGTCAGGAATTAGAGATCAGCTTGGCCAACATGGTGAAACCCCATCTCTACTAAAAATACAAAAATTAGCTGGTGTGGTGGTACATGTCTGTAGTCTGGCTACTCAGGAGGCTGAGGCAGGGGAATTGCTTGAACCCTGGAGATGAAGGTTGCAGTGAGCCAAAATCACACCATTGCACTCCAGCCTGGGAGAGAGAGTGAGATTGTGTCCCAAAATAATAATAATAATAATAGTAATAATATAAAGAGCTTCTACAAATCCATAGTAAAAAAAAAAAAAAAATTTAAAATAGGAAAAAGATTTAAATAGGCATTTCTTGTCACTCCTCACAAAAGAAGGTCCAAGTAACTAATAAGCATAAGAATAGATCAATATAATTTGTATCAGAGAATTACAAATCAAAACCACAATGGGATACTAGAATATATACTCCAGAATTAGTAAAATTAAAAAGACTGACAATAACAATTGTTGAAAATGATGTGGAACAATTGGAACTTCATATATTACTTGTGGGAATGTAAATTAGTAGAACCACTTCAGTAAATATTTGTCAATATCTACTAAATCTAAACATATGCCTACCCTCTTGATCCAACAATTCCACTCGTAGATACAAACACAAGGAAAAGTGTGTGAGTATGTCTACCAAAAGACATATATTATTCATAATAGCTAAAAACCATAAACATCAAAGTGTTCTTCAATAGAATGGATAACTGAATTATGACATAATCATGTAATAGAATTACTGATACATGCAACAACAGAAAGGAATCTCACAGACATTATGTTGAGAAAAAAAATTAGGCATAGTACATACTGGATGGGTTCATTTAAGTGAATTTCAAGAACAGACAAAACTAATCTATGTTTATGGAAGTAGGAATTGGAATAGTGGATTACTTCTGGGGAGCTATTCATGGGAAGGGGCACGAGGGAACTTTCTAGGGTGAAGGAAATATTCTACATTTTGATCTCAGAGGCTATTAAAAGGGTACACATATACATAAAAATTCACTGAGCATATACTTGAGATTTGTGTTTCATAACTACATGTAAATTATATTTAATCTTAAAAACAAAGAAGGAAATGGAATAAATTGTTCTTCACCTTAAAGATATTAAAAGTTGATCTCCTTTTTGAAATACAATTCTAGACTCCTGGTGTTGGAGGCTACTTGAAAGATCAACCATTTTATACCATTTGATCCAGCAATCCCATTACTGGGTATATACCCAAAGGATTATAAATCATTCTATTATAAAGACACATACACACATATGTTTATCGTGGCACTGTTCACAATAGCAAAGACTTGGAACCAACCCAAATGCCCATCAACAATAGATTGGATAAAGAAAATGTGGCACATATACACCATGGAATATTACACAGCCATAAAAAAGAATGAGTTCATGTCCTTTGAAGGGACATGGATGAAGCAGGAAACCATCATTCTCAGCAAACTAACACAAGAACAGAAAATCAAGCACCGCATGTTCTCACTCATAATTGGTGGTAGTTGAACAATGAAAACACATGGACACAGGGTTCGGGGAACATCATACACTAGAGTCTGTTGGTGGGTGGGAGACTAGGGGAGGGATAGCATTAGAAGAAATCCCTAATGTAGAAGACGAGGTGATGGATGTAGCAAACCACCATGGCACATCTATAACTATGTAACAAATCTGCACATTCTGCACATGTACCCCAGAACTTAAAGTACAATTTTAAAAAAAGGGCAAGCCAATTAATTTTATGGTTGAACCCAAGGCCTGGAGGTTATAGGGTCTTGATCAAAGCCAATAACAAATTAGGGACAAAGTTAAGATCAGACACCAGGACTTCTAATGATCCTTCACTTTCTTCTCCATCACTCCACTTCCTTAAAGCACCCCTGAGAATGATAGTGACACTGAAGTGGGGTCTTCAGTCAATTCCCACCTTCTAGTAAGAGGCCTGTGAAACTTGGCTCATGTGTCCCCTCTGCTGGAATTATCTCCTAGTTTGTTTCACCCACCACATCCCTATCATCAACTTATTTTTCAAGACTCTGCTTATGTCTCCCTATTTTTAGAGGGCTTTCTTTATTCTTTCTTCAGTATAATTGTTTCTTCTCTATATCTGTATTAGTCTGTTCTCACACTACTATAAATAAATACCTAAGACTGGGTAATTTATAAACAAAAGAGGTTTAATTGGCACACAGTTTCACAGGCTGTAAAGGAAGCATGGCTGGGGAAATCTCAGGAAAGTTACGATCATAGTGGAAGGCAAAGGGGAAGCAGGTACTGAATTATGACATAATCATCTTCACATGGCCGGAGCAGGAAGAAGGGGTGGGAGGCGCAACACATTTTTAAACAAGCAGATTCTTGTGATAACTCACTCCGTTCTATGAGAACAACACCAAAGGGGAAATCTACCCCCAGGATCCAGTCAACTCCCACCAGGCCCCACCTCAATATGGGGATTACAATTTGACATGAGATTTGGGCAGGGACACAGACACAAACTGTATCCTTCTGCTCCTGGCCTCTCTCAAATCTCATGTCCTGCTCACATTTCAAAATACAATCTTGCCTTCCAACAGTCTCCCACAGTCTTAACTAATTCCAGCATTAACTCAAAAGCCCAAAGTCCAAAGTCTCATCTGAGACAAGGGAAGTTCCTTCTGCCTATGAGCCAATAAAATAAAAAACAAGTTATTTACTTCCAAGATATAATCAGGGTATACACATTGGGTAGATACTCCCTTGTATTTCTTGGCTGTCTGCTGAGAGAAATTGACCAAAATTAAGGGATGACAGGCCCTGTGCAAGTCCAAAACCCAAAAGGGCAGTCATTAAATCTTAAAGCTCCAAAATAATATCCTTTGATTCCATGTCTCACATCCAGGGCACACTGATACAATGGGTGGGCTCCCAAGGCCTTGGGGAGCTCTGCCACTGTGGCACTGAAGGGTTCAGCCCCCATAGCTGCTTTCATGGGCTGACATTGAGTGCCTATGGCTTTTTAAGGTGCATAGTGCAAGCTGTCAGTGGATCTACCATTCTGGGGTCTGGAGGACGGTGACTTTCTTCTCACAGCTCCACTAGGCAGTACCCCAGTGGGGGCTCTGTGTAGGGGTTCCAACCTCATATTTCCCCTCCATACTACCTTAGTAGAGTTTCTCCATGAGGGCTCTGCCTCTGCAACAGGCTTCTGCCTGGACATCCAGGCTTTTCCTGGATACATCTTCTGAAACCTAGGTGGGGGCTCCCAAGCCTCAACTCTTGCACTGTGTGCACTTTCAGACTTAACACCATGTAGAAGCTTCCAAGGCTTATGGTTTGCACCCTCTGAAGCTGCAGCCCAAGCTGTACTTTTGCCCCTTTTATCCATGGCTGAAGCCGGAGTGGTCAGGATGTAGGGCACCCTGTCTTGAGGCTGCACAGAGCAGTGAGGGCCCTGGGCCTGGCCCATGAAACCATTCTTCCCTCTTAGGCCTGTGATTTGGGGTGGAGGTGGCTGCAAAGGTCTCGGACTTATCTTCAAGGTTTCCCATTGCCTTGGCTATTAACATTTGCCTTCCTTTTAGTTATGCAAATTTCTGCACCCTGCTTGAATTCCTCCCCTGAAAATGGGGTTTTCTTTTCTACTATGTGGCTAGGCTGCAAATTTTTCAAATTTTTTAAGTCTGCTTTTCTTTTAAATGTAAGTTACAGTTCTACATTATTTCTTTGCTCACAAATATGGGCATAGGATGCTAGAAGCAGCCAGGCCATGTCTTGAATGCTTTGGTTCTTAGAAATTTCTTCTTCCAGATACCCTAAACTGTTACTCTCAATTTCAAAGTTCCACAGATCCCTAGGGCAGGGGCACATTCCAACCAAGCTCCTTGCTAACTGATAACAAAAGTGACCCTTATTCCAGTTCCCAAAAAGTTTCTCATTTCCATCTGAGACCACCTCAGCCTGGACTTCACTGTCCATATTACTATCAGCATTTTGGTCATAACCATTCAACAAGTCTCTAAGAAGTTTCAAACTTTCCCTCATCTTCCTGTCTTCTTTTGAGCCCTCCACACTCTTCTAATCTCTGCCTGTTACTCAATTCCGAAGCTGCTTCCATATTTGCAGGTATCTTTATAGCATTGCCCCACTCCTAAGTACAATTTTCGGTATTAGTTGGTTCTTGTATTCCTATAAAGGAATATCTGAGACTGGGTACTTTTAAAGAAAAGATGTTTAATTGGCTCACAGTTCTGCTGACTGTACAGGAAGCACAGCCGGGAGGCCTTGGGAAACTTAAAATCATGGCAGAAGGTGAAGGAGAGGCAGGCATGTCTTCACATGGTCAAAGCAGGAAGAAGGCGAGGGGTGGTGCTACACACTTTTAAAAAACCAGATCTCGCGTAACTTAGTTCATGAGAACAGCACCAAAGTGGAAATCCACCCCCATGATCCAGTCTGTGTCCCATCAGGCTCCACCTCCAACATCAGGGACTACAATTTGACATGAGATTTGGGCAGAAACACAGACCCAAGCCATATCAATATCTGTGATATAACAACTACTATTTTTATCAATATTTGTTGGGTATCTACCAGGTGCCAAATGCTGTTGTAGATGTCTGGGATTCAGCAGTGCTGACACACAAAGTTTCTGTCTCTGTGGAACTCACACTCAGGTGGGAGAACAATAAAGCCAGGGAGTAACAAGGCCATAAACAGCAGGACCAGAAGACAGTGACGGCAGCAAGTGTTTTTTAGATCAGCTTGTCCATAAAGATCTCTGAGAGGAGGTGACATTTGAGCAAAGACCTGGGTGAAGCAGGTTATGGAATGAGACTCTGCATTGCATCTATTCATATGTCTATTATTTTTAAGCAGAAGTCTGATTGACTTGAAGGCAAAATGGTGTCTTAATTCATCTTTGTATTTTGGATTATTGTAGGGGCTGAAAAAAGTTTGTAAAAATAAATGAATGGCACAAGCAACAGATGGAAATATAAATAAATTGAACTTCTTCAAAATTTGAAACTTTTGTATTTCAAAGGACATTATCAGAAAGTGAAAAAGAAACATACAAAATAAACAAAAAATAGCTGCAAATCATGTATCTGATAAGGTATCTAAAATGTATTATATATCTAGGATACCTGAAGAATTCCTACAACTTAACAATAAGACAAATGATCCAAATAAAAATGGAAAAAGGACATTAATCAGCATTGCTCCAAAAAAAGATACACAAATGGCCAATGGGCACATGAAAAGATGCTCAATGTCATTAGTTCTTAGAGAAATGCAAACAGGAACCATAATGAAATACCATTTCACATCCATTAGAATGGCTACAATAAAAAAGACAGACAAGAACAGGTGTTGGCAAGGACGTAAAGGAATTAGAGCACATTGCTGAATGGGAATGTAAAATGGTGCGGCCACTTTGGAAAATAGTTTGATACGTCCTCAAAAAGTTAACTATGGAATTACTATGTGATCAAACAATTCCACTCCTAAGAAAATTGAAAACATAACCATCTAAAACTTGTATGTGAACATCCATAGCAACATTATTCATGATAACTGAAAAGTGAAAACAACTCAACTATCTATGATTGATAAATAAATAGAAAATCTGGTATATTCATACAATGAAATGTTATTCAGCCACAAAAAGAATGCATGTTACAACATGGATGAAACTTGAAAACATTATGGTAAGTGAAAGAAGCCAGATGCAAAAGGTCATATATTGTTTAATTCCACTTATAAGAAATATGCAGAAAAGGCAAATCCATAGAGACAAAAGTAGACAAATGGTTACCAGGAATTTGGGGGTTAAGGGACGGGGAATGACTGTCAATGGGTATGGGATTCTTATTGGAATGATGAAAATATTCTGGATTAGATACCTGTAATGGTTAAACTTTGTGAATGAACTCAAAATCACAGAATTTGACACTGTAAGAAAGTAGATTTTTTTAGTATGTGAATTGTATCTTAATTTTAAAAAACGAATGAATACATAAATCAGTAAAAAACTTAGAAAACAACTAAGACTTTGTGAAAATACAACAAATATGAGTTCCCAGAATGTTGTATCCACCGTGAAATGGCAAAATACTACCATTCAGTTCCCACAGTTTTTCCTGCACTTATTCAAGAGGCAGCCAGCTGCACCATCACTGATGACAGTATCCAGCCCATCAATAATGGAAGCAGTGAGCCCACACCAGGGCTTTGGCCACCAACTCCTGAGAACATCTGGATGATGCTATAGCGGGTTCAGACAGCACCCACACATCACCCCACTGCAGTTCTTTATAGCCCAAAAATTCTATAGTGGAAAAATTCACTCAGAACAAAAGATGTATGTGTGAGTTCATTCTATAACAAGCTAATCACAGGCAAATAAAGCAAAGGAGGACATCCCAAAAATTCTATAGTGGAAAAATTCACTCAGAACAAAAGATGTATGTGTGAGTTCATTCTATAACAAGCTAATCACAGGCAAATAAAGCAAAGGAGGACATACTTATAAAAGAGAGAGTGGGGAAGACGACTTTGAACAAAAACAGTAAGCTCTTTAGATCCAGTTGTTTATGGCAGAAATCAATAGACATGTTTTCTTTCACTTTGGAAAGTGAGAATTGGAATTTGTTGAAATTGGGTCTTGAGGCACTTAGATTTTTTTCTTCATACTGGAACGATGGCATACATTCTGTCTACCAGAAGCTCTGAACACTAGGGCAAAAATTGTAGCAATTGTAGTGATTCTATACTTGGCTCTGTTCTCAGGATTGTGTCGAATAGGCTCAGAGGTACTAATGGGCAGTACATGAAAAATGCACTTAAGACATTTCTGGAAATATGTAAAATATTTTCCTTTGGTGAATGCTTGTTTCTGGAAATATCACCAGACTGTGATATTGACTGGAAGGTGCAAGAGAGAGAGAACATCATTATAAATTTCTCTGAATGAAAGTTTCATCTCAAAACAGGAAATGATTATGGCAAGTGAATGATCTTGAGATAAATCAGTTTTATGCAATGAACCAAAATTAGGGTGGTGGTGCATGTTAGCTAGTTTTATATACTTTGTTTTAATTAAGGTCTGATTACCGTGGCTGCTACTCATTTACCTAACAGTGATTTGGTGTATCAAAATTAGAGAACCCCAGGGCTGGAACTCTGGGGCCTGGGTGTGAGAGGGAGCATGTCATGGTAACCTCCTGTGCACAGACTATAATTGCTGTAGGATTTTTCCTAAAGCCCCATGAAATTCATGGCAAAGAGAGCACTGTGTTGAGCTGTGGAATAAGAAGCAGCTGTCTAGTAATGCCTCCAAATAGGCCAGTATAGGCTTCTGCATTATCCTGCTGTGACTAAAGAAATTCTTTACCAAAATCTCCCCTAGCCTGTTACATCTCTAAAAGATTCCTTGTTTCCCCTGGAGCAAGCACTGTGATCTAATTGAAATGAGAACATTCAGAATTACCTTTCTTTCTGTACAGTGAAAGTTTATTTCTATGTTCTTTCATTTGAATGGACATAAGATTTGTAATAGGTTTTTCTGGGTTGATGGGCCCTTTAGGCTGACCTACAAGGCAGCTCTAGATTGGGCCAGTGTTACAAGTGCAAAGAGATAACTTGCTGATTATAGCACATGAAAAGTTCTGTCTAATGAAACTATTTACACTGGACTATCCAGAACATTTATTCATTTTTCTCTCCCTAAATGCCATTCCAGACATTCTTTACCCTTCACCCTTGGCCATCTTGAGCTCTGGTGCCTAAATCCCAAACTGTGCATAGGTATATCCTCCATGTCAGGCAACTTTTGATAAATCCAAACAAAAAGTTTCAAGAATTCTTCTGGTTTTAGAGCATATGTTGTATTATGACAATGCTTGCAATAGGAAATGTATTGTGCCTGTCCCATCATCAGCGCCAAGGCAGTTGCTTCCCCCTGAGTTGCCATTATGAGCTTTATCTGACCCTGACTTCTTGGCTAAAGCTGATTGGGGTAGGGACCAGCAACAACCCCAAATCATCCATCAATAATGGGGGCCTGGTGAATCTCAAATTTTTTAAATCTGAAAGAGCTGCTATTTTGGGCATCTTTCTACAACCTCTGCATGGAGTGGAAATTAGAATGGCTGGGTTCTGAATGATGAGGTACCATTGTTCAATTCCTCAATTAAGACCTGGTACCATGGCTATTTGTTTTCCTACATTTTCTAAACATTTTCTGCATATTTACAATAAACCACAATATCCGAAAAAAGAAAAAATAACTTTTTTTGGGCTGTCTAAAGAAAACTATCTTGGTTTCTCGTAACCTCATGAAGCCTAAAAAGACAGAGTGTATATAAATGCCATGCAGGCAGGGATGACATCTATTTGTTTACCACTGTATACACATGGCTTAGACTATAGTAGGGAGCTCAATCAATATATGTTAAATGAATAAAATCTTGGTAGTAGCTCCTAAAATTTTTTATATAACTCCTTTAATGTTTCAGAAAAGAGAAAATTTATCCTCTGGATAAAACGAAGACCTGGAGACATGGCAAAGCTGAGAGTGGATGCAGGATACCTTTCAGACACCTGGGGCATTGAAAGAAAATCTACGTACTAATAAGCCAGACAGTCTGCCCCTTACACCTGCTCAGTTCCTAGACTTCAGGCTCATACCACCTGTCAGGATAGTGGATTTCTTCTTTGTAGGAATCATCCTAAAGGGAAAGTTCCTACAGATGCTGATATTGGTGAAATACCAATGATACACTCTTTTTTTTCTAAGAAATCAACTCACAATGAAGCTCAGCAGTTGGAAAGTTTCACCACACACATCAAGTTTCAAAAGATAAGTGATTCACTCTAAAATATGAGATAATTAAGGACCACCAGACATTAGAGGAAAGCCACCAACATGAAAAGACAAAGTAAAAAACAAACAAGATCAGAAACAAGGAAAATGAAAGAATACATTACATAAAGAAAACAAAATAAAAATTATGTAATAATAGAAATATTTTCTTCTGATAAGAGAAGATATTGAGTCATGAAATAAGAACAGGTGCCATAGAAAAGAAACAAGATTTTTTAAGACAATGGAAAAGTTTGTAAAAATTGAGGAAATCTTACAGACAGTAGAATCTAAAACAAAGAAAACAGAAAATGAATAAGAAATGAAATGAAAATTAGAGCATAATTCAGTAAGTCTATTATCTAATTAATAGATAGAAAGAAATAGAGCAGAGGAATAGACATAGAAAGAAAGAACAGAGGAAACAGAGGGGAGAGAATTACTAAGAAAATAATTCAAGAACATTTCTCAGAAATTAAAGCGATGAGTTTGCGAATTGAAAAGACTCATTGAATATGCAGCATATTTAAAGATATAATAATCACTCTAAAACTTATAGCTGTGAAATTTCAAAATACCAAGAATAAGAGTCAATATCCTAAAAGTCACTTGAGAGAAAAATAAAGAAGAGGGAATCATGAATAACATTGATGTTCATTTGCTGAAGAGCAACACTGAAGCGAGATGGCAGTTAAAACAATGGACTTGAAATTCTGATAAATAAAAACATTTTCAACTTAAAATTCTATATCCAGCTAAACTATAAATCAGGAAATCATGAAGTCAGAATAGAGACATTTTCACATATGCAAGCTTACAAAGCTTTACCTTTCATTCACTATCAAAAAACTATTGGCTTCATCATAATGAAGGAAATCATGGGACCCAGAAATTGGGATCAAGCAATTACAATCCAGCACATGAGAGAGGAATAAGTCCCAGGACAATAACTGTGTGCAGGCCTAGAGAGTCACCAGTTCAGATCAGGACAGGTAGATAAAGGATTCCAAGAGCAGTATCTCTAAAGAGGTTAACGGAGGTTTACAGTTCCTCATTAGAGAGTTTGGGAAGCACTTAGTGACAAATACATTTAAAAGTCAAGGCAATTATTAATCCAGAGGAATCAGAAAGTTGAATAAGAAGATAAATGCTGTTTAATATGGATAGTTACAATTTATAGTAATGTAAATGCTGAATATTGATTTAATTAAAGATTGTGACATATTGTATTAGAATGAAGATAAAGGGAAACAGATTATGTCTAGTAGTAGTATTAGTAGTAACATCAAATTAGAAACAATCCAAGTATTCATCAACTGGTAAAAGAAAAATCAAAATGTGTCATATTCATACGATGAATATTATTCAGCAAAAAGGCAACAAACTACCAATACATGCAACAACATGTACTGCTAAAACATGTTAAGTGATAAAAGCCAGACACAAGACTTCATATTGCATGGTTTCATGTATATAAAATTTCCACAAAGGTAACTCTATAAAGAGAAAGTAGAAAATTTGTTGCCTTGCCTGGAGATGGGGGTAGGGATTGACCGCAAAGGGGCCTGAGGGAGCTTTCTCCAATGATGGAAATGTTCTATAAAACCAGACTGTGGGGATGGTTGCACAACTCTATAAATTTACTAAAAACTTTTGAACTACATATATAACAGGTGAATTTTATGGTATAAATTATACCTCAATAAAGCTCTTAAATAAAAACATCTCTAAGTCATCATTTTACCCACCTTCCATGAATAATTTATCAGGAAATTTTGTTACCTCTTCCTTGAATTCAAATTCCAAATTCATCCATTTATCTACACCTCCACAGCCATCTCCCTACACTGAATCACTGTCATCTTTTGTCTTATAATAACCTTCCAAATGATTGCTCTGCTTCCCATGTCATCCCCATCCACTCCATGCTCCATCAACAGCAAGGGAGAGCTTCTTAAAACACACACAGGCTGCCACACCTATGTAAAATGAATACTCGTCACACTGGAAAAACAACTCAATCTCTGTACCTGGACTTGTCATCAGGCTCTGTGTGTTTGTTTCTGACATCGTTCTCTGACCTGTCTTACTCTCACCCTCTCTTCCTGACCTCCAGCCCAGCTGGCCTCCTTTTAGTACCTCCAATGCCCCAAGCTCTTTCTTTCTTCACAGCTCCTCGCACTTGTTTCTCTCTGCCTGCTGATCTTCCCTTTGCTCTGTATGGCTGGCTACTGCTCATCTTGTGATCAGCTTGTATCTGTCCTCCTCATGAAGACCTTCCCTGCCCACCTGTCAGAAGTGGGTTACCCTTCCCATTGGCTACATCTCAGCCCCATGCTTGCTTCGTCCATGGTGGCCACGGAAGTCACAATAATTGCATTTATGTTTTTGTTAACTTGTTTTGTGTCTATGTATCCCCCTTGCTAAAGACTTCATGGGGAAGAAGGGAAATAGACTGTGACTGTCTAGGTTACTGTTATCCCCAGCACCCATCGGAGAGTATAGCAAATCCTAGGCCCTGTGAATAAATGAACATCCAAGTGGTGTAGTGCAGAGGATTTGTGCACTACATCCTAAGCTCTGTGACCTCAGGTTACCACTTAACTTCTCTAACTCTCTATTTTTCCATCTGTAAAATGGGAATACAACTGGCCACCTTTTAGTTTTGTTGCAAGGGATAAATTACATAACATAGGTAAGAATATAGGAATGAAGAAGAGAGAGAGCATGGTGCCTGGCACATTGAATGGGATACAGTAAGTGCCATTGGTATAAATACTTCTATATAGCTGTCCTAGATAACTTTCAAACCATGTTTCTGCTTATTATTTATATCATGACGGAAAACAGCTCTACCATTTCCACTTTTAATAATAAACTTAGGATGTGGAATGTATATTAAACTAAGTGAAAGTTCTTAAAGTCTGAATATTGTCAATCTTGCTAAACTAGCCTTTCTGAAAAGGATAATTTCAGGTTAAAATGAAAAGCTATTCAGTTGACATTCAACTGATCATTGGGAAGAATTAAACGGAGTTAGTAAAGAATTCTTAATGAGTTTCATCAATATGATGTGGTGTTTTCCTTATCTTATTAATTGATGTAGCTTAGAAGTTGCGATGGTCTCACTTAGGGAACATTTAAGGCTCCTGCAAGTGCACTGTAGGCCTGGGGCTAAGACCTGGGGCTAAGGGGCCTGGAGTGAGGTCCTGCAGTCTGTAGGACAGTAGTGCTCAAATTTAGCTTGTATCACAATCCCCTGGAGGGTTTAAAAACTCAGATTGTTCCAGGGTTTCTGATTCTGAATGTTTGGTGTAGGGTCTGAAGATTTCCATGTTTACATTTCTAACAAATTTCCAGGTGATGTTGGGATTACAGCCCCTGTGCTGCTGCTGGTCTGGGGCCATACTCTGAGAACACAGAAAAGCCTAGGGGTGAGCAGCAGGGTCCTGGACCTCTGAGAGCTGCAGGGTCACCCTAGTAATAGTGTCCAGCAACAGAAACTCCTACAAGTTTCATTTATTCAGCAAGAACTTTTTGAAGGTCCAACTAGAAAAACAGAACAGGGTAATTTAATTATCCGGAATCAGTGATACAGGTGAAAGAGGGGCTGTAGCCAAACAGGATGGTGAGATACCCCAGAAAATAGCAACAGGAAGAAGGAATTACCACTCCTAGACCTCCAGGACAGTAGGAGGAGGGAGTGTTGCTGAAATTCAGGGCAGGGGCCTTGGGGAAGCTGGAACCACAGTGGGGCCTATCAGATGGAAATGGAGCCATGGAGGAGATGCAGTCTCCACAAAGGATGCTGCCCTGGGCTGTCGGAAAATGAGAGAGAACCCCCTCATTTCTCTGCATCCTCAGACCCTCCGCACCCCGCCCCCCCGACACACACACACTCTGCAGAGACTGCATCTAGGGGCACACAGGCACAGGGCCTTCCCAGAGGGTCTGCTAAATAGCTAGTGGTAGATGAGACAGATTTGCTTCTTCCTTCATTGACCTTACAGTCTAATAGATTGACCAGATGGAGCTTAGTAGCCCTGTAAGACATTGGGTTTCCTGGGGCCTTTGCTCTCTAGAGAAGTGTTATACAATCCCCTCATTCCCCATACATTCCTATGTTGAAATCTAGTCTTCAATGTGATGGTATTACGAGGTGGGGCCTTGGGGAAATGATTAGGCCATGAGGGTGCAGCCCTCATGAATGGATTAATGGCCTTATAAGAAGAGGCTAGCGAGCTCGTTCTCCTTCTTTCTGCCACATGGGGTTACAAGATGTTGGCATTCTGCAATCCAGAAGGCAGCCCTCACCAATGACCATGCTAGCACCCTTATCTTGGACTCCCAGCTTCCAGAACTGTGAGAATTAAGTTTGTGTTGTTGATAAGCCACCCGGTCTATGGTATTTTGTTGTAGTAGCCCTAACAAACTAAGACAAGAAGTATTTGAGTAAGCTGATCATGTCACTTTATAGATATACATATGAAAAGTAATCTATGGCAGCAGCTGGGCTTCAAAATGATTGAAATTCAATTATAATACAATATATTCTTGCTTGTCTGCCTAGGAGGAAAATTACAGAAAGAATTTTTTTTCTTTTGCCCAAATAATCATACTTGGTATGAAATTAATGTTTTGAAATGGAAAAGCTCCAAAAGTGGCAGTGGTTATCTTTTGAATTTATGAATATTGTTACTATCATGTAAGTTACATTAAAATTAATAGGAGCCAAGAGTACATGTTGAGGAGAAAGGAATGGATCCCTCACTGAGCTTTTGTTGGGGACTGCAGTTGTGCTGAGAAATGGAATTTTAGGTATGATGCATAATCAAGTGTGAAGAGTGTAGCAGAGAGAGGCCTACAATAAAAACACGTGGCTGTCTTTCACAGCTCAAGTGCTCTGCTCCACTCCACATCCTAGAATTAAGCACTTAAACTGGATATCTTTAAGTTCTTGCCAGAAAAACCCTAAATTTCTCTTGTAAGGGTGATTTTTGGAAGGGAGAATGGGTGGACGGCAGAATTAGAAAACTGTTCCTTCGAATGTTGTTCATATGGAATGCATTTGAATGAAATTGACATTTGGGGGAAAGGATTCTATGAGGATATGAGATAACAGCAGAACTGTTTGCTAGCTGAAGTCATGTGGTAATGATATCAGCTTTGCCTGGGAAAAATGACAGCATAAAATCCAGTTGATATGCCTAGACAAAATGACATGAAATTGCATGTATTTGTCTAGAGTATTATGGTAATAGCGTTAGAGGGATAGGTTTCTGTTTCTTGGAGAGCAAATAATTTGAAGGCATACTTCATGCCCAGTATATCAGAATAGCAATAAACAAGTGTCAGGAAACATCTTGTCTTCCTTCAGGATTAGATTTCACTGAGTAGCTTATTTAGGGTGATGGCATATTTTCCTCACAATTCTCGAATCTTAAGTGGACCATCTATACATCTAACTTTTGGGTCATTCACTGTGTTCATCTTTGTGGAAATAATGAAGTAGCTCCTATTAGTAAAAGAACACTTTATTCTTCTGACAAGATTGAGTCGGTGCTAGTCTGCACGCACAGGTGTGCTTCCTGTGCTAAAATAAACGTGTTCCTGAAAGGTTACGTATAAATTGAGTCATTTTCCTATTGGCTTATATTATCTTGTCAAAGATGTTATGTCTTCCTTCCAGGTTGAACTTTAATTCACTTCTCACACTTTAACTTTCAGTTTCTCTTTATTCCCGAAATCTTTCCAAAGGGTTTTCATATTAATCTTGGTGATCTTAAAAACACAAAACAGTCAGGAAACTTCACAACTTGGAGCATCCTTTTATTCAGACAATAACTGCTTTTTTTTTTTTTTTTGGATGGAGGGTGCTCCTATAAATAATAAACACATTTGCTTTTCATTGGAGAAATTAAATTGAGTGAATATGGAGTGAATGTGCCGTGTTCTCTGTGCTAGCTGTGGCTGAGTCATCATGAACTCCCATTGGATCCTAAGAGAACAAGATGATGTCATAGGCATTTCTCAATTGCCATCACTCTGGAACAAGCTGCTCCTTCAAGCTGCTAGGAGAAGGCCAATATTCTGATACTTTTAGTATTCCCCTTCTTATCTTCCTGATAAAATGATGAGGAACTACTATATGGTACACATATATGTAAGCAATCTTATAGTCACTGCTATAACATTTTATATGGTCAAGCACTGAAAGTGCTTATCTGAAACCTGATGCTCAGTTCTCAGTAGTAAAGAGTCACATTAATTTCTCTTTTCCCTCTTATTCCATTGTTTAGTAGATGTTTTTCTGCTAAACGACCTATAATGTAATAGACATCAGGTTGTGGTCATACAAATCTATATTTATATTTCATCTCTGACATCTACCAACCATATGACATGTCTGTGCCTCAATTTTCTTCACCTTTGAAATGGACTTACTAAGCACTATCTTGTATGGCTGTAGCAAAGATTAGTAATAATATATGTTAAATACCTAGCACAATGCATGCATATAATTAATACTCAACAAATGACAATTTTTGTCATCATTGTC
This sequence comes from Aotus nancymaae, assembly GCF_030222135.1. Lineage (NCBI taxonomy): Eukaryota > Metazoa > Chordata > Mammalia > Primates > Aotidae > Aotus > Aotus nancymaae. The sequence goes on along the minus strand of NW_026988419.1, from coordinate 33,496,296 downwards.
TCTTCCTCATCATCATCATTGTTGTTACTTATTGATATCTCTTCATTACCACTAGATTCAGAGACCTATAAATTCTGGACCCAGCATAATGCCAGACATACTAGGCACTGAGTAATTATTTATTAAAATAATTCACAGGTAAAATTTGGCATATACACTGTGCCTTTGTGAACTCCAGATTCCTCAAGCCCCACAAGCCTATGGATACAAAATAATCCAGATTTACCGACTTTTATACAGCTGTTCATATAGCACCCTAGTATCCTAAAATATGCTTATTGAACATTTCTGTGAGTCTCCAGGGTTATTTCATATGTGCATAGAAAGAAACTTCATTTTGGAGGGTTCCTCCTCCATTGTCATCAGGCAATGCACCAAAGCCCTGAAGGTACCAAGCTCCACAGCAGTGGATGCGAAATGGTGCTGGGGTGTCTCTCTCCATTTAGTATTATTTCCATTAGAAGGGCTCCAAAGCAGTGCTGCTTGGGAAGCAATGTTACTGGCACCAGCATGAGTCTCTGGGTGTGTGCTCAGTAAGGAATAGAGAGAGAGCACCATGCCATATTCAAAATCAGTTCCCTTCTCTGGCTGAGGCTCTGTGCATCAGATCTAGAGCCTGGTTTCCTCCTCTGTAGGATGCATTATCTTCAGGAAGCAGCTCAGCTCCCCATGAAAATAGGCATTGCTCAGATCTGCCCTAGTGGTTCATGACACATGCTAGGACACTTCTGAACTCCTGTAATTGGACACAATATTGGATCAAGGCCCAACTCCTGCTATATAGCTAAATGCTGGTTTGAAAATCAACATGTCACCTTACTCTGCAATGGTGACAACTCATATTTACAGAAAAAAAAAGTTCATTTATTGTTTTTTTCCAGCATTACTAAAGGTGTCTTATGGGAGACCTAAGGTTTCCTTTTAGGAGGCTATAGGAGAGAGCAGAGCACAGCACAATAAGAAATCCAAAACACATCTATTCACACTTATCACAGGACTCAAGGGACTGCCAGACTGCTCTAGTTTTAGAGTTCCTTCTACGAAGTTCACAGACAAAGCAGAAATTTCTCCTATACAAGTCTGGCACCAGGAACCATAGGGTTAACCCTCTGTCACTTCATACTAGGAATCAGGTGGCAGTGGGACAGGCATGGTGAATTGAGACTGGCTCCTTTATCAATCAAGTATCAACTAATTACTAGAGCTCTGCAGAATCCTGGAGAACTCAAAGCGCTGAAGAGTATTTGCAGCTGCTTAAGGGAACAGGCCATGAAGACCAGTGCCCCAGTTCAGGCCATGCATTAAGAGGAAAATTTGGGTCAATGGCTAGACAGAGGGCCTGGGAGAGAACCAGCTTTGAGGAAGCACATTTACCAACAAATGACTGCTAAGCACTTTTCAGTTGTCAAGTTCCTAGGCACTGAATAATAATGAGAGGGGGCTTCAGACGGTGATGACTAATGGCCCCTCTATTTCCTGCTGATGCTGGCAATTTTGTGTCATTTTGTTTTTATGTTAATTTATGCTCACAGGATTAGAATGTAGCATTATGTGGTTATTCAACTTAATTGAAGTATGGAACTTCATGGGCCTAGTTTTGCATTTCTCAGAGATTTCGGTGATTTTTATCTTTAGCATTTAATCTTCCCCCAGATCACCATTCCTAATGGCAATGATAATACATTTACACTTGCATCACTTTTCCTTCTAGGAGTTCCAAGCATGTCATGGCCCATTACTCCCACAAGAGCTCTGCGAGGCAAATGCCAGGGAGGATTTTAAGCACTTTCCTTAGGTTTAACGTACATAAAAAGGTGCAGCCTTTATCATAGAGATAAGTTCTCAGCCATTTAAATTACTTTTGAATGCAATGAGAAGCTTTGCCTATGCATGAGTTTTCCACTGTGCTCTGTGATTTTCATACTGCAGAAATATGTGACCTTTAAGCTTGACAGCGCTGCTCAGAGTACATGTAACTTATCAGGGAGTTTTCATTGATTACCCCACCTCCTTCTCGTAAGGAATGTAGTGTTTGTACCACATTGCCTGGAAAAATTGCCCAAGGGCAAGGGGAAGCACCAATTGAGACATGGAAGAGAGAATTCAGGGTTAGTGAACTCACCCTTTAAAAGCGACAACACTGGAATGTCCCTGGTGAATACAGATGGACCTGTCCCTGGTGAATACAGATGGACCAAAGGAGCATCCTGAGGCCAAGCAGCTCTCTGGATCCATTCTTGCTCTTTCTGAAGAGCCTCACAAGTATCCACTTGAAGACACTGGCATTCAGCACTCTTTCTTCTGAAGGCCAAAAGAATAAGAAAAAAGCCGCAGCATATTCTGCTGTAGAAGGAGCATATCACCAGCCTGATGGAAGAAACCCTCCCCTGTGTCTGAAATAAGGAGCCATGGAAAGAGAAAAAATAGAGGGGTGGTTATGTTACATTTGCATTTCACTGAAGGACCAGAGAAGTAGTTGGGGCTTTTTTCTCTTAGAATGTCAGGCAAACACCATCTGGCCCAGGTCTTCAGTGGATTGCAGGATTCTGTGCTGACAGCCTGCCTGTGTCCATTGTGGGGGGGGGGGGGCGGGGGAGGAGGGACATGAGAGGTGAGGTCTGGGACAATAGGGACAGTTCTGCCTACAGGTACTGCCCACTGACTCATCGAACATTCTGTTTTAGCCCAAATGGGTATACTGCAATCAGTTCTGGCACTAACCACCCAGAGTCAGTGTAGACCCCCACAAATTAGAGATTCAGTCCTCTACAAGATTGTCTCCATTTCAGACGGAGTCAGCCGCAAGTGGAGTCCCCAGACCATCCACAGTTCTGACCAACCAGCTACATCTCCAGAGGATTCTCATGACACTGCTTTGGTTCAACAACTCACTAAAATGACTCACAGAACTCAGGAAAGCACTGTATTTACAATTATGGTTTTGTTACTGGTGGCGAATCCACACGGGTCTACAGCAACCTCAATTCTTGCCTCCTCAGAAGAAAGAATTCGACGGAGGGGCATAAGGCAGAAGAAGAGACCAAGGCAAGTTTTAGAGCAGGAGTGGATGTTTATTAAAAAGCTCCAGAGTAAGTATGAAAAGAAAGTAAAGTACACCTGGAAGAGGGCCAAGGGGGAAACTTGGAGGTCAAGTGTGAGGTTTGACCTTTTGACTTCGGGGTTTTATATGTTGGCATACCCGGGGTCTTGCACCCCTTCTCCCTTGATTTTTCCCTTTGAAGTGGGCTGTGTGCATGCGCAGTGGCCTGCTAGCATTTGGAAGGTGAGCATGCACAGTGTGTTTACTGGAGTTGTACGCATGCTCACCTGAGGCATTCCCTTTTCTGGTGGAATGCCCCCAGAAGGACCTATACCAATTAGACTCCATCATTTTGACTCTTAGTATGCACGTGTGAGCCCACTTGCCCAACTCCTGAGATCTTAGCTGGAAGCTAATGATCAGTTTCAGGTGTTTCTATTGGGAAACTGCCTTTCCCTGGTGCTGGCTGTGACCTATTACGATTTTAGAGAGACAGTTAACTGCCTGACCATCATCTGATGATCGCCTGACATTCCTGGATAGGGGGTCAGTGGGGGGATCTCCTGCCCTGCTTATGTCTTCCTGACAAGCTACCTTTTTAACAGTTTCATTATGAAATATACTAATCAGACCAGCCAAATTAAGAAACTTACAGGGAGAGGTGTGGGAGGGTCCCAAACATGGAGCTTCTATGTCCTCTCCTCATGGAATCAGGATGTATCATCCTCCTGAAAGATCAGGGTGTTCACCAGTCATGGCCTGGAGCATAGTGGCTCAACCCTGTAGTCCTAGCTATGTGGAAGGCTGAGGTGGGAAAATGCCTTGAGCCCAAGAGTTTGAGGCTGCAGTGAGCTATGAAGGCACCATTGCATTCCAGCCTGGGCAATAGTGAGACCTGGTCTCAAACATAAAATAAGATAAAATAAAAATGTGTTCACCAATCAGGAAGCTCCACTGAGCTTCATTGTCTAGAGTTTTCTTTTAATTGGTATAGCATTACATAGGCATGAGTGATTAAATCACTGGCCACAGGATGTAACTCAATCTCTGGCTCTCCTCCTCTCAGAGGTTGAACTGGCTCAGCGTTCCAACCCTCTCATCACATGGCTGATCTTTCCAGTGACTAGTCCCTATCCTGAAGCTACTTTATGGGCTCACTATGAGTCACCTCATTAACATAAACTCAAGTATGATCCAGGGGATTCATAAATAACAAGGACACTTCTACCACTTCGCAAATTCTGAGGGTTTTAGAAGCTCTGTGCCAGGAACCTGGGACAAAGACCGGACACATTCTTTTTTACGCAATAAGAGCCTCCTGAACCATGAAGCAGGGAATGTAACACAGATATTCCCACACTGGAGGTTCATAGAGCCCCAAGAAAGAGAATGTAGAGAATGAATACTTGAGAGTATAATTGTAGAGAACGTTTATGGTTAGGGGCCAAGAGAAGAAAGACATTTGGCTTACTTATTAAAATTCTCAGATTTGGCCATCTCCTAGTTCCAGCACCTTTGAGACTGGATTGTCTGCATCAGGTATTGATAAGTAGCCTCCTTTAATTCTTTCAACACTGACAAATCGACACTAGGGCCCATATGCTCACCATCTTTATTATACTTCATTTGCAGTTTTTTTCCATTGTGCTAAATCCACAGAAATATTGTATGTCCAGCCAGAATTCTGGTACATACTTGTGCTGGCAATTCTGTGAGCAATCCTTTTAAAGTACGTTGCTAAGGTTTTCATAATCAAGTGATACAAATGCAATCAGGCAGGCATATGATGTCCCACAAGGTAGGATGTACCAAGTTACGACTACACAGATTTGAAATATCTGTAAGGCACATGAAATTGGAGTGAATTTTCACAATTGGGCTTGCAAGAACTGTCATATTATTTTATTTAAATCTGACTTAGAAACCCTATCCACTGACCCCATTGTAGAGAATTTAATTCTTGCTCATTATCAGACCTTTTTCTTCACTCCCCACCCTCAGAGTCATTACAATAAAATATTTGTGAGGCCATCCCCATATCTTCCCCATACCAACAACTACTAATCAATTCACTGTCAGAGGCCACATAAGTCCTTAAATCCAGAGACTTTATTAGGGAAATATAAATTAAAACCAGTAAGAGATACCACTACATTCCTATTACAATGGCAATCATAGGAAATTACCGATGATGACAGGTGCTGTTGAGGCTGCGGAACAACTGGAACCCTCATATGTTGCTGGTGGAAATGTAAAATGGTGCAGCTACTCTGGAAAAGTGTGGCAATGTTTTATGAAGTTAAACATACCCTGACCGTATGCCTAGAAATCCCAATCCTGGCTATTTACCCTGAAATGAAATCTTATGTTCACACCAAAATCTGTGGATGAATGTTTATAGAAACTTTATTTGTGATCATCAAAAGCTGCAAACAATCCAAATGTCCTTCAGAGGGAAAAAGGATAAACAGACTGTGGTGCATCCATACTGTGAAATACTACTCAGCCATAAAAAGAAACAAGCTAGTGATACAACAACACGGATGAATCTCAAAGACATGCTAAGTGAGAGGAGCCAATCTCAAAAGGACACACACTGTATTATTCCATTTATTTGACATTCTCTGTAATACAGAACTATAGTGATGGAAAATGCATCAATGGTTTCCAGGGGTTATGGGTGGGGGCGGACAATAAGGGGGCTTTGAGAGGGTGATGGAACTACTCTGTATCTTGATTACATGAATCTCTAGGATACATTAATCAATGTTAAAATTTATAGATCTGTACAAAACAGTTGATTTTACTATAATTTTTCTTTTTATTATTTAAACAGATTTTTATATACTAATTTTTAAATGAAATGTTAAAAAAACAAACAAACAAAAACCAATCCAAGGGCATGTTCCTTCTATGCCATATTTGGGTGAAAAACTACAGGTTCTGGGACTCCAGTGCCTGGAGTCAGTCTCCCTAGGAACAGAAAGCATTTCCCTTAAAAAAAAAAAAAAAAAAAAAAAACCCGCCACCTCCCAGAGGGGAATGTGGACCTTGCCCAGCTTTATAGACTGCTCACCCTCTCTCTGACATTCTTTGGCCTACTCTTCTCCAGTTTCTTCCTTGTCAGGGGACACACTTGCTTAGTATTCTCAAGACTTTCAGGAAAGCCAGAAAGAGAGGTTGTTTCAAGCAATTTCTGCTTTCAGCTCTTCAAATGCCGCTGAACCAAGAAGTACAAAGGCTGTGACCTCTTCTAGGAAAGAGAAAGGAGGAAATAAAGAGAATAAAACAACTGGTACTCATCCTTGCTGGATTTGTTAGAAGTAAAAACAACTCCAAGTTAAAACCTCAGTAAACTACCCTGCTGCTCAAATAACATGGAGAAAATTTTGCTCAGTCCCTTATTGTTCTGGCCTCCATCATCAATAAAATAATAAAGATTGGGAAAGATCAGTAAAAAGCATTGTGCACAACCTGGCGCGGTGGCTCATGCCTATAATCTCAGCATTTTGCGAGACCAAGGCAGATGGATCACCTGATGTCAGGAGTTTGAGACCAGCCTGGCTAAGATGGTGAAACCCTGCCTCTACTAAAAATAAAAAAATTAGCTGAGCATGGTGACAGGCACCTGTAATCCCAGCTACTCACAAGCCTGAGGCAGGAGAATATTGTTTGAACCTCGGAGGCAGAGGTTGCAGTGAGCTGAGATCGCACCACTGCACTCCAGCTTGGGCAACAGAGTAAGACTCTGCCTCAAAAAAAAGAAGAAAGAAAAGTATTGTGCACATAATGTGTGTGTGTGCTCTTAAGTTTATGTGAATTAACCAAGGGAACAGGAGGCAACCAAAGGTGAAACAGATAGAGACAAATGACACAAGAGCACCTGTACTTGATAGTGTAAAGGAGACAGCTCACCTGCTGGGAAATGAGTGGCATTAGAAGATCATCAGGCCAACCTAAATCCACATCTCTGGCCCAGTGGTTGGGAAGGGGCCAGCTAGTGCCTTGTGCAGACCAGTACCAGGACTTGCCCTAAGACTGCAAACATGCAAGACTGCAAAGGGCCCCAGAGATTAAAAGGAGAATTGAGGCTGAGTGCTGTGGCTCACACTTGTGATCCCACTTCTTTGAGATGCTGAGGCAGGAGGATCACTTGAGGTCAGGTGTTCGAAGCCAGCCTGGGCAACAGTGAGATCCCCATTTCTATAAAAATTTAAAAAACTAGCCAGGCATCATAGCTCATGCCTGTACTTCTTGCTGCTTGGGAGGCTGAGGCAGGAGGCTCACTTGAGCCCGAGAGTTCAAGGCTTCAGTGAGCTATGATCACACCACTGCATCCCAGCTTGGATAACAGAAGGAGACCCTTTCTCTAAATAAAAAACAGGAGATGGGGATATCGGCCAGGGCTACAGCTTCGTTGTGCCCTACACAAAGGTGTCAGATGAGATGCACAAGTGAGACTGAATTCAACCCACATTCTGTTTTCCAAGCCACGAGTCTTATGATATTGAAATATGGCAGAGTAATTAAATATAAAATTTTTAAAATTCAGAAAACACTTTAGAAAGATTACATACATTCTAGTTGAATTGGAATAATTAATCACATAACTTTGCCCCAAACTTTCTGAAACCCAAGAGGAAAAGAAATCTCATTGAAACCTTCATCTCCTAATTATTCAATAAAAAGAAATCTTTAAGTTATTTTATAGAAGCAAGCTATACTAGAAATAAGTATCACTGGACTTTACTAAGGGGGGCTTTGAGAAATATGATGAATGTGTTATTGATTACAGATATACAAAGGCATTCTTCAAATGAACATTTCCTTCATCTGCCCTCTAAAAAGTCAACATAAGGAACAAAGATAACACCTGGACATATTCCTTTCTAATTTTCTGAATTAATAACAAGATTAAATGCAAAGTCAGCCACCAGTGGCTCACGCCTATAATCCCAGCACTTTGGGAGGCCAAAGCAGGTAGATTACTTGAGGCCAGAAATTCGAGAACAGCCTGGCCAACATGGTGAAACCCCATCTCCACTAAAAACACAAAAATTAGTCAGGTGTGGTGACGTGTGCCTGTAATCCTAGCTACTCGGAAGGCTCAGGCAGGAGAATCGCTTGAACCTGAGAGGCAGAGGCAGAGATTGCAGTGAGCTGAGATCGCGCCACAGCACTCCAGCCTGGCAACAGAGCAAGACTCTGTCTCAAACAAACAAACAAACAAACAAACAAACAAAAGGAATCCTAATGCTCAACAAACTTGAGAACCACCAAGTTCAAAGTTTGAGTAGTTAGCATACATCCAATGGAAGACTTCTTTAGGTTGGATCACAGTAAATGTACAGTTCAATTCTAAAAAGTGTCTATGAGTTGATAATCTTCATTATTGGCTGGAAAACGACCCACACTATTTAGCTGGCAATCAGGTAGCATGCAGTTCTGAAAATGGGGAGCCTCCTGTTCTTAGATCATCAACCTGCTTTTTCAAGGAGGTGAGTTTCTAGAATGCCTAGGGATATGGTTCCTCAGCCACAGAACTTAGAAAGATTTTTAAAGTTCCGCATTTCAAAGAAAAATCTCAGATGCTTGTAAGTGTAGACTGACAAATGAAATCAGTCTTTCTTCCATGTTTTTATCTTAAGCAATAACTCTGCACTGACTCTTCAAAGAGCCCATGATCAATTCTGACAGGCAAAGAATATTAATGAGTGTCAAGAAGGTGGGTCTGACATTTGAAAATTTGATGAATTCAGAGTGACACCAGGAGAACAACAAACTAAAATTAAACTGAAGATCATTAAAGTTGGGGTATTGGTTTCCTGTGTGGATGGGACACTGAATATCTAGCTTCTCATCGATGCAGTCTTCACAGTCTTCTAAGGGATATCTGAATTGGGTTAAGAAATGCCATACCATATGTCCAGAGGTGAGACCCTCATGCTGTAGCAGCCTTGTAGACTACGACTTGCCTTTCATCACACCTTCAGAATTCTAAATTTTGTCCCAAGCTAAATCTGGATTTCCCTAAAGGAGAAGTGGGTGGAGAAGAGGAAGAGATTCTGTATTATGTTACTTCCTGAGAATTCTCTTTCATTAATCTTTGCTCGGAAGGTGCCTTTGGGTGGTTTTTGGTGCAATGAATAATGTTCACACACAGTCTTTCCTGTCAAACATTATATTCACTCTAAAGTCTGCCGACAGTTTGGGAGCAGTGTCTTTTGCTATTATGCTTTCCAATTGGCTTTCTATTGTCACTTCAAGAAGTGTGGAAACACCTGATTTATGAGAGTCTGGCTTAAAAGGTGTCATTTCCATTGCTTCCTTAGTAACTGCCTCAAATAAGTAGAGGAGGGCAATTTGGCTTGAACTTCCTTTGAGAAGCTTTAAGTTTAATTTATACATTGGATAGAGCTCTCCGACTCATCGAAATTCTACTTAATACATCCTCAGAAAACACCTGAAAGACAAGAAAAATGTGGGCATGACCCTATAGTTAAGGTAACAGCTGTGTGTTTGTGAATATCATCTTAAAGCAGATTTCTGTTTTTCTCCCCTACACTATCAGAACACATGAAAAACAGAATTTCAATAACCCAGAAACTATACCACAGTTGATAATTAGACTGGTTTCTCAAAGGTATCTTTTTATTTCCTTAAGCATCTGTCTATAGTTTGTCTATGTTATGCCTGATATATTTTCTCCAGTAACCTCATTTATGGGACATAGCTCAAAAGTCAGTAGCAGATAACTGACAGTTTACAAAGAGAGGAGGTTTAATTTAATATGTGCAGGCACCAGAGTCTCTTAGAAGATGACTGGTGCCAAGAAACTTGGAAGGTCATTATGTGGAATATCTGCAGCACAGTACCTTTTGAACCCTTTTAATGGGTGAGGAGGAACATTTATGCATAATGGTATGAGGCTTATTGTACACTTGTCCTCAATGCTGTCAGTCACCTGCATGAATCTAAGATGAATTTTAAAACTGCAGGCTCACAGTAAGCTGAACAAGCAGTTTGGAAGCTCCCCTCAGCCTGAACTGGTGAGAGTTTCACCTGAACTGGTGAGAGTTTGAGAAATTGTTTCTCAAACTTCAAGATGCATATGAATTACCCAGGGAGATTGTTAAAATGCATATTCTGATTCAGAAGGTCTGGTGTAGGACCTGAAGTTAGGCGTTTCTAGCAGGCCTCCAGGTGATGCTGGTGCTTCTCATCCATTATCTACACTCTGAGTAGTAAGGGCTTAGAAAAGAGTGTTTCCCAAGTTTCTTTGCACATTTGGCAGCAAGAACTGGGATACTGGGGTTTCTGTAGTTCTCCTGCCAATCTGGTAGATGCTTTTTAGATTCATCTTTTGTATTCATTCATATATTTTTCTGTCAACCACAGAAGGTTTTTCTGTAAAAAGCAAAGATACTAAGGCAAGAATTCAAAGAATCACTGAGATAATAGTCTTGTGCTTTACTTTGGTGTTAAGGACCTGATTTTGGTGGGGGTGGGAGGAGAGGAGAGTGAAGCTTTTAATCCAAATACTACAGCGTGCAAATAGTAATTTAGAAAAGTGAACAGCAAAACTTGCACATGAGGATGATTTTTCTGTGTTCTGTGATTTCGTTCTCAAGTAAATAATGAGGCCAGTGTGGAATTGCCACGTTTTGCCATAATTTAGACAATTGTTTCCATGTGTGGAAGTTGAGTTAGGATTCTCTATTTGCTGCATTTATCATTCCCTTTTCATTATTTTGTTAGGGCAATGGATACTTTCACATGGGCCCAGATCACCTCACATGGACGTGTTAGGGTTACCAAATTTGAAAATTTTTGAGACTTTTGAGATTTTTAAGGAATGGTTTTTCAGTTCTGTGTGTTCCTTTTTAGCCTTCTCAAGTGTTTTTCATCTGCTCCTTTTGGAGTGTGATCATGTATGAATTCCCAGCACCAAAATAGCCCATTCTAAGTGTGCATGTGTATTTGTGGTAGGTTTTGGGGGAAGGCAGGGGTGGTCAAAGCTTGAGACAGTTGGACTCCAGAGGGTTCACATCAAAGTGCCAATGCCATGGTCATAAACCAACACTGACTTACACCCTCATAATACTTTATAAAGTTTATAAAGTTCTTTTATTGTGTGTTTTGATCCTGACAATAAAATACTAAGGTTAAAAATGGCAACCCCTCTTTATTGGTTAGATTCTAACATAAAAAAGGATGCATGGAATTGCCAGAGACTACAAACACTTCCAACTACAGACAATCCCCATTACAGCAAAACAGCTAGACAGACAGAGTTACCCTTATGAAGATCAGCTTATTCAATATTTATGTGTGTAGCACTGATTTACCTTGGGCCAATACAAAAGACTTCTCTTCTCCCCACATTTTATGTAATTAATAGTAGTAAGAGCTAACAGTCACTGAAAGTATACCACACGTCAGACAATGTTCATGTTAAATATAATCCAATCCTTACACCATCCTATGTGGTGTATACCATTATTAGTCCATTTTATGGATGAAGAATTTGAGATTTAAATAAGCCATGAATTCGGCTGATGGTTAGAATCAAGATTCACATATAGATAGACGAATTCAGAGACTGCACTTCTAACCCGGAGGCAATTGTCTTTATCTTGGAAGGAAGTTTAAGATCCATTTAATTGGCAATGAGCAAAGGATATGCCTTATGCTTGCTTAGGACTTTTTAATTTTCACTACAGTTCAGCCCTGGAAGCTCTGAACCCTTCCAATAACATTGTGTCCAGAGTTCTCAGCTTAACAACATCTGAATGTACTCCAGCTAATGCTTTGGACATCTCAGCATACTTTCCTGTCCTTTGTCTTGTTCTGTAACAGCAAAATGTCCCATATTCTTTCAAAGAAAAAATACCCCCATGCAATCTGATTAGCATCCATTCATTCATTCATTCTCCACCACCACAACCAATGAGATTGGGTTTATGAAGGATACTTTTGACTCCAACATTGCTAAAGATAATGGTCACTTCTCAGTTCTCACCTTGCTTAACCTCATCACTTGATGTTGCCGATCACTCCCACCTCCTTGAAATACTGTCCTTAATTGCCTTTCAGGAAATCACAACTTCCCTATTTTCCTCCTTTCTTTTGGGCTATATACTGTTTCAGTCTCTGCTGCTGGCTCCTTTCATTTCCCTGATCCCTAAACATCAGAGTGCTTGAACCTCCTCTCTTTTGTCAATCATGTCCTTGGTGATCTCAACCAATCTCAAAGCTGAGCCCTATTATATAAATGTATGTCTCTGGCCTATACCCCCTCTTGAGTGTCAAACCTATGCATCCAACAGCCTGCTCTTAGATGTCTAACAGGCATCTTAAGCTTATTATGCCCAAAACTGAATTTGTGATTTTTCTCTGAGTCTGTCCCTTAGCAGTCCTCTACCTCATAAGTGGCAAATCTATTCTTCCAGTTGTTTAAGCCAATTTTACATTCATTCTCTTTCTCTCACTCATATCCAATCTCTCACAATATCTTGATCTTAAAAATATATATCCCAAATACCTGTTGACTCTACCTTCAAAATATGCCCAAATGACTTACCATTCCTATTGTTACCATCGTAGTCCAAGTTTCTCTCTTTGATTAGAAAAATACCCTTCTACTTGGTCTCCATGCTCCCACCCATGCCCCGCTATAGTCAACATAGCAGTTGGATTGATCTTTTGTAAATCTGAGTCAGATCATCCCCTATCCCACTCAGAACTTTCCAATTTCACTCAGAGGAAAGGCCCAAATTCTTCCTACAGTCTACAAGCCCCTACACACTCTGCATTTCCACAACAGCCCCTAACTGGTCCCGATACGTACCAGGTACACAAGGCCTTCCTTCCCATTAGGGCTTTTGCAGTTACGTTTTCTCCTACCTTGAATAATCTTTCACTAGACATTGTGATGGCTCCTTTACCTCCTTTAAGGTTGTGCTTAAACATCAGCCTCTCAATGTGGCCTCTGTTCCAGTTACTTTTGTGGCATAACAAATGTTCTCAAAACTCAGTGGCTAAAACAACAATCAGTTTTATATGCTCAAGGATTCTGTGGGTTAGGAACTCAGAAAGAGCAGAATGAGAATAGCTGAGGGTGACATCACAACTGGGAGTTGAAAACTGACTCACTCACAAGTCTAGCAATTGTGTCAGTGGATACCTCAACCAGAACACCTATATATGGTCTCTCCATGGCTCTGTGGGCTTCCTAGCTGCATGGTGGCTGCATCCCAAGAGTGTATTTCAAAGAGCTGTATTACCTTTTATGACCTAGCCTCAGTATCTCTTTGACCAGAGCCATAAACTCACCCATGTGTAAGGAGAGGAACAGAGAACCCCACTCCTCCCCCGACCCACCATCTAGTGGGAGAAGTATCAAAGTCACATTGTAAGGAAAGCATATGGGATGGGTGATATCATGGTTGCCATCTTTAGACATTACAATCTGACACACCTTCCCCGCTCACTTTATTTTAAATTGCAACCACTTTCAGCCCTCTGCCTTCCCCACCTCAACACGCTCTACCCCCTTTCCTTTATTGTCCCCAGAGCATTTTTATTAGTCTCCTGTTGCTGCTGTAGCAAATTACCACAAACTTAGTGGCTTCCAACAACACAAAGTTATTTTCTTACAGTTCTATAAGTTAGAAATCTGAAATTCATTTCATTAGGCTAAAATCAAGGTGTAAACAGGGCTGCATTCCTTCCGGGAACCACAGGGGAGAATTCGATTCCAGCCTTTCCTGGCTTCCATTGGCTTCCTGCATCCCTTGGCTGGTGGGCGCACATCACTCTGACTTCTGCTTCCATCGTCACCTCTCCTTCTTATAAGGACCTTTGTGATTATGTTGGGCCCACCTGAATAATCCAGGAAACCTCTCCACCTCAAAATTCTTAACTTAGTTACATCTGTAAAGTCTCTTTTGGCAAATAAGAGAACAAATTTATAGGTTTAGGGATTAGGAAGTGGACATCTTTGGGGCCTATTATTCAGCCTACCAGAGCACTTATCACCATTTGACACATTACATACTCTGCATATTTGTTTATGTCCTGTTTAGTAGAACATAGTCTCCATCAGAGAAAAGAGTGCTTTCTTTTTTGTTGTTATATCCCAGGAGCCTAGTAAAGTTCCTGGCATATGTTAAAAACTCAATATATGTTTGTTGAATAATTATTTTCTTGTCAAATAAATGATTCCATAAATATTATTGAGTGCCTACTATGTGTGGGATAATGTAGCTACACTGAAAGCTTGTTAAAACTGATTTTTCAAAGTGTTCTAAACACTCTGTACCCGTAGAGAAAACCACATGTGTGATTCATCAGAATAAAAAGTCAAGGGTCTAGCCCATAACCACAATTCAAAAAATCTTTTCCATTCCTTTTTGGACATTGTACAAAAAGTTACTGTCTCTGTCATAACAAGTGTGCAGTCTGAATGTCATCTTCCTCCCCCAGTTACTCGTCCTAACTGAAAACGGAAGACATGCAGATGGCAGAGGATTCGGTCCCTGGGTCTTAATTACTACACAGGGTTTAGGAACTGCTATTTATTAAACTTAATTGAACAGCCCTATGGCCCTGCTTGGGGTTTTGTTGCCATAATATTCCATGATATTTCTCCAGACAGTACACAAATAAAAACGGTTTGTGTTTCAACTGAATTTCCTGATTCTTTGTAAATCAAGCCAGATGTGTGGAAATCTCTCTCTCTCTTTCTCTGTGTGTGTGTGTGTGTGCGCGCAAGTGTGTGAGTGTTTAGACACTGATCCATATGCTTGCACGGATGCGAATTCTGTGACCTTCTGTTCTTTCTTTTCCTTGATAATTTGTACACACAACCTCATAAGGCAAATCTCATAATTAAGTTGGATCTGTTTCAACCATGAATTTTTCAAAAGATCATAATCATCATGGTTTCCATGTTCATTCAGAAAATAATGTAGTCGCATATGTCCATAAATGACCCGCATAGAATCTGCCCTTATCAATTTTGTTTTGGAACATGAGCCAAATTGGACTTATTTCTATTCACTTCAGATGTAATGACTTAGCCTGTTACTAAACATCACATAGAAAACAGAATCTCAAAACAAAAACAGAAGCAAATACTGTTTTCCGTGTTAACTAGAGTTAGAGAATATCGGGGAAGGAAACAAAGAGTAGTTCAGAGTTTCTATTTCTCTTTAAGCTCAGTTTTCTCAGCTGCAAAGTAGGCACACTAAAATCTTTCTTGGCAACTTACTTGGCCTCTATACATTTGACTCCTTTATCCATATAATTGATATGGTAATAATAACACCTACCTCGGAGAGGAGCTGGAAGATGAAATTAGTTTCAGATGTAAATTACTTATTTAAATGGGTGGTACTTAATAAACGTTCAATATGTTTAATACACTATTATTATTCACTCATAGAATTAGGTAAATTCTAGACATGTGATTTATATTAACTAATTGGTAGCTATTTTTAAAAAACAATTTCTTAGAGCAGTTTTAGGTTCACAGCCAAATTGAGAGCAAAGTACAAAGATGTCCAATGTACCCTCTTCCCCCTCACATGCACAGCCTCCCTCATTATCCACATCCCTTATCAGAGTGGCACATCTGTTACAATTGATAAACCTTCACTGACACATCATCACTGTATTGGGCCGTTCTTGCATTGCTATAAAGAAATATCTGAGATTGGGTAATTTATAAAGAAAAAAGGTTTCATCGGCTCAGGGTTTCTGCAGGCTGTACAGGAAGATCTGGAAGCTTACAATCATGGCGGAAGACAAAGCAGGAGCTTGCACATCACATGGTGAAAGCAGGAGCAAGGCAATGAGGGGGAGGAGCTACACACTTTGAAAGAAAAACCTCAGGAGAATTCACACACTATGATGAAGACAGTGTCGTGGGGGATGGTACTAAACCATTCATGAGAAATCCACCCACATGATCCAGTCACCTCCCCCCAGGCTCCACCTTCAGCATTGGGGATTACATTTTAATATGAAAGTTGGGCAGGGAAACATATCTGAACTATATCAATCACTCAAAGTCTATAGTTTACATTAGGTTTTGCTCTTGGCCTTGTATATTCTATGGGCTTGGACAGATTTATAATGGCATGTACCTACCCATTACAGCATCATTCAGAGTAGTTTCTCTGACCTAAAAGTCCTCCATGCCCCTCCTATCCATCCCTTCACACAGCTCCCCAACCCCTAATCCCTGGTGACCACTTACCTCTTTACTGATCTATAGTTTTGCCTTTTCCAGAATGTCATATAGTTGGAATTATACAGTAGGTAGCCTTTTCAGATTGGCTTCTTTCCTTTAGTAATCTGCATTTAAATTTCCTCCATATCTTTTCATAGTTTGATAGCTCATCTCTTTTTAGTGCTGAGTAATATTTCATTGTCTAGATGTACCACAGTTTATTTATCCAGTCACTCACTGAGGACATTTTGGTTGCTTCCATAGCCATTATTTTTAAAAGCAGAAAGGACTCCTCTAGCTGAAAAACTAAAGAACAACTTACATAGTGTGATTTCAGAAACCCAAGAATGTTCTGTTGACCCTTAGGAGTTTCTCTTCTACCTTGAAATAAAGCCTGCTGTTTCTTCAACAAAGCTTCATTTATCTGACTTAAAATGTTACAATGAAATACTCCTAGGAGAAATATTACTTTAAACATCGTTAGCTATTTACACTTCAGAATGAGTGAGTTTTATATCTTGTTCTGAGAAATTTCCCCAGAGGTAGAAGACAACAACATGAGACAATTGGCAGCAAGGAAAACAACTTCACCTGTTCCAAGATTATAAATAACTTATGTGAATATCAAATTCAATAACATACAGAATGTTTTGGTTTCAGTGTATATCCCACCATTCCCTCCTAATGCCCCAATTGAGTGATCAGGTCTTAGAACTTTTACGAATATAGGCAAAAATCCTCTTAATTGACCCTCATTGGACATCAAAATTATTTTGATAGTTTGAAATACTTGTCAAAAGAGAGTCATTACTGTTTTTGGAGGGCATTTACTTTTTGTACTTTTCAGGGCTGTTTCTCCCTCTTGCTCCTGTTTCTCCCTCTCCCTTGACCTTGCCAGGGCACCTGAGACCCACACATCTCTTCCACAAGGCATCCCAGCCAGGCCTGGGTCTGCCACTAGTTTTCATGAAGGAAGCAGAAAGATCACACAAAAACTGCATGGTACAATGAAGGAGATTATCTGTTGAAAAGGAAGTGAAGATTTCACTCAGCTGGTAATTAAAAACAGGATCTTGACACGCTTTTCTGCAAATGAGCTAAACTTGGCAAGTGGTTTCCATTCTCTTGGCCTCAGTTTTCCTACTGGTAAAATGGGAATTGGATAAGACAATTTGTAAGACAAATCCTCTAGTTCTAAAGTTCTATAACTACTCCTTGACAGTTTTATACCTAACTAAATGCCAGGGGTCATTCGTTCCTAACATTTTATACCCAACTAGAATATAAACTCCTCTAGGCTACAGCACCAGTACTCCCCAAGCTCCTGGGGCAACCCATCTTTCACTGCCTACACAAAGCAAAAACAGTGAAGTTGGTCTTCAATGATCCCAGGCTCTCCTTCTCTCCCCTAAAATCATCCGGTTAGACAGCTGTGGAATCCTAAGGCTCACTTGGACAAGTTATCTACATTCTCTGAGCATTAATTTCTTCTCTCATAAACTGAAGATTATAATATCCATCTCACTGGGCCTGCGGTGAGAATTAGTTTTCATAATGCATACAACTTACTAGCACAGTGCCTGGCATATATTGGCAATTTTCTCTTCCTTTTGACTTTATTGCCTTGTGCTTTTAAAAATTCTAATTCTTCCTCCACATTAAAGGAAAGGAAATGGCTTGGTGAGACCAAACTCATTTGTATCATGTGATGGTTCCCCAGGCTCCTGTGGGGTTCAGCCTTTTATCTTTGACTGTGAAAAGCTTTGACTATTCTACAAAGAATCCCAAGTATGTGGGGCACAGGTGACAAGAAGAGTTATCTTGCTAAGCTGGGACATCTCTCTTGATTTTGAGCTCGAACTTCCTCAAAGTCAGTGCCTAAGTCTACTTGAGTTTTTTCTAGGAAGCCAGTGAGTCAGAAAAGCCTGAGTGGGAAAAAATGGCAAATCTCCACCAGCTCCCTGCACCATGTGCTAAAAAAGACAACTGTCTGGCCCCCCTGGGAAGCAGTGGCAGCTGCTGGAGGTTCTTGCCTGGGAACTGGGGGCGTGGAGGATGAGGTGCTGGCATCAAGGGTTGTTTGCACTGATTCCCCCACCCCTTTCAGCTGGCTACAGAGGTCTGGGTGAGGAACAGGTGGAGAGAAGAGAGAGAAGAGCCAGCAGCAGCTGGACTCTTGCAAAGCTCCCACAGAAAAAGCTGTTCCAAGACCTGAGCACTTGGGACCAATCCAAGGAACTCAGCCCCAGTCACTGGCAGGAACTCATAGCCTGCTGCTGCCTGTGGCCCACAGTAGGCAGTCCAAATCCCTGTGCACGGTGTCCTGAGCTCTTTCCAACATGGCTGCTGCCCAGCTTCACCTCCTGCCACTTCCCTAGGTCAGCTTCTCATCATCTCCTGAGCAGCCTCCATGTGATCATGCTCCTCCCAATCTGGAAGGTCCCTCTATCCTACTCTATGTTGAAAACTCTGCCACAGTCCCTAAGACTCATCTCAGGTTTGCCTTCTTTGCCTAGGTCTTACCTCTCTGCCCTGAGCCTCTGCAGCATTCATACCTCCATGGCAGTCCTCACTAGTTCCTGATAGCCATCCGTTTGCATGGCTTGCTTCTCCACTCAGGTGGGAGATACTTAAGAACAGGGACCTTGCTTGATTCACCCTGAACTCCAGCACCCAGCCTGCACTTGGCATAGGATATGTATTTAATGAACATCCCTTAAATGGATATTGAGCCCCAGTTGCAGAAGAATAAAAAAAGAGAACTTGGTTTTCCCCTTGTGAGGCCATGAGTACAGCCAAAAGACCCATGATGCTCACAGTACCAAGAACCTAATCAGTGCTGGCCCAGATCAGAGACTCTTGGAGGATTAACTGAAGATACAAACTAGAAACACAACTCGACTGTTTAAAAGGAAGACTCACTTTACATACTTTCTTCCATATTCAAAATATTTTTTTTTCTTGCCCATTATAAAAAATCCTTCTGTTGTGATAGCAGAATTTCATCCTCAGATGCCAAGGAACCTTACAATGCATTTCATCCTCTTCCTCCTTATTTTTATAATCCTAGAGAAACAGCTGGAAAGAGAAAAAAAATCACAAACTCGGATGCACTCAGAACTCTGTCACAAAATGGACATTAGAACAGCTAGCTGAGGGGAATTTTTCTTTAAGAAAAACTTCATAATATATTAAACATGCGATAGCATTTCCTAGATTCTCTCTCCATTTTCCTCCACCCAGGGAGGAATTCCAGATCTAATTACAGGCATTTATGGGAACCGCTTTCATTGATGCCTAATCACCATGTAGTACGAGAACTGTTATGTTCACCACTGCATGTGTTAACTTTATGCTTTACTGGATTATATGTTTTACTGGACTATCACATTAAACTCCACAAAAGCATGCTCAGTTTTCAGCAAATTTGTCTGTTCTGCATGGCTGACCACTCCCCAAGGATAGTTACCTACTCATACTTTAGAAAAACTGGTTGGAGCTTTGGTGAGAGTTATTTTTGATACCTCTTCTGCACCCTTCGAAACACCCAGCCCCATGCTTTATGGCCATGTTGGAAGACTTCATAAACATCTGCAAAGATAATCTACTTATTGAGAGAATGTGGAGCCCGCAGAATACATTAAGAGTCTGCAGAACACTCAGTGGCCAAGAAGCCTTCGGAAGACTCCCCAGGACTTCTAATCTGGTGGGAAGACTGACACATTTCTAAAGGAGCCTTTGAATAATTATTTAAGAGAAATGTGATTTTAATTTTTTGTTACCTTTGGACTTTCCAGAGTAAAATAACAATTCTGCCATTAGCACCTTAGCCCTAGGGTGGAAGTGAATTTCACCTGAAGCAAACTTCCTAATATGGAGAGGAAAGGAGAAGATGGGGATCATGGAAAGATCTGGGATGGGAGGCAGCCCTAGTTCTGTCATTAACTGGGGATTTGAGACATTTGCCCTCTGGGCTTCTGCTCTGTAAGATGCACCTCATTTAAGCCTTAAGCTGCTGGTCTTCTGGGATCACTGAGAGCAGCAAAAGGGACCATGGAGGTGAATGTCATGAGCTAGGTCCTGTGATTGTGATGGGCTGGGAGGGTCAGTGGAGCCAGCATTTAATTAGTGTCCAGGTGTAGCCCATTCCACAGCTACATGTGGGTCAGAGGTTTGCTGAGGGAGGGAGAGATGGGACAGGATCCTGCATACCATGGAGAAGATTCACCCAACTAAAAGTCACCCTCCCCACGCTTGCCAAGCACAGTGCCTTCTCCCTGCCTGCCTCAGTCCTTCTAGGCCTCCTGAGTCTTCTCTCAGAGATGTCTTTTTTTTGGGAAGCGGGGATAGAATCTTGCTCTGTTGTCCATGCTGGAGTGCAATGGCGCAATCTCAGCTCACTGCAACCTCCACCTCCTAGGTTCAAGAGATTCTCCTGTCTCAGCCTCCCTAGTAGCTGGGACTACAGGTATGCACCACCACACCCAGCTAATTTTTTGTATTTTTAGTAGAGACAGGTTTTCACCATGTTGGCTAGGCTAGTCTCAACCTCCTGACCTCAGCTGAGCCACCCACCTTGGCCTTCCAAAGTGCTGGGATTACAGGTGTGAACCACCCTGCACGGCCAAGATACCTCTTCTTGACTTGTGCTGCAAGCTATTGTTCACTCGACATCGCAGGACAGTTAAGGAAAGAAAACTTGTAGAGTCGTTTCTGTTTGGATAGACTTGGATGATGGCGTGGGTGAGCAATGTAGTGCAGCTGATGGATTAGATAGTCCCCACATGGGATCGAACCCCTCCCCCCCCACCCAGTTTCACAGAGGACACATTTCTGAAACACACTGTGTTAACTACAAACGTAGAACCAGAGGAAGTCTGCGGGCTGAGGGCTGAGGGCAGGGCAGCCACTGAGGCACAAGGTCAGGTCTCTTTTCATGAGAAAGCCTTGTGCGGTGAGTTCCCGGCCTCAAGGCGGTGCCTCTTCCCAGGCGGCTCCAGCCAGTGACGGAGAACAGTAGGAGTACTCAAGTCTGGCTATTTCTGCCCAACGTGGGACTCCTCCAGCAGGACAGCCTGGCTCTGCATGGAGCTCCGGATGGGGCTGGCGGGGCTTTCTAAACGCCGCACTGCACCGCCGAGGAGGATCTCCCTGTTCCATCCGCATGATCTAAAGCCCTTCCCTGCCTGCTCCTATTTCCCCGCCCCTTTCTCTTTCGCAGTCATTTCCTCGCTCCCAAATCACTCACACCTCCAACTGTTTTGGTGTCTGCTTCCCAGAGGACCTGAGCTGACACCAACTAGGCTCAAGACAGCAGAAATTTATTTTAACTTTAATAGGTTATTTTGATTCAAAATACAGCTACATAATGTTTTACCCACAACTGAAAACTCAAAAATCTCGAGAACACCAAAACTTGATCTAACTTTATATGAAGCTATTTGTAGTCTGCAGTTATTCTACGTCATAAGTTATAAATAACATTTATATTAAATACATTTATTACAGAAATATTAACGTGCTTGGTTATGGGATGCAGCTTCTAACTGATGGGCATATCATGTGCAGTATGTACATTATATGAACTCTAATATCTAAAAACATCTGAATTATAAAAAATATCTAAGAGTTTTGAAGAAGGGATTGTAGACCCGTACTATACATAAATTGAAGTCTATGAAGCACCTCATTTCCAAAGGAAATTACATTGAATGACACCTCCCAGTGATGGCAGTGGCTGCTCCAGATGGCCTGCCACTGCCATCACACCAGCTGCAGCTGGTAGGCACAGCTGGGACTGCACCCTCAGTGGAGCTGGCAGGAGCTAGGCCAAGCAAGAGCCCTGCCCCTTTCCCTTCCAATATGGGGCAGGAGCTCCCTGGGTGCTACTGCAGCTGCCCAAACTGCAGCTGTAGACCCAGACTTCCTGCTCTATGGAGCAGGCAGGATCCCTCCACTCCTGGGCAGAGCTGCAGCTTCCCAAACCACCACTGTGGATCCAGGCCTCCCCGTGCTCTTGGGGAGCTCCCCAGGTGCCACTGCAGCTGGCCAAACAGGGCCTGTACACCCAGTCTCCCTCTCCACTGAGCAAGCAAGAGCCTCACCCAAAATGCAGCTCCAGACTCACGCATCCCTTCACTCTTAGGGGCCCGGGGAAGGCTCCCTTGCCCTTGTAAGCTTGGAAGTGTCTGCTCCCGCTGCCTGGCTTCTCTCTGCTGTTGGCACCCCCTCAAATCTGAAAGAAGTCGGGGCCAAGCCTGGGTTCCATGAACAGCAGCAGGAGGCAAATAGATTCCTGGGCAGGTAAAAGGGCACAGTCCGGGTAAGGCCCCACCTTCAGGCCAAGGAGGGCTTGAAGGTTGGGGGCTGGGCTGCCAGTCCTGCAGACCGGAATGGGGACTTGTGGTACCTTTTTCAGCCCTCCCATAGCCCATGGACCAATGGGCACACATTTCCTCCCCTCTGAAGTCCATAAAAGCCCCCGGCTCAGCCAGAGCAAACAGAGGATGGAGAGGTTGGAGGGAAAATGGGAAAACCAACTGCAGAGAGGAGCTACCCTCTCTGCTAAGAGCTTCACAGACCTGCAGATATGTCAGGACTACCAGCTGCAGAGAGGAACAACCATCTCCATGGCCTCCTCTCTGGTGAGAGCTTGATACCTGATGGGACAACCTTCCTACAGAGAGGAGCTGCCTACTGCAGGTCTCCTCTGAGCTGTTGTACACTTAATAAAGCTCCTCTTCATTTTGTTCACCCTTCACTTGTTCACATTATCTCATTCTTCCTAGATGCAGGACAAGAACTCGGGCAAAGACACCACTAGCCACAGAGGTTTCCAGCCAGAAATCAGCACCCCAAAGTTCCCATAACACCAGTCCTCATGCCCTTGTGTGGTCCTCTCACCTTGAGTCTGGGTGCTTTACCTGTAGAATGTGGAAGAAATGATGCTGTGCCAGTTCTGACATATGCTTTAAGAAAGTTTAGCAGCTTCTACTTTTGTACTTTTAGATGATCTTATCCACCAAGAAATCTGGACAGACCACATGGAGAAGCTAAGTGGACAAGGAGAGGTCCCAAGATGACATGAGGAGGAGAGGCCTAGCCATCCCAGTGACCCATCTGAGTCCATCCTTCTGGCCATCCACACACAGGAGCCAGACTTATGATTTAAGCCACCTTAGATGTTCCAGCTCCTGCTGGAACATCAGACTACAAGTGGCGTGAGGGACCCCAAATGAGACCTGCATAGGAACCATACAACTAAACCCTGTCAAGGCACAGAATCGTGAGAAGTCATGAATCACTGTGAGTTTAAGTCACTAAATTCTATAGTGGTTGTTACACAACAGAAGATCACTGAAGCACGGTTCTAAGACATTTGCTTACAAATGAGTGAAGGGTCACAGAATGGAAAAAACAAAAAAGAAAAAAAGAAGCCAGGTAGCACTAAAAATAGGTCATAATAACAACTTCCATCAAATAAATACGTCTTGTGTGACTGGCATTAGGCTTACATATATTACCTCATAGCAACTCTGAAAAGAATGCTTTATTATCTCCATGTTACAGAAGAGGAAACTGATGCAAAGAGAGATCTGAGAGTCTGTGACAGAGCTGAGATTCAAACCTAGGAATTTCCTATAAGATTGACCCTGACCACCTCCCAGCTATTGGGGCCTTGTAGAAATTCATCTCTCTCCAATGAACATGTGTTCTCTCTGCTCTCCTGCATCTACTCAATCAGTGACTGCATCTTCAACTCCCCTCTGGGGACCACCCCACTCTCAATGAATGCGTTTTGGGTAGAATTCTGTTCTTGTGATCTCAGCCTCAGCTTATAAACACATCCCATTCCCCAGGACACGGTTCAGGCAACAGCAGGGACATTGAGATGTGCTGGAAAATACTTTCCCCTTTCCACACTAGATACCATGCAAAGGAACATGGTCCCTGTGTCTGCTCTTCAGCTTCATCAAGATCTCCCAGACTATTTCTTCTCGGACTTGTTGCATTCTAAGCATTTTCCTGAGCACATCCTTTACCTCTTTCCTGGAACATCTTTCACCCAGCTTCTCTTTTTGTCCAATTATTTATAATCCTCAAGACTCAATTCATGTAGCCTCCTGATCCAGCAAGACCTAGTCCCAGTCCTATCCCCTCACCACAGGATCTGAGTTAGCAATCCGTGCTTTGTGCCTCTCTTGTCACTAAATATACTGTGTTATGTCACTGATCATATTGCTGTTCACCTGTGGCTTATCTGCCTGTCTCCTCTACCATTCTGCAAATTCCTCAGGGCATCCGGCATGTCCTAATCATCTTTGTATCCTTATCACCTTGCACAGTGCTCACTCTGTAGCTGACCCTCTTCATCTAGTGTAGATTTCCCTATGGGATTTAACAACAGCAAATAACCAGTGAAAATCTCAAGTTCTGCTTTCGACCTTCCAGTAGATTCAGGTTGTTGATGGTTGGCATTGGCAGGTGTGAGGGTTGAAATATTTGTTCCCATTGTGTTTGGGAGACAATAAATAACATCTTCCAGTCAACTGAGAGCTGAGATACAAGAGCAACAACACAAGGATTAAAATGTTAGTTTCATCACAGTTAAAATCAATTGGAGAACATGACTTTAACTTGGTAGCTAAGTTGGGCTTTCAAATATTCTCTGCCATGGGAAGAGTCTGAGTCTCCAGAGCAAACTGTTCATTCAGAATTGCTTCATGTCAGAGAGAAAAGAAACAAGGGAGTCTTTTGTGTTTGTAGCATTTTAAGAGCTTTGATTCACAAAGCATTCACAAAACATGGACCAAATGATGTTAATTTCTTGCAAACCCACTTGATCCCACATCAATCCCTTCTCTCATGTGGAGAAGTAAGAAGGGGCACAAGGAAGAGACCTGAAGTGTTACCTAAAGGAAGCCCCTTTTGAAATCTTGAAGCCAAGGACATGTCTGTATATGATGGGAAAAGACACAGAGAAACCAGTGATTCTGAAGCCCAGAAAGCTGGTGGTGTGTCCACTGAGACATGTATATATGCTGGTTTCCTGAATTAGTTGAGAGAACAACCAAGATATCCAGTGAAGCTGCAACCATGAAGTGCCGACACGAGGGCTTGAAAACACGGGTTAGAAATGTAAAATCATGTATTTTATCCACACAGCAATACATAAAGAGTAACAATCCTCTTGGCTAACATATCCACTGACATTTTTGAAACATGAACAATTATAGTTTTCCTTAGTTTACTTGGATATGTGTTAATTTCTTGTTTTTAATGGAAAATACTGAAGTGTTATATTACAATGTTCAGGCTGAAATAAATGAGGGGTTTTTGTTAACATTGTTTAGAAAACTTAGAAAGTACAACCCCACCACACTTTCTATTATAGCTTAAAATGTAGCATGTAGTTAACTGATTTTTCTCATTTCAGGCTCAACATTCTTCTCAGGTTACAAATGAGGGAGAAAGTTGAGTTACATTAAAAAGGAACTAGCTCTGAAGACCAGAATTTAAGCGTCAATACAGTCAAGACATCTAACTTCCCTGAAACTCAGTTCCCTCATCCCCATCTGTAAAATGGGGCTATTAGAATATCTACATCCTTGGATTAAAATAAGAATTAAATGGGCCAAAGTGCATAGAAATCTGAAGAACAATAGATATTGAACTAGGTGTTTGATAAATGTTTTTTGAAGTAGTCAGCAGGTCATCCTCTGGTAATGTCACCAAACCCTCAGGGGCCAGGAGACGCTGGGGAAGTCTGACTTCCTGCTGCTGGAGTTCTCACCTTGGTATGGGTTTGTCTCTGTGAACACAACACATTAACTACCAGTGTTGAATTACAGAAGCACCAAGACTGAGCGTTAAAAAGAGTAGGAGAAAAAAATTAAAAACATTTCTAAGGACTTTCTCTTAAGCCAGGAACTAAGAGCATAAGATTAGAACAAGTGCACTCAAGATTTAAGGACAAATGGATGATGGGGTTTTGGGGAGGGAAGTTTTTTCCTGTAGCGATGTGCAGTTAGCCAGTAGCTACGTATGTAAGAAACTATCCATTCCAGCCTGATGGTATGACATTTTAGCATTTTTTCATTAAATAGTCAAGTATGTATATCAAGTATGCCTGGACCTAAATGTGTAATGCAAGCTGCAGGATACATGCGGTACAGCCCAAATGGCAAGAATACCAGATAAGAGAAGAGCTGAAGGAATCATCATTGCCTGTCTGAAAGTTTCCTGAAATCATTTGTTTATAAGTCAACCTTTTTATAGTTGGAAGTTTGGACAGTGAACAGAGAGAAAACTATTAGATGGCATGACAGCAGCACATTTCTCTAACAAGTTGTCATGGTTCTTGTATCAAAGTACAATTGAACATGATGAATCCTAAGATATATTTCAAAGAAAGATGTAATCATAGATAACTACCTTCAAATTGCCGAATATTTTTGCTTTTAATTTGCATATGCAAATATGTGACTTGCAAATGATTTTTTGTTACAAATTTTATTTAAATATTATTTGTTACAATTATTATTTCAATTATATACAAGATTTTAAGTTCCCTGAAAGCAGGAATTATATTTTTTTTAGCCATTGCATCCTCTTTAGTATCTGCCTACAACGTCCTGGTAGAATCTCAAAACGTATTAAATTCATATAAATTAATTTAATAAGCTTTTAAGTGTAATAGAAGCCAAATCATTTTTCATACTTTTCTGTATTGTTTAAAAGAAAATGAGATGTAATAATACACATGGAATTTTGCTAAATGTAATTTCTAAATAATAGATATCAACCTTCCTATATGGTGCTCCTTGAAAGTGAGTTTGACACAACCAAAGAGGCAGGTTGATGGTTTTGGGTCCCTAGAGAACCATTTCAGGTGTTGCAGGAGAGCTTGGAAGTTCCCAACACAATATCCAATATCTCAGCCCTGCTCTGCTTGGCACCGCCCACTTCCTCTGCCTGTCTCATGCTTTCTTAAATATGGAGAGGATTTTACTATTGAGTAGTTGTCTGGTTTCTCCATTAGCAAGGATAATGCAGCTGGGTGCAGTGGCTCATGCCTGTAATCCCAGCACTTTGGGAGGCTGAGGTGGGCAGATCACGAGGTCAAGAGATTGAGATCATCCTGGCCAACGTGGTGGAACCCCAGCTCTACTAAAAATACAAAAATTAGCTGGGTGTGGTGGTGTGTGCCTGTAGTCCCAGCTACTTGGGAGGCTGAGGCACAAGAATCACTTGAATCCAGGAGGAGGAGTTGCAGTGAGCCGAGATCACACCACTGTACTCCAGCCTGGCGACAGAACGAGACTCCATCTCAAAAAAAAAAAAAAAGGACAATGCAGCTCATAAAAGGTGATCAAAATATTGCCTCAAATGAAACAGTTTTAGATAAAAAAGGAAAGAACCACTAACTTTTTCTCTTTGCTTGTCCAGATAGATAATTACAGTACTCTAACATTTTACCATTAGAAACAATGCTCCATTCTGCCAGTAGTGCAGGGTTTACTGTCTGATGTCACAAAAGAGAATAAATATAATCTACCACCTTGTTTTTCTTCAAGATAAACCAATAACAGAGCTCTGCAGCTGAACCCTGGAAAACTCTGAAATGAATAGCACACAAAGTGGATCGCCTGGGATCAGAAGTGGGGCTAAGATGGTTTACTAAAAGTTAAGTATTCTTCCTTTTAATTTCCTCCGAGATTTATGAAGGCAAAGCCACCATAAAGTTTTATTTCCCAGGACATTCTCTGAAAACACCAGGCACCAGAGCTAAAGGAATCGCCTCTAGGATTTGTTTGTTGCAGCTTCAACTTGAACTCTCTTCCTCAGCCATAGGTTCACTGCGAGTGCCTCACTCTCATGTCACAATGACCCAAGTTGGAGATTGATAGCCTGAACCGCACTGAGCCAACACAAACAGTTTCCTAAGGAAACTCATGTATTTATTAACTAGAGAAAAATGAATACCTTTTTTTAACTATGTGTCTCAGAAGCCTGTGAATGCTTTCTATAAGACACAGACAATAGGAGAAAATCCAAGAAGCAAGTAGGAGACTAGGAGATAGGATCTACTCAGAATAGCTAAAATGAGACTGAGAACAATACGGTGCTTTGATTGATACGGTGATTTAAAAATTAAAAGAAGGGAGTCTATCTGTGAGCTGAATGCCAGTTACTAGAGATTGATGGATGGCATGAATCTTCTTCTCTTTGTGGCGCTTCAGATAAAATGTGTTTCCTTTCAGAGAGAATCTTTATAAGGCAATTGTTCAACTAGGAGGGTGTGTGTGTGTGTGTGTGTGTGTGCACGTGCCTGCTCATTCACACACACATGCACACTACAGCATTTTAGAGCAGGGCTCTATATCTAGAATGCAAGGCTGCTCCATGCTCTGCAAACTGTCTGTACATAGTTTATGCATAGGTATATACTTTAAAACATCCCTCCTGGATGAGCCTTCATTTACAATTGTGTCTCTGCACCATGTGGTAGCCAGCATGATTAAAGAAAAAGTGATTGTGTGAACCTCCAAATCCATCTGTCATGTCATTGGCATTGAAGAGCCTCACTGAAAAATTAGCCTCCTCCTTCCCCCAACTTGTGTTTTCCCATCCTCAAGACAATAAGGGAAGCTCTTAGCTGGGAGAGAAGGGAACAAAGGGGCAAGGAATTCAATAAAAAAGAGATCCCAGGCAAAATGAAATATTGTTTCTCTGTATTGCTCTCTTTCTTTCCAGTCCACAGAGCATTAACCAGTTGTCTGCTGCACCATGAGACAGGATCATTTCTATATTTCTCTGCAAAAGACTAAAGCATTTGAAACATCAGGGATGTCCAGTGTGATAGTCTGGAACACAACAGGCTAAACTGTACACAAAAATGATAGGCAAAATGTGAAAAAATATTTGTAATTCCTTCGCCTATATACCTGCTTAATTAACTGTACATATAGGCTCGAACACATATTGAATTTTTTTCATATTCTCTGTGCACATATGAGGACTCCTAAAATTGTATACAGAATTTTATTTATTTATGCATGTGTGCATTTTTCTCTGGGGAGGACCCATAGTGAGCATCAGTTTTTAAAAATAGTTTATGAACCACAAAGTTAAAAAAAGGCAATAAAGTATGTACTACCTATTTTATGTTCATTTCCTCAATTGTAGATGGTATATTTGCTGTCATTTTGGGATTGAGGGTTTGGAGAAAATTATATCTATGAAATACTTACTTGAGCCAAAAGAAAAACAAGAAAACATAAGTAAACTAGAAAAGAGATGCTGAACTACAAGACAAAAGAGAATAGAGTGAAGTCTATTAGATTTATATTTTTTGTTTATCTGATAAGTATGGACTCAGACAAAATATAAAATGCATAGTATATGGATTTGGGGTTTTTATTTCAAGCTTTCTAAAAAATTTCTTTTTAAATTCTTCTTATTTTGATTGTTGAGAGAAAAAAAATGTGCATATTTGGCCTAATGAACTCATTTAAAATTTCTTCAGTTGGTATTAGTTTTTTTTAAAGTTAATTAAAATGAGAAAATTATAGAGTTGCACATTTGTTTCAGGTCAGAAGATTTTGATGGAAAAAATTATTAACACAGTTTGCCATAAGCAGGCTGCCTTGCAGTCACTGAAATTTTTCATCTGTGTGCATTCATCTTAACCTGAATGTTTTCTAAAAGTTAAACAAACAAGAATTAATGGGTATATTTTAGAATTGAGTATATTAGTTACAATAAACCTAAAAGCTGTTGGGGCAAGAAAGACACTCTTAAGTATTGAGATTAAAGAGAAGAAGCTCTTTCTTTCATCAAGAACTAAACCCTAACATTGATTTCTCATTGTGAAAGTATGTGAAATAAGAACAAAGAGATTAAAAACAGCCCCTTATGATCAAAACACTCAACAACCTAGAAATAGGGAGAAACTTTCACAGTGTGATAAAGGGCATCTGTAAAAAACCAATACTTTGTCTGAAACATGAAAAATGTTCTCCATAAGAACAAGACATGGATGATTACCCTTGCCACTTCTATTTAACATTGCACTGGAGGTTCTAGCCAAGGCCACTTAGTCAGAAGAAGAAATAAAAACCATCCACATTAGAAAGGAAAACATAAAGATATCTCTATTTACATAGAATCTTGTATGTAGAAAATCCTAATTAATTTGTATTTTTAAAAACTATTGGAACTAATAAATGAGTTCAGTAAGGTTGCAGGGTACAAAATCAATACGGAAAAATTAATTTTATTTCTTAAAGTATCAATGAACAAACCAAAAATGAAATTAAGAAAACAATTCTACTTAAAATAGCATCAAAAAATAAAATGTTTAGAAATAAATTTAACAAAAGTACTGCAATGCTTGTACTCTGAAAACTGAAAAACAAGACCTAAATATTTAGAAATACATCCCATGTTCATGGATCAGAAGGCATAATATTCTTAAAATGGCAGTATGCTCCAAACTGAACATAATCCTTATCAAAATTCAAGTTTGGCTTCTTTTTTTTTTGGTCAGAAACTGACAAGTTGATTCTAAAATTAATATGGAAATGAAAAGGGCACAGAATAGCCAGAAAAACAAAGTTGGAAGACTTGCACTTCCTTATTTCAAAACTTACTATAGGCCGGGTGTAGTGGCTCACTCCTGTAATCTCAGCACTTTGGGAGTCCGAGGCAGGAGGATCACTTGAGCCCAGGAGTTCGAGGCTACCCTGGGTAGTGTTACCCCATCTCTCCAAAAATAATTAGAAATAAATTAGCTGGGCATGATTGCTCATGCCTATAGTCCCAGACAGTTGAGAGACTGGAGGTGGGAGGATCGCTTCAGCTTAGGAGGTCAGGGCTGCAGTGAGCTATAATCACACTATAGCACTCCAGCTCAGGTAACAGAGCAAGACCCTATCTCAAAAAAAGAAGTACAATAAAGTTGTAATAAACAATACAGTGTGACATTGGCATAGCAACAAGCACGTAGGTCAATGCAATAGAACTGAGAATTCAAAAATAAATTCCTACATTTATAGTCAATTGATTTTCAACAAGCATTCCAAGAGAATTCAATGGGGAAAAAAATAATATCTCCAACAAATGGTGTGTGAACAACTGGATATCCACCTACAAAGAATGAAGTTGAAGCCATACCTCACATCATATACAAAAATTAACTTGAAAGAATCATAGATCTAAATGTAAGAGCTAAAGCTAAAACTCTTAGAAAAAAAGAGAGGTAGAAATTTTCATGACCTTGGTCAGGCAATGATTTCTTAGATATGGCAACAAAAGCACAGGCAACAAGAGCAACAGAAAAGTATGTGAATTGAACTTCATCACAATTAAAAACATTTTTGCATTAAAGAACTCTGTCAAGCAAGTCAAAAGAAAATTCATAGAATGGGTGAAATATTTGAAAATCATATATCCAATAAAAATCTAGTATCCAGTTCTTAATAACTCATCAACATAAAGACAAGCAATTAGGCAAAGGACTTGAATAGACATTTCTCCAAAGAAGATATATAAATGGCCAATAACCACAATAAAAAAACCTCTAAGTCATTAGTCATTAGGGAAATGTGAGTTAAAACCATAATAAGACACCTCCACTTCACACCCTTTAAGTTGGCTAAATTAAAAAGACAGACAGCAACACATGTTGGTAAGGATATGGAGAAATTGGAAAACTCATGCATAGCAGGTGGGATTGTAAAATGCTACAGCCACTTTGGAAAAGAGTTTGGGGCAGTTCCTCAAGATGTTAAACATAGAATTACCACACAACCCAGAAATCCCACTACGTATATATTAAAGAGGATTGAAAACTTATGTACCCACAAAAACACTTTTATAAACGTGTGTGTACATGTTTATAATTCATAGTAGCCAAAAAATGGAATCAACACAAACATCCAGCAAATGGTTAAAAAAAAAACATGTGATATATGCATACAATGGGTTATTATTTGACCATAAAAAGGAGTTTAATACTGATGGTGCTACAACTTAAATGAACCTGGAAGCATTACGCTAAGTGAAAGAAACCTGTGACAAAATATTATTTTGTATGGTTTTATTTGTATGAAATGTTCAGAACAGGCAAGTGCTTAGAGAGAAAAAGATTATTGGTTTCCAGGTACTAGGGAGAGGCGAAATATAGAATGACTGCTAACAGGTACAGGTTTCATATTGGAATGATAAAATTGTTCTGAAATTAGATTTCGTTGTGTCTCTATGAATACACTCTATTCATTCATTGTGGACTCTATGAATACACTAACAACTACTAAATTGTATATTTTTTAAAAAGATAGAGTCCACAAAGTCGCAGGTAGCTATATTATAACCCAATCAAAGATATTAAGGTTTTAGCATCTTAAAAACAAACACATTGATTGTGAAAGTCAGTGTGTTAAATGGAAGCCATCTGTGGTAGATTGGATTAAATGAAGATTAACTAATTCTTCATTTCCTTGGGTAATAGGAATATAAGGTCAAGCTATATAAAATTTCCATTTCTGATTAAGTAAAAGTGGTCAAATATCAGCAGTTTCCTGTAGTTTCCCATGGCTTTTGTCAGGTAACTTTGCATTCTTCCTCATGCCATTGATGTTGGGCTTGACATGTGACTTGATTTGGTAAATGGAATGTTAGTAAATGTTGTGTGTGAACAGAGACTTGAAATATGCTTGTGTGATTTGGCTTGTGCACCAACCCTTCACCATGAGGACATTCCCTGGATGGTGATGAGTCCAAGGAGGATGAAATACTGAAATATATTGGGAATAGACGTGGAGTTAGTCGACAGCCTGCAGCTAAGCCCAACAGACCTGCAGCCTAAAAAGAAAACCTCTCCCAGCCCACAAAACTGCACTACAGTCTACTTGCAGACTGATGAACACAAAAACCGTTATTTTAGTTGTAAGCCATTGAGATTTCGAAGTTGTTAGCTAACCAGTATGTCGTCTACGCAGTGAACTAGAGAAAGCAACTGAAACAAGAGTAGATGGTGTCTGTTCGCCAGTATTCAAAAGAAATAGATTTCAACAGAAGAATTTCCTGGACTCTGAAAGGAAGAGAGACAGATGGGCAGAGTGCAGCAGTAGCGGCAGACACCTCAAGCAGTAGACAACAGCTTGAAGACTGGCCTTGGGCATTTGATTGAGTATCACACTAAAGGGAAAGCTGAAAAATATCAATTTTTAACACTTCTCAATTTTGACCAAGGTCTGTGTCGGAGTCAGAGCTTTAATCTACATTCTCATAAATAAAGGGGAAATCAAGGAAAGAAAGTTTGATTACGAGCAAGGGCATGGGATTAGTCATGATTATAACATGCTGAGGAGCAAACACTTGGATTCTATATTGCTTTTTTTTCACTCTAAATTTTATGCTAAGTGTTTCTCACTTGTGCAAGTCCTGGAGTTGAAAACAGAGTTTCAGAAATGAAACCACAATTAATTGAAGTTGTTGGAAAATGTATAATCAAGGACTCATGCATTTATTTATGTCAACAATTCCAAAGAAAATTGCTACTAAGTTTTACCAACTGTCATCCACTTGTCCTCTTTCATATCCTGGGTTAAATTATGACAATAATATCCTTCAGTCTCCCTCATCATAACAGTAGCTGCTGTTTATTAAATGCTTACCATGTACCAAGGACTCTGCAAGATACTTTTTAGATATTGTATCTAATTCTCACAATGACATTGAAAGACAAATTTTATTACCCCCGTTTTAGAGGTGAGGAAACTGGGACCCTGAAAGATTGGGTAATTTCATCCTTAATGTCAGATAGTTAGTAACAGGGGTTGCTATAATTTGAACATAGATCTAACTATAATCCTATTTGATGATGAGCAAACATCAGTTTAAACTGGAGGTTTAGTTAGCGAAATAAAAATGTTCTGTCCAGGGAGACTTAGCTACTGGCATAGAAAAAGAACCTTATTATAAAGTAGTCTCAGTTATCCTATCCATCTAGCAATCTATCTAAATCTAAAACAGAGACTCGAGAAAAGTGACAAGAAAGTGCCAGTTTGAACCAGATTTTATATATTTTCTTTTGTCTGAATATTTAATTCATTTTCAGGGTAGTTATTTCTCTTGTCCTTATCATGTGTTCATCATAGACCCTTGGCTCAGTCCAGAATGGAATTGTTTTTGAAGAAGCATAGTCTGTATAAAAAATCCACACAATAATAGTGGGAGACTGTAACATCACATTGTCAATATTAGACAGATCAACGAGACAGAAAATAACAAGGATATCCAGGACATGAACTCAGACCCCGAACAAATAAACTTAATAAACATTTATAGAACTCTCCACTTCAAATACACAAAACATACAATCTTATCAGTACCACATCACACCTATTCCAAAAGTGACTACATAATTGGAAGTAAATCACTCCTCAGTAATCGCATAGCATTTCATAGGTTTAAATGAAATATTGGTTGGCTGCTTGTTTGTTATTTTCTTCCCTTATTCCTTCCTGTCTCCATTGTTATGCACAATTATTGGCATAAAAGAGGTTTTCAATACCCATTTCTAGACTGCATTCTAGCCTGGGCAATAAAGCAATACTCCCATTCTCTCTCCCTCTTTCTCTTCCTTTTTCTTCCTCTCCTTTGTTCTTTTTTTCTTTCTCTCTTTCTAAAATAAATAAATAAATAAAAATTAGCAGCCGGGCATGGTACCTCACGCCTGTAATCCCAGCACTTTGGGAGGCTGAGGCGGGTGGATTGTGAGGTCAGGAGATCAAAACCATCCTGGCTAACATGGTGAAACTCCCTCTTTATAAAAAATTTTAAAAAATTCAGCAGGATGGTGTCCATGGATGTCAGAATCTGCTAAGGAGTAACAATTCACCTGCTGGGAAAAAATAAAATTAAATTTAAAAATATCCAATCTTTACCTATATCTCTGAAAAATATAGTTATGGAATATGAATACGGAATCCTTAACAGCTCTTAAAAATTCTGTGTCTCCTGGGCCCTCTTCCCTCTCCTTCACTTCTGTTTCCCCTCCCTCCCCTCCAACTCCTTTCAGCCCATTAGGTTAGGGTCCTGCCAGTCTCTAGACGGCCTCTCCTACCTCCACATTTCCATACAGCTCCCTGAGCACTTGCTGACCCTCAGCCTACTCAGCCCCATAGGGAATTTAGTACCTCTGTTGATTAACAGCTTTGTGCAAGAGCCTCCTCTGAGGCTTTGGTCTATTCTAACTCTTCTTTTTCCTCTTCTCTTATTTCATTACACCTCACAAAGTTCCAAAAGATCTAGCTGACCCAGAACTCTCCTCAAAAAGGTAAGGGTAGCTGGATGGGCAACACCAGAATTCTCTCTGGCAAAGAGTTTAGGGAAGAAAACAAAAAGGCTGACACTTCCCTAATCCCCATGGTATGCTATTCGCTCATCACATGCTGTGCTAGTTTCTTACTGCTGCTGTGATAAATACCTTCAATTTAGTAGTTTAAACAACAGGATTGTATTATCTTATAGCTCTGTAGGTCAGAAGACCTGCATGGGTTTCACTGGTCTAAAAATCACAGGGTCGATACGCTGCCCTGCCTTCTGGAGGCTGTGAGGAAGCATCCACTTCCTTGCTTATTGGTGCTGTGGACAGAACTCAGCTCATTGCAGTTTAAGACTGAGATTTGCTGGCTCCCAGACAAGGGCCACTCTGGAGGCTGCCACATTCCTGGGCTCATGGCCCCTTTCTTCCATCTTTAAAGGCAGCAACTGGAAGGTCAACTCCCTCTCATGCTTTGAATTCTTCCTCTTCTTCCATCTCATCTCTCTATGCCATTTGGAAAGATTATCTGCCTTTAAGAACTCATGTGATTAAATTGAGCTCACCCCAATAATCTCCTCATCTCCAGATCCATACTCTTTGTTTTACATGACAAAGTCTCCTTTGACCTAGTCTATATCCCCAGCACATAGATGATTCCTGTAGAAAGATCAAATACATAGGAAAGTAATACGATAACCATGCTTTTGACCTGCCCACCAAATGTTTTTATTAAGCTGCATATATTTAGAATGTTTTCAATTAAGTCATACAAGAAAAGATACAAATTAGAAAACATATGTTCTTAGAAAAAAGCAACTTATTTCTGGGATCAAAAATAGAAAGCTAAAGCTCGGTTTGTGTTTTTATTTGGCCACCTTTCTGTAAGATTTGGTGGGTTTTTTTCCCAACAAGTTCTCTTCACAATGCTTTTCCAAGAAAATCACATTTTCCTACAACATCCTCTCTAAATGTCCTGAATTGGCTGGATTAAGATAATTCAAGAGTCCTCTGTCACCATCACACCAGAATATCACATTTTGCTTTATCTCGTCTGCTAAAGATGGGACATTTTTAAATATTCCGCTAAATGGGAGGCTTGTCTAAAAAAGATGGGGGTAGAAAACATTCCTGTTTATGTTATTACTTTTCAGAATAGCTACTGCTGATGCATTATGCTCTCCAGGAATATTAGAAGCCCAGATGATATCAGGTAATTGCCACATGCAGAAACCAAGCAGAATACACACACGGAGGCTGCCAGCAGCAACTATGATTAAATTATCAATGATAAACAGGTCAACAGGAAAAATATAAAGCAAACTGGAGCACCAAAGCCAGGCAAGATATCACCACAGAATCGAAAGATACTAAGAAGGAAACCGCATGGGAATAGGAGGTGCAAGGATGAGACAAGAGTCTTTATGTATTGTAGGACAGTCTGGAGTCTCTCTAAGACTTTTGTCAAAATAAGTAGCGTCTCATCAGGCTTGGCAATAGATGGAATGAAATGCTACAGTGTGTGTCATGTTATAGGGATTCACATTTTAGTGCATTTTGCGCTGTGTTCTTTGTTTTGCATTTTTATCCCACCTGCCAGGACTTTCTATTTATGCTTTTTCTTTTTCTTCAGCAGAGAGCAGGAAAGTCATGATGGGTAGTTGATAAAAATGTGGGGCTAAATTTACATAGTCATTCAGTGACTGTCATGTACCGTGATGCTTGTGGAGTACAATTAAGAGAGTCTCTAATTTGAATAAAAATCTGTTCTTTCAGTTTCATGTCATATACGATATCGCTACAAGCTCATCTACATAGCCTATTATAATGCACACTTTTATACAACTATAGCCTTCACCTAATCAGTCCTCTACAAGCTAATCAGCTCAAATACTGTCACAAGTGGTATAATGCATGCAATTATCCTTAATTCAACTTCTAAACATGGAGGTGAAAGATCAGATTTAACCAAACAGGCTTATCAGGAATTCATGAATTGATAATTGTGATTAATGGAAAATCACAGTGCAAAACTTGTTTTAATTTACCTGTTCATGTAACTTGTATTACAGAGAAATGTGAACTTCCATCCACAGCAAACAAAGAATGGCTGGACTATCAAATGCATTTTAGCTCCAGGGTAAGAAAACGTGCATTCATTCACTATTTCAAGGATAATCTTTAATGACAGAAATCAGTGTAGCTAAGTAAGGATTATAGCTTTGAAATATCCAGGCCCTGACTCACTGAAAAAGAAATGATTACTCAAAAATGTCATCTCCAGTTATCACTAATAAGTTGGAAGGGGGATTTACGTTGAACAGAATAAATTGAACTACTTGTCTCTGGAGTTCCTCGGATTTCTACAGCATTGTACTATTCTTGAAAAGGGGTCTTTGAAAATAGCTGCATTAGGGTTTGTATTCCCCTAAGTTTTAGCCACTTACTTGTAAGAGACTCAGAACACTGACCTATAACATATTCATTTATTGAAATAATATTTATTTAGCAAATATGATATGGAGGAACCTATGCTGGGTATTGGGGGTAGATACCAAGAGTAAAATATGTCTCATCCTTGGGAAACTCGAAGACCACTGATGAAGACAACACAAGGAAACTGAAATAATCAATATAACATGATGAGAGTTGAGAAAAGTGCTGACTGCTGTCTTATTTTGTTACCGTTTTGCTACAATAAGATAATCAGGGAGGAGTAAAATGTATACTATCAGGATGTCAGTATTACGTCTCTGAAAGGTTTGGATTTTGCTTCCTGTGTTCCTGGCCACTCAGATTACTCCAGCACTGGAGGAGCTGGGGCTAGTGTCATTTTGATTAAAGCCATTTCAGCTGGGGTGAGATGATATCTCATTACGGTTTTAAATTGAATTTCTCTGGTAAGTAGAGATGTTGACCATTTTTGCATATACCCGTTGACCATTTGTATGGCTTCTTTTTAGAAATGTCTATTCCGATCTTTTGCTCATTTTTAAATTGGATGATTTCTTTTTCCTATTGAGTTGTTTGAGCTCCTCGTATATTCTGGCTATTAATCTATTGTCAGAAGGGTAGTTTGCAAGTGTTTTCTGCCATTCTGTGGGTTATCATTCACTTTGTTTATGGTTTCCTTTGCTGTGAAGAAGCTTTTTAGCTCGATGTGATCCCATTGTATTGTTTCGATTACCTGTGCCTTTGAGGTCTCATACAGAAAATCTATGCCCAAACCAAAGTCCTGGAGCATTTCCCCAGTGTTTTCTTCTAGTATGTTCATAGTTTCAGGTCTTAGATTTAAATCTTTAATCCATTTTGAGTTAATTTTTGTATGTAGTGAGAGATAGGAGTCTAGTTTCATTCTTTTTCATATGGATATCCAGTTTTCCATTTTTTTATTTTTTAGAGATGGAGTCTTGCTCTGTCACCCAGGCTGGAGTGCAGTGGCATGATCTCAACTCACTGCAATCTCCGCCTCCCAGGTTAAAGCAATTCACCTACCTCACCCTCCCAAGTAACTGGGACTACAGGCGCACACAACGACATCTGGCTAAGTTTTGTAATTTTAGTAGAGACAGGGTTTCATCATTTTGGCCAGTCTGGTCTCAAACTCCTGACCTCAAGTGATCCTCCTGCCTTGGCCTCCCAAAGTGCTGGGATTACAGGTATGAGCCACCATGCCCAGCCTCACCCAGCACCATTTAGTGAAGAGACTATCTTTTCCCCATTGTATGTTCTTGGTGTCTTTACTGAAGAGGAGTTCGCTATGAATGGGTGGGTTTATATATGAGTTCTGTATTCAGCTCCATTGGTCTATGTGTCTGTTTTATGCCAGAACAATGCTGATTTGGTTACTATAACTTTGTAGTAAATTTTGAAGCCAGGTAGTGTGATGCCTCCAGCTTTGTTCTTTTTGCTCAAGATTGCTTTGGCTATTCAGGGTCTTTTGTGGTTCTATATAAAGTTTAGAACTTTTTTCCTACTTCTGTGAAAAGTGAAAACCTTCTGCATTTTCAATGTTGGCAACTAATTCAAAATTTAAAATATTATGTAGGTGAAACAAAATTCATCTGCCATATTTGTTCCATAAACTAGTCATTTGCAGTCTCTTGGCTATAAGAAATAAAAAAATAAAACAGAACGTATGGGAAGTCATAGGAAGTGGGTAGAGAAGTTGAATTTTGAGATGGGGATAGAGGCATAGATGGGACTCCTGATAAGATGTGAGTTATCAGAGACAATTGAAAAGATGAATTCCCAGAATTCATACATTTGTTTATCCATTTCTTATTCAACCAATATGTATTGAGTATCTCCTATATGTCAGGCATTATGCTAAAGGTGATGCAGATGTGGATGGCGGAGGAGGGAAATGGTCCCTGTGCTCAAAAAAACTTATAGTCTAGTGCTTAGACACCTGAAGGATTAAAAAATATGCCAGAAAAAAAATTCACAGGATAAGAGACAGTGCTCAAAGCAGAAGGAACAGCACTTGGGAAGGTCACATCTGAGCATGGCAAGCTGTGTCTGCAAAGCCTAAGGAGGTTCTAATGCCTACAGGACAGAGCTCAAAGGGAAGTGGTGAGATGAGGCTAGAGACACTGGGAGAGGCCAGAGCCTGGAAAGCCCCAAGCAGAGCCATGAAGAGGAGTTTGTACTAATCCTAGAGGCAATGGAAATTCATCAAGGATTTTTAAGCAAGAGACTCAAGGAGGTTGGAATATTTAAAGATTACCCACGGTTAGCATATAGAACATAAAATGGGAGACCAAGTGTGAAGCCGTGGCTGTAATTCAGATGAGAAATATAGGCCAGGTAGAACAGAAAGAAGTAAACCAAGAGAATGGATTTAAGAGACATTTTGGAGAGAGAAGAAAGATCAGGCCGGGTGCAGTGGCTCACGCCCATAATCCCAGCACTTTGGGAGGCCGAGGCGGGTGGATCACCAGGTCAAGAGATCGAGACCATCCTGGTCAACATGGTGAAACCTCGTCTCTACTAAAAATACAAAAATTAGCTGGGCATGTTGGTGCCCACCTGTAGTCCCAGCTACTCAGGAGGCTGAGGCAGGAGAATCACTTGAACCCAGGAGGTAGAGGTTGCAGTGAGCCAAGATTGCGCCATTGCACTCCAGCCTGGGTAACAAGAGCGAAACTCCGTTTCAAAAAAAAAAAAGAAGAAGAAGAAGAAGAAAGATCAAAGATAATTGATATGAAGTAGAGAACAGGGGAGATGGAGGATTTAAAGGTGGCATCCCCAAGGTTCTGGTTTGGGCACTGGGTGAATGATGGTTACATTCCCTGGGAAAGTAAACTGTGTGTGTGTGTGTGTGTGTGTGTGTGTGTGTGTGTGTGTGTGTGTGTGTAGTGGTTTAGAGGAAATGTTGATTTGTTTTGTCTTGATATGTTAAATTTATGGTGCCAGAAAAACATCCAAGTAGAGACATCTAACAGGCAACAGGTAATTGCTACATGGGCAATGAACTTAAGAGGAGGGTTGCCTTAGGGATTTAGCTTTTGGTGCCATCAGCATGTAGGTGAAAGTAGAGGACATTGTCTATAGAGTTTAAAGGAAGAAAATCAGACTGCCAAGAACAGATTTCTTAAGACTACTAATATTGGCCGGGCACAGTGGCTCACTCCTGTAATCCCAGCACTTTGGGAGGCCGAGGTGGGCAGATCACAAGGTCAGGAGTTCAAGACCAGATTGGCCAACATGGTGAAACCCCGTCTCTACTAAAAAATACAAAAATTAGCTGGGCATGGTGGGTCATGCCTGTAATCCCAGCTACTTGGGAGGCTGAGGTAGGATAATTGCTTGAACCAGGACCTGGGAGGTGGAGGTTGCAATGAGTCAAGATCATGTCACTGCACTCCAGCCTGGGCTACAGAGCAAGACTCCATCTCAAAAAAAAAAAAGACTACTAATATTTAAGCAATGAGTAGAAAAGGAAAAGTTGTAAAGATGTGTGAGAAGAATCAGTCAGAGATATAAAAGAAAAACCAGATAATTGTGTAGCTAGAAGACAAAAGAAGAAAATGTTTGAAAAAATAGAGCAAAGCAACAACTGAAAAAATGTCTTTAAAATTTCACAAGAATTTGGGCAAGATAATTTTCAGTAGCCTGGAGGTTCAAGGATAACACATATTCTTATCCTTGGTGAAGAAATGGTAACAGCAAATGTAAACAATTATTTAAAAAGTTTGGTTGTAAGATGTCGCATAGCCAAAATAACCTTGAGCAAAAAGAACAAAGCTGGAGGCATTACACTCTTTGATTTCAAAATATCCTATAAAGGGATTATAATCAAAACAGCATGAAACTGGTATAAAAACAAACACATCAACCAATGGATAAGGATAGAAAGCCCAGAAATAAATCCACATATTTACAGTCAATTGTGGGGTTTTTGTTTTGTTTTTGAGACAGAGTTTCACTCTTGTCACCCAGGCTGGAATACAGTGGCATGATTTTGGCTCACTGCAGCCTCCACCTCCCAGGTTCAAGCAATTCTCCTGCCTCAGCCTCCCAGTTAGCTGAGATTACAGTTATGCACCTGGCTAATTTCGTATTTGTAGTAGAGACTGGTTTTCACCATGTTGGCCAGGCTGGTCTCAAACTCCTGACTCTGGTGATTTGCCCGCCTTGGCCTCCCAAAGTGCTGAGATTACAGGTGTGAGCCACCGTGCCCAGCCTGATTTTTGACAAAAGTGCCAAGAACACACA
Source organism: Aotus nancymaae (assembly GCF_030222135.1). Taxonomy (NCBI): domain Eukaryota; kingdom Metazoa; phylum Chordata; class Mammalia; order Primates; family Aotidae; genus Aotus; species Aotus nancymaae. Next base: position 33,453,969 of record NW_026988419.1, on the reverse strand, counting down.
ATGGGGAAAGGAAAATATCTTCAATAAATGTTGTTGAAAAGCTAGATATCCACATACAGAAGAATGATATTAGAACTTTGTCTTGAAATTAGACCCTTATACCATATTCAAAAATAAGTTCATTATCAATTAAAGACTTAAATGTAAGACCTGAAACTTTAAAACTTCCAGAATAAAACCCAGGGGGAAAGCCCCACTACATTGGTCCAGGCAATGATTTTTTTGGATAGGATTCCAAATGCACAGGCAACAAAAGTAAAAAGTAGACAAATTGATGGCATCAAACTACCAAGTTTCTGCACAGCAAAGGAAACAACTAAAAAAGTGAAGAGACAACCCACAGAATGAGGGGAACTATTTACAAACCATACACCTAATAAGAAGTTAATACCTAAAATACATAAGGAACCCAACAACTCAATAGCAAGAAAATAAATGTGCCAGTTGAAAAAAATGGCTAAAGGACCTGACTGGCCATTTCTCAAAAGAAGACATACAAATGGCAATAGATATATGAAAAAATTCTCAGCACCAGTAATCATTAGAGAAATCCAAGTTAAAACCACGATGAGACATCACAGCTTTTTGAATGGCTTTTACCAAAAAGATGAGAGATAAGGATTGAAGAGGAAGCAGAGGAAAGGGAACTCTTATACACTGTTAGTGAGAATGTAAATTGGTACAGCCACTTGGTAAGCAGTATGGAGGTTCCTCAGAAAACTAAAAATAGAACTACCATGCAATTCAATAATCCCACTTTCGTATAGACATCCAAAGGAACTGAAATCAATATATCAAAGGGATATCTGCACTCCTATGAACATGGCAGCATTGTTCACAATAGTCAAGATATGAAGCCAACCTAAAGGTCTATCAGTAGATGAATAGATAAAGAAAATGTGGTACAGAATTAAGATGGCAGACAGGACGCAGGACTAGCTTGTATCTCCCTCTCAGAGCAGCATGTGGAGACTCATATTGTGAACTTTTGCTCCACGAACTACTACAGCAACATACCTAGAAAGGCAAGATAATCCACAGACCCTTTCCTCTGCAGGCTCCCGAGAGGCCAAAAAGCTGTGAGTCTGCTTGCTTTCTCAGTGGGGAGGCTCGTGGTCAGGGGCAAGTTCTCAGCCCTGGTCACCGGCTGCCTGGAAATAGACTTGATGCAGTTGGAGGAGCATGGTGGGAGTGAGACCAGCCGTTAGAACTGCAGGCTGTGAGGCCTGTACTGCCAACACTGGCCTCCTGAAGTGCTGGGAATACAGACCTGAGCCACTGTGCCCAGCCTACATATAATTATATTTAGCTAGTTTATGTTTAACATATCAACTTTTGATCACTTAAAGAAATCATGAATTCTAGCCTAGAATATTTTCTCTAAGTCATTCTGCATTATTGACATGACCTTGGAATTTAACCACAACACAAATTTATTTGAAATGTTTAATAAAATTGGCTACTTCTAAAAGAAAAAAAAGAAATACTAGTTCTTATGGAGAATGAGGCAGAGAAACAGAATTTCTGGTGGTGTTAGGAGCCCTGTTGAAATTGGTGCCCACAGATGTGTAGTGACATGAATCTGCTGCACTGTGATGTTTTCTTTAGCAGAACTCACTCAGTAGCTCAAATTATGAGCTCTGGGCTCAGCGCCGGAGTATTGCCAGGAGAATACAGCCAAGGGAGACTGGGGCTGGGGGTACTGGGGTCCTAGAGAAAGGACAGTTGAAATAGTGGGCTCTGGAATCTCAGAGGTCCCCATAAAGAACAATATTATAATATTTTAAAAACTATTATTAACACACAACACTTCATATGTCCTAGGCAATATTTTAAGCACTTCATATAAATAATTCTCAACACACATATGAAACCAGTACTAGTATTTTCTTCATTTTATAGGTTATGAAACTAAAGCACAGAAAACTTAACTTGACCAAAGTCACAGCTAAAACCTGAAGAGTCAAGATTTGAACTCATGCGGTCTGGCTCTAAAGCCCATTTTCATAACTGTATGTGATCTGTCTCCATCCTCTGTCTCTTGGTATCTCTTTCTCTGACATCCAGGGACAGACATTCCTTTCTACTCAATGGGAGAAACAAATGAGCCAGACTTGCTGCATTGTGATATATACACACGCAGATGTAGCCAAGATACAGGAAGCAAAGTTGGGACATTTTCAACTCCATTTTTTTCTTCTAAAATACCTATGTGAGCTATAACACTTGGTGTTCCATCCCAGAGGGACCATGAAGCATTCTTCTTTAAAAACTAGCATATATGACACTGGCAGCAGCATCCACCTTACCCCATTGTCACCACTACCCATGCGCATGAGTGGTGCTGGTTAGCATGCCATCTATCAAGCTGATGAGCCAGCAGGACAATCAGGAAGGACCACTGCCCCCATCTCCTCCCTTTACTCCGTGACACCCTAAATCTCTACTGGGAATTGTCTTCTTTGCATCCAGTGGAAAGAAGATGAGAGCTCTTAACTACCCAGTCAGTCATGTATACTTCAGTCTGAAAGATTTTTCCTGAACTCGACTTTTAATGGTTAGAAAGAGTTACAGAGAATGAGGCCATGAAAGGGAAAGAAAAGAGAAGTGTAGAATGGCAAAATGCTTTGTCTGCTCAAAATTTTATCTTCCAGCTGACGGAGATCATTGCATTTAGTTATATTTACAGAAGAGTCAGATTGAACTGTGCAGACCTATGCTAGGATTTAATCTAGACAGTGATTTACTCCTAAATTAGATGAATTTTCAGAACGGATGTATTTTCAATGTCTTAAGATAATGAAATCTTGCTTTTTCAAAATCACAGATATTGCACATAATATGCACTTTTCATAAACCGTAGTTTCTTTGTGATCTTTTAAAAACCTGCAGCTATATAGGAATATCTAATCAGTGATTAAAACAAAGGAAGTTGTTGCTGCTTTGTTTGACCTAACAGTAGAAGGACTCATCACACTGCGGTGCCTCATTCTTATAACGGACTGTGCGAGTTGGGTGTTTTCTCACCATTTTTTAAACATTTCCCTCCCCCTAGCACTTGTCCAGGTGCTCAGATTTCCTTCCAATGTCACAAAACACAAAATGGGTTGAACATCTGGCTCGTAAAAGTCCTTTTGAAGGCGAAGCAGAATGCCTCTCAGGTCAGAAGAAGATAATAGAAGAAAGCTATGCAGGATGATTCCTACCAGATATTGCTTGGGGCGCATCTCGTTCATTGCAAACCTGGAAAATTATTGTCCTTCCTGGACACTTAGCTGTCTGGTACTGTAATTGGAAAGTAGTCACAAACCAAGCATTCACCCAGAAAAAAAAAAAAAGGTGGAGGGAGTAAACATCCCTGTGCCCTAAACTTGCAGTCTTGAAAGGTGTAATAAGTATTTCATGCACACTGTTAGCTGGGTTTCTGTGAAGTTGTTTTTGATACAGTAACCATTTCAAAGATGAAAGTACTTAATGGCAAAAATATAAAGCTCAGAAAGCAAGAAAAATAAGGTTGAGGCCACTCACATGGATGAATGACAGACAAATTCTGTATTTGATAAATCCTATAAGGCTTGTTGAACTTGAGGCTGTAATATAATAAAAGTTTCTGCTAGTCACTACAAATTTTGTGTGGGAGCAATGGATTTTGCTGAGCCATCTATGTGTCAGCCAGCATGCAAGCCCTTTGAGAGCAGGAATCTTGTCTGTCTTGATCAACACTGGGTCCCTTTTGCCTGTCCCAAGGCTCTGCACCACACGGACCCTAAATAATTTGTTGAATGCTTTAAAGACCTGATTACCTAGCCTAAATCATTCTATCAATTGTCTGTGAAATATTTGCCAAAAATACATCTATCTATGAAATAGTTATTACTAAAATTTGACACACAAATACATAGCTTATTAACTATATTTTCCCCTTGGATGTATCTATGTTTTAATGGATACATTCAATTTACCTCTTCTATTCAAACAAGAAAGAAACAAAACAGATCTTTTCCCTTAGCCAAGACCTTCCAGAAGGATGTATTGCCTTCAGAATTATTAAGTAAATCTCTACTCTTTTGAGTTCAAATCCTGAACATGCAATTTAGCCAGAAAAGAAAAAACCATTGTCTAAATAATTAAAAGGGCAAAAAACAAACCAGGGCACCTATTGCCCAATAAAGCTCCAAGATGTGTTACAAACACATATTGAACCAGCACAAAGCCTGAGAAGAATCCAATAGCATCCACCACCAGGACAAGCTAGTCTCAGAGGAGGACAATTATCAAGTGTCCTCCTCAAGTGTCCTATCAATGTTTACCTCTCTGTTATTTAGTCCAATCAAGTATGAAGTCACCCCCGAAATACCATGATGCTCCCTCAGTGGCTCATCCATAGCCTCTGACTCTGCCCTCAGGAATTGTCCGACCCGAGGGACTCACTTTAACAGCTGTCTCTTACTCTGATTTAGTAACTTCACAGAGACACCACAAAGCACACAGCTCTGGTTTCATTCTTTTTTCTCTCTTCTTTTCTTCTCTTGCTCCCTTCCTCCTTCCTTTATTTCTCTTAATTTTTATGGCTCAAGGGTTAAAGCTATGCAGAAAGCAGAAGAGATACTAAAATAAAAAAGGAAGATAATTTGAGAAGAGTTTAATAACTGGGCTATTAACAATAGTAGTAGCAGTAGTAGCAGGAATAGTGCAGTACCCAGTATCTGGGCTGGGATCTAGGGATCTCACCACCCCTAGGCCTGAAGGGGCAAGGAAGAGGAGGAAAGTGAGACAGGATGGGCTGTGTGGGAAGGACCTCCTGACAGGAATGGAGCCCTTCCATTTGCTTTCAGAGACCCCACAGGGAGGGAGTCAGTGGAATAAATATCTTCTTCCTCCAGGTTCCTTCTAGTACTTCCCATTAACCTAAACCAAATGGAGGTCAGGGGGCAAGGGAGCCTGTTAGCATGTTCCACGCAGGTCTGACTCCCAAGGTACGGATTATGGCAGAAAGGGAGTGGAGAGAAGGTCTGCAGCAGTAAACAGAAGACGTTTGGTATCTACAATACCTTCATTCCCCAGACTTGATTTCTAGCTTGATGATGTAATTTGGATGTTTTTGAGCCAATTGTTTCCCTTCCTCAATTAGATTTCAGAGATTCTTTATTCTTCTGTGTGCTGACTATGTGGCCTATTTTATTTTAATTTCATAGACCCTGATTGCCTGCTTTCTAAACTCATGACTATTTCAAAAGTCACAAGCCAAAGTGCTCATTTAGAAAACCACTCTGGTATTTACTATCAGACAGAAAATGAAGGGTGTTTAAATATTCACTGTTAGGAATTTTAAAATCTAAGGTTACACACACACATACACACACACACACACTTTCCAGGGAGCCTACACTAAAGAGTAAAAACTAAAATCCCTCCATTAGCACTGAAATGCTAGTTTGTTTAAAGTTAACCTCATAATCGATTCTGTGCTAAAATTCATCCACAGTGGCTTATAGACTTTATGCAACAAGGACTTAAACCTGGAATGATACATGGAAATCAAACTTAAAAACCATAAAGAACATTTTACTTGCAAAGATTTTACATTGGCCACCTCTCTGCTCCAATAAATATCATAGCACAGGCAGAAACTCTTCCCTGCTCACCCTCATATGACCACAATAAAATTCCCCCAGTTTGTGTTTCCTATGAGAACTATCATCTGATGGTATGCAGCCAGAGAATCATAAGCATTGCTTTAAAATACAAAATTATTTCAAATCTTACACAGGCTATTTTTTTTCAATAATGCATCAGTTTATTTGAGTGGATTTTCAATCAAAACACCGCATCCCTCAGGCCGGCTATTTAGGATACCCTATTTTCCATGTGGAAAAGTCATCATGGCAGATCAAATCACCCAGTCAAGCATACCTCTCCAGCACTCCACATCCAAAGCAGCCATCGCCAGGGCTGAAGACAGATGCCAGTGGATGTCTCAAGACAAGTGAACGTAAATAAGTGGAGATACTTGGAGAGCAGATGTTTGACATTATCTCTTAATTTGCTCCACATATCTGTACTCAAACCAGAGCTTCTTGAAAGTAATTTAAGAAGTATCTGGTCCTCAATAATACCAGAAAAGGTGAGCAGCTGGCTCTTTAAAGCAGGTACATGTTACGTACTGCAGGATCAAGTTGCATTGCACTTAGAACTAAAGCTACTTTAGATACCTCCATGTTTGGTCAGGAATATCTTTAAAATAATGATTCTAAATAGCTCCCATTATACTTTGTTCTTATTGAATTTTATATGTTCTCTGTCTATTCATTTGATTCCTTATTGGGCAATCAGATAATAAGCTTTATTTTTTTAAGTTCCACCAGGTTCAACATGATGTGGTAAAAGGAAAATGACCCTTGGAGAGAGTACCTGACCCCTATGGTTCAGACAAGCAGTCAAGCTTGGAGACCCCACATGGAGGGAGCTGAGGGAATAAATACTTGATTTCATTCCCCTTCCTCCCTCTATTTGGCTTGAATTCCATTTTATTCACTTATCAGTCTTGTGGTCTTGGACAAATTTATTAGCCTCCCTTAACCTTGATTTTTTCCTTGTGCATTTAGAATGGTGATAATAAAAACCTATTCCACTGGGTTGCTGTAAGGATTAAATAAAAATGTAAATCCCTTAGGATGTCACCTCTAATACTTATTAAATAAACAGTAGTTCCTTCACATCCCTCTTCCCTCCCTTCCCCACTTTATCGAGCTTTTACTTCCAGGTAAAAGCAGCATTTACAAACAAGCTGGCAATCACAGAAATTTATCCTTCAAAAGGATCTTAAAGGTTACATCTTCTCCCTTTCAAACAGAAAAACTCTTTCCATTATCCCATCTTTGCTTCTAATATATGGAAAACTTGTTTTTAAATTAAGCTTACTCATACTGCTCTTATGTAACTTTAATTGTTAGAAAGCGATTTCTTATTTTGAACAGATGTCTACCTTCAGGAGACTTCTATCAACTGACTATACGCACAATGTCTAACTCTGCTATGGTATGAAACTCTTTCTGGGTTCAGAGGGATATATAGGGCTTAGGCCTTGTTTAGACATTGGGTAGCTTTGTGACCATAAATAAATAATCATATTCCCTGAGCCTCAATTGATGTAGGAAATGGGGACAATACCATCTGCCCAACCTCCTTCCATGGGCTCTTATGGACCCTACCTAACCACTCTGCTGTTTTCTTCTGTTTGGACCGTGCTTCAACATTTCTTTGCAGGACACCTTCAGTTCTTTCAGCAGTTTTTATGTGAAAGTTTTAAAGGACAAGGAAATATTTTCTAACAGAAACTCTTGAAGAAAAATGCCTAAAAAAATAGCAATAACCAGCAAGGACTTTCCAGACATTGGGCAGCATGGAAAATGCTGTGAATATGAGAATAAATGCTCAGGACAAAGAGGAGATAGTCCCAATATTACCAAGAAAATTTCACACCCTGCTGAGAGTGTGGCTGATTTAGAGAAGGCCTTTAGGTCCATCTAAGGAATTTACTTGAGATGCAGTACAAAATGGGGAAGTGTTTGAAGGTTTTGAAGCTGGCAGGGAGCATCATAAATGGGGCATTGAAGGAGAAGAAGGCCCAAGGTATGGGAAATGTGAAAGTCTAGAATTAGAGATGTCAAATATATATTGCACAGTAATACATGCATGAGCTGCTAAAGATCTGCACTGGTGTGGTGGTTATGGGATTAGATAAAGACACTCAAGAGATGGGTGAAGGGAACAGTTGGTAGGATGTGAGAGCTTCCTAGAGACAGAGGAGAAAATAAGAGGAAGCATGAAAGGCAACTCTGAGTTTTCACATCTACATGTCTAGGAGAACTGTGGATGCTTTGACCAGAGGCAGGAAAGATGTGAGAGAAAGAGACTTTCATGGAGTCCAGACCAGAGGTAGCAATTTCAGGACCGTCTGGGCAGGGATAACAGACACAGTGGAGGTAAAGCTGTGACTGGTCCTGCAGTTCTCTAACGAGTTCAGTTCCAGCTCAGCTCTCCAATGTGTCACAGGCACATCGGAGCAGATCGCCCAGTTTGGTTCCTGGGCCACTGCCGACTTGGTTTACATTAGTCTATTTGTCTTCTTCAGTTCACAGTACTTTTTCTGTATCTCCATTGTTGCACTTATTCTACAGTTTATAATTCTATGTGCTATTACAGTTATTCATGTTCACCTTATCCTCTCTACCAGACTGGAAGCTGATTAACATGCTCAACTCTTCTTGGTATCCTATAGTGTGTCTAGAAACGTGCTTGCACATAGCAGGTACTAATTAACATTTACAATAAATGAATGAATGAAGTATGAATGTGATCCAGGAGGCTTAATTGGCCACATGCTTGATGAGATCTTATGCTAAAAATGCAAACCAGGCAACACAGCGACATTGTAAGATTGGTGTGAGACCTGCCACCTCTACTCCAGGCACACAGCAATGAGTGATATGTATGAAAAAACTATTTAAAATAGAGAGTTCAAAACCAAAACCAAAAATTGTCTTGGATGAAAACGAAGTCATAATTGAAAGCAGTGAGCCAGAAGGGAGGCTGCAGGCCTGCTGAGCTCCAGGTACGGAAGCAGGCAGAGGCACCTGGAGGCCAGCCTTTGCACTATGTTGGGGCTAAAAGGGTTGCACACCAGGTGAAATGATGAGCCAGTGTTTCTTTTATATACTGTTGTGTAACAAGCTACCCCAAAGCTTAGTGGTATAAAGCAACACATTTTATTATGTCCATGGATTCTATAGGTCAGGAATTCAGAAAGGGCAAAGAGATGGTTCTTCTCTGTTCCCATGTCTGGGGCCTCAGATGGAACAACTTGAATGATTAGGAGTGACTTGAATGGCTGATGTTCAGAACAGCTGGGGCTGGAGAATTCATTTCCAGGATGGCTTCTTTACTCACATGTCAAGCCCAAGCTGGCATGGCTGAAGAATAGTCTCAAATGGAAGAGTAAACCTCACTACAAAATAGGGAAAGGCAGCAAGAAATGAGAAATGGACACACAAAATGCAGAAAAATGGGATATGCCACTGGTGGGAGTATAAATTAGTTCAATTCCCTGGAGAGAAATTTAGAAATATCTAGAGGAAATGAAAATTCATATCCTTTGTAACACAGCAATTCCATTTGTAGCAGAAGTCAGAACTTTTCTTTCACTTACAAAAATGTTTACTGTGTTCATTAGATATCGTTTTATAACAAAAACTACTATATTTCAATGGCATTCAAGAGGAAGCATTTATTGAGCTTGGGCATCCGTAGGTTGGCTAGAGGTTAGCTGATCTAGGGATAGTTCACACCCACCTGGGGATCAGCTGATACAGGCTGAAATCAGCCAGGCAGCCCAGTTCCGATCCGTGTATCACATCCTCCTCCTGAGCCTAGAGAATAGCCCAAGCATGTTCTGCTCAAGGCAATGTCAGAGACTCAAGAGCACCAGCACAATCACATAGGCACTTCTCCAGTCTTTGGTCACGTCATGCCTGCTAACATTTCATTGGCCAAAGCAAGTTACATGGCCAAACTCAAAGTCAAGAGACAGGAAAACATACTCTAGTGGAAGGAATCACAAAGTCACATGGCAAAGGATATGGAAATTGAGGCAATTAATGCAATCTACCACATTCACTACAGAATTGTTTGTAATAAGATAAACAGAGAGAACCTAAGTGTTCGTCAAAGGAGATGGATAGATAGATTGTGGTGGGGGTGCCATATAGTGCTCATCTATCAGAGCACTATATGGCAAAGAAAATGAATAAGCCAGGGCTACCTGCATCAACATGTATAAACCTATAAAACAAAATGTTGATAGCAAATGAAGTTGCAAAATGAAATGTAGAGCACAAATCAATTTACAGAAGGCTCTGAAGCAGGCTATAGTACATATTCTTTATGAATATATATGCATATCGTAATAGTAAAAGTGTAAAACATGGAGAAGAATGGTACACTAAGCCTCAGGATAGTGATTACCTCTGGAAAAAGAGAGAGAAAAATGGGATCATGGAGGGAGACAAAGTGCTTCAGGAATATCTGTGATATTTTATATCCTAATATAAAAGATGTGGATCAAACATGGGAAAATATTAACATCTGTTAAATCTGAATGCTGAAGTACACAGATCTTACTTACATTAGTCAGGAGCTTTGATGAGAAAAGGGTTACAAAGAGCCAAACAAAGAGTTTTTGGCCCTGGAGTAGGAAAAATTGTCTGCTACAAAACACCAGGAGGTTCTTTCTACTCTGTCTGCCTACCCTACTCCCAATATTTTGAAACTGCTTCAGATATGGATGCAAAGAAAATTAGACGAAAACAGATTAGTCAGAATGAGCAAACTCCATTCCATCTAATGCCAATCACTTGTGGGCTTGGGGTTTAAATCCCAGACACACAAACTATTGCTTGTTCTTGTGACATGTTTGCCTGTTTCATGAGTCAGCAAATCAAGTTACTGGGGCACAGAATCAAGGTGCCTTTGTTAAGAGGACTGAGCTTAAAGGGAGTTATTTCACTTACTTATTTTTTTCTTTTTAAATTAAACTTTTATCAGAACATCTCAGTCTCTTCTTCTCCTAGAGGAAATGAAAAGGACGATTATAGAAAGAAAATAACACCCAAATTTTGTTAGCAAACATTAGGAAAATTTTAAATCATGGCGAGGAAAAACTGCCAGATGGCCTGAAAGTAAATAATACTGTGCGTATGGGGGTTGGGAAGTAGGATGACGACTAAGCTCTTCGCTTTAAACATATGAGTAAAGCAAAAGCCAGAAAAAGAACATTGATTTTTAAGTAATATAAGGTTTGATACTTTTTTTTAGCAGAGTTAAATTTACTGTCATTTTATTTTTACTGTGTTACTTCCCTCTAAAAATGTTGTTTTGAAATTGAAATGTACGCATATGAAAAAGCATATGAAATTGTACAAGTATAACACAGGCTTTCTAGCTGGCTTTTGCTGTGGATCCATGAATGGCTGTGTTAATATGTATTAATGGTAAACAGATGACAAGTCTTTGAAATTGCCACTTAATTGAAGAAAATAGGATTGTTGGATGCAAGGCCACGAAGAGGCTAGCCTGCGTATTTTCCAAAGGCACTCAGCCTGAAATGAATATCCTTACCAATTTGCAATGTTGCATTCAACATTAATCTGAACAGTTTTTCTACGGAATAAGTTTAGAGTTATTACCTGCAATTCTGAAGTTGCTTTACGGTAGTTATTCAAGGAAAAATCTCCCTTCCCTCTTCTTATTCTCCTTCCTAGTTACTGATTAAATAGTTCTACTTCCAAAGTACATCCTGAATTTTTCCACTTCTCTGCATCTTCATGGCCACCCCTTCCCACCTTCCTTCAAGCTACTCTCAGTGTGAGGGCAATTGCTCCCCAGCAGGTCTCCCGGGGCCACTCTATAGTTCTGTACACCGCAGCAAGAGCCATCCTTCTAAAATATAAAGCTGGTCCTTTGAAAAACTCCTTCCTTCTCTTGCTTCCTATTGCCCTTAAAATCCTTACTATGGCTGAAAAGATTCCACCTCCCTGCTGCAGACCCCACCCCCTCTCTCTCCTGATAGCCCTACCACTGCGTGGTTTTTCTTTTTAAGTTAAAATGTACTCACAGTAGAAAGTCAAAAGATTCTGCAAACTTCATTATGCCCCATCTGAGGAAATGTCACATCCTCGCTTCTGTCTCCCCAGAGGCTACCACTTGCAGCTAGTCAGCTGATTCTTTGGGATTTTGCCCACACATCTCTAAATACCATGCTTTGAAGGCTACTTTTATTTTTAAGCTTCTCCTGTTGGGTCCTTACTGTGGAAGATGACAATGCAACCTCCTACGTTGCTCTTCCACGTTCTCCCCTAACAACCCCTTCCCCATGCCTATATCTTCAATATCTTCAAATAGTCACCTGATCACTGAGGTTAGAGCAATACCCTGTGTTTGCATTATTTTGACTAAGCAAACATTTTTACAGCTGAGCCATGTAGTATCAAAGGTTACTCTTCTCTTCCTGAATAACTTTTTTCCCCAAAAGTTAATAATTGTCCTTTTCTCTCTCATTGGCTTGATTTTCTTATCACGAAGTTAACCTTAAACTTTCCTGCAGGTGTGTACACCTTCTCCATCCTCTCAAACATGTCCATGACAATTTTTATCTTTTTAAATCTCCCTTGCCCATACCTCTACATCTGGCGAGCAGCTGTCATCCTGGGATCTGTCTTTATCATGACTTTAGTGGAATTTTAGAAGAAAGCCAAGTGGTGCGTGTGTCCCATTTGCCATCTTTACCCAAACTTCCTAGTGTTCTTTCAGATATTTTCAAATGTGCCTCAGTGCCTTTAAATAGGCTGTTTTCCTTCCTCACATCCCGTCCTTGTCTTTGCCTAATTTCTTCTTGCCCTTTAGAGCTGATCTTAAAGGTCACGTCTTCAGGGACAGGTCATGATTTCCCAATCAATCACCCTCGATATACTCTTTCATAATGCCCTGTACTTTTCCTTGGTAGCACTTATCACAAGTGTTAGGGTTGTGCAGTAATAACTTGAAATATTCATTTTTGAGTTTTTTTCCCCACAACTTATACATGACCTTTCCCCAAATCAGATGTATCCATTTACTCAAAGGCAAGTAGAATTTGTATAGAGGGAATGACAAAAGCAAGAAACATTTAACACTCAGTCTTTCAATTTCCAAGAGGGGCTTGTGAGAATTAAAAGGGCAGCTTCGGGGGGATAGGGATGGAAAGCAGAGATGATGCTGTAACCTGAAAGAAGGTCCTGGGGACCAGAAAGAGAAGAAGAGTGGAGTCAGCATCAGGACTGCCAAGCGCCATCCTTGGCCAGCACCAGGGAGCTCTGGAAGACAGCAGCAATGGACCTTGGTGGTATTTAAAATCTTTGACAATCTGATGCTAATACTCATTAGTATATAAACTATATATAAATCAAAAATTAAAAACATAGTCCCTTTTATTATCTAAAGTATCTACACTAAATATAGCATAAAACTACTTACCTACAAGCAAGGATGTCCAGTAGGATGACTAGAAAATAAGGGAATTTGACCGACAATCTCCAGGACAACTTTTTAGCAATTCTAGGGTTCTTTGGTGTTACATTACTAACACTTTAACAGCAATGTGCGGCTCAGGACTTATGATACCACTGATTCATGTCCTGTGCTTGAAACTCTCTGAGAAGCTGAGAAGGCAGTAAACCATGAAGAGCAAGGCTTCTTCTGACCTAGCGTAGAAACCACATCATACAGTGTAACCTCCACTGTAACTCCTTGTTACAAGCAAGTCACAGGTTAGCCGGATTTATGGTGAAGGGATGACTTCAAAAGCCTTAATTTTGGGAAGCACAATTCACTGGGAGCCATCTTTTGGAGATTACTTACCACAGGCCTTGATATTTAGATGGGGGAGTGGGAGGGAGAAAATGTACTTGAGTAGGACCAGACAATAGCAAAACCCACCCGCTTGGCTTAAATATATATTTATTTGTGTGGTCATTTCCTTGATTATGTCTGTCAAGACCAGGGGTTGGCATACTCTATGTAAAGGGCCAAATAATAAATGTTTTTGGCCTTGCAGTCCACGCAGTCTCTGTTGCACTTACTCAACTCTGCCATTGTAGTTTGAAAGCGACCAGGAACAATATGTGAGTGAGTGGGTGTGGCTGTGCAAAATAAAATGCTTTTTATGAACACTAATATTTGGATTTCTTATAATTTGCATGTGTCACAAAGCACCACTCTTCCTTTGATTATTTTTTCTACTGTTTACACATGTAATAACCATTCTTAGCTCACAGGCGGCATGAAAACAGGCGGCAGGCCAGGTTTGGCCCAGGGTCTGAAGTTTGCCAGCCCCTGGTCTAGACTAAGTTCCGTAAAGGCAGGGACCGTGTCTGCCTTACTCACTCTTATGAAACCTGTATTTAGCACATCATAGCAGTGCTCAAAAAATATTTATTAAATGAATGAATAGTTGATTTATAAACAAATTATAAAACCCTGAAGTGAGAATTTCTCTGAATAGCCTTTAGTGTTCACCTCGACATTCAATTTCTCCACTTAAAACCTAGCTTCAAAATTACATTTGCAGCCTTATTGACATTTTTCTGGAAATATAGCAGTATCAGTGCACCCAAGTCTTACTTACCCATGCTAAATGTGCCGAGTACCTTGAATAATCTGAAACTTCAATACTAAAGAGCAATGGCGGTTTACTGCCTTCTCAGCTTCTCAGAGAGTTTCAAGCACAGGACATGAATCAGTGGTATCATAAGTCCTGAGCCGCACATTGCTGTTAAAGTGTAAGTAATGTAACACCAAAGAATCCTAGAATTGCTAAAAAGTTGTCCTGGAGATTGTCGGTCAAATTCCCTTATTTTCTAGTCATCCTACTGGACATCCTTGCTTGTATGCCCAAACCACAGGACCTGGTGCCAAACCAATGGTCTTCCCTTTTTGCACAACCACCTACTCCTCCTCTGACTTCCTTGTTTCTGTTAATAGCACCAACAGTCATCAATCCCTAAGGCTTAAAACTGGAATTTCCTTTTTCCTCTCCTTCTCGCTCATCATCCCATCTTCTCATTGCTACAGGCCCAATTTAGATCCTATTAATGCTTTTTCTAGACTTGACTAATATAGTCTCCTTGCTATTCTCTGCTCCCATCCCTGTAGAGGCTCTCCCACTTCTAACACATCCTGCAGACCCTGAACAGACTTTAACTTTCAAATGGTACTCAATAGTTGCTGCCTTGTTTTATAATCATTTCGGTAGCAATCTTCTTAAAGTATAACTTGGATCATGTCACTTTGCCTGCTCCAAAACCCCTAATGGTTGCCCACAGCCAACCAAATTAGACAACCTCCTTGGCCTTACCCTCAAGGGATTCTAACCTAATTTTCTCACCTCATCCCTAATATGGGGGCTACATTTTTGGCAAAGTGAGAGTGAAAGAGATGCTTGTATCACAATATTTATTCTTCTCTCCTTCCTTAGAAATAGCACTCTTGACTGTTACAGGGGCACAGGACCACTACATTTTCCAGTTTGTCTTGCAGTTAAGCATGTCTGTTTGACAAAGTTCTGGCAAATAGGAAGTAAGCCAAAATGCTGTGTGCATCTTGTGGGGAGTATCCTTAAATGGTAGGAGTGGCCCCTTTTACATATCTTCTTCCGTATGGCAAGGCAGAATGCAGATGCGATGCTGGACCTTGGGCTGCCCTCCTGAACTATAAAGTAGAAGCCAAGTATTGGGGATGGCAGCACAGAATGAGAGAAAGAGCCTGATTTCTTGATGCTCACGGTGTTATCCTACCAACCCTAAACTCCCAACCTCTGGACTCCTCTAAGTGAGAGAAAGATGAACTTCTTTCTTGCTTAAGCCACAATTATGTAGTTGTCCACTCTCGTTTCATTTTATCTCATGCAGCCAAATCTAATCTTAACTGATACCAGGGGCTCCCTCTCATTTTCTCAGAGCATGGCCTTCTTGCCTCTGGGCCTCTCTGTTCTCAGGGTTCTCTCTGCTGGCTATGTCCACCCGCTTTTTATCCTCATCCCTTCTGCTATGTACATCTCTACCTCTGCAGCCAACCCACTGTCAAGGCCCATCTCCAATGTCTTCAACCTGAGGCCTTTCCTGATCCTGCCATCACTAGAGTCTCCCACTCTTTAGATCCCTCCAGCCCATTTAATTCCCTGATGTGATGTCTTCTTTCACAGTGATCACTCTAAACTAGTCTTACCTCACCATCCTCCTCTTTTATGGGAGGGCAGATAGACCCTGAAGCACCATGGTGTACACACGGTCGGTGTATGCTGAGACACATTTTGGGTGTAGCTCCAGCACACATTGATTGATCCTCCTTCTTTGGGAGCAGTCACTGCCCCATAGCCCCTCCCATCACCACCACCATGTTTTTCCATATGGCTGCCCTTGGCCGTGGTGGACTGGACATGTGATGGACACCTTTCACATAGCTGACCTAGAGAGAGTCTCTCTTCTGAGAAACAGAAGAAGAGCTCTACGGAAGCATGTCTACTTGAGAGCTATGGGCAGCCATATTTTGCTGCAAGGGCTGTAGAAGTGCTCAAGTCTCTCTGTGGAGTGATAGAAGCTGGATAAGACATGGAGAAAGGCATTGATGACTTTCCAGCTTCTTGGTTCAACTGTCCTAGAAGTCAGGATGTGCTCCTGCACTTGGATTCTAGGAGACACCTTTGATTCTAACAAATGTCCACTTTTCATTTAAGCTAATTCTAGCTGACTTTTGTCCTTGACTCCAAACATTCAATATATATTTGTGGAATTTTATTTAACTGGGCGTGTCAGAGGGTCACAGATTGTTTGGTGGCAAAGCAAGGGAGCCCTTTAGCTCTATCCATTTGGTGGGATGACCACATGGGTTCAGAGCCTCACACATTTCTTTTTCTTTCTCCCTTGCCCCCCATTGTTCCTTCCTTTGGCTTTCTGTCATATTTGTTATCTCACTCATGACATTTGCCATTAACTGCCCTATTTTGTCAGTATCCATGAGTTTCCAGCTCACAGGCTGCAGGAGACCATGGCCCTATCTTACTTGTCCTCCTGTCTCCAAAAGCTCAGTGAAGCCATTGGTATGTTAGTTTCTGTTTATTTGCATTGGGAATAATCAGAAGTATCACAGACCAGTTTTTGTTGTTGTAACCAGATTAATTTCATTTAATCTTTATCAAGATTGAGTTTATTTGTAAACTAAAGTCCACGGATCTGTAAAGAAAGGGAGAAAATGCTGTATCCTCCTAACTACCAAAAATCCTGACCTCAAAGAAAAGGACAAAGCTGAAGTGGGAATGTTGAAGAAACATGAATTTCAATAAGTGAATAACTTCAGGCTTTAATATGAAATTCACTCTCGAGTGTGCTGGGCAATGGAACACGTATTCTTCTGTTTTCTGTGTTCTGCAGACACTGGAAACCCACACCGGATGCCAAAACTATGTGACCTACATTTGCAGTTAGATGGCATTTGCTAAAATGAAATCAAAGATTCAGAATCTTTAAGTTTAAATCTCTTTGGGAGTATTATATGTACTGGATAATGGAACAACAGATGCATTTCTTCTTTTTTTTTTTCTTCCAGGTATTTAAATTCACATTAATCTGCCTTACCATTCTTTAAAAACAAAGACAAGCAAAAAACTCCCACTGAAGCTTTTTTTTAGGTATAAAATAATAATCTTTTGAAAGCTTCACTAATGTACCATATCTTGGCATCTTTGGAATTAAGGTAAAATTTGAAATAAACTGACCGTTTTGCATTCTGGTTTACATCTTGTTATTGTTAGTTCGGATAAAATAAATAAAGATACGTAATTAGCATTGCAGTCAGATTTATTTTCTCCTCATGCAAACTGCCTGTGAGTACATTTTCAGGAATCAAGAGCAAATGTTTAAAGGGAAATTCCAGATTCCCTTGAGATTCCCTGAATAAGCCTACTCAGATCTAGCCACTAACTCCTTAAAGTGGGCATAGAGTTCATTTTAATGATTGCGGTAACCAAGGTGGGAGGTAGGGTGTCTTTTTCTGGGGCCTGGTCCAGGAGGGATTTCCTTTCGAAATCAAGGTCTGTTCTGAACCAAAATGTTCACACCCTCTGACTCTTGATTCCCAGATGGAGCCAATGCCACCCAAACCTGAAGGGACTACAAATCCTTGAAGCCTTTGTGTTGATTCTCCACTCACAGAGGGCCCTTTATTTCTTCAAATTTCTGGAGAAAAATAACAAGCTATTTCCACATCTCCATGGGTATCATTTCTGTCCAGAAGGTCTTTCCCACTCTTCTTTATTATTCTTTCCCTCACTTCCAACCAACTAATCTACTGAGATTCATCTCAAAGGTCATTTCTTTGGAGAGGTCTTCACCAACTGACTAAAAATAACCATTCTCCACCCTGTGCCACCCACAGCTCTGCTTTCATATCTATGATGCTTATAAGTCACATTCATAAATGGTTCTGGCTCTTTTCCCAGTGGGCTGCCCCTCCCCCCCGCCTCTTCCAGCACGTGAACTCCCTCTGGGATGTGGCCCTATTTTACTCCTCTTTGCATGCTCAGCACCTAGCCCAGTTGGAGTTTAACAGGGTGTCAGAGTAAAACTGTGTAAGGTGCTTTTCCGCACCAATCATACACTCTCTCTTATAAATCCCCTGACTCTCCTATGCCTATAAATGTGCTCAAGTATCTTTTCAAACTATCCGTAGTAAAGAATTTTAATTTTCTTTTAGAGATAGGTTCTTGCTCTGTCACCCAGGGTAAAATGCAGTGGCACAATCATAGCTCACTGCAGTCTCCAACTCCCAGACTCAAGCAATCCTCCTGTCTCAGCCTCCTCAGTAGCTAGGATTACAGATTTGCATCACCATGCCCGGTTAATTTTTTTTTTTTTCAGTAGAGATGGGTTCTTGCTTTGTTGGCTAGGCTGGCCTTGTACTCCTAACCTCAAGTGATCCTCCTGCCTTGGCATCTCAAGGATTTTAACTCTTTGAATAAGAATCTAGGGTTCACTGGGTGTTGTGGCTCATGCCTGTAATCCCAGCACTTTGTGAGGCCAAGGTGGGCAGATCACCTGAGGTCAGGAGTTCAAGACCAGTCTGATCAACATGGGGAAACCCTGTCTTTATTAAAACTACAAAAAATTAGCTGAGTGTGGTGGTGGGCGCCTGTAGTCTCAGATACTCAGGAGGCTGAGGCAGGAGAATCGCCTGAACCTAGGAGGCAGAGGTTGCAGTGAGCTGAGATCGTGCCATTGCACTCCAGCCTGGGCAACAAGAGCGAAAACTCCGTCTCAAAAAAAAAAAAAAAGAATCCAAGGTCACAGTGATATGAAAAAATAATTAGAGTAGTGGAGGAGAATGAATGGGATGCTTTTCCTTATATTATGAAGCCAATTAATAAATGTAGAAAGCAGGATGAATTTAGAAAATTACCATTTGATAATCAAGATTATAATAATCGATTTAGGCAAGAATTATCAATAAATTTTACAGTTGGGGGTGAAAATTTGAGGAGAAACAGGACATTGAGTCCTTGAAGTTAGTCTCAAGGTATCTTTCCATAAGATTCATATTAATTACAAAGAGAAAAACAGTAATTTTTTTGTCGTTGTTGTTGTCTTTTTTTTTTTTTTTTTTTTTTAAGACGGAGTTTCGCTCTTGTTACCCAGGCTGGAGTGCAATGGCGCGATCTCGGCTCACCGCAACCTCCGCCTCCTGGGTTCAGGCAATTCTCCTGCCCTAGCCTCCTGAGTAGCTGGGATTACAAGCACACGCCACCATGCCCAGCTAATTTTTTTATATCTTTAGTAGAGACGGGGTTTCACCATGTTGACCAGGATGGTCTCGATCTCTTGACCTCGTGATCCACCCACCTCGGCCTCCCAAAGTGCTGGGATTACAGGCTTGAGCCACCATGCCTGGCAAACAGTAAGTTTATAGTAGAGAAACCTAGCAAATACCACCTTGACCAAATGATCGAATTGACCACTCCTGGGACAAATCAATACTAGGTGTCTCTGATACGATGCACTACGAAAGAAACATCAGACTAATTCAAGTTAAGGGACATCCTACAAAATAATTGTTCTGTTCTCTTCCAAAATGTGAATACTTCATGATGTCTGATGAAAGGCTGGTTTCAGACTAAAGAAGACTAAAGAGACATGACACTTGAATACAGCACATGTCTGAAGTGCTCTTGTGCAAAGTAGGATGTTATTGAAACAACTGGTAAAATCTCAATAAGGTCTTCTGACTAGGTAATAGTATTGTCTCTACATTAATTTCCTGATTTTGGTCATTATGTTGCAGTTATGTAAAAGAATATTCTTGCTTTTTAGGAAATACACTGAAGTATGAGGTGCTAAAACAGCATAATATCTGTGACTTGCTGTTAATCAGTTCAGAAAAAAATTAATGTGACTAAGAGAGAAAGAAAAAGAGAGAGAGAGAGAAGTAAAGCAAATATGAAGAATGTAATAAAACACGGGTATAGAAATTATTTGCATTATTGGAAGTTTTCTGAAGTCTAAAATTTTGTCGAAGTATAAAGTAAAAAAAAAAAAAAAAATCACCACCACAAGCCAATCAAACTTGCCTTTGCTTCCTCATTCCCCAATCAAGGTTCTTAAGAAAAAGATTATCAGTCTCTGCACTTGTCATTGACTTCTACCCACTGCAATCCATCATCCTTATCCGTCGCCTGACTGAAATGATCTTGATATAATCTCCAATGATCTTAGTGCTGCCAAACTCAATGGTATTTTTCTGTCTTCTTCTTCTTTGCAGCATTTGACACTCATCACTTTGTTTTTAGAAGCTTAACACAGCTAATGACCTTTTCCTCACCTAACCTTCCAGTTTCGCTCCCACTGTTCCCCACAAGGACTCCTCTTCGCCATTATTTGAAGTGCAGTACTGTTTATGTATGGCTCTTTCCATGGATCTCCTTTTCCCAGGTCACTCTCATCTTCAACTAGCAGACTCCAGCTCATCCATAACCTGTGGGCTCATATATCACCCCTTTGAGAAGTCTCTCTGAATGTCCTGTTGAATTTTTATGGTACTTACACCCCATGCTTCCTCTCCATAGCATTTAGCACCATATAATGGAGTTGTCAGTTTCCTTATCTGTCTCCCCATTATAAAATCATGAAAGTCAGAGACCCTGGTGTGTTCATCTTAGTATTCTCAGCACTGAGCACAACTCCTGGCACAAACTAGACACTCAATGTGCTTTGGAAGCATAACTGATTGACAGAGCAACATGCTAAATCTGAAAACAGAGTCTAGTTTCCTATTCCTAGACCTAAATGAACAGAAATTTATTCTAAAACAGGATGATGTATAAAGAGAAGGAGTTAGTTTTGTTTATTTTGGTTTTGTTTTGTTTTAAGTAGGCATATTTCATTGTTATGACTATTTAGCACACTTGGACTGTAAATACTATTTGTGGAACTACTGTTTGGCTCCGACAATAACAGACCAAAATGAGACAGTAAAAGCCTTGCACACAGACTTTCCTTGATTTTCAGGTCTTCTCATGCCTAATGCTAGTGCTATTACTCTTTATACTCTTGTTTCCTAATGGTTTCTACATTGTAGAGAAAATGAAGTTAGGCATAGGGCATAAAATATGTCCATTAACCTTATAGGAGCTTCAAAACTATGCTAAAATCATGGCCTTATCCTCCTGAAAAAAAAAAACAAAAAACAATTTTGTCAAATTGTTGAAACAAAATGAAACTCTAGAAGAATCTCACAAGAGAAACGCTTTATTATTGACCCCCATAAAGATTCGTCCTGGGAACCAGCGGTCATAGTACCTCCTCTCAACTATAAAACAACTGAGCTGCAACTTACATCTAAAACCATGAAGGTGAAGGAGGGGTGACACTTTAAGCCCTTCACACAGAGTTTACATCAGGTAGAATTTTACTGAATGCCAAATTCAGTGTTGCTACTGATTTTTGACAATTAAAAATAATCATTACGTTTTTTGATGATTATGAAGAAAGGCTCACTGAGAGATAAAGTTGGCCTGGAGCCTAGTTTCAGGGGGTTGAAGTTAGTATCCTTCCACACTTTTGCTTTCCCTGTTACCTTAAGGAAAACATGGCTTCAGCTGAGTGTGGTTTTGTGGGACTGGATTTGGATAGGCACTCTGGATGGACAGTAAATTATGAAAGAACATAAAAATCTCCACAAACTTGGAGGAAAGAGAATTGCTAAGAATTCAGAGTTTTTTCTCAAAGACCTCTTTCTCACACACTCAAAAGTTAAACTCAAGTGTTGCTTTTATGCAATGCTCTTCACACAGAAATTCAATATTTGGTGATGATGGTGTTTAAAGTACACACAGATTCCCAGATACGAAACCAGAAGTGTAACAGAGGAATCCTTCTTGTACTTCAAGAGGCCAAGAAGGAAAAAAGGTGGCAACAGAACCAGTGTGAAAAATTAAGTGCTTGAAAAGTAACTTTCCAAGGAGTGTACTTTAGAGTAGGCCAAATTTCTTAAGCAGGACATAAAAATAGTGCTGTTCATAAAAGAAACTATATGGATAAATTAAACTATATTAAGATTTACAACTTCTTTTTATAAAAAAGATACCATTAATAGAAAGAGAATCTATACCCTCAGAGTGGGAGAAAATAATAACACAAAATTTGAACACAGAACATTTTTTTTTAATTCCTACAAGTCAGTAAGAAGGAAAACAGAAAACTTGGTAGAAAAACTGGCCAATGAATTGACAGACACTTCACAAAGGAGGATATCCAAATGGCTAGTAAATGCACAAAATAATGCTCAACTTCATTAGTTATCAGAGAATTAAAACTGTTAGCTCAACTTCAAAGATCAGTTACTGTTTTCTGCATTTGCATATATGTATAGTCAAGTCTTTGAAGATGGCTTAAAAGATGGATCATCTTTGTGCCATTTCTATTTCAGTGGGTTCTAAGTTATTAAGCCTCTGTCCCAATCAACAGTGAATGAATCTCGAGAACCCATCTCAAATAGCTGCCAACAGACCTGGCTTGCACTAAAGAAATAGATCTTCAAGTTTGGGCTCTCTTATGTATGTATTATTTTCAAAATTACCACCTCTCAATCACATCAAACATCTAGATATACACAAGTGTCTCAAAAACCATCCTCTTTAGAGAAGAAAGGAAGAAAGAAAACAAAAGTGAACCTTTAAAGTCTAAAAAAGATAAATTATTTACCCAAATTCCAATAACAAATAAAAGTTTTTCTATCTTAATTATCCAAACATTATTTCTTCCTTCATTCAAATAAACATTTATTGAATACCTACTACCTGCCAGGGATGTGACATGACTGAAGGCTATAAACACGTGTGACAGGTAGGATATTTTCAATTCACTAACTCAGATGAGCACAAATGAAATTTTTTTTTCAATAAATAAAATCACTTCTGTCTAATGGCATAATCCATAATTTAGTCATTTCCAGATAAAATCGGTTGTTTCAGGGTCCATTTGCAGATTTTATCTTTTCCTCTTTCCATTCTCCAGGTACTGGGGGCTCAGTTCCCCAGGGGCTAACATAGCAGTGGTAGTGGGAAAATAGAGAGGGGTCTGATTATCAGTTCCCCTCTGTGTTGTGCTGGCATCTGCTAAGGTGTCTAATCAATGGCTTGAGTTCTCAGGCACGGCCACTCCTTCATCTTGGCATTAGTGAAACAAGTCTTGTCTTCAGTTCACACACACTGTGTCCTCCTCATCTAGACGTGCAAGTCTACTGTCAGCCATCTGTGTGGCCCTCCTGAGTCAGAGCAGCTCTAAGAAGCTCTCTTGTGCCTTTGAGGGGCAGCCACAAGCCTCCCAGCCAGCACATCCCATGATGAGCATTCCTACATTGGTACTGCACTGTGGTAGATTGAATTATTTTTCCCAATTGAGCAATTCTCATATGATAGGATTATATTCCCCACCCACTGTCATGTGACTTGTCCTTCCTAATGGTGGGAGGAATATGCATCCCTGCCTCATTGCCTTTTGGTTTGGCCATGTGTCATGCTTCGTTTAATGAGATGTGAACAGACGTGGCATTTGTCACTTTAAACAGAAGCTCTAAAAGCAATTGAGTGTTTTGGCCTGACTTCTCAGGCTAAATAAGAAATATTTCATCAGTTCCAAGTCTGGGATGAAAAGACACATTTAACAGACCCACATGACCCACAGGACTGTGATCAAGAAGTAAATGTTCATTGCTATAAGTCATTGAAATTGTGGGGTTGATTGTTGCTACAGCAAAAGCTGATTAACACGAACCCCATTCTGACAAGTGCAGGGAAAATTCTAGGAAGTTAGAAAAATGTGGGAACCCTTTCCTTTATCCCATACTCACAGATCCCCAAACTTGCCTGAGAATTCTGAGAATACCTAGCTAAGTAGTGCAGGAGTGCTTTCTCAGGGAAATTCGGAGAGATCCTTCAACTTTCAGTCCTCTAACTTCCCTTCCGACTCATAGTTCTACACCCCTGACATGGCTTGGAGAAATATTTCTTAACATAAAAGAAAAGGCAGGAATATCTTTCTATCTTCCTCCCTGAACTTGAGCTTTATCTTTTTTAAACTTAGAAAACAAAATGTTGCCGTCGTTACAGCCCCTCGGGCATGGTGGGCCCATGTTTAGTGGCTTGACTGGAGGAGGATCAGGGTTCAAGAAAAGAAATTCAGTGAAGTTCAGGGTGAGAGTAGAAACAGTTTGATTATTCAGTCAAAATAATGTCTCAGTGAATGTTCTCAAGGAATTTACAGCCTCCTAGAGGAGCTAGACCTTTCACCAATAAGCATGAGAAAAGTTTTCAGATCTGTGCTAGACACACATATGTAAGGAATTCACTAGAGTCTAAATGGGAGGAATGGTAAATTTCTATCTGGAGAGAGGGTGGAATAAAAAGTTTCTTAGAGAAAATGACCCTAAAATAACATTTAAGGGGTGAACATGATTCCCACTGGTGTTGAGGTAGGATAAAGCCATTCTGGCCAGAAAAAATATGTGCAAAATCTGAAGGTTTTGTCCTAGATGTTTCCAATTTTGAGAGAGATATATTGAAATCTTTCATTTTAATTTTTAAGTTCTCCTTGACTTTTTGCTCTTATTCATTCTTTGTGTTTTTGTTTTTGAGACGAAGTCTCGTTCTGTAGCCCAGGCTGGAGTGCAGTGATGCAATCTCGGCTCACTGCAACCTCTGCCTTCTAGGCTCAGCTGATTCTCCTGCCTCAGTCTCCCGGGTAGCTGAGACTACAGGCATACACCACCAAGCCTGGCTAATTTTATATTTTTAGTAGAGACAGAGTTTCACCATATTGTCAAGCTGGTCTCAAGCTCCTGACCTCAGGTGATCCACCTGCCTCAGCCTCCCAAAGTGCTGGGATTATAGGCGTGAACCACCATGCCCAGCCCTCCTTGACTTTTTAATGCATTTTGCTTTATTTACTTATTTTCTAGATTGTTTGCTTAATAATCGATGAATTGAAACCAGCATGGATGAGTTATATACAAAATATATATACTATTTCTAGTATACATGTGTTTATATTTATAATATATTTTTATATTTATAATATAATGTTAAAACATGTCTACTTTATATCATATTATAATAATAAATGTAGTAATAATATTATATAACATATAGTTTCTAATGACAAGCATGTTTTTATTTTTTGTGCGTTACAAAACTTCTCTCAAAAACTGCATAAAGAAGTAGTAGATGAGCTAGAAGCAACTGGTAGAAATTCAGATGATGATGTGATCATGAACTGGGGAACTTGATTTTCTGATTCTTTTTTAACATTTAGACTGTCATCAGCCTAGCTCTGAAGAAAAGAGAAATTAGAATAGTCCAGGAAAAAAGCACTACTCTAGAAGTCTAAGGAAACCAAAGAAACTTGAAATATCTAATTCTACCTCTACTTTCTGTAGTTTTTGCTTTGTTTTCATGGGAAACTATTTTTAAGGAAAATATGTAATACATTTTCTTCATGAAAATGCTGCATCCCCTTAACATCCTGTGACTCCTAAATTCAATGTCACAACATCCAAGGATAACTCTATTGCAAAGGCTAGTGGTGATAGTAATAATATCTAATGTGTATTGAGTGATTACCATTTGTGCAACATTGTTCTAAGTGCTTTATGTGGATATTGTGAAATCGTATAAGAATTCTCAAAACACAAGTATTTCAATTCAAGCTAATTAAAAATGTACTGTGTCTAATTGTCTTCTGTTGGAATCTAGCCTAATGAAATAATTCAGAATATGGAAAATGCGATTTGCATGATTTTGACATTACTCAGAATATGAAACCACAGGGAAATCGTTGAGTAAAATATGGCATATTCACCTAATGAAATGTGAGTTATACACGTGAAATGATCATATAACTCATGCTTTCTTTGTGATTATCCCTTTAATGCCAAACAGCCCATTTGGAATGTAACCTATAAAAGTCTGTTTTCTTCACTACTATATTATTGGTGCTGTGTAGTTTCTATGCATAATTGGTGTTCAATTTATTGTTGTTAAATTATTAAATAAGTCTTATAGAAGTAAGAAAACTGCTAGTAACCAACTATCAAATAAAACAAGGAAGATCATAGTAGTAAGTTTACAATTGTATAACACAGGTCTATCAAAAAGAATGGAGTAGAATGCTTAGAATGATAACTTTTCTGTGCAGGTGAGGTTATAAAATTTAGTTTTTACTAATTTTATACTATGGAATCTGTAACAGGAGTCTAAATGCAACTTTTCCAGTCTGTGCATTAAGACTGAGAACAATAGCTTTTAAGTGCTTATTAAACCATCTGTGCATGACTTCTAGGCCCTTCTTCTAGCTCCATTCTCTCCAAACTAAGAAAGGGTAAGGATGGGAGGTTGGCAAAAATTCATTTGGTGAGATTGTTGCAGTGCTATGCTTTTCCCAGCCACCTTCAAAGGCTGGTTTAGGAATACCTCTCAGGGAGCTTGATGTGGGTCCATGAAGTTTGAAGGACACAGACCCATACCTGACTTCTACATAGACAAGTCCATAGTGAGGGCTGTGAGCAGAGAGAGCTAACAGGGAAGTAGTCTACACTTTCAGAGTTTGGCAAGGCAAATATTCCTGCTGTTTCACATGGAAAAGAGTGAACATCACAAAAGGTAGTCACATAAGGTATGTCTTAGGATGACTTCATCCTGGAATTTGTGAGAAGCATCCTACCAGAAGCAGGCACTGCTGAGCTGCTGCACTCCACAACTCCATGGGAGATGTGATGGTATTGAAGGGCGATCTACATGTGATCAGGGAAGGGTGCAGTGGGAGAGTCTAAGAGAAGGGGATTACCAAAGAATCACAGAACCTGCAAAGTTGCCCCATGAGAGAAACCACCACTTAGAACACAGAGTCAGAGAACAAGGAATAAGAAGAGAAAAGAGAGTCCTCTGTCTCCTCATTTTCCCTCTGTGAGTGTTCAAGCATAGGTCAGGTGAAACTGCAGGCCAGGGGCAAAGCTTTAAATTGCATGAGATAGTGAACATGTTGACCTAGATTAAACCGTACTTCTTAATACATGAGAATAACAGTATTTTAATATAAAAATATGGCTAGAAAAAAATGATGGGGTTTGCCTTAGATATCTTGGTGTGATGGAGAAAAGAGAGCAGATAGAGTAGTTCTGAAATATTGTGGTGTGAGAAAAACAAAGCTATTTCATGATACGACGCCGCAAATCCTAGCTTATTCATTAAACTAGTTCTATTGGGCAAATGAGAAAAATATGCCTTATGCCTTTTAAATTTTATGTGTGTGTATACATATACATATTACTTCATGAGAAATTGTGTTTTTTAAAAACACAAAAGTAATAGGCACCTCTATTATAAAGAACAGAAGGAGCTGGGCACAGTGGCTCACACCTGTAATCCTAGCACTTTGGGAGACCGAGGCGGGCAGATTTCTTGAGCCCAGAAGTTTAAGACCAGCCTGGACAACATAGGGAGACCCTG
The DNA here is from genome assembly GCF_030222135.1 of Aotus nancymaae. Classification (NCBI taxonomy): domain Eukaryota; kingdom Metazoa; phylum Chordata; class Mammalia; order Primates; family Aotidae; genus Aotus; species Aotus nancymaae. The sequence continues at coordinate 33,426,332 of NW_026988419.1, read as the reverse complement.
CTTCTACAAAAATTTTTTAAAATAGCTAGCTATGTGGCACCTGTAGTCCCAGCTACTTGAGAGGCTGAGGTGGGAAGATCATTTGAGCCCAGGAGGTTGAGGCTGCAGTGAGCCATGTTTGTGCCACAGCACTCCAGCCTGAGTGACAGTAAGACCCTGTCTCAAACAAACAAACAAACAAAAACATAAGGAGGAAAAATCTATGGCTCTATGGTAAATCTTGATATATAAGGTTGGTGTACAGAAGTGAGGAACAAAGAAAAATTCTAGTCACTAGGTATTGATTAATTTCCTGTGGTAATACTGTGTTTGCCTCTCCAGACCTACTCTCCTCGCCATCTCTTCCCCACTCTGAGTCTCAGGAGGCAGACATCCATGGACTGCTTCATTTTCAACCCTTTTGACTTTGCTTGGGTTTTGCCAGTCAGAGGCATTAGTAGTAGATCAAGGAGAAGGAGGAGAGAGAAGCTGGAGAACTTATTCCCTGACCTTCCTACCCTCCACTAGGCCAAAGGTTTGGGCAATGGTTGCATTCTCCTAGATTCCTCTAGGTTGCTTTGTATCCTCGACTTTTCTCAGAATGGTCCTCTTTCACAGATTCCGTTTGGTTTGCACTGGGTTCCAGTAAGATGCTTGCCTTCCCCTTCAGGGTTGAGGGAGGCCATGGCTTCCTGCTGTATCCTAGGCATCTCATCATCCCCCGTTTGTTCTAGTTCCCTGCCCAGACCTCTTCAAGGAGAACCTTTGTTAAACTATATCCATTAAAGCTTTTGAATGGACCTTCTGGTTCCTTACAGGAGTCTAATAAAACAATCCCTATACTGAAGATCTTTTTCCATTTCTATTCGAGAGGAGGGAGCAAGGTAATTCCCTCCAAAGAATTTACTTGCAATTACTGATAAACAGATTTATTGATGTGCCAAGCATAATACTAGGCACCGTGGAGGGAACAACTGAGGTACCAGATTCCCGTTAATATATTAGTGAGCTTGGAATCCAACATTTACTGACAAGGTATTGGTCAAGTAATGATAATTCCATCCTTATGAGATTGTTATAGGAAGAAAAGAAGACACTATACACGAAAGTGTTTTGCACCTCAGGCATCAGCATCTTTTCTGAGTTTTACAAGACTGTGGCCACAGTGCATTGACTCTGATTGTTCCTTAGCAGACGGAAGGCTAACTCTTGGAGGATAGCACTCAGCACTCAAAATACAGATAAGATAGTGACCACAGAAAATTCTCCCATCATGAACTTCTTCCTGGGATGGTAAAGAGGAGATGAAAGGGGCAGGAGAAAGCAATGTCACTAGGATGCCCTGAGACTCCAGCTTTTAACAGGCACTCCTAAAGCTCCACCCTGTACAGACCTCAATCTTTTTTTCCCAGTGATGCTGCTTGGGGCTTTATCTTTGCCATCTTCCTTCCAGCATTTGAATGACTTCTCACTTTCCTAGGTTGTTCACTACTTCCAGACCCCATAGAAGCCACAAGATACAACATTATCTGATGTAGACACCACATGTGAATCCATTTTGTGGACTGCAGGAAACCACTTAGGCAGACTGGTTCAGACGGAGAGAGCTTCACAAGGCACACTCCCTGCTGAGGCTGTGTCATTGCCATTCAAAAGCTGTGTGCCGTTTTGAAGTTCAGACACCATAGGCATATCATCTCCTCCAACAATCAGGAATGGCAGGGACAAGATTAGATAATGGTGTCTAAACTTCAGTTTGTTGGAGTTACATACTTAATGAGACTTTTTAAATGTGTACTTAAAATTGTACTTAAAATTTTTTTTACTTTAAGTTCTGGGATACATGTACAGACATGCAGGTTTGTTACATAGGTATACATGTGCCATGGTGGTTTACTGCATCTGTCAACACATACAAATTAAAAAATCTGTACATATTTTTAAACCGCTCAAAAATTTTAAAATGCTTGTGCTTTTGAGGCTATCTGGGAGTATTAATTTTCCGTTGCAATGAACTCAATTGATAATATATATGCCTCAATATTTGAGGATCAATACATGCCAGAAAGGAGTTTCCTAACTTTTTATTTGCCCTTTAATTTTTAAACTATGTCATTCCTAAGAAAGAAATGTAATACATTGATTTGAAATTTGGCTCAGTAAAAAATCAGCACCCTCTGGGCCACAGCTTTAAATTAATCACCAGTGCATTTACTGAGTTGCTACTAAGTGTCTACATCTCTGTTACTTGGATGGTGACATGTCACTAAGCAATCTTTTTCTGCAAAGTGGGAAAAAGATGCTTATGCATAAGTGAAATGCTTCCAGAATAGAAAACTTTTCTGAAGGTTTGCATTGAGGATGTATGCTTACATAATGAGGAAAGTAAATAATTAAGCTATTTGAAAAAGAAGAATAAATAAATAAGGTAGGCAAAATGTGTGACCCTAACCATCACTACTCTTTTCTTTTTTCCTGGTACTTCCTTCCCATCTAATATCTCTCCAAGATATCCAATTTTTCTGCCATAAGCAAAAACCAATCAACCTTTAGTATGCCATTTGGATAACTTGTCAACACTATACACCATTTCTTCAAAAGAAATCCATTTATGTTCAACAAACATATGTCAGTAACCTTCAACGTAATATTGAATGAGGTAATACATACAAAGCATGTATGGTAAGTTTACGGCTCCATAAGTGTTAGTTGCATGATGAAGATCGTCATCACAATGCCTCCCATAATGATGACGGTGATTTTCCAAGCATTGTGCTAAATGCAAAGATGTACACTTGTGAAAAAAAGAGATATGGTCCCTGCCCTTAAGTGCCTTTCTGGTTGGACAAGACAGAAAACACAGAAAACCAGTAAGATAGTACCAGTATGATAAGTGCTGTTTTTCTATCAAGTATTTTGTTTCGATAGAAAAGGAAAGTAATTTAGGAAAGTAATTTTTAAATGATTTGAGTCTCACGTAAAGGTTTGAACCAATGAATCTGAGGTTGCTTCCTCAGATATTTAATAATATACATATTAAATATATATTTGTATATAGTTTGAAACATATAAGATATATATATGTGTACACACACATATATATTATTTGCAACCAACTCTCTTAATTTAAGAGATTTGTTTATACCTCTCAAAAATACCAGGTATTGCTCATCTCTTCTTTCACTTGGACTGCACATGGTCGAGTCTGTGTTTACTAACTTAACGTACCAGGAGCAGAATGCAATCTCTAGAATCATCTTCTGGGAGGGAGAAACACAAGAATTATTCTCCTCCAGTGAAGAACTGAGATAAAAGAAACAACAAATTCTAAATAGAATCTACCATTCAAATTCTTTCCTAAAATTAGTCATTAAGATCATGTTTTTATTTTTATTTTTCCTCAATGTAGTCTAAGTACTAAATGGTTTAGAGGAAATCCTAAGGAAATAAGAAGACTGGTTAAAAGGGAAAGTAAATTAGACTTTGAAGTACAATCCTAAAGCCTGAGTTTTTTCTGTTTCTCTGCAAGCTTGATGTTTCTGCATAATTGGCTCATTTCTCATTTTTTTGTCATCTCTTTCTTGTTTCCTAGCTGAGGGAAAGACCACTGTACTTTGTGCCATTGTTTTAACCTCTATCAAAGGCCTTATTATGCATGCCCCATCATAAGTAATATCAAAATCCATAGTTCTTGCCTTCAACAGAATTAAATATAATTGGACTTAAAACTACCAATTACGTCCTCAACTCAGCTGGTATGTAAGGTGAAGAATGCAATTTCCCTAGAGGAAATAAGAACACCCTGAATTTATAAAATACTTTCAAAGAGATTTTATAATTTTCCATTTTCCCTCCCAGGCCTATTTCCCACTGCACCTCCCCAAACACAGGAGATTCCTATCATGCCGTGTTGCCCACCGTTCCCAAAACACACCCAACAGCTTCCCCTAGCAATGCTTTTCTCCATGTTTCCTCTGCAGGGAATGCCTTGCTCCCTCCTGCAATTTCCCTCCTGAAATCAACTCATCCTGCCAAGCCCAGCTCAGATGTTACCTTCTTCTTAAAGCCTCCCTCACTGCCAGAATTATTCGTTGCCATTTTTTTTTTTGCTCTGCTATAACTAACATCTATCTCTTCTCTCATTGTGCCTGATTTTATAGGTACTTGTGGTCCTACTGTTTCACTTTCTACATTTCTACACTGTAGATTCTTTGCTTTTCTTTCTTTCTTTTTTTTTAATTTTTTTTTTTTTTTTGAGACAGGGAGACAGGGTCTCATTTTGTTGCCCAGGCTGGAGTCCAGTGGTGCAATCACAGTTCACGGCAGCCTTGACCTCCTGGGCTCAAGCAATCCTCCCACCTCAGTACCCTAAGTAGCTAGGACCACAGGCATGCACCACCAAGCCTGGCTATATATTTTTTTTTGCACTTTTTTGTAGAGACAGGGGTCTCACTATGTTGCCCAGGCTGGTCTCAAACTCCTGGCCTCAAACAATCTGTCCACCTCAACCTCCCAAAGTGCTGAGATTACAGTCATGAGCTACCATGCACAGCCTATAAATTCTTTAAGGGCAGGAATTTTGAAATTTATTTATAGATCCTTCTGTCCCTTCACAGGGTGCCTTTGGCCTAGAAGGCATTCCATAATTATTGTTTTTAATGAATGAATAATCAACCAGTCTATGCATTGCATCCATCATGGATTGCATCCATCATGATTCTCTTAGGTTCAGAACCCTTATGATGGTAGAATATGTTTTTCTCCCCCAAAAAAGAATTTCTAATGGACATTTCTTTGTCTCTTCACATTTATAGGAGAATATAAAGCCTTGTACAGAGGAAGAGGCTAATGTTAGCCTTTATTCCCCTGCAGCAACTCCATGGGTATAAAACCATTTTCCTCTAATCATTGCAATGAACACATAATATGCCCTGGTAAACACTTCTGTCTGATGCGAACCTTTCCTAATGGAGTCAGCTCTCCAGCCAGGAATTTTCATTAAACAGTGTACTGTGCTGGGAGCTGTATTATGTATGTGCACAACTAGGAGCTTGACTCTTTTATCGGCACTTACAAGAGGATTTCAGAGTAGTGGTATTTCCTACCTCTTTAATTATTGAACGTTAAGATAATTTTAACATATGTTTATTGGGGTAGTAATTTCTTTCTAATTAATTCCAGATTCTATCTCTTAGAGGATGCCCAACCCACATGGACCCACAGTCTCCAACAGGGGAATGATGTGGACACTGAAGTGACTAAATCAAAGAATGTTCTTCTCCCTCCCTAATATTTGGAAGAAACTTTTAGCACACACACAAAATAAGTGATTTTAGAATACTTCATCCGTTGAGCTAATCTGCAAATAGCAGAGCGTTTGGTTCTTACATGCATTGGGCTGATCACCAAACTAGATTAGCTCTACAAGGAAAGGCATTTTTCTTTATGAACCAGTTGAAGAGAGATGTCCCAGTTATAAAAACATTTGCAAGAAGCTCTGAGCCTTTGGCCACCCTTTTCAGACCCCCTAGATCCTCCCTGTGGCAGTTAAATGGGTTACCTCCCATTCTAGCTATTAAATTTTCAGACAAGCCCCAGATCATGCTATCAAGAATGGATCCAGTCACTATTTGGGTTTTCCCCCAACACTACATGCCCCGAGACAAAGGCAGACTGTGCCAGCGACAGACTTGTCAGAAGAAGCTGCCTCTCAGTTGTGCTGTGGGTGCCTCGAGATCCAACAGAACACTGCAGACGTTTTCCCTCCACGCTTGAGACTCTACTGTTGCCAAAAATAACTAGACAGGCAGGTTTGGATCTAGGAAACTTTTTAGCTCATAGACATATTCAATAATGGAAATACTGGTCCAAAATTTCCTACAGAGACCTCTGCTTTGGAAATGGTTTTATTTATATACATAGCTACAAAAATACCATTTTTGAAATAGTTATGTGGGGCCCAATGTTTAATCTTTCTGTGACTTCTAGAGAAGTTCTTATAACAGTAAAATAAAAAACTTTTCTGTTTTTCTTCAGCAACCATGTCTATAAGCATAACCAAGATTTAAAAAAAAAGGAAAACAGAGCCCATTCATCTACTTGTAATTTGATGCTTCATTGATAAGGACTTTCTTTTCCTGAAAATCTGGATGCATTTTGCTTTCTTTTGTTTTTTAGATACTCTCCTATATTTAGGCAGGCAAAAATGGTTGTGGATATTTTTATTTCATTTAATGCTTAACGATGCTGTATTGTCCTTATGCTGCTCAAAATAAGTTTCATAATTCTTATAATTCCAAGGGAGTTTTGAATTCCCTGGAAAACACTGCAAAATGTTTTAAATCTCATTAAATCCAAAAAATGCTCTTTAATCAGCAGAATGTGAGCCACTCCATTTTCCACTTTCTAACATCACCTTAATTGACTCAAAGCTCAAGTCCACTGTTACTGCTCCAACACTGGATGGAAAAAAAAAAAAAAAGTAGGCATTTTCCTGTAGCAGAGACAGTGGGGACTTGAGCCAAAACCAGGAGAAGCAGTAAGAGATCTTCATTCATTAGACCTTTTTACATTTCAGGCTGGTGCTGAAAATACAGCAGCAAACAAAACTCAGACCTAACAAGCTCAGAAGAGAAACAGACTTAGGTTTTAAAGTTGTGTGATTCAAGGGCTTGGCTCTGCTACTCCTGGTACCAACTTTAAATTACTAAATTACACAAAGCCTTTATTTTTTCATCTGCAAGATGGGGCAATTAGTTCCTGCTTTCCTACCACCAAAATTGTTTGTAGAGTCAAATGATGTAAGTTACATATAAAAGTACTTTGTAGGCCAGATACAGTGGCTCACACCTGTAATCCCAGCACTTTGGGAGGCTGAAGTGGGCAGATCACCTGAGGTCGGGAGTTTGAGACCAGACTGGCCAACATGGTGAAATCCTTTTCTTTAATAAAAATACAAAAATTAGCTAGGCATCGTGGTGGATACCTGTAATCCCAGCTACTCAGGAGGCTGAGGCAGGAGAATCGCTAGAACCTGGGAGGTGGAAGTTGCAGAGAGCCAAGATGGCAGCTCTACACTCCAGCCTGGACAATAGAGCAAGACTCTGTTTAAAATTTTTTTTAAAAAGTATTTTGTAAACTATTTAGACTCTGAGAAACACAAAATATTACTTTCACAAAGAGAAATGGAGTAAGCTATTTTAAAATTAAACCTATTATGATTTCCTAGTTGCTGTTAAGAGACTATCACTGCAGTGAAGGTATTTTCTGCCTATCCTGAAAGTTTTGGTCAAGAGGATTATCAGAAGGCAAGACTACTGAACACATGTTCTGTTACCTCTTTAACATGCAGGACAAGCATACAGGAACTGTTAACAGAATGTAGTATCATCTGCGTGCAGGCCAGGCCCTGTATGAAGCACGGCCTCCAGTGCTCTCTCTCCAGCTGTTGGATGTTTTCTGGATTCAAATCATTCACTGTCATGACAAGCAGACCCTCCAATATGAATAATGGCACAAATACAAGAGAAGTTTACTCCTTGCTCACGTGAACACCAAAATAGGTGTTCTGAAAGGAAGAGGCTGTTCTCTAAGCAGTGTTTGGAGCACCAGGCTTCACCATCTTTAACAGAGTTCCCAAGGTCAGTAAGTTTGTCTGCATGGAGGCAACAGCAAGGAAAGAAGAGGGCAAGAAAACTCACTTGCTCCTTAACCACTTCTGCCTGGAAGTGAAGCGTATCACTTCTGCTTACACTCCACTGGCAAGAACTCGTCACGTGGTCCCAACTACCTGCAAGAGGAACTAGAAATTACAGTCTCTGGGTGCACAGCCATGACTTCATAATATGGAAGGGAATCATTAATTTTGGTGGACAATTTGTTTGCAGTCTCTGCCACAGTATCACTTACACAAAAGGCCCAAGGAATGTCACAGCTGAAGGGGACCTAGACGTCATCTCTCTCAGCATTTCTCAACCTTTTTTGACTATCGCCTACAGAATGAAATACATTTTACATCATAATTCAGTATACCACACATATGTGGGTATCTGAAACATTGTGTAAAATGTTTTTCCTGCTCAAGCATGATCCACTGATATTTTCTATTCTTTAATTCCAATCTATGTAATTTTCTTTTCTTTTCTTTTCTTTTCTTTTCTTTTTTTTTTTTTTTTTTTTTTTTTTTTTTGAAACAGAGTTTAGCTCTGTTGCCAAGGCTAGAGTGCAGTGCACAATCTCGGCTCATTGCAACCTCCTCTTCCTGCGTTCAAGCAATTCTCCTGCCTCAGCCTCCCGAGTAGCTGGGATTACAGGTATCTGCCACCACGCCTGGCTAACTTTTGTATTTTTAGTAGAGATGGGTTTTCACCACGTTGGCCAAACTAGTCTCAAACGCCTGTCCTCAGGTGATCCGCCCACCTAGGCCTCCTAAAGTGCTGGGATTACAGGCATGAGCCACTGCACCCAGGCATAATTTGTTATTTTTAATCGCAGTTTTGATGCACTAACTTGATTTCTCAGTCTACTATTGGGTTTTGACCCACATTTGGACCTCGCTCATTATTTAGAAGTGACACAAATGAGGTTCAGAGGAGGAGTTCTGTGACACACCTGAAGTCACAGGTAGTTGAAGCAGTGTTGGGCCCACACCTGCAAGCACCAGCCATTAGATCAGGGATTTTTTTTTCAAACAATACATGTTATTTGGTTAAATTTTAGATCAAGTATGTTTTGTTGTTGTTAATAACATATTATTTATTTAACAAGAAGAGAACAGTCTCATCAATGTCATCGAGAAACTATATCCTTTAGCATATTTGCTCATGGCCTCATGGTGGCAAGATGGCTGCCACTCCAGGTATCTTTGCTGGAAACATCTTAATACATTTGACATAGGCAAATGCTTACCTGCAAAGTATTATTGGTATAATATATTATTCTCTAAATCTACATATTTTTTAAATTTGAAGATGACCACCAATAAAACTATCAACAGTGGTTTATATTTATATAGGTAGTTTGAATCTTGAGTTAGTTGAAAAATAAGGATTTAACTCTTTTCTCTTTCATACATCTGTCTTAACACAGAACTCAATTTTATCTTAAAAACATTTAAATTCTGAAAACTTCTTGCCTTAGAAATTCTAAATTTACTTTAAAATTTCCACACTTAAAAAAAACCTTCTAAATACACAGGTATGCAAAACTTTAAAATGGTATGTGTGTTTTTTTATTCTCACGATGTTTTCGATTATAGAGTTGCTTGGAACATCTAACTAAATAACAGCATTTGGAAACAGAATAGCTCCATCCTCATCAGAAACACAGCCCTCTCAATTTTGAAGGAGGAATGGTCATTAAGAAGCAAAAACATCTCTGAAATGAATACACCCTCTTTAAATTCAGTTGTATTTTTGTTTTTCTTACATTCTATGCAGGCTTATGATGTTCTTGTGATCCCCTGCCAACATTTTTGAGTAACAAGACTGTGTGGGAAAAAAAAATGCTTTTTTGAGTACACATCATGCATTTTTCTAAAAGAATTGTACTGCACAGGGTAATTAATATTATAAATAGTGAGTGTTTTGTACGAGGAAGCTGCTAGGTGTGGGTTCCAGCTGGCTAGGTGAGTGTTTACCCAACTAAAAAACTCACTCTGAAGGCACAATAGTGTCATTATGCTACATGGGTGGAACGGGAGAGGAGCTTGGGGAAACTACTCTAGGAAAGATTCTCGTCATTTCCTCGAAGTTACCAGAAATTGCTCTATAATTCTGGAATCTGACTTAATTTCTGGTGGCATCCACCTGGTATCAAGTAGTAGGAGAGCAGAGTGAATCTGGCAATGTGGACTTTAGGCACAACGAGACCCAATTCCAAGACCTACCTCTCCCCCTTACTGCCTATGTGACTTTGGACAATTTGCGTAACCTCTCCAAATCCTCAGTTAATTCATCTGTAAAGCAGGAATACCTTCATTACAGGGTTTTGTGAGGATTAAATGAGATAATGCACGTACAGCACTTGGGAAAATGGTATATGGAAAATGTTCAATAATTGCTATGATTAAATTAAATTGTAGAACCCAAAAAGAAATTTCACAAGTAATTATAAAGCTATTTTCTAAATCACTCATGAGCAGATGTCCTTGAGCTAGAGAAGCATTATTACTACTGTTGTTTTTTTGTTTTTTCTTCTTTTTTGAGACAAAATCTTACTCTGTCACCCAGCTGAGTGCAAGTGGTGTGATCACAGCTCATTGCAGCCTCAATCTCCCAGGCTCAAATGATGTCCAAACCTCAGCCTCTTGAGTAGTTGGGACTACAGGCGCACACCACCATGCTTTGCTGTTTTGTTTTGTTTTTGTTTTTGTTTTTTGTAGAAATGAAGTCTCCCTATGTTGACCAGGCTGATCACAAACTCCCAGACTCAAGCAATCTTCCCTCCTCAGCCTTCCAAAGAGCTGGGATTACAGACGTGAGCCACCATGCACAGCTGTGCATTATTATTTTTATAAAACTCCATTATTTGTTAAAAAGGCCTCTATTGGCTGAATTTGGTTCTCTCCAAAATTTAATGAAAAGGCCCTTTACCGGCATCATGTGGCAAAATAACACAGTAGAGTAATACGTGTTTAAGAAAAAAAGACCTGGCCGGGTGCAGTGGCTCATGCCTATAATCCCAGCACTTTGGGAGGCTGAGGCCGGCGGATCATTTGAGATCAGGAGTTCAAGACCAGCCTGGCCAAAATGGTGAAACCCTGTCTCTACTAAAAATACAAAAAATTAGCTGGGTGTGGTGGCTCGTGCCTATAATTCCTGCTACTTGGGAGGCTGAGTCAGGAGAATCACTGGAGCCCAGGAGGCAGACGTTGCAGTGACCTGAGATTACGCCATTGCCTGGGTGACAGAGCAAGACTCCATCTCAAAAAAAAAAAAAGGAAGAAGACGTTGGGCACGGTGGCTCACACCTGTAATCCTAGCACTTTGGGAGGCCGAGGCAGGTGGATTGCCTGAGCTAAGGAGTTTGAGACCAGCCTTGGCAACATGGTGAATCTGTCTCTACTAAAATACAAAAAATTAGCCAGGTGTAGTGGTGTGCACTTGTAGTACCAGCTACTCAGGAGGCTGAGGCAGGAGAATTGCTAGAACACGGGAGGTGGAAGTTGCAGTGAACCAAGATCACACCACTACACTCCAGTCTGGACTGGACGACAGAGTGAGACTCCATCTCTAAAAAAAAAAAAAAAAAAAAAAGAGAGAGAAAGAACTGCTGTATCATCAGTGTGATGTTGCAAGGTACATATCACATCCAAGTGTCATTAACTTACATGAGCCTCCCTTTGCCATTCACTATTGATCATTTCTGGCCCAGAATCCCTGACAAGAAATACTTCTGGGGGCTTTACTAGATTTCAGCACCAAAAACTTCAATAGATTCGGTCCTGGCTTGGTGATCTGATGCAATTAAAAACTTCAATAGATTCAGTCCTGGCTTGGTGATCTGATGCAATTAAAAACTTCAATAGATTCGGTCCTGGCTTGGTGATTTGATGCAATTAAAGGTAAATCTCTTTACATTGTTAAAAAATTTAGAGAACTAAACAACATTAAATAAATTCATGTTATCCTTGCTTATCTCTGAGATAATCTTTATAGGTAGAAACTGAGACAATTATCTCGGTAAATTATCTGCAAGTCACTCTTCCTCTCAGGGAAGGAAATCAGGGCTTTTCATCTACACGATTGCCTTGCTGTTGTCTGGCTGACGAAATCCAGGTTCTCTGGCTGGCTCTTAAGTATTTAAATCTTATAGATTTAGGAACTTGTGAACTTCAAGAATTATTTTCTATTTAAATATTACTTATTTTGAGAGAAGACTAAATCTCAAAATAAGTAAATAAACACCTGCATTAAAACATGATATTTTCTGGCTTTGGTAGCACTTTCCTTCTTACTTTAAGAACAAAATAATAGTAATTCAATATCTGTTTGTAAATTTAATTTCTACATCATATAGCATTAGATTGCCCCCATGAAAATACATTATTTCAAAAGCAATTTCACAGGAAATGCTAGTTCAACTCTTTGACAACAATACTATGACTTTAATTGTTTTATTCACTGCTGGATCCCCACCATCTAAAACTGCACCTGGCACATATTTGATACTGAATAAATGTTTTAGACATATAATTATATAAAATAATAATTTAAATAAAATTTTCTATACGATCATATGAAATCAAAATATAAATGTTAATTATTGTTCATTAAAATGAGACTATTGGAATAACTTATTGGTGGCCACACATTTTTTAAGAGTCAACAGCATAAAATTGAACAGAATGATATTCCTTTACATAAATAAATCCTGGATTCTTACAGTTCAAGTAAAAACCATCAGACACTATAAACTATTTTGATCAACTGAAACTATTCCTCTGCTCCAGGAACTGCTCCAACAAACAGAATTTTCCTGTTTGCAATTTTCAGCTGGCAGATGAGAAACGCATGAAGCTTTATCCAAATGGAAAACCCGGTCGTTCTTGGTAACGTACAGAAGGGGAGAAAACTGTCAGCTGTAAGGATTCGTCACTGGGGAGAATATTAAGCTGATGCAACTTACTCCTTTGAACAAGAACAAGGCATAGATGGAGGAACTTCTAATTTTCACATTTAACTGGAGTCTCATCACTATTACCCTTTCTCATCATTCTCTAGTTCTCATGCAATACTTAGTCACCCACTACACACACACATACAGACTCACACACTCACACACACACACCCTCATACACTCACAAGCCGATGGTTTCTGGGAATTTCTTGATGGGTTTTGAAGGGTAGGAGGTGGGGAAGAGATATCTTCCCACCTACCATTGCAGCCAGTGCCACCTAGCCTAGGAGTCATGGAGAAGAAGTGAGGCCAGAGTGGCAATGGGGACATTTCTTCTGGGTCAGCTTTCCCCTTGCCCCCCCTGCCTTCAAGTTGCATGGGAAAATGCACATTACTGATGACTACAGAGGCCCTCCTGGGAGGAAAAGCAATGTTTACACAATTATTACTGAGCTGGATTCCAAACTCTTTATTGTTTTAGTTGCCTGTTTTGTTTTAAATCACAGAGAGAATAGTTAGGAAGTACTTCGGAAACCAATCAAAAGGAGAAGCAACATGGACTAATACGGTGGTTCCCAGACTTTCTGGGTTTTGTGGACAAGTAATATGTGAGAAAAAAAGGGGGGTTGAGGAACTAAGAGACAGTTGGCAACTTCCCTTTTTCCAAATAAAACATCGGATCAATACCAAGTCTTATTAGCCACTATTGCCAGTTCTTCATAAAAGGGATAGCACTTTAATACCAAAAGAACGAAAGTTCAGACTAAAGGACTGTTCTTCTCAAGAAAGAGAATAGTTGATAACCTTAAACAACAGAGAGAGAGCAGACGCTGTTGGGGGTTCTGGGGTTGTGCCCAGATCTCAGATCCCTCCTATGGGTTCTCTGTGCTCATCCCCTAGCTTCTGTGCTTTGCTTTTGATAGCTTCCACCAGCGGCACCTTCAGAGGACAGCACTTGGGCTTCTAGGGATGGTTTGGGTTCATGTTTGGGAGTTTATCCCCCACTCCACACCCTAGTGTGGTCTATCACCTGACAGAAGGTGCCTGAGGATGGAAGCCCTGCTGCCTTCCTGGAGGTAAACAGCCTCTGTTTGCAGTTTTCAGCGGGCAGATGAGAAATGCATGAAGCTTTATCCAAATGGATAACCCAGTCATTCTTGGTAAAGTACAAGAGAGGAGAAAACTGTCAGCTGTAAGAATTTGTCACTGGGGAGAATGCATGCTACCGAGCTATCCGCATGCTCAGGCTGAGACTGGGATTTCCCCTGGAGTCATGCCCTTGCCTGGCTTCCCTCCAATCCCTGTCCTGTTTCCCCCACTCTCTGATTGGTTTCTCCTGGGAGCCATTCCTTAATATTTCACTTGTACGTACATCTTTGTCTCAGGGTCATCTTCTGGGAACCCTGGCTGAAGACAGATGGGTAAAAATGTCTTCTTAGATTGGTGCCAGTCTGTTCGTGGCCTTTGAGGGACAGTCTAGAGAATAGACTTGAACAAAAGGGCTGGGTCCAGTCCAAGCTTCACCAACAACCAGATGTTTGGCTTTGGCCAAGTCACAAAACCTTTAGCTTTACCTGCTCCACCCATGTCATACAGTGGCTGACCCGGAGGATATGGAATGAGGGCGAAGGTGGGGTCAACTCCACGAAGAGAGGCCGAAAAATATGTAGCTTATTTCTTTTTTTTTTTTCTGAGATGGGAGTCTCCCTCTGTTGCTCAGGCTGGAGGGCAGTACTGTGATCTCGGCTCACTGCAACCTCTGCCCTCCTGGGTTCAAGCGATTCTCCTGTCTCCCAAAAATGTAGCTTCTTTATCTCCTAAAGCTGATCCAGTCTTTGTTATAAGCCTATCCACTGTGTAAGGAGGACACCATGAAATTCCAGTCTCATCAACATAGTTTTATGCAGTCATTTAAATAGTCTCTGTGGAGAAATCATTCTCTTTCAGGCAAATGCTGTTTTTTTGGATTTCCTACTCCTCTCTGAGATGGCATCCTGGAGAATCAAGGGAGACTACAGGGCCTCTGAGTGGCAGGAGAAGGGTAACACTGAGAGCTCTGTGTGATGGCCTTGGGCCCATCTGCCTGCTCCCTGGTCTCTTGGCTCTGGCTGTTGGGCACTCTGCTGGCACTGGATGGCAGATCTGGGGGTTGTGAACAGGCAGTCAGCTCTCTGGGTTCAATCAGGGCAGAACCTGCTCCTCTGCTCTCTGGATACCCCCAGGCTCTCCCTGGCATTAGGGTCTCCTGAAGTTTGGCCATGACTTCCATTGGATGCCCATCCCGGATGGTGCTCTGTACTCCTAGCCACAGGTCACAATGGCCCTACTGTGGCGATTTCTGCTGGCAAGTTTCCCAGCCACACTCTCAGTCCCCATGCATTCCTCCATAGCCATGCAGGACATTTGGGGCTCTGCAACCACACGAAAGCAGAGGTGTGCTAACACAATATGTGTTAGCACATATGTGTTATATGTGACAGTATGACAGTCTGCCCAGACACACTGTCCATCACTTTGTGGATAGTACAAGGTGTCTCTGCAAGGAGGCATCCTCCCAAATACGAATGGGGTAAATGTCCTTGTCTTTGAGCTTTCTCCTAAACTTATCCAAAATATGTCACCCATCTGAAAAGGAAATGTCAGGACTCAAAGTTCACGCTTCTCTTACCTTCATCTCATTCTCCTCCCCGCAAGCCACTAAGGACCAGAGAAATGACACTTTTTTTTTTTTTTTTTTGAGATGGAGTCTCACTCTCACTCTGTAGCCAGGCTGGAGTGCAGTGGTGCGATCTCAGCTCACTCTCTCACTCCAACTCTGCCTCCTGGGTTCAAGAGATTCTCCTGCCTCAGCATCCCGAGTTGCTGGGACCACAGGCACATGCCACCACACACAGCTTATTTTTTTGTATTTTTAGTAGAGGGAGGGCTTCACCATGTTGGCTAGGATGGTCTCAATCTCTTGACCTCAATCTCTTGACAGGTTTTCACCACATTTGCTAGGCTGGTCTTGAACTCCCAAACTCAGGTGATCCACCTGCCTCGGCCTCCCAAAGTGCTGGGATTATAGACGTGAGCCACCATGTCCAGCCGACCTTTCTTTTTTCTTCTCTCAGGTTGGCCAGAGTTAGTGCTTACAAAGGGGGGCCACAGTGTACAGTTGTACAGACTGTGCCCTGCACAAGAATGCCCAAATGAGACAGCATGTACCTACTTTTATGTTCACCCAGCTATAAGTGAGCTGAGCTGACACTGGGCTGTGTCTACTTAGAGCAAGAAGACCATTTTTAAAATTTGCACAAAGGTATTCTAAGGGCTACCAGCAGCTCTGGTCACATCCATTCTCTCCTGAAAGCAGTATCCACTCTTCTTCTCTGGAGCTACAATGGCTATCAGGGAACATGATTTACAAGGAAGAGGAAGGATGTACACATTGCTTAATGATTCAAAACATGATCCACATTTTCGAGGCTGAAGTACTTTGAGGCCAAAAGGGGTTTTTGTGGTCAGCACCTGTTGTGATTTTGTCATGAACTCAGCCCTGGTCTCTGTGGGGGTGAACGCAAGGGTTATGTAAGACAGGACCCCTAGAGGAGAGCTCACGTGACCTTTAGTGAGCAGTGCTGGAAAACATGCAGTCAGATACCAGTTGACCAGTTCGGGCCTTCATCCTGTGGAGCTTCAGGGTGAACACAGGCCGTGAGGTCTGGGGCATGCAGAGAAGGTTGGCATCTGTGTCTGGAAAACAGGTGGGAAGGGCCTTGCTGGCCTCGTGGCACAATCCAAGTTCTCATTTCAGAAATATAGGCCAGGTGTGGTGGCTGGGTCAGGTGCAGTGGCTGAGTCAGGTGCAGTGGCTCACGCCTATAATCCCAGCACTTTGGGAGGCTGAAGCGGGTGGATCACCTGAGGTTAGGAGTTCGAGACAAGCCTGGCAAATGTGGTGAAAACCTGTCTCTACTAAAAATCAAAAAATTAACTAGGGGTGGTGCTGCACATCTGTAATCCCAGCTACTCAGGAAGCTGAGGCAGGAGAATTGCTTGAACCCAGGAGGCGGAGTTTGCAGTGACCAGAGATCGCACCTTTGCACTCTAGTCTAGGCAATAAAGCAAGACTCTGTCTCAAAAAAGAGAGAGAGAGAGAGAAAATCTTCATCACTGTAAAACTTTTCTCTATTACATCTACTTCCAATTCTCTTTTATAAAAAAAAAGCAAAGGAAAACTAAGCTTCTGGAGTTCTTCACATCTGTACCTAGAACAGGAGGGTTCCTGCTTTCCTTTAGCAAGGAAAGAAGATGCTGCCACAGATTTCAGCTCAACTGGTTTTTCATGGTCAGAAGAAATTCGAACATGATTATTAAAATAAAGCTTTCAAGTGGAAAGAACGACAATGCTGAGCAACTGTGGGTATAATCCCGCCTCCTCCACATGACACAGACCTGCCTTCAGTTGGTCCTCCAGCCCCCATAATTTCAGAAGACATGCGAGTGTCTACAGATACCCTTTATTTGGCTGGTGTCCATAATATGGACACCTGAGCCATTATGACCAAGCCTCCCTTTTATTTCACCTCGGATATATTCCTCAGGCTTTAAGGGTCATGCATTTGAATGCCTCCCTGATATACCTGTTCGTTGCCCAAAGGTAATTTGTGCCATTCAGTGCAATCAGGTCACTGAGAGTTGGCTTTGTAATCAGTATAATGGTCCTCCAAAAACCCCACAGACCAAGGAAGGGTCAGGCCATGTAATTGAAGAGGCTGCAGACTTGGGAGATTCACAGGAACTGATGAATGACCTTGTTTTTAGTGAACTAGGGTCAATACCTACTTTGATCCTATAAGTAAATCTATTTCTAAATGTATGTAATATCCATAAATATTATAGATTGTTTCTGATGAAGTCAGAGAGAGAGGCAGAGAGTGAAAGAAGAAAGAACAAAATGCTTTGCTATTAAGGATGATAAAAAGGTATATTTACGGCTCTTCTCAGGAGATGTTTTTGGGTGTTTTTTCCTTTTTCTGTATTTATCAGAATAGATGCACTATGAAAAAATAATGTAATACATAAATTCTAGTTATATTAGCATAAAAATGAAAAGTAATCACAGAAAATGATTACAGTGTAAGTATGCTTATAAATTTAATGTTTTTCTTTGTGAAAGATGTGGTGCATGATTTCCAGTGGAAAAAAACAACATGTTTATTCCATATCTTAAAGTGGACTTTTTTAATATAAAAAAGGGAAAAATACCCAGGATGCTTAGGTAAGTTAATATAATTACAATTAGCCTGAACAACTCTCCGTACTGCTCTGAAACACTCACTAACATTTAACAGAAATGCCAAGTCTGATGTGCTAGAAAATGAGAATAGTAATATTCATGCTTGCCCTGTCCATCCCACAGGGTTATTCTGGAGGGTTATCCTAGAAGATAAAATGAGCCAGTAGTAAGTGTAACTCAGCACCAGCACAGGGACTTTTCTTTCCATTCTATCACAGCACTCTGTGTCAAGACCCAGCGCCGTCTGTGTGTGGAATAAGGAGTACAAGTGCCGAGTCACTGAAAAGGATTCACATCCACACAAGAGTTTGGATGAAGCTTAGCAAAGTCTCAGAGATATGCCAGCTTTCTTCCAATGGACAATCCAGAAGCCCTGCGCAGGCAGCTGTGGATGGAAGGAACGTTCCCTGGGTGCTGAGGCGACAGCTAACATGTCTTCTACTCCAGGCTGACCTGTGGTGCCACCTTGCAGTATGACAATGAGAGGAAATAAAAGATCAGTATTTTTAAGATTTCATCTAGAAAAAGATGTACACTTTTGTCCCCTCAACTTCTCTCTGTCCCCCAATTTACCAATGGCCTTCTTTCATTGATGGCCCAGTTTTCAGGTTCCCTGAGGCAGAATTAGGTAAATGGATAAGAGAAAAAGGAGATCAAAAAGGCAAAAGGTAGTAGGGAGGCGCCCTGAGGACCAGCGCCACAGAGGCTGAGACTTGGAGAAGAGAGCTGATTAGAAAGTGAAGAGGAGACATCAAAAGAGGGAGAAGCTCTGGATCGCCTAGTGAGGAGCCAAGTCCCTCGGAGATGTTTCTACGGACTGTGGACTGAATCACAAAGTACAACCATGGGATCACTGGAAGATAAAAGTTCTTTCAGAAACAGAATTAAAGATGTGAACAGCCCTTTGACTGCTTTTGGATGCTAGACCAGGTTTCTTTGGATGATCTACTGAGCAGCACTGGGCCACGGGAGGCTGTGGTGTTTATTCAGGTGTTTATTCAGGCTCTCTGGCTAGGATGTGTTTTCATCACCTCTACATTGTCTGAATGGTAACATTTCACTGACAAAACTCAAATGATCACTCTAGTGAAGGTTTAGTAATGAGGCCTATCTAATGTGCCTCAAAAATTCCTACAACACTAGAAGCTCTCTCAGATCCCCACAATGATGTGGAAGGCAAAAGATTCTGTTTTCTGCATGAAAGTGGGGGTTTCTCAGGATACAAAGCATAAGATAGGCCAGTGGAAATTAATATGGTATTCATTAGTCTTCTTTATTTCCAGGTATACCACAGATTTTTTTAAACTTTAGCTAAGTCATCCTTTATAATTCTCCCAAGGATGTAGCAAGAGAATATATTAGATTACCATTTGTATCTGTAGCAGTTGTGCCATATTGAGTATTTTATTACAATGAGCAATATTATCACAAGGCTGGTATATCAGTCAGGGTTCTGGACACCCCGTCGCCCAGTCAAGTTGTCACATAAAATGAGGCATCACAGCTGGATTTATGAAATTATAAATAAAGCCATATTCTCATTCTATAGAATACAGTGTAATATGCATCTCTGCTTGTTAGCCTGAGAACCAACTAGGGATTCATCTTTTGGGACAAGGGCATGCCTGAAGTTGAGGGATTCCCCTTAGATGTTTTCCTTTCCCTCCTGACGGGCCAGTCTTCATGGAAGTTGAAGTGAGTGGATGCTAAATGTGGAGTCAGCAGTAGACTGGGAACAGGAGGGCAGAGGGCCTGGCAAGAGCCCACAGGGGCTTCATGGGGTTTCCAAAGAGGCTTCCCATTGTGTGTCCACCAGATCACGTCCACAGAAACCATTTCTTCCCTCAAGAAACTTCCCAGACCTCTTACCACCACACAAGGGATTTAAGAACTGGACAATCTTTTGGGGATATCCAGCAAAGGAGATGGTGAGGCAGCTTACAAAGGAAACAAAGGGAGTTCTTAGATGGTTGTTGAGCTCAGATGTCAGTCCCAGAGAGCCGATTTCTCTGCTTTGCTTTGTCTCTTAGTATTCATTTTGCTTTGCAACCAGAAACACATTTTAGTTTGAAATCGTAACCAATCCGCGCCCTCCCTCTCCTGCGTTAGGGTGCACCCACTCTTTTCAGGCCCAATCAGGCAGCGATATGCCTTACATCCAGACAAGGAGTAAATATCATTCTGGAGTCCTCAGTGAATATCATTCTGAAGTAATTGCTTCTTTATAATAATGGCTTACAAGTAACTCATTACCTTCTCACCAGCCAAAAATATTCATTTCTCCAGGGCATACCTACATGATGGTAAGTAAATATGGGAGGAAAGAACCGCTTTACAAGGAAATATGAATTAATTTCTTTTCATGGAAACCAGTTTGACAGACTGGTAGTTCTGCCCTGATTCTTCGATGGGTGCGTTCCTAGTTGATTAATTCTCAAAACAAACAAAATGTTGGCATGCTAACTTGCTGCCCAGTCCCCAAGGTAGATCTAATTTCTCTCTCCCTCTCTCTTTCTCTCTCTCTCCCTCCCTCTCTCTCTCTCTCTCTCATTGCTTAGCATGCATTGTACGTCTCTTCTGGGTTATAGGTCTTGTGGTATAATTATTTAGGTACACATCTTATCTTCCTCACTATGTTGTAAGCTCCTTGATCTTTGTGTGATTCATCTTTACACCTTGCACAGCACTTAGTACGGGGCTTCCCTTTCAGTAATCACTCTATAAATATAAACAACGTAATGATAATGTGTATTTGCCGTGCAAAAGCCAATTCAGACTTACTAAGATGCCTTTAATACACAGCATTGTGCTATCCCTGAGAAGGAATATGGTTTCCAACAAGCAGAGAGACATTTGCAACAAAATGGATAAACCCAAGGATGTTATGCTAAGTGAAATAAGCCAGACACAAAAAGAAAAATACTACATGATCTCGTGTAAATGCAGAACTTCTTTTCTAAAAAAAAAAAAAAAAAGTTGAATAAGTAGAAACAGAGTCAAATGGTAGTTACCAGGGGCAGAATGGGAGAAATAGGTCAAAGAGTACAAATTTGCAGTTATGTAGGATGAAGAAGTCTATAGATGTAATGCACAACATGAGGACTACAGTTACAAATACTGTATTATATACCAAAAATTTGCTAAGAGAGTAGATTTTAGGTGCTCTTAACACAGAGACATGCAAAAGATAACTATGGAAGGTGATAGATTTGACTACAGTAATTGTTTCACTGATTATATGTGTATCAAAATATCATGTTGTGTACCTTAAATATATATAATAAATACATTTATAAATAAAATATGATCATGCTAGTCACATGAGAGTTACTTGCACACAGAACAACTAGATATGACATGTAGAGGTTATTAGTGAGCTACCTTTTGTTTCAGTTAGTGTTTTCTTGAGTTTAGTACAAAGACAAACACTAAAAATTATTCAAAATAAGGGATACAATATTATGTAATACATAGGCTCTAAAAATATTCCTGTAAGTGCATTGAGAAGTACCAATATATATGTAGGAAAATAAGATAGTAAATATAACTTAACAAGCAAGATAATTTTATTTTAATAAAAACTGTATCATTAAGAATGAGGGTCTTAACCTGATTTTAAAGTTCTTTTGTAAGACAAGCAGTAATCGCAGGGAAAAAAACCCTTTTAGAAACCTTATATGTCTTAAAAAAAAACACAAGCAAGAATAGCAGGAATAAAAACTTCAAAAAAAGGATAAATTATGTGTGAAAGTAGTAGTGTTACCTGATATGAAAATGAATTATAAAGCCTCTGTAATTAAAACTGGGTCTGGTACATAAAGAGAGAGATGACAGACCAATAGAAAGAAACAGAAAATGTAGAAATAGAATGAGTTTCATATAAGAATTTAAAGTTTTATAAACTTGGCATTTTAAATCAGTGGTAGAAACTGTATGTTTTAGTAGATGATAAAGGATAACTGGAGAACGGCAAGGATTAGTGTTAAACTGCATCCATTCCTCACACCACATACCACGATAAATTCCAGATAGATAGGAGACTTAAACATAAAAAATAAAATCGCATAGTAAGTAGAAGAAAACAACATTAGTGAATTTATAATCTGGGAGAGGAAAAACTTTGCTAACTACAACTCAAATACCTAGAACAATGAGGGGAAAGGATTGGTGTATGATTTTTTTAATAAAATAAAATGGATCATGCTAGTGAAATGTTATATACAAAACAACCAGACATTACATGTAGAGGTTATCAAAGCGCTACCTCTGTTAGTATCTTTCCAGTTTAGTATAAAAACAAACATTGATCTTTATCTTTGTCCAAATCATATGAATTGTAATCCCCAAGGTTGAAGACGGCGCTTGGTGGGAGGTCAAAGAGTCATGGAGGTAGATATCTCCCTTGGGACTGTGTCATGATAGTGAGTGAATTCTCATGAGATCTAATTGTTTAAAAGTTTGTAGCACCAGCCAGGCGTGGTGGCTCACATCTGTAATCCCAACACTTTAGGAGGCCGAGGCAGGTGAATCACGTCAGGAGTTCGAGACCAGCCTGACCAATATGGTGAAATCCCGTCTCTACTAAAAATACACACACACAAAATTAGCTGGATGTGGTAGCAGCTGCCTGTAGTCCCAGCTACTTAGGAGGCTGAGACCGGAGAAATGCTTGAACCTGGGAGGTGGAGGTTGTAGTGAGCCAAGATCTCATCACTGCACTCCAGCCTGGGCAACAAAGAACAAAACTCTGTCTAAAAAAAAAAACAGTTCATAGCACCTTCTCCCATTCTCCCATCTCTCTCTAACCCTTGCTATGACCATGTGAAGTGCCACTAAGAACTTTGCCTTATGCCCTGACTGTAAGTTCCCTGAGGAACCATGAGTCAGTTAAACCTCTTTTCTTATAAATTACCCAGTCTCAGGTATTTCTTTACAAATTAAAACAGACTAATACAGAGGAGTGAGGCATTACTATAAAGATATCCAAAAATGTGGAAGCAGCTTTGGAACGCAACAGGCAAAGGTTGGAAGAGTGTGGAGAGCTCAGAAGACAGGAAAATGAGAGAAAGTTTGGAACTGCCTAGAGACTGGTTAAATGGTCATGACCAAAATGTTGGTAATGATATGAATAATGAAGGCCAGGCTGAGGAGGTCTCAGATGGAAAAGAGGAACTTTCCGAGAACTGGAGCAAAGGTGACTTTTCTTATGTGTTAGCAAAGAGCCTGGCTGTATTGTGCCCCTGCCTTAGGGAATCTATGAATATTGAACTTGAGAGTGATGATTTTGGGTACATGGTGGAAGAAATTTCTTTGTGTGTGTGTGTGTGTGTGTGTGTGTGTGTGTGTGTTTTCTTTTTTTTTAATTTTTTTAATTATACTTTAAGTTCTGGAGTACATGTGCAGAACATGCAGGTTTGTTACATAGGTATACACATGCCTTGGTGGTTTGCTGCATCCATCCCCTGGTCATCTACATTAGGTATTTCTCCTAATGTTAGCCCTCCCCAATCCCCCCACTCAATGCTATCCCTCCCCTAACCCCCCACCCCCAACAGGCCCCAGTATGTGATGTTCC
This sequence comes from Aotus nancymaae, assembly GCF_030222135.1. Taxonomy (NCBI): domain Eukaryota; kingdom Metazoa; phylum Chordata; class Mammalia; order Primates; family Aotidae; genus Aotus; species Aotus nancymaae. The sequence continues at coordinate 33,402,879 of NW_026988419.1, read as the reverse complement.
TCTCCCTGTGTCCATGTGTTCTCTTTGTTCAACACCCACTTATGAGTGAGAACATGCAGTGTTTGGTTTTCTGTTCTTGTGTCTGTTTGCTAAGAAAAATGGCTTCCAGCTTCATCCATGTCCCTGCAAAGGGCATGAACTCATCCTTTTTCATGGCTGTATTCCATGGTATATGTGTGCCACATTTTCATTATCCAGTCTATTTTTGATGGACATTTGGGTTGGTTCCAAATCTTTGCTATTATAAACATACGTGTGCATGTGTCTTTATAATAGAATGTTTTATAATCCTTTGGGTATATACCCAGTAATGGGATTTCTGGGTCAAATGGTATTTCTATTTCTAGATCCTTGAGGAATCACCACACCATCTTGGTGGAAGAAATTTCTAAGCAGCAAATTGTTCAAGATGTGGGCTGGCTGCTTCTAACAACCTATGCTCATATGCATGAGCAAAGAAATGATGTGAAATTGGAACTTATATTGAAAATGGAAGCAGAGTGTAAAAGTTTGGAAAACTGTCAGCCTGGGCATATGGTGGGAAAGAAACGCCTATCTGGGGGGAAGGAATTCAAGATGGCGGCAGAAATTTGCATAAGTAAAAGGGAACCAAATGCTAATAGCAGAGACATTGGGGAAAAGACCTCGAAGGCATTTCAGAGAACTTTGTCACAGCTCCTGCCACCATATGTCTAGTGGCCTAGAAGGGAAGAATGGCTTTATGGCCGGGCCCAGGGCCCAGTAGCCCCACTGCAGCCTCAGGACACTGCTCCCAGCATCCTAGTCACTCCAGCTCTAGCCATGGCTCAAAGGGGCCCAGGTACAGCTCAGCCACAGCTTCAAAGAATGCTAGCTATAAGCCTTGGCAGTTTCCCTGTGGTGTTAAGCCTGTGGGTGCACAGAATGCAAGAGTTGAGGCTTAGAAGCCTCTGCCTAGATTTCAGAGGATGTATGAAGCCTGCTGCAGGGGTGGAACCCTCATAGAGAACCTCTACTAGAGCAGTGCGGAGGAAAAATGTAGCACTGCAGCCCCCACACAGAGTCCCCACTGAGGCACTGCATAGTGGAGTTGTGAGAAGAGTCACCATCTTCTAAGACCCAGAATGGCAGATCCACCAGCAGCTTGCACCATGCACCTAGAAAAACCACAGGCACTCAACACCAGCCCATGAGAGCAACTGTGGGGGCTGAACCCTGCAAAGCCACAGGATCAGAGCTTCTCAAGGCCTTGGGAGCCCACCCCTTGCACCAGTGTGCCCTGGTTGTGAGACATGGAGTCAAAGGAGATTATTTTGAATCTTTAAGATTTAATGACTGCCCTGCTGGGTTTTGGATTTGCATGGGGTCTAGCCCCTTTCTGTTGGCTCATTTCTCCCTTTTGGAATAGGAGTATTTACTCAATGCATATACCCCCATTGTATCTTGGGAGTAACTAACTTGTTTTTTTATTTTACAGGCTTATAGGTGGAAGGGACTAACCTTGTCTCAGATGAGACTTTGGACTTTGGACTTTGGACTTTGAGTTAATGCTGGAATGAGTTAAGACTTTGGAGGAGTGCTGAAAAGGGATGATTATATTATGCAATGTGAGAAAGACATGCAATTTGGAATGATATGATTTGGATCTGTGTCCTCACCAAAATCTCATGTCAAATTGTAATCCCCAATATTAGAGATGGTGCCTGATGGGAGATAATTAGATCAAGGTGAATTTCCCCCTTGGTATTGTGTCATAATATGAGTGAGTTTTTGTGAGATCTAGTGTTTAAAGGTGTGTAGCACCACCACCACTTCCTCCTGCTCCTGCCATGCAAGACACCTGCTCCTGCTTTGACCTAAGTTCTGATTGTAAGTTCCCTGAGGCCTCCCCAGAAGCAGTTGCTGCCATGCTTCCTGTATAGCTTGCAGAACCATGAGCCAGTTAAACATCTTTTCTTTATAGATTACCCAGTCTCAGGTATTTCTTTATAGCAGTGCAAGAATAGATTAATACAATGTATTTTACTATATATAATAAAAGAAACTCTGCCAGGTGCAGTGGCTAATGCCTGTAATCCCAGCACTTCGGGAGGCCAAGGCAAGTGGATCACTTGAGGCCAGGAGTTTGAGACCAGCCTGACCAACACAGAAAAACCCTGTCTCTACTAAAAATACAAAAATTAGCCAGGAGTGGTTGTGTATGTCTGTAATTTCAGCTACTTGAGAGGCTGGGGCACAAGAATTGCTTAAAACCAGGAGGCAGAGGTTGCAGTTAGCCAAGATTGCATCGCTGCACGCCAGCCTGGGCAACATATCAAGACACTCTTTAAAAAAAAAAAAAAGAAAGAAACAGATAAAAAAAGAAAGCTTTGCATCACAAAAATATCCCATAAGTAAAGTATAAAAACAAATGATAAATTTGGAAAAAGTATTTGCAACTGATATTACAGATAAGAGTTAGTATTCTTAATATATTTGATGATATAAAGGAATCATTGTCAACTTTTTAGGTGTAATCCTGCTCTGGTGGTTCTGTTTTCAAAAAACAGTATTTAATGTTTAGAGAGAGTTATTCAAATATTTATGGTTGAAATAATATGCTGTCTTGAATTTGCTTCAAAATAATAAGAGGTGAGAGGAGAGAATAGATAAAATTAGAGTGGCCATAAATTGGAAATTATTGAAAGTGGATGACAGGTACATAGAGGCCCATTACACTATTTGCTCTCCTTTTCCATGTGTTTGAAATTTTCCATACTTAAAACGATAAAATATTTTTGGAAAAATCTATATAAAGCACACAATTAGCTTTCAATAAACGTCAACTCCTCTCATTAGAGTCATGCTCAATACATGTGTGTGAACATGAATGGAATTTGAACACAGTCATACACATTTGGCCTAATAAATCCTTATCTGTTGTATTTTTTTTTACATAAAAGCTATCATCTCTATTATTATGGCTGACTAGATGCTCTGAGAAACTCCCGTACTGCAAAACAATAAATCCTATTGAAGATACACTCTGAGACATGACTGTTACATGAGAGACAGAGGATGTGTTCAGAGCTCCTTCTCTAAGCTCCAAAAACTCACCTGAGATAAGAGGTGCCAGGAACTGGGGCAGCTGGAAGGGACAGGGTTACCTAAGGCTGGTTGAGCAATAGCATGGCCCTCTGTGGCAGAGGAAAAGAACTCCAGATTTCCTAGACTAGCTGAGACCCTCAGTAGGAGGGGTAGTATTACCAGTTATTAAAATATATTATAAAGCCTCTATAATTAAAACTGTGGTTTGGCTATGTGAAGAGAGTGAGAGCAGATCAAGGGAATTTCAAGTATAGAGCCTGCTGGTCACCAGCAGAATCAAATCATATCTGGGGAAAACCTTTCCAATCCTCAATTTATTTCTCACTAATTAAGATCAAGTAATGAATGAACAATCAAAGATCGACAAACTCACACAAATGCAAGCCACTCTAAGAGGTGACAGAAACAACAAAAACAAAAATCAAACAAACCCCCCCTCCCAACAACAGATATGGACGCTTTCAGAAATAGATACTGGAGCTATTAGATACAGAATATAGAACAGCCATACATACAATGCACAAAGTTGTAAAGGATTCAATTACAACTATGACCAATTGATAAAATACGAGGAAATGAACAAATTTAATTTTTTTTCAACTAAAAACTTTGGAAGTAAAAAATAAAATTTTAAAATAGAAATCTTAATCAAAGACTGCGGCATCAGTTTACCGTTCAAAGAAGAGACAAATAGTGCATTGAAAGCGGTCTATTTTAAAAATTACCAAAATTTTAGCATAAAGTAATAAGAAAAAGGTGAAAAATATATAGAAGGTAGAAAGAGAAGGAATAATACATATCTCATGAGAATCCCAGAAAAAGTACAGAGTTAAATGAGAAGAGGTAATATTTACAGAAATAATAATAGCTATGAAAATTTCCCAGAATTAATTAAAACCATGAATCCACAGATTTAGGAAGAAAAATTAATACCAAGCATGATAAACAAAAAGAAATACATGCCATCATAGTGAAACTGCATGTCACAGGTTGTATTATCCGCAAGTAGTTGGTGAGGCAGGATATTTATTAGGGATTAACACCTATGAAAGGTCAAAGGAAGAAATTCAGCTGCAATAGGCACAGAGCCTAGGCCAAATCCAAGGAGGGCACTGGTGCATATGCAGCCTGTCAGGATTGTCCGGCAGTGGACCCAGATAATCAGGCCTTTAGACCCCCACCAAGATAAATCACCGGGTGTGGGCCAATCCAGGATGGGTGTACCTGGGGCCAAGTTACTCTCTGTTCTTGAGGCAATCATAGCTGGAGATTATCTGCTGATACCACTCCCAGCACCTGCTGCAAAAATATCCCTATTGAAGAGGTATCTGGGCAGGCATCTTTATATTCACCACAGTCCACCCCTTGCACCACTCAAATCTATTTCTTCATATGCCTTCAGCTCTTCCAGGGTTACAGTGTGCTTGTCTTTCTGAAGGAAACTTAGCATATGTTTGTTGCCATGTTAATTTGAGTTCACAAGTCTGGGCACTCAAAATATCGAGGGGGATTTACCCAGATGTCTGCATCCCAAAAGTGGGTCCATTTTTCCCCAATCAGGACCTTGTTTGTCCCTTCTAATAGGACAAACAACTGCCACTACAGCTGGACATAGGGCTGCAACTGATACCCATCATCTCCCTCCTCCACTATCCATTCTAGATTTCCCTCACTCTTAACTATGAGCTCTGCTGTCTTGGTGGCTAATGTCCCGATGTGATGCAGACTATAAAGGATCTGAATCCTTGGTCACTGTGTTCTTCTCGGGTGGGAGTTGCTGAACTTACCCACTTGCCAACAGAGATGGGCAAAGGAGTGCCCAAAAGCCACTATGTGGATCACTGGGTTGGGTGATGCAACCTATTTCTCTCTGCTCCCATTGTATAAGAACAGCCCTTCCTCCTCATTTAATTTTGGAGGGCAGATTTCAGCATATGCCTGATCACAGGAATACCAACATGTTTACTCATGTGGCAGGCCCCTGGATCTTCACAGTGCTTATCCCCCACCCTCTGCAGCATGTGTGTCTTAACTGAAGCTTCCAATTGCATCTTGCTCATCCAGCCCAACTCATCTAGCCCGAACAGCACAATATCATTGAGCTACTGAATCCATGTGATGTTTTGTAAACATACAGAGTGTCCAGATTGCTTCAGACTATGTCATGACAGAGGGCATAAAAGAACGTAACCTGGGACAACACTGTAAAAGTATGTTGGTATATTGCTGCCCATTCCATGTGGGTGTGAACTCTATGATCCTTTTTTTGATCAGAATAGAAAGAACACATTCACCAAATTAGGAGCTGCATATGATGCATCTGAGGCACACATTAATCTGCTGTATCAAAGAGGCCAGAATAGGCACAGGAGCTGCAACTAGAGATAGTAGTGGGTTGGCTTTGGGGTAGTCTGCTGTTATCCTCCCAGAATCTGAGTTCTTCAGGGCCAGACTGGTGACTTCAATGAAGAAAGGATGGGCACCTCCCCGCTACCCACTAACTCATTCTCTAGATCAGGGCTGGCAAGCTATGAGCTGACCTGTTTTATAAATAAAAGTTTTTTTAGAACACAGACATGCATGCTCATTTGTTTATATATTGCTCATGGCTGCTCTCTGCTACAAGAGTAAAGTCATTGAAACAGAGACATCTAACCAACAAAGTCTAAAATATTTACCATCTGGTCCTTTCAAAGATAGTTTGCCAACTCCACTTTAGTTCCACAAAGGTGGCATTAAACTCCACTCTTATCCCCCCTCCACCAGGATTACTGTTCTTGACTTACTGTCATGGCTGGAAAGAGGAGCAGTTTCTAAGGCCTCCATTTCACCTTCCCCACAGGCAAAAGGCCCAATATGAGGATTATTAAACTTCTTTGTATAGGAATTCTGTTGTACATTCTGAAACCAAAGAAAAGACCAATGGAGCAGGTGAGTCTATATGCCAGGGGACCCATTGTAAGTAAAACTTTAGCCAGGACTTCTTTTATTACCCGGCCCTACTGTGTTCCATGCTAATGAGCCATGATGACACCCTCCATCCAATAGTTCTCAAAATATTTGGGTATTTCCCTTTCCCATGTATACAGTTATCTGCATAAATGGCCATAGGTTCCTGTGGGAAAGCTCTGAGGGAATCATTACCACATATACTTATCATGGGGTTGTCCAGGTCTTTCTCCTGGGGATCTGGCCTTATCGTTAGTTTCTAGTTTCTAGGTTTGGCGCAGGTTTGGGGGAAATGCAAGGGATTTTGTATTGAGACAACTGCCCTTAGTCTCCTCGTCATTATCTCTGATTTTTTTTTGATGGTACAAGCTGAGTAGTGCTCTTGTTAGCTGCCTGCCTATTCTGCATCTAAGAATATCAAGTTCCATTAAGCATCTTCGTAATTCTCTGTAGGGTGGGCTTCCTTGGCTGCCACTCCACACTCACCTCTCATCACAAACCATTGTGTCCGCCAGGCCTCTACGGTGCCAGGGTCCTAGCATCCCCATTGTTATCGACAAGCCTTAGTCTGTACTGACCTCTCCTACTCCAGCTCTGGACTACAGAGGAGAGCCACCACTGAACATATTAGTGAGGCTGATGACCCCTCACCAGCAATTCCTTGTTAATAACGTATCCTCTAGGCATTCCTATGATGAACCTTCATGCCTGCCTCAGCAAGCCTTTTCATTGCTTCCTTAACTATCTGTCATGGCAATTTGAGCATTCCAACTGCATGTGGATAATCTCTTTTTGCATGTTTCTGGAGGCCACTCTAATAGCAAGCCAGTCCTATCTCCTAAGGTCCTTGCCATGGTATTAAATCCTGTAGCTCAGGAGAGTAATCTCAAATCAATTCATTCTCTCTTACTCAATTTTATGTTCTTGTCACTTAGTCAACCTCCCTCAGAATCTAACCATTCTTTGACAATCTCCTCCTTCCTATGGGAGCATGCTGGCCGGTCTTGAGCTCCTTCTGGAGCATCAGCTCTCTCTTTCCTATCAGTCCCCTAACATTTTTCATCTGATGAATGCTACAACTTCACCCTAACTATAGGCAGAGTGGTTAGGAGGGAAGGTAGGGGCAGATCCTGAGGGGTACGTGTCATCATCTCGGGGAGAGACGTCTAAACTGTCTCCAAAAAGGGCAATGTTCTAATTCTTCATAGGAGAAGGCGGTGAGACACCTCTGAAGGTTCAGAGAGTTCAGAAGTCTTGGCACCCAAAATATTAGGGGTGATTTACCCAGATGCCTGCATCCCAAAATTGGGCCCATTTTTCCCCAAACAGGACCTGACGTTGGCATAACAGACCTGTCTTGGTTGAAGTTTAACCTTCTCTAGAGCTTGGTCCCTTAAATACTGGGCCAGGGCCTGGTCTGCCGCTTTCTCTGTCTCTTGCTGCAGGACATGAGAGCCCCATTATAAACTGCCAGGGAAGCCCTCTGCTTTTCAATCCTAGTTTGTTAGTCACTTGCAGCTTTTTCTTACCTCTTCTAGGGTATCAACAGTTCTTAGCTCTAGCCATCTAATCCATTGCCCTCCTGGTTACTATTTACAACTTCTCAAATGCCTAGTGTGTCAGTGTCAGGACAGCTAGTGTAGTACACTGCTCCAATACACCATCCCAATCTGCCTCTGGTGAGAAGGTTAACCACTGGACTGCCACTTTGTGCCAGGTGCCATATGGACTCCTCCTACCACAGTGATGGAGGCCCCATTGCCAAGAGGGAGGTGTGTGATCCAGCTTCAAAACCTCATCTTATCACTGGTTTCCTCAGACCACTTCTAGCAACAACTGCCTCAGGTTGAGTTACCTCTGCAGGAGAAATGTGAGCTACATAGGGGAGGAGTAAACAGATTTATGGAAATTATAGTTAATGTTCAGGTTCTTTGGTGGGGTGGTATATTTACTGTTGTTTGTCATATTACCTGGTAATTTACATATATTTACATATAATCTTTTAGGTATAGCTAATGAAATTTTTTAAAGATAAGGCAAAAAATAAATTGATTATTAATTGTTTATATTGCATAATATCTTATGCTACCACAATTAGAAAATTATGAAAAAGCATTACTACAATTAAAAATTTGTTCTAGACTTCCCAATACTTTAAATCAGTTTATGTGCTTTTTCTTGTTGTTGGAAGTATGTGAGGTGTGTTGGAATTAAATGAGAATGGGTAGTTCATTATCTTTGTCACTTTTTATCGTATTTTTGTCTTGATACTTGGTTTTGAGTAGAAAATGGCTCAATTATCTTTTAAGAAATATAGTCTGCTTTAACTTTTAACCAATTAATATTTAAGTCCACATTTTGAGGTACAAATAGAGACTGATAAATCTCTATAAGAAGTCCTCATGTTAACAAAGTTCTGAGGTAACATTCACAATATAATATATGTTAGTAACATTCTCAATATAATAACATTTTGAAGTAACATTCTCAATATAATATATGTTAATCTACGGGACTGATTAAACGTGTTCAAAAATTAAAATAATAATAATAATATATGTTAGTTTCCTAGGCCAAGCTCTAATAAATTGTTTGTGCTGATCTTGCTTCATTAAGTTTCCTCTTCCCATAAATTTTCTTGCAATGTTAATGTATTAGGCTGGTCCAAAAGTAGTTATGGTCATTGCCATTAAAAGGAATTGCCAAAACCGCAATTACTTTTGCACCAAACTAATAGTAATGATTGTTAATGCTCTGTATGATAGAATACTTGTATATTGGTAATATTTTTTCTGGGCCAGAATTACTAACTAAAATTGTGGATGACTGGGGTTATTTTTAGAGCAAGAAAGTAAATAATCATATTTTGTAAAAATGTATCTGTCTATTATACGGATAATAGATAAGAAGGAAGATTGTAGGAAGGGAAGGAGAGAATCAATGGGAACTCTTGCCAAAGTCAAGGGGGAAAATAGTGTCTGAATCAGACAATGGCAATGATAACGGAGAGGGAGAATGGAACTAAGAACTCTTTGGATATATCCTGGGGAAAGACTTAGTGGTCAATTAGATATAAAGGACAAGGACTACTCGAGGGTAACTCAAGTTTCTTGTCAGGTTGACAGGGTGGAAATGGTGCCATCAGTACAGATTAGTAAGCAAGGATGAATTAATAGGTTTGGGAGGAAAAGAATTAACCACGTTTTAGCCTTGTTGATTGTGAGAGGTCTGTGGGTTGCAAAGGTTAGAGCCACCAGGTATTATCAACCAGTGACAATTGCCAAAAGAATATATATTAAGATTATTTTTGTAATTATTTAAAAACTTCTCTGCCATTATCACAAGTTTGCTTTTCCTATTTCCCCCAGAGGAACCCAGAGAGGAGACAAATCTCCCACACCTGTGGGAAGGAAGGAAAGAGACAACCTGAGCTGGAAGTAACACTGGGTCAATCCTACAACCATGTGCAGATCCATAAAGGTCTAATGTGGAACTGGATTTTTCTCTCTGTTATTTTAGATTGCATTCTTTTCTAAAATCACAGTACAAAATGTTTTCAAAACTGTAAGTCCAGTTCTTTACAGGTTTGTCACATACAGCTACAAATGAATGATTATGTCCTGACGACTACACCATCCATAATTCCCAGTTGGCCAACACAGAAATAATCAACATATAACAGTTCTGCTAGATATCAGTACACAACAAGAAGCCAGCCAGTTCTTTTATAAATACAATGTATAAAGCATTAGCAGCAGGCCCACTCTGGGCTTTTATTTTTAGTTGAGCTTAGCTGACCTTAAAATAGATTTGCATTGAGGGAAATGTAAAACTTTCTCAAATATAGTCCTACTTAATTCAGCATAAGCTATGGAGGGGAGGGTTGTATCTCTAGGGAGAATTTTTACATTCTAGTAACTATAAAAGTAAGGTCTAATACTATGCTATTTCTCTAAAATTTTCATGTTCTAGTAAAATTTATGAATGTATCTTTGAGCTTAATACAAATGCCACTAACTGGTGTGTCCCCTCAAAATTGTTCTCAACTCTGCAATTAGTTTTTTAGCATCTGCTCTCATAGTAACTGTTGTTTCATTTTGATAGCTATCCTTGAAATTTTGTTATGATACCACTAGATGAATTTTAAAAATATACTGTGATCAAAGCATAAGTGCTGTGCCCTAGGGGCACAAGATGGGCAGCAATTAATTGATTAATGGACATATCTTTTCCACCAATGATTTTAGCTTTTGTAACCACAACAGCACAAATACATCATAGTGGGCAATCTTAAATAAATAAATTTTGTCTTCTAGGCCCTCTATTTCCCCATTCAACACCTTATCATTTTAGGTACTTTCATTTCTGGTCCACCAATTAGTACCTGTCTCCCTCAACAATATCTATTATTATGTGCCAGGTTTCTCAAATATTATTTCAGTTATTCTTCATATCAATCTGTGAAGTAGCTATTTTCATTACCCTTTCACTAAGGATAATACTACCAGGGGAAACTGAGGGTCCAAGAGATTAAATAACTTGCCTGAGTTTATTAGTCAAGGATATCCAAAGAAACTATATGTAGTCTCTCATATATCTATATATCTGTCTCAGAAAGAGAGAGAGAGAGAGAGATTTATTATGAGGAACTGGCTCACACTATTAGAAAGACCAGTGGTATAATTCAGTCCAAGTCTGAAGGCCTGAGGACCAAAAGAAGTCAGTGATGTAAATCTCAGTCCAATGGGAGGAGAAGACCAAAGTCCCAGTTCAAACAAAAAGGCAAGAAGCAAAAGGGGGAAATTCCTCCTTCTTCCACCTTTTGTGATTGGACTGTGATTGCATGATGCCCCTCTACATTGAAGAGGGCAACATACTTTACTGGGTTCTCTAATTCAGATGCAATTTTATCCAGAAACACCCTCACAGACACACCCAGAAATGTTTAAACTGGGTACTCCTTGGCCAATCACGTTGACACATAAAATTAACCATCACACTGAGGTAACCCAATTTATTAGAAATTTTACTGAAAATTAGAAATTTTTAAATCATGCCTAACTCTAAAACCTCAGCCATTACACTATGCTGTTCTCATATGTTACCTGCTTAGAACTCTTCCCAAGGTCTTTAGCTAAAGGAAATCCTTTAGGAAAAAAAAAAAAGAATTTCTAGTGTGGAAGAGTCTGGGAGAAATAGACGTTTTCAGAAGATGAAGATTCTTTAGCTATTGGATTTACAAATCTCCCAAAGGACATATTGGACTACTTAACAAACAATAATTTAGGCCCTCCATATGCTAGACACTGTGTGTTTATTGTTATGGCAGAAACAAACAAATATGAAACTAAATTCTGCCTCCTAAGAAGCCCATATGCTTCTATATCTTTGTCTACCAAGTATCACTCAATGGCACACTATCCTAACAGAAGAATTTGGCTTAGCTGGGCACAGTGACCCATGCCTATAATCTCACCTACTTGGGAGGCTGAGGTGGGAGGATTATTTTAAAAGCCCAAGAGTTTGAGGCCAGCCTGGGCCACATAACAAAACCCTGGCTCTGAAATGACTAAAGTAATAAATTGTTCCATTAATTTTTTAAAAATTTGCTTAATGAAGACAGCAACAACCTAAGGTTTATTAGCTGTAGGTTAGTACACATAACTTATTTTGGGCCTATTTCAAGTGCATACACAGTGTATCGAGGACGGCCTTCAATGACAAAGGAAGAGTGTGGATAGAAAAAAGGAGCAGTTGGTAATCTATTTATTTTCAAGATCACTAGAGCTCTATGAACCACTTATATATTTTAGTGGGTATTGTCTTTGTTTATTTTCATCCCTTCCTTGGAGAATCCACCCCTTGCATATGTGGTAAGATCCTCATAGAGCTATTAACGCACAGCCACACCTACTTTGGCCATAGTATTGGGCACATGAGTCAGGTTATTCAATCGTGGCTCTCAAGGTATAGTGATTAGTCCAGAGATGCATGTGTGGTCCAAGTTGAGCCAATCAAAGTCCATTTCTGGGACCGACATATGGACACAGTAGAAGAAGCTATTTTTTCCACTGTTATTCTAACCAGGTACTATGGGAAACTGGCCCACCATGTGGAGAGAGCATGCTGGTTGGAATAAAGACAAGCAGAGCCCAGAGATGGAAAGAGGCAAAGAATTCTGATGCTATCATTTGAATCCTTGGATATATTTCTTAGACTTTCAGCTACATGAAACAAACACACAAGCAAAACATTTTTTATGTATCCATTTGGAGAATTTTTTGTTCGTTTGATGTAACTGAGAGTTTAAGAAGCCAATTATTGCAGCACTACTCACAATAGCAAAGACTTGGAACCAATTCCAAAGCCCATCAATGATAGACTGGATAAAGAAAATGTGGCACATATACACCATGGACTACTATGCAGCCATAAAAAAGAATGAGTTCATGTCCTTTGCAGGGACATGGATGAAGCTGGAAACCATCATCCTCAGCAAACTAACACAGAAACAGAAAACCAAACACCACATATTCTCACTCATAAGTGGGAGTTGAACAATGAGAATACATGAACACAGGGAGAAGAACATCATACACCGGGGCCTCTTGGGGTTGAGAGGAAAGGGGAGGGAGAGCACTAGAGCAAATACCTAATGCATGTGGGACTTAAAATCTAGATGATGGGTTGATAGGTGCAGCAAACCACCATGGCACATATATGCCTATACAACAAACCTGCATGTTCAGCACATGTATCCCAGAACTTAAAGTAAAATATAAATAAATAAATAAAATACACACACGCAAAAAGCAAAAGTTAGGTTGAGTTCTGTGGCTTAGAACCAAGAGTCCTGACTTAAAAAAAAAAAATATATATATATATATATATATATATGTTGCCCTTAAACCTTGCTGGTCATCAGTGAATGAAGCTGCTTCCTTCAATCTCTGAGGTGACAAAGTACAAAGCAGAGGGCCTGGGGCAGAGTCTCTGCTCTTTATTTGCTTGAGTTCACTGTGTCTCCCCAGGTCTCTTCCGGAAGGATTTGGAGCAATCTTTGCCACTTTTGGGCAGTATCAAAGATGTTGCTGAGGGCAGCATCTGTGGAATTCTAAGTATCCAAGGCAGCCTTCACCTCCCTATTAGCAATTTAAGCAGTTTTTCCATCAGGTCTTAGGACTTGACCCTTTTTCTTTGCTCTGGCTCTCTACAGATACTGAGCAATGACTTGAGATCACTGATCTAAGGTTTCTACCTCCACAAAGAGCAGTATTTTGGCTCGTTCTTTTTGGTGATGAATAAATTGAATAATGGTAAAATAAGCATTTTGTGGACCCTCACTGACCATTGTTAAATCGGTTAAGTCATTAATCAATTTCAATTACCTGGCACGATGAGAGGATGAGGTCTGAAAACTGCTGTCATGGCTGGTATGTGGTCTATGGTCCCTAAGTCTGAAATTCGGCTACTTAAAACACATACAAAAAGTAGCTGAGGTTTCAACCTCACAAGCTCTGATAATTCACCACTAAAAATAAGCATGTGCTCAAGAGACAACTACTATGTAAACACTCTCAGAAAGATTTTTCAGCATCTGCATACAGAAGCTGCCATCCTATACCCAGAGAAGCTGAGGGCATAGCAAACAAAGAACGCTTTATCTTTGGGGGAAGCCAGCATCTGCTGAGCATGAAGCAAAGGCAAGACAAAGGGTTGCTTCTCTTATTCAGGCAGAGAAATGAAACGTGATGCATTGTTTTGTCTTAAGCAGTTACACGTTTACTGTTTCACAGCTTCACTAAATAATGGAGCTTTCCTTTCATTAGAAACTTAAGGCCTATCCTGAGCATCAAATGTGGGCTACAAAATTCGTATTGAGAAGCAGAGATGTTCAATGTGCTTTGTTCTCACTCAGTGCTTGGGGCCATGTCTAGCATACTACTTGGCACTTAGTAGGTGCTTAATTAGTTGCATTTCTCATCCATCTTTCAATTAATACTGTTTTACCTTCTTTTTAGCAAAGTATGACTTATAAATATCAGAAATATATGGCAAGTAAATTTGGACATGAGCACTATAAAATCAAAGGACTTTCTTCTTCACCTTGGGATGATTTTAAATAGCAAGTCCCCTCACTCAGGGTGTATTTAAAATATAACAATATATGTACAGCTTTGCTGTGAGATTTTTAGTATATAAAAAACAGGACACACATTTGTGCATGCTGTTTTGTTCCTACTAGAATTTGCAAAGGGAGAGCGGGAAGAATTGACCAAAAGAACAGCTGTTTAGTGAGGCAGGAAGTTGAAAGTATTTAACTTAAAATTAGGTTTGGGGATTATCTGAGGTCTTCAAATATTCATACAAAGTATATTCTTCATTATCACAAGTAAATAGGAGTAGCAGACTGCAGTGTATGTGAATTTACTGTGTTGCGACAAGGAAGCCTCCAGAATCATCAATTCATGGATTTATAGGTTTGGAATGTGAATTTTTGCCATAGATCTCACACTCATCATGATGATGATGAGTTGCTTTGGTCGGCCTGTCTGAGACACAGAAATCCCTGCCAAGATGAAAAAGATGGGGAATGATGTGTGGATGGCAGAGAAAGCAGTGCTGCTTGAAACCCTACTTACTCTGCTGGTTTGCAAGTCTGAAAGCCTAAGCCTGTCCCCCAGTATAGGTCAGACTTCCCAGAATAGACCAGCCTTCCAGCTGAACCTTGCTCCTCGCCAGCCTACCCCAGCCCCATATGCTGCCGGGTTATTCACATCTATACTAGATGTCATAGTGAAATATTCCAGGCCTGAACTTGAGCATCTCTACGGGCACTTTTAAATTTAGGCAGATGGTTTAGTTTCTTTTCTCTTATTTTGAGTTCGTTTACAGTTTTGTGATTTTGTATAATTACACCTAACATTAACTAAGGAGGAGTAAGGTTTTTCATGGCTCCTAATTATCTAGGGTCTGATTCTTGCTTTTAGCACTTACGGAATTATAACTGACATTTCTGGCTAACTCCTTTCCATTCTTGCTCCCTAAATTGGAATTTATGAAGATTATCTCTTAATTTTAGTGCTCAGTAAGTCTCATATAGGGAACTTAATGTCAGACGCCCAGAATTTTAGAAACAATTATTTGACTAATTAGCTCCATAGACTTGAGTAAGTCCTGGACTCTAAGACCTTATGTCAATTTGAGCAGGCCATAATGCCCAGATATGTGGTCAAACATTAATCTGGATGTTTATGTTTCTGTAAGGGTGTTTTTGGATTGGTGGACTTTGAGTAAAGCAGATTGCCATTCATAATGTAAGTGGTCCTCAACCAGTAAGTAGAAGACCTGAAAAGACCAAAAAGGCTAACTTACCTGATTAAGAGTGAATTCTGCAGCAGATGGCCAGCCTTTGGACTTTGAACTGCAACATTAGCCCATTCCACAGTCTCCAGAGTGCCAGCCCACATCGCAGATTTTGGACTTGCTAACCTTCGGAATCACATGAGACAATTCCTTAAAATCTCCCCTCACCACCAGTATTGATTCTGTTTTTCTGGAGAACACCAACTAATGTAACCCTATATATTTTAAATAATGGAAGAAACTGAATCCATTCTGCAGACATCACAGCTGATATGAAGAGCTAGAGAAATCATATGTGCAAAAAAGGTGAAATAAGTAATGTACTGGACAAATATAGGGATTAATTTCAGTAAACCATGAACTTAAGAATTTATAGTGAAAATCAAAAATTTACTTAAAGCTGAGCGATTAGAAATTACTTTTGTGGAAATAGTCCTTCCATGAATTTTACAGTCCTCTGGCTTTTCTCTTGAGTCATATTGTTTTCTCAGAGTCATATATAACCTATGGATATTTCCACACCACAAATGAACCATCTTTTCCACATTGCTAAAGCTTAATCTCTTTTACAGGAAAGTCATCTTTTCCTGATGTATGTAAACAATTGATTTGTTTGTTATATGTTTGTTCCTTTTGCCATTGATGAGCAGAAAGCCAATAGAATTGATGAGTCCGTAGTTTCATTCATTTACCTGATAACCAGCTATAGACCTGAAATCCAACCTCACGGTCAAACAATTCTGCTTGATGCCCCCAGTCTACATATTGGCATCTTTCTCTCCTGTAGCTGGCAAGGTGTGTGCAAAATACTTGAATGCAAAGAGTCTTCAAAATGAGTCCTTGTTGTCTTGTCCAACTTGGCTCTCTGATTGCTAATGCAGTTCTGTCTGCTGGGACTCCACACCCTGCCTAATCATTCGTTTCTGGTAACCTTTGCCCCCTCAACCCACCCCCACTGGCCTCTGTTCACAGATTCCTCTTCCTACTCTAATCCCCCCACCCTCATTGCCTCCAACTAAGAAGCCTTGCAAACTTATCAGAATCTATCAGCCTTGCCCCCGTGACCTCTCTTGGGCCACACCGTTCCATTTCAGTCTATATTTTTATTATATTTAAAGTAAATTATTTGAATTTCTAACAAAATTTTTGATATTTTCTACTATAGCAAACTCTTCAATATTATTTTCTTTTGAACTTGGTAAGCAATCTTTTTCTCTTTTGGAGTTAATATTACCAAGTACAGAAAATGCACAACCGTAAGTCTATAGCTCAATGAATTTTTCACAAAGTAAACACGCCTGATGTGCAGCCAGCACCCAGATTAAAAGATAGAACATTATCAGTACCCTAGAAGCCCCTTTTGTATCCCCTTCCAGCTATGACCTCTCCCTAAAGGTAACCACTATCTTGACTTGCCTGTTTTTAACTTTGTGTAAATATTGAGTATGCTATCAAATACTATCAGATATCCCTTCAGGAGAAAACCTGCAGCAAAGAGTGCAGTGTGCCCATGACCTCTAGGTATTACACTATCAGGATCCATTGCAAAATTTCCACCAAAACCACACTCTCCCTTGACTGCCCCCAGCCAATGACTGGGCATGGTAAAGGCACCAAAGCCAAGCTATTGCTGGCAACATGGGATCCCCCTATGGGCAATCTTTACTCTAGGGATCCCCATCAACTTGGCCAAGTCTTTTTCAGAGTTGTCCTCCAGTCTAAGACGCTTCCTACCTAACCCTCCGTCCTCCTGCTCCTTCCTCCCCACTCTCCTCTCATAGGTGTCAGACTGGTATTGATGCATGATGGCTCTCCCGGCCTGTATCTACTTCCTCTCACCTTCATTTTTTGTAAGATATCTCTTGGCTGTCCATGCTCTCTTAGTGTCTGCTTGCTAGAAGACTGCACTTACCCCAAGTTTTCTGTGTATGGCTTCTTTCACTTAAACTTAAATATGTTAGATTTACCTACAAGCAATCCTTTTATTAAAAAGTCTAAATATGTACCAAGAAGGCTACTAAAAGTATATTTATATATGTTAAAATTTTAGAACTTATTGTAGACTCTTTTTCACCTTTGTGGTTACATCTACTCTCCGAATCACCAGCCTCTTTGAGCCTCAGTCAAATACTCGCTGACGATCTTGGAGTCTGAAGTACATGTCTGAAAAGAACATGGCCCATAACCAGTTCAAAACTATCAACAGTTCATTATTCATATAACAAACATTAATATCTACACTGTTCCAGGCATCGGAAGGGACACTCCCTGGCATGCCAAATAACTTCCATATTTAGTAGCCTTCTGGACAACCCTATGATGTGGTTCCAGTCTGCCTTTTTGGGTGCATCTTCGCACACCCCATATTCACTCTTGAAGACATGTGTTCCTTCATTCCAGAGATTCCTTAGGGCTTCCCACTTGTGCAAGACCAAACTACAAGGTGGGTCTGGGCAAGGCTGGAGCCTGCCCCTGATTGCACCCACAAAGTCAGAGTCAAGCTTTGACTTCAGCCTTCACACAGCATTTATGATGCTGGTAATACTGGAGAAAGGCCTTAGGCTATAGTGGGGAAAGCACTGGGCTGAGAACTTGGAGTTCAAGACCCTGTTCTTCCACTTACTTTTTGTGATATGAACCAGTCACTTAATCTTTCTGAGCTTCATTTGTACAATAAAGAGATCAAACTAGATTGATCTAAAGTGCCTTACGGCCCTGTTGAAGACTCTAACCTAAATGATTAAACAGAGAAGGCAAGACAGAACTTGTGCATTTGGCTTCAGAAATGAGCCACAACATGTACTTTATGGTTCAGTTGCTTTCATTTTGTTGTTTTCTAGGATATAATCTTCTGGACTGCCTTGTCCCAAATACTGGGTAACTCTGCTCTCCATCTGGTACCTATTCTGTGGGCATTGCAGGGACTTTCATTTCCTGTATTCCAGTCTGGAATCTTTGAGACCCCTAATTTCAAGTTGGAAGGGGATAAAATTGGCCCTGCATTTCTGAATTTAAAAAAGCTAAACATTCTTTAGTCCATTTGTGTTGTGAAGACGTACACACACACCCTCCAAACAATGTAATTAATATGTAACAAATGCTGTGCATATTAATAACATTGATTTTTAACTTGTAGATTTATACAATTAAATCTTTATACTATTTTATATGTAAGGCTACAAATTTTAATTGTAAGAAGAAAAATATTGAGAATTCCATTGCTGCAGAATTACTCATTTCAAAATATACTTCTGGTTTTGAATTTCTTCCAATGATCTAAAAACAGTTAAAGAATTTTTTTCCCTTTTTTTAAAATATGAATTCCTTTTGACTTGATCACCTATCATCAGAGGTTCCTAGTTGTTTTTTTTTTTAATTAAATTCTGTGACTGAATTTGTAATGCCTGAAAATAGTAGTTAAAAATGTAAGCATCAGCAACATATACAAAACCCTTCTCATGTTAAAATATTTACTATTAATATGTGTGATCATGCAATACTTTAAGCACTTAATAGTACCTGAAAAATTTTGTCTTCGCCAAATAGTTCTAATGTTCCCTGGAGTTTTAATTCCATTTTCCAAGCATATTTACTTGCTGTTTTAAAACTCCTAGATGAATATGTGACCAAAAATTTAATAAGTCTCTTTAAGTTTAACAAAGGGCAAGAAAGGAAAGGAGACTAACATTTCTTATGTGCATGTGTGCCAACTTGTGTGCTAGGTCCTGTCATATATAGTCTCTCATTTTATTATGAACAAAAAGCTTAGAGCAAAACAAAGGAAAACTACCAACGAACTTTGAGGATTTAACAGAAGTGTGATAATTTTACTGAATTTATGCAGATATGCCTACTTTAAGTTCAAATTGATAATGAGCATTTATTTGAACTCCCTAAAGACATCACCTCTGGTGTATAATAAAAATGAAACCTCCTGGGCTTACCTTAATTAACTAAAAATGAGTGCAGCATTTTGACCTTCTATTTCTCCTATTCTGTCATGTTAGTATGATATTAAAATTACATTTTACTTTGTTCCTCTTTGTTCAACTTATTTTCTAAAAAATCTGAGAACAGATTTGCATTAGGTGTGATATGTTCTTCATTGGGTGTTGCAAAAATGAATTTCATTTGTGTTTAATAGACTTCATTGACATAAAGTAAGACATTTTTAGGTTACTTCTAATTCAAGTTTTCAATTGTTAATGAATCCATAGCAAAAATAGCAGTTTTAAAAAGTAATAGCACTTAAAAGGACCCATTTGTACCTGTAAAGTGTACTGAAATTGTCCGAGCATGTGACCATCAAATATAAATTACTAGGGGGGCAAAAATGTCTTTTATTCTGATTCACAATGAATAGTCACTAATACAAAAGATTTTAAAAATCTATTCCTAAAAACAAAAAGAAAGTCTTGCCTCTTCCAGGAGCAATTTTTAGAAGCTATAGTGTAATAAGGCATTCTTCAATTATGCATGAATAGAAAACATGGATAAAAGCATTTTGGGGAGTTGCCACATACTATTATAGTTCCCTAAATTCGAAATTTAATAAATGGTACTCAAGTGACTTAAAAGAGTCATATTATTAATAACAATTATAAACATTTGGGAGCATAGAACCATCACATTAGTTTCTCTTTTGATTTGCACTACAGCCCAGTAAGTTCTCTGTCATTATCCCCTTTCCCTTTTCACGGGTGATATGGTTGTTAGAGGTTGGCCAAGATGAGAACATTCCCAGTAACAGATTTTGAATCCCTGTCGGCCCCCTTTTCAAGAGGTTTAATTGGAAGCATGAGAAACACATTATTATATTTACATAATACATATGTAATACACCTGTTAATGTATTATAGTTATACATTATTATTTAATTTTGTTACATCTCACCTACATTCAACTCCTGTTGGCTTAGCCAAATTCACAAGATTGTATAGATTATAGACCAGTACTCCTAACATGAACCTGTGAAGAATCGCCTACAGAGATTGTTAAAACACAGACTTTCAGGCCCAAACTCCAAAGATTCTGATTTAGGAAGTCTCCGTAAGACCCAGAGTTTACATTTTTACAAGTCTCAGGTGATGCTCCTGCTGCCAGTCCAAGGTCTACTCTTTGAGTAATACAGGTTATAAGCTACTGTTTTTATTTATCATTTACTTATTTAAAATGTATAAAGTTATTTATTTAATATAGTGCCTAATAAAAGAATAGATTGCTAACAGGGGCAGTTGACATGATTATGAGCTGTGCAGTTCTAGAGGGTGCTACTTACATAGTCTACAGCCTTACAACTGTCCACTGCATCCTTGAGTGGTAAAAATACTGTTCCAGGAGTAGGGGTGAGAGAGAAAGAGGCAGAAAAGGGAAGAAAACAGTATTGATTTGGCCATTAGGTTTTGGAGATTTTCCAGATCCAGGACTATTACTATAGCCCATCTAATCAAGCTGATTTGGGGTCAGAACACGTATCTAAAAAGAAAGTCTAAGATCAGCTTTGGAAGTCAGGGTTTGGGGAGAATTGAAGTTCATATAGTACTATGTGGGATTCAGGAGACAAAGAGCATCATAAAGTTGGGGAGAAGATCATACTATCATACTACTTATTTCTATATAGAACACTCAGTGACTTTGGTGGAACAGGCCCCTGGCAGCATCAGGAGACAGTGCCAAGGCACCATCAGTTAAGATCCTAGCAGCAAAGGAAGTGTAAAGATACTTCTTCTGAGTGGCTGGCACATAACTGTCTCCCTCACAAAGGCAGGGTCGGAAGAACTGAGTCACTGTGAGACACCACCTGGGGTCTCCAGGGTGGAGGAGACCTCTAAGGAGACTCCAATGGGGGATAGAGCTAAGATCTCAGAGCAATGCAGGTGGGAATATAAATCTTGCCCAATACTATTAATAATCTCTTTCACATTCACAGGCTGATAAATTCTGAGGACATCAAAAAAAAAAAAAAAAAGAAAGAAATTAAAAACCCCAGCAATTATAAGAATACAGATTGCATGCATTCCCACCCCCTACTCCCTCCACCCCCTTTTTTTTGAGAGAGCTCTGTTACCCAGGCTGAAGTGCAGTGGTGTGATCACAGCTCACTGCAGCCTCAACCCCCAGCCTCCAGTGATCCTCTCAGCCCAGCCTTCCAAGCAGCTTGGACTATAGAAATATCCTACCACAACCCAGCTAAATTTTTGTTTTTGTATTTTTGTAGATATTGGTCTCTTTATATTGCCCAGGCTGGTTTCAAACTTCTGTGCTCAAGCAATCCTGCCTCGGCCACCCAAAGTGTTGGGATTATAGATGTGGGCCACTGTGCCTGGCCAAGCATTCCCTTTTGTGATAGGAATATCTTTATTATTTTACTATGTCATACAACATGAGCAATTCACTTTTCTATTTAATTTCTGCTTCTCTAAATCTCCAATTCACAGACACTTCAGTTTGTCACGAGGTTATGACATCTGACACAAACCCACAATCCAGGGAGTATGAGAGCAGCAGGCGAGCAAGTTTGCCTAAGCTCAGCTTGACTAAATTGTAGAGACCATTCTCTGCTCCTCCCAGCATTTCCTCCATGGCCTGTAGGAAACATCCACTTCTTTGAAAGTAATGAAAAGAGTGTTTCTGTCCTCATTCCACCTCACTACTCCTCCCCAAAGAAGGAATAATATATCTGTGAATTTGGAGAAAGGAATTGAACTGTTTCTAGCTTTGTTCTTTCTGCTTTTAATATGGCTAGTCCCTGGGGAAAAAAACAGTCTCCTCATCTGCCAAGAAGGGGTTTGCCCTCCATGGGAGAGAATCCATTAGTTTTATGGTAGTAGCTGGGTGGCTAACCTAGTTCAGAACCATTTGGTTGCTGTTTCAAGCTACATTCTTCCATCAGGGTCTCAACAAGAAAAAGATGGCACACTCCAGTTAGGAGACTTTGAGGAGGGTATATTTTCAAAGCCACTGTTGATAAAAGTGGGAGCAGAGTATAGCAAAAGAAAAAGGACAGAGCTAGTGACAGCATAAGGTAGGGAGAGATTACTAGGATCTGGACCTAGAGAATCTATAGGAAAGGTCACCTTAAGAGGAGCTGTGATCTTCAGAATTCAGAACAGCGACCATTGGTCAAGGGACACAGCTAGCCTGGGATAATCTTATAGGAAGAAAGTCAGGAAGATAAATACCTGAGTATCACTCTTCTTCATTCCTCTCTTCTCCCATCAGGACATCCTGTTGGCTGAATCCAGACAGAAGCCAAGGGTAAAGGAGCCTATTGATATAGTTGTACAATATATGATGAGGGCTCCCCCACATATAACCTTGGCACTGCCCATTGCCATTCATGCCTACTCAGTGTCTTCTAACTGAAAGTACCTGCAACTCTTTACCTGATAGATTTCTTAAGCCAATATAATTGACTTGACCTGTACCTGGAGCAGTTAAAGGTCCCTGACAGGTAGTGAATTCTGAAAGCACTCCTCAACCAATGACTGATAGGTATTGGAAGATAGCTACCACAACTCCTTGCCCCTCACAGGTCATTCCAAGGCATGTTCTACCCATTTCCAAGAGTTCACCAGTAGGATCAAGCTTCTACTGTCCACAGTGGCAATGCTTGATATCATATCCTTTATTAGGCTTCGCCTCCTTCCATGTCTCATTTCTCATTGCCCTACCTCTACCTCTAAGGATTCTCACCTAAATAAGCTATTTTACTCAAGACTTCAATTCAGGGTCTTGTCTGGGTGCACCCAGACCATGTCAGTAGAACATATAGGGCAAAAGAATCAGTAAATATCATCAGTCTGTAACAACCTAATCATGTTATTTAGAAACATACAGGATAAAATCAGGTAAAACAATTCAAAGTGATTGCCTCTAGGGAGGGGATTTGGAATAAGGATGGAGAAACAGGTGGCCAAGGAACAGCTGGTGTTTGTTAAAACTTTGTAGTAATATTTGATTATTTTATATATGTACATGAATTTCCTTTATGAAAATAAAATACAATATTAAAATATGTTTCTGACTTGCAGAATAGGAGCAGCAATGGAGTAAAAGAAATATAAAGAAATACAAGCTGATTAAGCTGGAGGGAGAAAAATCTTTTCTTGGGAGACATGATCTTAGTGGTCAGGTCGGAAAAATATGAAGAGAAAAATGAGATGCTGGAGGCCAAACTTAATCTACCCAATAGGGAGAGGGAAATGCAACTGAGTCTAACTGCTCATAAATACAGATGTATAAGACAGAGTGAAATATTAGTCATTATTGCTCCTTGAAAGGCACATGGGGCTAAAAAGAAATGTAAAAGAGAAAGACTGAAAATCTCAGAGGGCAAACTGGAATGGCATCCCTTGAGATATTTCAGAGGCAGTGAGTACTGAACAGCATTCTCTAAAGCCATAAATAGGATGCCCATAAAAATGCAAACTAGGAAGTACACCTTGGAGAATGAAATGGCTTTACTAAGTAGTAACAGAAAACTTGGATGGCTTTGAGAGGAAATGATGAAGATCAACACAGAATATGCAAAACATCATTAGGTGGGTAAATTTCATGGTGACCCAGTTCTTGTAGCAGGAATCCAGATATTGCCTCTCCTGTGAGAGAATACACTCCAAAAATTTATAGAATAAAGAGGTTCTGCTTCTAGAAATGGCTGAATAAGCTCCTGTTAAACTACAAATAATAACAATAAAATTTATGAAAAATATAACACAACAATCTGAAAGCAAGAGAGTGAAAAAAAAGAGGCAGATTTGGGAAGTGGGTAGCACAAGGAAGAAGGTGATATGGGGTGAGTTTCCCACCTTCATGGCTTTAGCCCAGGGATTGGCTGCTGTTGGCACCATGCAAAGCAGCTAGAACTCTGATAGAAAATCCAGTTATTCTGCCCTGGAGAAGCAGAAGGAATTCAGCTGTAAAAAAGTTAAAGAATTATCCCAGAAAGTATTTAGAGAGATGGAGTTCCAAATAACTACATACATCTCTGCCTGACCCCTGAAGTTTAGATAAGGATAAAAGAACTGGACTGAGATTTGAACTACCACTCAAGACACAGAGTGTGAAGTTTGAGTCTAACAAAATTAATTGCCTGACTAAATCCAAATGAGGAAAAAAAAAAACAACACTCTTCAGAGGAATTTAATACAATCCAATTTCTACAGCATAATAGTCATGATGTTTAGGATACAATCTAAGAACCCAATTCATAAAAACTAGTAAATTATTACCCATTCTGGAGAGAAACACCAGTCAATATGAACGAAATCTGAAGTGATTAAACATTAGAATTAGCAGGCAAGAGTTTTAAAGCAACTATTAAACAATGGTCACTGAGATACAGGAAAATGTGATCAAAATGAATTAAAAGATAGAAAATTTCAGCAGAAAAGCAGAAACTATAAAAAAAAGCCAATGGAAATTCCAAAACTGTAAAGTAAAATTCTTGAAATAAAAAATTCACTGGATGGAGCATAATGTGTATGACTGAGGAAAGAGAGAATTTGAAGATAGATTAATAGAAAGTATCTGATCTAAAGAACAGGAAGGCTGGGCATGATGGCTCGCATCCTAGCACTTTGAGAGTCTGAGGTGGGAGGATTGCTTGTGCTCAGGAATTTGAGACCAGCCATGGCAACATGGTAAGACCCTGCTCCTACAGAAAACAAACAAACAAAAATTAGCTGGGTGTGGTGGTGCATGCCTATAGTCCCAGCTACTCAGAAGGCTGAAGTGGGAGGACTGCTTGAGCCTGGGAGGTGGAAGCTGCAGTAAGCCATGATCATGCCACTGTACTTCAGCTTGAGTGATAGAGTAAGACTTATCAAAAAAAAAAAAAGAAGAAGAAGAAGGAGAAGGAGAAGAAGGAGGAGGAGGGGAAGAAGAAGAAAGAGAAGGCGAAGGGGAAGGGGAAGAAGAAGGAAGGGGAGGGGCAGGGGAGGGGAGGGGAAGAGGGAGAGGGAGAAGGAGAAGGAGAAGAAGGAGGAGGAGGAGAAAAAAATGAGGGAGAGAGAGAAAGAGAGAGAAACAAAGGAAGATAGATTAAAAGACAGATACTCAGAAACCTGAGAGACAGTATCATAATACCTAACACATTTATGATTGCAGTCCCAGAAGAACAGTAAAAAGAGAATGGGGAGGACAATAATGTTTCAAGAAATAATTACTAAAATTTTTCCAAATTTGGTAAAAGTTATACATTTATAGATTGAAGAGGCTTGGCAAAACTCAAGTGGGATAAATATGAAGAAAACCATGCCTAGTACATGATAAACTGCTAAAAACATAAAACAAATAAGAAAAATCTTCAAAACAGATCAAGAAAGTTGGGTCCAGTTTATTATTAACTTCTTACCTGATACAAAGGAGGCCAAAAGGCAGTGGAATTACATATTTAAAGAGCTGAAAGAAAAAAAAATGTATAGTCAGAGACAATATCCTTCAAAAACAAAGAGGAAATAAAGACTAAATAAATACAGATTTTTCAAAAAGAAACTAATAAGAAGATTCATCATCAGAAGACATATACTAAACGAAATAGAACATCCTTTAGACTGGAGGCAAATGATACTAGATGGAAACTTAAGGAATAAAAGTATTGAAAATGGTAAAGAACTGGGTAATTATTAAAACCTCTTTTTTAATCCAACTTTTAACAACCACCCAGTTTAGATTTATAATATATGGAGATGCAATAAATAAGGCAACTATAGCATAAAGAACAAATGGGATAAATGAAAAGTTTTCTACATTTCTAAATGTAAGCTTTCTACATTTTACACAAAATGGTAAGTAATAACTCTAAGTGGACCATAAAAAGTTAAGAATAAATATTGTCATTCCTAGAGCAATTAATATGAATGATGCTAAGAGGTATAGCTAAACAGCCTATTGATAGATCGAAATGGAATTCTAAAATACATTCAGTTGATCCCAAAGAAGGCAAAAAAGGAGAACAAACAAATCAACAGAGGAGACAAACAGAAAAGAATACCAAAATGGTAGAAATAAATCTAACCACATCAGTAAAATCAATTCAAAAGTGAAAGGAGTCTTTTCAATAAATGACAGGAATAGCTTGATATCCATATGGGGGAGAAGAGTCTTTGACCCCTAGCTCACATTGTTCACGACAATTAATTTGCAATGAACAGAGACTTAAATATAAAACTAAAATCATAACTCTTTCAGAAGAGAACTTAGGCAAATAGCTTTATGACTTGGATACAAGCAATATCTTTTTTGAACTTTTAAGCTCAGGGGTACATGTGCAGATACATAGATAAACTTGTGTCATGGGGTTTTGTTGTACAGATTATTTCACCACCAGGTCTTAACCCCAATACCCATTAGTTATTTTTCCTGATCTTCTCCCTCCTTCCACCCTCTGATAGGCCCCAGAATGTGTTGTTCCCCTCTATGTGCTCATGTGTTCTCATTATTTAGTTCCCACTTCTAAGTGAGAACATGCAGTATTTAGTTTTCTGTTCCTGCATTAGTTTACTAAGGATAATGGCCTCCAGCTCCATCCATGTCCCTGCAAAAGACATGACTTCATTCTTTTTATGGCTGCATAGTATTCCATGGTGTATATGTACCACATTTCCTTTATCCAGTCTATCACTGATGGACATTTGGGTTGATTCCATGTCTTTGCTATTGTGAATAGTGCTGCAATGCACATATGCATGCGTCTTTATAATAGAATGATTTACATTCCTTTGGGTATATACCCAGCAATAGCATTGCTGGGTCGAATGGTATTTCTGTCTTTAGGTCTTTGAGGAATCACCACACTGTCTTCCACAATGGTTGAACTAATTTACACTCACACCAGCAGTGTATAAGCATTCCTTATTATCCACAACCTCACCAGTATCTGATATCTTTTGACTTTTTAATAATAGCCATTCTGAATGGTGTGAGACGGCAACATTTTGTTAAGATACAGAAGCAGTAACTGATTTTGGGAAAATGATAAATTAGACTTGGCCAAAAAGAAGGGCACTCTTTATAAGGTTGTAATCAGGTTATAGGAGAACCAACAGAGATGATGCCAGAACAGAGCTGGTAACAGCAGAGAGCAAGGAGAGGTACCACAACCTAGGAGAGAGTCTTCTAGCAAGCATGACTGTGATCTTCAGAATGTGATCTGGTCAAGGTTGCATCAGCCAGCCTGAGGCAATCCAGTAGGAAGAGAGCCAGGGAAATAAATAGTCCTACAGCGTTCTTCTCTGTCTCCCCATCTCTCACTAGGGCTCTCATTTGACAGAATCCAATCAGAAGCCAAAGGAAAGGAAGCTGGTTGACACAATTGTAGGAGATACTGTAGGCACCCCACACACATCACCTTGGCATTTAGATTCTCATGTTATATTTGCCAAAATCACCTTTTTGGATCTTTATTACATGATTACAAAGGAACTGCCAACAGGGTCATTCTAGTAGTTCCTATAGACACATGTTCAGATCCCTGTTGACTCAGCTTCCTACCTCCTTCAGTCCTCTCATGCTTCTCATTGTAAGTTTAGGGATTCCAGAAAGCATACTGTCTTAGACAGGATATATATATGGTGCCCAATAGACTCCTTTCTGAGAAAGCTCTTGAGTGACTTCCACACTCATAACTTGCTACTGAGGACTTCCTTATCCCTCATCACCATGTGTTTTTACCATTGATGCCCTTATCCTAGGAATATCCAGAGTGGAATGAAGCAGGCAGATATCTATGTTTGCCAATGAGGTTTGAGAGGGATTGTCAGGCACATGTGTTGCCTTGGAATTATAACTGACTGACTAAACTAAAATTTGGATGTGAGAGAGAGTATAAGACAGCCAGGTAACCATAACATTTAGGGAAGAGTGCAGTTAAATTGCCAACATAGTAGAGCACTGGAGTAAGATTAGACGCTAACTTCTGAAGAGATTAATACAAAACAGATTTGCTAAATCTCAACTGTTTCTTTCTTTCTTTCCCTTTTTTTTTTTTTTTTAAGATGGAGTTTAGCACTGTTGCCCAGGCTGGAGTGCAGTGGCATGATCTGGGCTTAGTGGAACTCCGCCTCCTGGGTTCAAGCTATTCTCCTGCCTCAGCCTCCTGAGTTAACTGGGACCACAGACAGGCACCACCATGCCTGGCTAATTTTTTTGTATTTTTAGTAGAGACAGGGTTTCACCATGTTGCCCAGGCTGGTCTTGAACTCCTGAACTCTACTGATTCACCCACTTTGGCCTCCCACAGTGCTGGGATTATAGGCATGAGCCACTGCACCTGGCCCTCAACAGTTTCTTGAACCAATTTTCAATTTTTCATGAGATCTGCTGAGACTTTCTGATATATCCTAATAAACTTGAGGAGACCAGAAACTGTCTGTTTCTGGTAACCTTAAAAAGCCCAATTTTTTCTTTCAGTTAAGTGACAAGGCAATTTCAAAATGGGAAACTAATTCCATCACACAATTGAATGGTCTTGAAGTATTCCACCAAAGTTTGACCTGGCAGCTCAATGACATCACCAAGGACTTTTCTCATCGTCTATCCTTTTGCCATCTGCAGTGTTGGCTTCATTTCCAAATTCCAAATAGATGGTCTCCTCTTGTGGCAGCAGTTTCAGCCCTTACAGTTTTACAACCACTGTTTGGAGGAGTAGAGAAAAAATTTCTGATAGTTTCTGCACTAGTCTTGAACCACTAGTCTCATCAAACCAATTTAGCTCATATGCCCCACCCATGAACCAATCTCAGGGGCTAGGAACATTGAAAGAGCTAATTTGTCAAGAATCCACATCTGAAACTAGATATGGGATCAGCTTTAATAAAATTATATGGGTACCCAATGATTTTGGAAGCTATAGAGAACGAGATAGAGAATGGATGCTTAGAGATAACACGTGTCCATATATATCCAGTACTTAGCCTAAATAGCTACCCAAAGACAGACCTCTGCAAGCATTGTCTTATTTAGCCCTGGCATTGCACTATTAGAAAGTAAGCCTTGACCCTCCACTAACATGCCAATATTCCTGTTAAGAAGATACATTCAGACATAATCTTCATTCCTGGGCAGATGTTAGAAAGGGAAAAAGCAATTGAAAGCATGAGACCTTGACTACCTCAGAAGAAGAAACCACCAGAAAGGGAAGTGAAGAAGAAAATAATTGGGAGGTTAATAGCAAATGCATCTCGGTAAAAAATTTGCCAAGTGAGGGCTGAGCATGGTGGCTCACACCTGTAATCCCAGAACTTTGGGAGGCTGAAGTGGGAGGATCGCTTGAGTTCAGGAGGTCCAGGCTGCAGTGAACTGTGTTTGTGCTGCTGCACTCCAGCCTGGGTGACAGAGCAAGACACTGCCCCCGTAACTCCCCCCCAAAATTGCCAAGTGGATACTTCCCACTGCCAATAATAAGGCGCCCCTGGGCTGAACTGAGCAGGCTGAGAATGTCCATTTGCTACCCCTGGCCTAAGAATGGCTTCAGGTCTTCTCAGACCACTCCAGTTATCTGGGACATTTTCATGTAAATTCTGGTGGGCCACTCCAAGGAAGGAACATAAATCTAATCCAGGAATTCTCTCTTTAATAAATTGAAATAAAAAAGATCGTAATCAGCCATCTTCTCTCCACTTCCTACTAAATTGTACAGATATACACATACTGTTAAAGGTATTCTATTCTTGCTAGGGTCAAAATTTGTACAGAAAAGATGCTTCATGAAATAACCCTGAATATTCCCTAATGTATGAATTCAGAGTTAGGAACACTCTAAGGAGGTGTCAATTAGGCACATTCATCCATAGTTCATACCTACCTTGCCTCCCATTACTCCTCCCCCCAACCCTACTGAAGGCCCAGGAGCTATCTGGATCAAAGCAAGTATATAGAACTCCAACTAGATAAGTCAATAAACCAATGGAGCAGACCAAAAATGTTTATTTATTCCTTTACTATAAAAATAAGAAAGTAAATGAGACACTTCAAAATTAGAGTAAGAATGTATTTCTAAGAATTAGGCAAGCAATTTGTTTGGGCTGTTGGCATATTAATCTTTCATTTAAAAATTTTAAAACAAAGGCTTCCACTGATTCACAACAAGAACAGACTTTCTTATAATTTTTAAAATATGTTTCAACAAATTAAATCTCCATATACAAAATAATAAAATTGATAAATGCTACCATATATAAAACATAACTCAAAATGGATTGTAGACCTAAATGTAAAATCCAAAATTATAAAATATTTGGAAGAAAACATAGAAGAAAGTATTTTGACCTTGCTTGGCAAGGATTTCTTGGATAAGATACCAAAAGCACAATCCATAAAAGAACAAAATTGACTTCATTAAAATTTAAAACTTCTGCTCTTCAAAAGACACAGTTAAAAGAATGAACAGACAAGCCACAGACTGGGAGAAAATATTCGTAAATCATGTATCTGATAGAATACTTGTAGTCTAAATATATAAATAACTCTCAAAACTCAATAATAAGAAAATAACATGTTTTTTAAATGGGCAAAAGAAATGAACAGACATTTCACCAGAGAAGATATTTATACAGAAAAGATGGCTCATGAATAACCCTGAAGATGTACCAGTTCAGAGTTAAATATGGATGACATTTAAGCATATAGAAATGTGCTCAGCATAATTAGTAATTAGTCACTAGGAAAATGCTAATTAAAGCTTCTATGAGTTACCACTTTACACCTATTTAGAATGATTGAAATTAAAATGACTGACCATAGCAAGTGTCGGTGGGGATGTAGAGGAACAAAATGCTCATAGACTGCCATGTGAATGTAAAATAATTCAACTGTGGAAAAAGTTTCTTATAAAGTTAAACATAAACCTACCATGTAATCCAGTCATTTCACTCTTAATTTACCCAAGCAAAGGGAAAGCAAATGTTCACACAAAGACTTTTCTGCAAATATTCATAGCAGCTTTATTTATAATAGCTAAAACTGGAAACAACACATATCTCCATCAACAGGAGAATAAATAAATAAACTGTGGTATGCCATTACAATAGCATACTATTCAGCAATAAAAGGAATGAACTATCGATACCTAAAGCAACGTGGACAATTCTTAAAACAATTATGCTGAGTAAAAGAAGCCAGCCCCCTCCCCAAAAAGAATACATAAAATATGAGTCCATTTATATAAAATTACATAAAATGGAAATTAATCTATACTGACATAAACTAGATCAGTGGTTAACTGGCAGAATATTGGGTGGGAGGAGGTTTTCAGAGGGGGAGGGAAGTAAATGAGGATAGGATTACAAAGGCACACAAAGAGAAAACTTTTAGGAGTGATGACTATGTTCCCTATCTTGACTGTGATGAAAGTTTAAAAGGCATATATATATATATATATATATATATATATATATATATATATCTCAACACTTATGCAATTGTACACTTTAAATATGTGCAATTTATTGTTAGACAACTATACTTGTATAAAATATTACATAAATACATGAAATTTAAGTATATATTTGTTGAAAATATCCAGCCATGTTGTCATTTGACAATATTTCCTGAATGCTCCCATGCACTGAAGCTATTTTTTAAAAAGACATGAGATGTAACTCCTATACTCCAAAGGCTTTCAGAGTTCTGAGGTTTCAAATTTTGGACTTGTGGGACTGGAGCTGTGTGTGTAGATTTAAGATATAGAAGTTTGGCACTCAGGACAGATTTTTGAGCTGAAAATATAGACATTGGAGTTACAGGATATATAGAGTTAATGAAATAACTTGCATGAAAGATATGCCTAGAAATAGACTCTAGACTGAGAAGTGGACAGAACTGAGGACAGAACACTAGAAACACCAACATTCAAGAGGAAGGAGAGGGAAGTTTGAGATGGAAAAGAAATGATCAGAGAGCTTGGATGAGAACTCAGAGCAACAGCACAAGGAGTAGAGCATTCTCAAAAGGAGGACAGTGTCAAATGACTCAGCAGGGCCGCAAAAGATAAGGAGTGAGCAGTGTCAATTGAATTTAGCAATTATGTCTCCAGTGGCCTTGATGAGAGCACTTTTTGTGTCACTGCCTTGAGGAAGCCACACACCGGTACACTAATATTCTTGCTTTGCACGTTGGTTATTGTAAAGGAGGCAGAAAAGAAACAGTTGGATATTTGAATTATTCCTTCTCAGACAGGACATTACAGCACACCAGAGCTTTGAAAAGATGATGTTCATGTGTCTAGACTTCTGTCTCTCAATTCTTTGCTTTTCCTCCCCCATCATAGTCTCCTAATTTTGATCAAAACGTATGGCAGTCATCACGCCATTATTCTTTTTCCTTCTTCTCTCAAGTCCCTGGGCCCCTTATTCTTTTCC
Source organism: Aotus nancymaae (assembly GCF_030222135.1). Lineage (NCBI taxonomy): Eukaryota > Metazoa > Chordata > Mammalia > Primates > Aotidae > Aotus > Aotus nancymaae. The sequence goes on along the minus strand of NW_026988419.1, from coordinate 33,370,138 downwards.
AGTTCCACCTCGCCCCTTCAAGTGGCCAGAAAGAGTGGTCCCTGTCCACCATCTCCACTTCTTTACACTCTTTCCTCTCCTGCCATCTTCATGCACCCAGGAATCTGGTCCTGATATGAGGGGCGAGTTCAGAGTGCTAGAGCAGGGAGGGCCTAGAGTATGATCACCAGGCTTGTTAGCAGCCAGATGCTGATTGATTTCCCCAATGAGAATGACACTGAAATACCTCTGAAATCTTTGCTCCTTTATGTTCACGGCTGCGGATGCAGTTCGTTCGCTCTTTGATGCATTGACCTACCTGGTCCCCTCCCCTGCAGGCATTTGGCAGTTATCTGTAGGCCACTGCTGTCCTGCCTGTGGCTTATTGAGAAAAGAGAATGCTTGGTGGGAGGGTTTTAGATTTGGATTTAAGTAGCTCTCTCTTTCAGTGATCTAGGCTTCCAGGAGTGTTGCTGGCTGGTTTTCATCTTATGTTCTGATCCTAGCAACTAGGCTTCTTTCTTTTTCCCCGCCTTGTACTAGAATTCTTGAAACAAAATCCCCTTCTCTGCTTCCTATACCTTAATTCCTGATTTGTTAGCTGGCTACATCAGACAGGAATTCCAATTGGCTGCTTGTAACCAAAGTAGGGAATAACAGTGGTTTAAATAAAAGTTTTTCTGTCACATAAAAAACACCCAAAAGCAAATAGTCCCAGACTGTAGATAACTCCTCAGTAGTCAGAAACCAAGACACGTTCTTTCTGGAACATCAGCCTTAGCACTGGTTTCTATTTTCTTTCCTTCCTCCCTTCCTCCCTTCCTGCCTTCTTTCCTTTCCTTGTTTTCTTTCTCTCCCTCACTCTTTCTTTCTTTCTCTCTTGTCAAGTTCTCGCTCTGTCACCCAGGCTGGAGTGTAGTGCTGAGATCACAGCTCATTATAGTCTTAAACTTTTGCAAGTGATCCTCTTGCTTCAACCTCCTGAGTAGCAAGGACCAGAGGCGCACACCACCATACCCAGCTAATTTAATTTAATTTTTTTGTAACCTGGCCCCAAGTGATCCTCCTGCCTCAGCCTCCCAAAGCACTGGAATTACAGGTGTGAACCACCATGCCTGGCCTTCATTTTCATTTTCAAGGTTGCCTCCTGGCACAAATTGTCTGTTGAAGCTCCAGCCATCAGGGTTGTCTTCCAAGAAAAAACAGGAGAAAGGAGGAAAGCAGGCAAAAGGCACAAAGCAGTCATGTGTCTCCTCTTTTTAAAGAACTTTCCAGAGATTTCCACCTAGAAACTTACACTTGTATTTCATTGCCAAAAAATGAGTCATACGACCAAACCTTGCCGTGCTAACCGGATGGAACCAGGGTTCTAAGTAAAACAGAAACAGTAGATTTTGGGTAGGGACCTAGCAGTCTAACAAGATTACTCAGCTTAGAAACTCACCATTCTCATTATACCCTCCCTCTTTCCCTGAACCAGTGTCCTGTCTTATCTCTCTGACTTGATATCTCCTGATAGACTTCTCTACATCTGCCTGCCAGCTGACCACTCAACCTGGGTCTCCAAATACAGTCTGCTTTGAAAGTTTCTATTGCTATGTTTATCGACATGATTGTTCAGTTGCTGGATTTCTCCTTACCGACCTTCCAAGCTGTTGACACCCGGCTCGGATTACTTTGTCTATTAATTCCAGGTAAACAGCACTTTCTAGTACTACCAAAGATGCTTACAGTTTCCCTGGGGAGGGGGAAATGAGCATATTGCACAAGAGGTAAATGTGGAAAAGGGGCAATGACAGGTAGTCATTTGTTCATCTGGTTGAAGCACATCTGGTCCCAGGCAAGAGCTCCTTACCCTGCTTGAACTGCAGCATCTTCCTCTCTTCTCTTCCCTTGTCTATTCAGTCATGATTTCTACAATACGCCCTGTACTTAAGATTTTTATTCTTAACTTGATAACTGGATTGCGACCTTCATACATTTCTCCTCTTGCTAGACTTCTTGCCTCAGAATCATTTTCTGGCTGTAATTCTTCAGTCTTCAAAGTCCTCTTGAAATTATGTTTTCTTGACTTTCTCCTTCACCTGATCTGTCAGACACCTATTCTCATTAGCATTTCCAGGCTCTACCCTGAGACTGCTGATAAACAAGTTTGTTTACTTCTAGTGGTTTGTTAGAGCAGGCTTGTATTGGCTTGGGAGAGCTGATTGTTAAAAACAAAATAATTTTAAAAATATAACTTGTTAAACTGTTGGTAGCTTAAAATTAGCCATGGTAGAAGTATATACAACATGGAAATTGGCAAACAGTATTAATCAGGGCTTTCCTTTTTTCCCAAAGGGTGTCTACCAGCACACCATTGCTTGTTTCTCACCGTTGTTGCTCCCTGCACACACACACACACACACACGCACACACACACGCACCCAACACTTCTCATCCCAGATCCTTATCTCTTCAGCCTACCTTAGCCTCCAGCTTACAGGCAACCCTTCCACACTCAGCTATAGCCAGTGATTCAACATTTCATAATGGAATATATATATATTTTGAAAATACGTCCTGGACACTAAAAAGACTTTTCCAAAACTGCTGACCAGGCTGTTTGAGAACTGCTAATGTAGTCCATCTGTCTGCCTTCAGAACACATATAATTATATGGAGGAATCATTTGTGGAGGGAATAACTTACATCCCAGTGTTTCAGTAGAGGGAATTTATTGATCAACATCAGAGATGCCTCATCACAGAATATTAACTTCTTCTGTGAAGTTAATATTGGGCAAAAGAGGGCCAATTAATGATTACAGGTATTTCAGAAAGCCTGGTGCAAGCTGTGCAATGATCAAGCCACATGAGCCAACCAAAATGTCAAGATGCTTTGCCTTTGACAGGAATTGTATCAATTCACATCATGCCATTACCTCTTATTCATCAAGACATCCGTTCCATATGTCTTTGATTAATAACAATAAAAAATGAAGTAATTATTACTTATATTTGCAGTATTTTAGTAAATAAAATCATTCAAATCATGGAAGAAAAAATAATAAAAAGGATATGAAAGCCTGGGAACCACTAGACTATGCCAATTTTTTATTATATTGAGAAGCTAATATTACTTTATTTAAAATCATGTAAAGGTTGCTAATATTATAGACTAGAGCACATGTGCTGGAGACCTACTGTTTGGGTTTATATTAGAACTTTGCCACTTACTAGTCCTGTGATTTGGGGCAAGTTGCTTAATCTCTCTGTGCCTTAGTTTTCTCACCTATAAAATGTAAATAAAAGCATCTACCTCACATGATGACTGTGAAACTAAAATGAAAAACACATTAAATGCTCAGAATGGTGGTTAGCATGTAGTAAATAATTAATGGACATTTGCTCTCACTTTCATCCTTGATATTATTTTTGTAGCAGTTTCAATGTACCAGAAACTGTGCTACATGCTGTACCTGCAATCTCCTCTAACCTTATTATTAAGCCCATTTTATGAGTAAGGAAGTTGAGCCTCGGTAGAAATGATGTAACTTTTCCACAGTCTTGGACTAATAAGTGTGAAAGAGCCTGGCTCAATATCTTTTAGGAGATTTCATTTAAATGGTAGAAAGATGTAAAACCACAGCCTGTATTGGAATTCAAGCTATCCTGATATTTAATATTCTACTGGGAAATTCTTACTTCATAGTCAACTGATCCCTTGCATGCAGTAGCATAAACTATTCTTGTTCTGTCTTCGGCAGAGACAGAAGAGCTCACTTATCAACATCCCTGTGTGTTCACTTGAACTGTTATTAAGTTGCCCTCCTGACTTGTCTTCTGCAGGTCTTACAAACACACAGCTCCCATAGGCCTTCCCTATGAATCCTGTTTGTTAGCCACAGAATAATCTCCACAAAAGTATTTCTACTTTCTATAACAGTAATTTTTAAATTAGACTGTAAATCTAAAGTTCATTACTAGTGTAAGTAGAGCACAGTATCCTTTGGCTGAAGTTGCTTCATTTAAGAAGAAGCTGAATATAAAGATCCTTTCTCTCGGTCTTGGACTTTTTTATTCCACCTGCTTATTCAGAAGCTGCTGCCCACAATGCACCATAATGCATTTAATAAGTATTTTTTTTTAAGTTTCAAGTTGCATGTCATTTTGTGTCACAGGGATGAGTCTAGACTCACATCTCATTTACATTTAGTTGTACAATCAGGAGGACAAATGACAGTGTGAATGTTTTTAAAAAACACACATCACTGTCCATTCATTCACATTGTCTGGGCCAGGCATGTGCTAGACACCAGGACCAAAGACACAGTCCCTGCTCAGGGAGTGCATAAGTCCCATAAGGAAGGCCAATGTGCAGTTACCTAATTATTATAATAGAGCAATGCACAGAAATCAATAGAAACACGGGGGAAGGAGCAGCAAAGAGACCCTGGAATGTAGAGGTAATAGAGTCTGATCAAGAACGCTAGGGAGCCAGTCAGAGGCCCTAGCTCTAATCCCACTTTTATAATTAATTATTATGCCATCTGTTAAGGGCTGAATTTTGTCATCCCAAAAAAGATCTGGTGGAGTCCTAACCCCCAGTACTTCAGAATGACCTTATTTGGAGGTTGGGTTTCTAAAATGAGGTTCTTAGGGTAGGCCCTAATTCAATATAACTAATGTCCTATGAAAAGGGGGAAATTTGGACATAGAAACAGACATGTGTAGATGGAAGATGATGTGAACACACACGGGGAGAACATGGGCATCTATAAGCCATGAGAGATCTTTCCCTCACAGCTCTCAGAAGGAACCAACCCTGCCCATACTTTCAGACTCCAGAACTGTGAGACAATACATTTCTATTGTTTAAGCCACTCAGTTTGTGGGTTTTGGTTACAACAGCCCTAGCAAATGAATATGCCATCTCAGTGTCACAAGCATATCCCATGCTTCAGGTACCACACTAGGCAAGGCCAGTCCCACATTTGGGAAGATTTGGGCAAAAGCACTCAGAGCATGACTAACCAGAAACATGCCTACATCTGCCAGCAGCTTGTTCTTACACTGTGACCCAGATGAATCCAAAGGTTTCTCTTTAAACACTGAATTTGAGTCTATAACAAGACCCATTAAACCTTCCCAGTGGGACATCCAGAAACAACATTTAGAGTATAAGCTAAACTCAATAAAAACAAAACTTTGTGTTAAATAACAGATCAACATGGCATTACTTAAAACAAATAGTTAATAAACATGCAAGATTTTCTACCTCACTGGTAATCAGATTTGTGACAAAAACTGCTCTTGGTAAATGGAAGATGCTAATACAGTTGACCCTTGAACAATGTGAGGGTTAGAAGTGCTGACCCCCATGCAGTCGAAAATCTGGGTATAACTTTTGACTCCCTAAAAACTTAACTACTAATAGCCTACTGTTAACTGTAGGCCTTACTAATAACATAAACAGTGAATTAGCTATGTTATATGTATTATATACTGTATTTTTGCAATAAAATAAGGTAGAGAAAAAATGGTATTAAGAAAATCATTATAAGTAGGAGAAAATATATTGGTGATTCACTAAGTGGAAGTGGATCATCATAATGGCCTTCATCCTCACTGTCTTCACATTGAGCAGACTGAAGAGGAGGAGGAAGAGGAGGGCTGGTCTTGCTGTCAGGGTTGGCAGAGGCAGAATAGGTGGAGGAAGTGAAAGAAGAGAGAGAAAAGGCCGGCACACTGTGTGTAAGTGTTACTGAAAAAAAATCCACAGATAAGTGGACCTGCACAGCTCAAATCCATATTGTTCAAGGATCATCTGTACACATCAGAGAACAAATATGTTGCATCCTGAATGAGTGATAGCCGATTCACTTAGAATACTCACTTGGTGCCATTTGTCTTTCTGTTGGCACAATCTGAACCTAGAATTATCTTCCTAGAATACACAGTGACATGAAAGCTTTAAAACAAACAAACAAAAAACCCTTTTATTAGGTACATGTTCATTTCAGGCAACTCTTCTGAGAAGAGAAGGTTTGAACATAAAAAATGTCTGAAGCAATGAAAAGATAACCTAATATTTAGCTCCCATATACACAGAACAAGTTCAGCCAAAGTACATTGTTTGGGTTTCTTCTTTCCAACATGCATTACCCTCAGGCCAGCAAGGTTATATTTTCTCCTCTCACTCCAGGTCTTCATCTTTTCTGGAAAATTTCCAAGCAGAGCCCTGGTCCCAGGTCATAACAACTTGAACTGCTGCACCAGAACACCAAGGGAGTGAGTCATCCTTTTGGATTTGCCTCAGCAGGTCTTCAACAACTCTTTGTTTCTCCGCCCATCCAGCCCTCAACTGCACAGCATTGGCCAGTGTCCATGACTGGTTTTTCTTTTAGTTTCTGTTGCTTTCCATCTTCTTACTTTTTAAAAAAAACATGTATAATTATAAAAATGATACACCAAGGGGAAAAAGTACACACAGTTAAAAGGGCAAGTTTCACCCCTCTCACCAACACCCTAGGGGTCTAAGGGTTACCAGGGTCAACAGTGTGAGTATCCTTCAAGAGACACAAATTTCCATCCTCCCCCTACCCACTTGCTTTTTAGAGCTCATACTGTACATAGTGTTCTGACTTGCTCTTATCACTCAAAAATATATCATGGACACTCTTCCATGTCAACACATACATAGCTCCCTCATTTTTAAACAGCTATTTATTTTTCTACAGTGTGGATGTGCCCAAATAGAGGAATAGATGTACCATTCCTCTATTTATAAACCTAGAACTGTGGTCCAAATTTTTTTGGCCCTTACAAATAATACTATAATCGACATATATGTAAATATATTTTTGCACACTTAATTTCTGTAAAAGAGAAGATCATTTGTAGTGAAAAAGTATGGTTAAAAGATACATGCATTTTTAATATCTATAGGTACTGCAAATTGCTTTCCAAAAATGTTTATTAATTCACACTCCAGTCGGCTAAGTATGAAAATTCCTATTTCTTATAGACACAAACACCTGATATTAAAACATATTTTTGCCAATCTGACAAATAACAGATGCTATCTTATTTTTATTTATGCTCTGATCATTGGTGAGGTTGGGTATGTTTTCATACGCTTATTAGCACATAGTCCTTCTTTTGAGAATTGTCTATTTTCTTTGTCTATTTTCTTATTTTGCTGCTTCTCTTTTTTTCATATTGACTTCTAGAAGCTGTCTGTGTTACGCATATTAACATTTTCCTGTTGTGTATATATGTTGCATATATTTTCTCCCCTTAGGTAACACTGTTTTTATGTCACCCTTCACTTGATAGAAATGTTAAATTTTTTGTAGTCTTATCTGTTAAATTTTTTGGTTACAGTTTCTGAATTTTTTTAATGATATTTGAAATTAGTATTATAAGTCTCCTATATTTTCTTTTAGTCTTTTACACTTTTTATGTTTAGATTATTAATCCAGCTGAAATTTTTTCTGGAATATAAGCTAAGACAGTGTATTAATCACGCTTCATTCAACAGAAGGATTTTTTTTTTTACTCAGATAACAATTATGGGTGTTCAGATAAAAATTGTGGGTGTTCAACAAGTAGACAGAGGTATATTAAATGGTTATATTAAATGTCTTAATATCAGGTGTTTGTGAGTGTCTGTAAGAAATAGTCACAGGGTGACTCAGAGACCCCAGGCTCCTTCCATCCTATCTCTACCCTTCTCTTGACAAGAGGTCAGCAAATTACTACCCATAGGCCACATGGAGCCCACTGCCTATTTTTGTAAATAAACTATGATTGGAACATAGCCATGCCTATTTGTTTACATAGTGCCTATAGCTGCTTTCCATAAAACAGCAGAGTTGAGCAGTTGTGATAGAGACTATATGATCCACAAAGCCTAAAATATTTACTATTTGGCCCTTTATAGAAAAAGTTTGCTGACTTCTGCTTTGACGTCTCAGGGTCCTTAGTTTCCACACAGCAGATGGGGAAGAGAGATCATGTGGAAGGCTTTCCATGGATGAGACCTGGAAGGGGAGTATAAATTTTCACCTATATTCCATTGGTGAGAATTTGGTCCATCCTTCACCTAACAATTTGGGAAGCTAGGAAATGTGAATTCATTGTGCACTGAGAAGGAAAGGGAATAATTAGCCATATTCTGCCAAGGTGTACCCTGCAATTATCTGTTTCTTTCTTCCTTCCTATTTTTAATCAGAATAGGCTAGATTACACTGCAGAAACAAACAACCGTCAAATCTCAGTTGCTTAGAACAACAAAGGTTTATTTCTGGATCATACTACATGTCCATTAATGCTCATCAGGGATGGCATAGCTCATTGTTGTCATTCACTCCAGTCTGATGGAGCAGCCACCACCATGCACCTTGATGTTGCAGCACTAGGAAGAAAAGAGAATGTGGTGACTGATGTCCCAGCTCTTAACTTCTGACCCAGAGTGATACTCATCACTTCCAGCCACCTCTCATTGGCTGAAGCAACTCGCAGGGCTATACTATACTTTCATCAGGTGGGGAAGTGCAATCTCATCATGTGGTTCGAAGGCAGCAGAGCTGGAATATTTGTGAACAGCCCTACTGGATGGCACACTCACAGACACAAAACACATATTCATCCCGTCCCTAGGGAAGATAACCCAGATTCCATTCAGTCACTGCACACAAAGTCCAAGATCCTAGATGGTAGATGCCTTCCCCAACAGATTTGAACATTGCCTAGTGATCTGGAGCCTAGTAACTAAAATTCCTCTCTGTCTCCACTACATATTCAGATACTAAAATCCTAATAGTCACAACTGATCATGGCATAAAACAGGCTTCCAGGATCTGAGCTATATCCATGAATGTGAGCCCTGCTCTGAACGATCATGTCTAGAGGATCAGGAGACTGGCACAATCTAGGGGTGGCAAGCAGGGAATATGGCATTTTGCAGAAGTCAATACTGCAAGAAAAGTGCCGGCCTTATTGAAAGACATGGCATTGTTTCTCCATGCTTACAATTAAGCACCCTGAATAAAGAGCATAGGTGACAATATGGAGAAAAGCAGTACGCACGGATTAAAATTACCTATATGAAAATGTTAAAAATATAAATGAACGTACTTTATTGATCTCTCAGAAAACATCTGCTCTTATGGTTCTTGTTTCATTTGCTTAAGAAAAGACTTTCACGTTTCTATTTCGTTTAGAAAATAGTGAAATGCGATTCATGGACTGCAATCACAGAGAATCATTTCGAACAATATAGTCAAGCTAGCATTACATAGATCAAGATTTTAAACAATGTAATTTTTCAAATAAAGTTTCACCATTTGGTGAAAACACCAATATATATCTTATTCACATTTTATTTCTTCAAACTTTTGTATCTCCATATAATAATAGGAATGTAATGCATATTTTAAAAATCATTTATGCCTAACTCAGAAAAATACTGCTTTATTAGTCATATGATGTGCAAGAAGCTTTCACATGTTTCAATAAGCATATTAAATCCAACCAGAAACAGTTTTCATTATTTCAGAATAAATTAGATTGAACAGCAAAAGGTTCAAGTTTGATTTGAAATTTACTGTCTGTAAAACTTTTAAAACTCTGATTTTTTTTCTTTCTTTTTTATTTATTTATTTTTTTTGCTGGGCCCCTTAGCTAACTCTTGAAAGATATAATTGTTTTCTTTGGAGTTATTCTATATTTCATGGGCTAGGCCTCCACTTCCAGTAGAGAATTAGTTTTAGCCTAGTCTGTGGTACAGCGGTTACTCCTACCTTCCTAGTCTCTGTTTGTTTTTTCATCGATCCACTGCTTTAACATCTTGGCTCTCAACATATATAGCATTTATTCTTAAAGCTCCTATCTACAGTACTTACTGAGAAGCAGCCTTCTATTATAAAGGCTATATATGGTCTTCTTAAAACCCTTTCTTCCCTCTGGTCATATTCAGTTCTTGAAAGCATTTTTCTGTCAGACTTCACTAAGCAAGTTAGATTTGGAGTCATGGGAAGATTATGAAGTGGTGGAAGAGAAGAATGAAGATTGAGTTCAGTGTTATTTCCAAAGCCCTTCCTAGGAAAAAATGTAGTTTATTATTCATTTTGGAATTCTAATTATGGAGGAAACCTCCCCAGAACGTAAATAAATTATTTAGCCAGAGGACCTAAGAAGTGCATCAAATTTCAAGTCAAATGGCCATAAGTTACTTATTACACCTAAATTTAATAAGCAATAGGATGTTTGCTCTTCATGTGGAGCATGGTTTCTGGAAGCAAGCTTTCCTCTTCGTAGCACAGGCGGGGTCTAACTGTCTAGGTTCAAATCCTTCCTTTACCACTTACTGGCTAAAAACTTAAGCAACTTATTTCGCCTCTCTGTGCCTCAGTTTCTTGCTTTTTTTTTTTTCTTTTTTCTTTTAAAGTTTCTGGCTCTGTTTCCCACACTACAGTGCAGGAGTGTGATTCTGGCTCACGGCAACCTCAGCCTCCCCGGCTCAGGTGATCCTTCTACCTCAGCCCCCTGAGTAGCTGGGACTACAGGCGTGCACCACCACGCCAGGCTAATTATTATTATTATTATTTATTTGTTTGTTTTGGGGTTTCACTATGTTGCCGAGGCTGGTCTTGAACTTTAGGGCTCTAGAGATTCACCCACCTCGGGCTCCTGAAGTGTTGAGATTACAGGTGTGAGCCACGGTGCGCAGTCCTCAGTTTCATTATCTGTAAAACAGGACAAAAATGGTACCTACCGATGGGGTCCTTTGAAGTATTAAATGAGGTAGTACTTATAAAGCACTTGCTAATGTCTGTTAAATAATTATATGATCCACACACCAGTCCAAGGCGACCATATGATAGCAAAAACCACCACTCCAAGTCACATAAGAAAACGAGTTCCTTTCCTTTTAGCTCTTCTCTTTTCTTATTTCAGCAGTGTGTTGTCAACAGGGCTCACCGGGCCACGTTATGTTAGCAGATTGGAACTTTACCCGAAAGGTGTTTGTATTTTATTTCAAATTATGAATTACTGAACATCAGATAATGTACGATTCTGCTGTGCACTCGCAGGCCCATTAGGGTCTGGAGCTCGAGAGGCATAAATGACTCTGGTCTGGTATTTATAAGGAGATTGACAGCCAAGGAGCCACTCAGAAACAGTTACTGGTATAGCAAAAAAAAAAAAAAAAAAAAAAAAAAAAGGAAGCTAAAAAGTCACCCTTAAAAATAAATAAATAAATAAATAAATAAACAAATAAATAAATTGAATTACTGAATCGTAGAGTTGCCTGCATTTCACTCTAGTGCCTCTGGAAGAGGAGTGTTATCTAAAGTGCTTCCATCATGAATAATGATTGAGAAACTGCTTTTACTCTCCCGACTACTGTACTTCCAGGCAGTAACCCACGGCTGAAGTCCATGGTGCCCATGTGTAACTTGGTTATTACACACACGTTTGGAGCCCAGAGTGCAGACCGGCAGCACAGGGGAGAAGGCGGAACACCGGGGTTGGCCGGGTTTCTAAGGGCAGACGGAGCCCCAGCACTTTTTCCGCGCCTGATTTTTCAGGTCATTTTCGAATGGGCTATCTTTGTTTACATTTTGAGCTTGGCTCCTCTCCAGAAAGCATTACTACTTCTAAAATGAAAAGCATCTAGTATTTGCAGACAGTGCTGGGGAAGCAAAGTTCATTTTCCCGGGTAGGAGAAGATGATTCTCTTGCAACACGTGCGGATTGCGACAAAATCTTTCAATAACAGGGGGAGTTTCGGTGAAGTGGAGGTTTGAGGAAAAGCTAGGAGGTCGGTGTGGGGCAAGCAAGCAAAGTGCGGAAGCTGAACGGGGATTCTTCTAGAAAGTGGGGTGGGAAAGAAGCTAGGGAGGGCGTGTGGAGGGACGGGATCTGTGTCAGAACGTGCGTGTGAGCGGATACAAAACCCGAGAGAGGCGTGAGCAGCGCTGTGTGTGCGAGCGGGAGCGAGGGGCGCCGGCTGGGGTGTGTGCGCCTGGTGAGTGACACCAAGGGGCGGGCGGGCCGGCGGGCGGGGGCTGCCAGCGAGGGGCGGGAGTGTCCCTGCGTGGGGCAGCCGAGCCGGAGTTGTGTCAGTGAAGGAATCCAGTCCGGGGGCCGAGCTGGCTGCGCCCTCCGCCGCGAGCGCCGGCAGCGCGGAGCGAGCTCCGGACTGCGCGCGGCCCAGGCAGCGGTTCCCGCTCGGCCCGCCCTCCTAGCAGCAGGGGCCGCCACCGCCGCGCCGCCTCCCCTGGCGACCGCGCCCCCGGGCCCCGGCTCCAGCTCCGGCCCGGGACAGAGCGGCCGGCGCTCGGCACTGAGGTAAGCCCGGAACCCCCAGCCACCGCCGCCCGGGACCCTTCTCCACGCGGGGCCGGCAGGGGATGCGGGGTGCGGGCGGACGCGGCGGGGCCTGCGCGTCTGGGAGGGAGACTCGGCTGGGCCGAGCGTTCCGCAGCCCGGGCCGCCCAGCCTCCGCCGCCTCCCAGGGCGCTGGGTGTGGCCCGCGCTAGGCGCCGACGCGGGCTGGCGGCGCGGACCGGACGCGGAGGTCGCCGTCCTTCCTTTCTGTGGCCCGCGCGGACTAGCGGGAGGAGGTGCCGGCTGGGACGTACAGGGGCGCGCCCGGGGCGAGCGTGTGGCCGCCGCGCTCCGACGTGGACCCGCCCGCCCCGGATCTGAATCGCCCGCGGCCGCGGTGCCTCCCGCGCGGGCGCCCCTAGTCCCCTCCTAAGCCGGAGGAAGACCCCCCGCCCCCCGCCCTCTGGTCCCGAGCAGCAAAGCCCACGTCAGCCGGTACTACCCAGCCCTCGGATCCCAGCCGGTTGCGGGGTCCGCGGCCCCGGGAACCCCCGCACCCCTGGCTCCCAGCGGGAGCTGGATGCGTCGGCGTCCGTGCTGAGCTGGCGGGCGGAGGTGGTGGGAGCAGACGCCGAGCGCCCGGATCGCGGGACGAAGCGGTAGCGCCGCCGCATCTGGGGAGGGTGGGGGCGGAGTCCGCGGGGGGGACTTCCTCTGAGCCCTGAGTGCTGCGGACCCGATCCGGAGACTGGGCTGTCGCGGGAGGCGCTCCCGCTGGACTCCGGCGCTCTAGGAAGATCGCGCTGCCGGACACGCTGGGCTGAAGGGCCGAGTCTTCACCTGCGCGGGGAGGCGGCGGTACCGTCGCGTCTTCGCGAGTGGAGGTTTCGGGTTCCCGCGGGATTGGTGTGTTTGTGAACTTCACGAGCTTCTGAGGACCCCCGCAATCCTGGTTTTAGCGGATGTCAGGGTTTTGGAGACCTAACACTTTGATGAAAGATTGTTTCTGTACGTTTTCTTTTGACTGTATTACAGGGTTTGTAGCTTGAGAACTAGTGAAAATCCTTGAACTTCAAACACAGTCTCTTTGCTCATTTTTTAGTATTAAAATATGTACCAGCCCCCTCACAAGCCCACAGACTTTAAGACAGACGACTCTGAAATTTTAGAACCTGTGCAGAGAAAGTGGTTTTATACCAGTATTTGAAAGAGTAAGGTCGTGTATCTTTTTAACATCTTTAGTTTGTCTTAATGGAAGGATTCATCACCACTTTGATTGGTACTGTTTTCCAGAGTTTAAGCAGATTTCTAATATGGCAGGGAAAAGGACAGGAAGTCAGAAACCTCTTCACTCTGGGGAAAAAAAAAAGACTTCAAGTATTGCAACTAATTATTTTGAAAGATACCCTGAAAATAGAGTGGGCATCTGGATAAAGTATTTGATAGGCCTTATGAAATTGTGTTGCTTAACCAGAAAGCAATGTGTTGCTAGATGGGGCAGTTTTATCTAGTAACTATCGTGTTTAAAATATCTGTGTATGATATTATTTGTTTAACTGAGGAAAAATCAACTTTGGGGATGGTTTTCTACTTAGACAAGGGAAATACTGCAGTTTCTAATTAGAGTTTTGGAATAAGCTCAAGCTGTGTTAACCTATGGTATGGAGCAGCAGAACAGAAAATATGTCAAATTCTGTATCGGTGTGGCTTTAAATACACACACACAGACACACAAACTAGAGACTAGCCCCGCAAAAGATAATTTGCATAAAAATACAACCACTTGAATACAGAGAATAAAGAGGTTAGTAAAAACTGAACATCTGGGAAAAGTGTATTAATTGGCAATTTTCTTTCTTTAATCCCTGAAAACATTAAATGATTTTCTAAGAATCAACATAGTTTAATGTGCTCATTTAGACAGGCAAAATGATCAAGACTCCTTTTGTATTCATTTTGTTTTAGGGAGCCCCCTAATGAAAGTCTTCAGTAAATAGTTTCTCTGCATGAACTGATTTTCATGAGGCCATTGTGGAGAGAGGTATCTGTGGGCTTGTGAGGCTGCTCTGCCACACCAGTAAGGATCAGGGAAAGAAAATACCTAGGCCATACCGTTGCAGTCTTCAAATGCATGCCAATCTGAAGCATTTACATGGACCCCTTTTATCATGTAAATGGTCATCTTTTACTTCGGAAGTTAAGCTTTAGAAATATCTCACTTTGGATCCAAATTTTTGTCAGTTTCTCAGTCTGCGATCAGAATTGTGCTATCATTCACAATGAATATTCATGAATGGTTGTACTTTGGAAGAGCATAGGTGATCTTCATTCTATTACTTTATACAGTTTTAATCAGCATTTTATGAGGTGAGCCAGGACAAGAACTTCTGGTTACAGTTTGGATAAGATGGAAAAAGTTGAGGTTGCTCTTGGTAAGAGCTAAGCTGCTACCACCTATCCCACTGGACGACAAGAGGGGAATGTGTTTTGTGTGCACTCAACAGGTACCGCTTAGTCACTGCTTCATGGTACTTCTTTCCTAGTCATCTTCTGTAGCACTTTTACTGCCATTTGACTGTGATAATTAAATCATATGTTTGTTAAAATTTCTGTGCACAGAAGAGTAGATTTTACTAGTATGGCACTGGACATGAGAATAGATGTCTCATATGAACAGATTTAAGTGATTGGGTCTGTTTATTGATCTCTGAATGGTTGTGCATTATTCAACTAATCCATTTCATCATTGTTTTGCCTTAAAGTATAATCACACAATTAAAATAAGGTTTTCATGTTACAAATAGTTAAAAACCCAGTAAACATAATTATAGAAGAAAAACAAACCTTTCTTTTTCTTTCCCTTTTCTGAAGTACTCTGCTGTGAAGGTGTTATTTCTTTGACACATCAAAATGGCTAATTTGGAGTTGTGATGCTTGTTATGTAAATAGGCCATATGTTGAATTTCTGCAGAAGCTTATTCCTTCAGTGTTGTGGTAATGGGTAGGATCCCCTAAGTACCATAGCTGAGAAAAATAATCTTATGAAGATATATTTCTCTCTACTACTTATATCATTTTTATTATTTTTGTTTAATAGCTAGTGTTTTTATTTTCTAATAAAATAATTTTAAATGGATGTTCTCCATCTTTACTTCATACAAGTCTTTATCTCCAAACTCCATTCCCATTATCTAATTGCTTAATTAATAGACTTTTTATGGTGGTTGTCCTGCTTTTAAGCCAAAGACTACATGCTTGGTAACAAACTTTTCTTCGTATTCTCTCTAAATTTGTTCCTTTTATGGTGAAAAGACTTTCCTTTCTTGATCTGTTTAGCATTCTCTTCATCACCCAGACTGGAGATCTAGGAACCATCTCTCTCTCACTGCCTCTCTGAAACTATGTATCAAGTCCTATTAACTCTTCCTTTTTAATGGTTTCTGAGTCAGCCCCCACATTTCCTTTTCATTCTTCACTATCCCTCATTGGATTGGAGGCCCTCAGCCATCAGCGTTTCTAGGATGATAATACATCTTGGTCTCTCTGTAATTGAGTTTTCTGCATTCTACGCACTTCCAGCACATCAACCTTCCTAAAACTCTTCCCTCAGAACTCTTTTCCAAGGATTGTTTCACGGGAACAATACTTTAGCATTGTTTAGTTTTGCACCATAGTGCAAATAATTTTCATGCCCCCCACCCCCAACCATTGCTCAGCCTCTCAACCTGGTTTTAATGTACTCACAGTCTTGCCCCAAATTAACTTACCAACTTTATTTTCTACTTCTTTCCAACATGAACCTTCTGTTCCTACTGGTTGTTCTTACTGCCCTTCTAAGATGACATGCTCATTTTTATGTGTCCTCTTTTGTTCATACCCTGCCTTTTAGAGTGTCTCTTTTCTTTTTTTTTCTCTGACCTAACCACATTCTTCAAGTTCAAGTCGGCCTGCCCTGATCATGTTACTCTCATTGGTTCTTTCTGCACTTGTTTGCGTCGTTCCTCTAGACCATCGGATCCTTTCTTACACTGTTGTGTGCTTCATTCTTGCTTTCTCAACTAGATAGCAAGTTCCTTCAGGGCACTGATGTACCTTATATTCTGTCTACTGGCCCTTGGCCATAGGAAGCACTTGATAAATATACCTGTAAAATGAATAAACGTAAGAATGATTTTTCTTTTTTTAATGATGGGCTTTGATATTGACTCTGTACTGCTCACCGTTGGGTCCCCAGAGCCTAATTCACAGCCTGACACATAGTCATGACCTCAATAAATATTTGTTAACTTAGAAATTCATGTTGACATTGGATAGAAGGGACAGACATTTGAAGGAGGCATCTGTCAAGGGTTTTTTTCCCCCCACTTTCCTTCAGTGGTTCTAATCAGCTTCTCCATTCATCAGCTGTGAAAATTCTGAGGACTCGGCATTTCCCAGAGTTGGGATAATGATGGAGTCTGGCAGTTGTGAGTTGGAATTAAGAAGCCTGTAGTTATTTTAAGGTAGAGTGATGGGCCCCAGTATTAAACAAAAAAAAGCATTCAGGCTTATTAGGCTAAAGTTATCAGTTATATAAAAGTTTAGCTAATTAGCTCTAAAATTTCAGACTGTATTTATTGCAGGACTGCTCAAGCTTTTCATTTAAAAGCATCCTTGTAAATTAAAAAAATAAATCTGGGGACCCATCTGAGGGTGAAAGGTGATGTGGGGAAGAGTCTGCCACATCCTATTGTATTCAAGACCAAATTTAATTCTTTAGTAAGCCTTATTTTGTACAAGGCACTGTTTCTGCTGGGAAGGAGTTTGTAGCCTAGCAGGAAAAATATCAGACGTATCCCAGAAACAAAGGTCTAGCAGAGCTCAGAAGGAAAAAATATCTTCTGTTAGGGAGTGGGGGGGATCTTCCTAGAATGACAGTTGTTTGAGGTGATTACTGAAAGGATTTGGATAAGATTTCAATAGCTATTAATGGAAATATAAGGATGAGGGAAGGGTGATATGAGTGAATTTCGGGGCCAATTTGTTGACTTTGTATCAGTGCTCTTATAGTACTGTTGCTTCTGAGTTGAACCCAGCTAGGAGTCTTCTGAGCATTGGTGGGCTGCAGTGTTCAATAATAGAACCTAAAGGATATATAGATACCTGCAATAATTACGTATGGTGCCAAGTGCTGAACTGACTATGACACAAAGCGCAAAATAAATCTTGGAAGCAATATAACCAGTGTGTTCCTGGGTAGCATCCAGCTCACTTAGAGTGCTTGAAAAGGCCTCCTGCATTATGGAAACGCCACTGAAGGCTGACACTTTCACAGTAATGTAAATATTGAGAGGTCCAGCCCAGATTGTGTTCCCAAGCAGCCAGCCATATGTGGAACACTGCACAGTGCACCTAGCCAAGCTGAGTAAAGGTATAAACACACTGTTATGTGAAACCCTCATTCTGATTCCGTGAAACTACTCCCATGGACTGTAAAACTAGGACTAATGGGGATGTTTGAGGAATACAGGTTTTGGGTCAATATACAGAAAGTTGCCCCATAATAGATTGTGCTGTTTCAGGAGGTGATAGGCCCCCATTACTAAACACGTATAAGTATAGCCTATACGAGACAATATCTTATTTAATTATATGCATTTTCTCCTTTATTCTCAAAACAGTGCTATGAAGTACATACTCTTATTACTCCAATTTTACTGAAGAGCAAAACTGAAGCCTAGAAAGGTTGAGTAGCTAGTGATTTGTGGAGCAGGTATAAAGCCCAGGCAGTTTGTGGGCAGAAACTGCATATGCACTGAGATGAGGAAAGGATGCAAACATTAGGTGGCCATATGGATTTTCAAGATTCCTTCCTAATGCTAGGATTGATTCTTTAATTCACCTTAGGGATCAAGATGCTAGCTATTGCAAAGCACCAATTCATTATCAGCACCCAGTTCCTAGTAGATTCAGAACAAAGTGAAAACAGTCATCATCATCATAGTTATCACTTATTGATCATCTTATTTAAACCTCAGTGGAATCCTGGAAGGTAAGGATGATATACCCTTATTGGACAGGGAAAACTGAAGCTCCGGGAAGTTACATAACTTGATTGAGTCTGCAGAGTTGATAAGTGGCAGATGAATCTGTTCGGTGTCTGACACCCAGGCCCTGCTTTTTCTTACACCACGCTGTGAGGTGACACATGGTGACACTGAAAATATTTACCTATCAGTATGCACAGAAACCAGCAAGTCAGAGAGGCCACTAGCTGTTAACAACCTCTGTGGCTCTGCAGGTGATGAGTGTCACCTGAGGTAATGTTTAGGCTCAGTCTGAAGGTGTGTGAAAAGCTTGGTAATGTACCAAGACCACAGATCTGGAGCTCAAGTGACTGCTTCCCATGCACAGCACTTATCTGATTTTATACATGATAAGTAGTACTATTAAAGAAAGAGAAAGCCTTCATGGATAACTATATTGCATTTATATTTCTAGTTAAGGAAAAATGGTTTTGCAGTGATGATCTGTGTTCCTTATAAATGGCAGGCTTTCTTTCCATTCCTTTTCTTCCTCCCCATTCTAGTCTGAGGCTAATCCCTCTTGCTTCCTCAGGGACCTTGCTTCATTTTCTTCAGGGTCTCAATGATCCTTTTCTTTCAGCATATAAACATACATAAGTCTTTCTTATTCTTTATAAAAACAGAAAACGATGAACAAAATCTCTTTGGTCCCTTCTCTCTAGTTTTGGGTATGTTTCGTATCATTCCTGGTCTTAACAGGCAGCTCCTTGAAGGACAGATCCTTGAATATATCCTGTACCTCACAACTTTCCTTTCATCTTCAACACCCTATACTTTCATCCTCTCCTAATGACCACCTCTGTTGGTGGTTCATTGACCACCTGGTCCATTATCTAGAATTCTCTTATCACTAACTGAACTTTGCACAGCATTTAGTATTCTTGATCACCCTCTGCTCCTTAACATGTTGCCTACCTGTTCTTTGAGTTATCCCTTTCTCCTAATTTTCTTTCTTGTCCAGCTGCTCTGTATTGGACTTATCTTTACGGTCCTCCCTTCCTCTCAAACCTTAGCATCCCCTAGAATTCAGCCCCAGCCCTCTGCTCACTCTTCACATTTGCCATGTGGCAGCTCATCCTCTGTTTTCTTCTATTGCCACCTATATGCCATTGATTCCTTTGGAAATCTGCATCTCCAGCCTTGAAATCTTACCTGACATGTGTTTCAAGTATCTTTAACTCAACAAGTTCAAAACGTCACTTCCCCAACTTCAATCCAGCATATTCCTTCTGTGTTTATCTCAGTGAATGAAACCTGTTTCACCAAGTTTAAAATGTAGAACAACTTCTTTGTCTTCTTCAACCTCTACATTTTATATAGAGACTGTCTTTTCAGACTCTCTCGAATCTGCCCTTTCTTCTGTGTACCATAACCTTCATTACTGCCGTGGTTTGGCCCCTCATCTCTTCTCTGAGGATTACTGCAGTAGCCTCACAACTGGTCTCTCTGCCTTCTGCCTGGCCTGTCTCCAATTTGTTCCCCACACTGCTGCCTTTCTAAAAGGCAAATGTGATCACGACTCTCCACTGCTTAAGATCCTTCAGAAGAGTTTCTGCATCTTCAGGTTAAAATCTAACCTCCCTGGCATGGCACAAACGCTTCTTCGTGATCTGGGCCTTCAGGTGCATGTCGGTCTTCTTTAATGATCCTGGTCCCCACTGTCTGCCCCTGCCCATAGCATCCCCACTAAAGGAAGGAAATGATAGGTGGGATGGGAACAGAGGCAAGATAGTAGACCTGCTGTTAAGTACCATAGCCACTAGCTATCCATGACTGTTGGGCCCTGGAAATACAGCTAGTTTGAGATATGTGTAAAAGACACCATATTTTGAGACTATATGAAAAAAATATAAAATTTCTCATTAACAAATTGTAATATTGATTACATCTTGAAACAGCAATGGTTTTGATATAGTGGGTTAAAATATATTACTAAAATTAATTTCACATATTTCTTTTTTAAAAAATATGATTACTTCATGGATGTTAACATGTGATATAAAGAAAAAAAATAAAATGTGATTATTAGAAAATTAAACATCACCTGTGTGCCCATATTATAGTTCTATTAGACAGCATTGTTAGGGAACATCTCATTTTTAGGAGTTGCATCCTGTATGAGCCAAGCCCATGAGCTTTTTGAATGATTGCGTCAGCCCTATTGGTATAGAGAAGTAGCAGTTGGTCAGTTTCTTCAATCCAGAGGTATGAGGTATTTGGATAAGATTCAGAA
This sequence comes from Aotus nancymaae, assembly GCF_030222135.1. Taxonomy (NCBI): domain Eukaryota; kingdom Metazoa; phylum Chordata; class Mammalia; order Primates; family Aotidae; genus Aotus; species Aotus nancymaae. Next base: position 33,349,541 of record NW_026988419.1, on the reverse strand, counting down.
TCTGAGAAACAGATTCTGAACACTGCAGCCAGGAGTTATACGTACAACGGGCACAGTGTGGAAAGCACTATTAAAGCACATCTGTTTCAGCAGGCCCTCCCAGTCACCATCAGGAGTGGGAGTCAGGAATTCTCATGATATGGTAGAGGGAGGATTTGAGGTAGACAGGAGGAACAAGGGAAGTGAAAGTGGACTCACATTCCCTGGAAGCCCCTTACTTGTGAGGCACTAACTGAAACCCTGAGAGTCAGGTCTCTGAGATTCCCCATCTTGCCATTGATTCTTTGCAGTGGGCTAAGTCCCAGCTCCTCTGCTGTCTGGCTTTAGAATCCTGAACAAGTTAATGAATCTGTGAATCTGGAGTCTGAATAATATGCACATCATACAGTCATTGTGCATCAAACAAAATGATGTGCCCCAAACTGATAAGGGCTCTACAGAAATTAGTTATGCCTTAAGACACTGAGGGCAGTAGTCTCTGGATGATTTGGCCCAAAGGGCTCTGAGGGAAGGGCATATGGATTGTCAGAAAGACCTGGAAGATAGCACGTGTTGTCTTTAGAGATATGCGGAGCTTTATGTATTCACAGTGGAAAAGCCAACCTGTGATAGGAAACCATATCTTATCTGGTTGGATCAGGAAGGAGAAACCCTCCTAGAAGAAGTGATGGGAAGAAACCACGACTATCAGGAGAACAGTCCAGTAGGATTAGAGTCCAATGAGATCTAATGATAGGCAGTGTGACTCAGTGTCTCCTCTAGTGGTGGTTTGCCTGCTGTAGTCTACTGGACTCTTAGATTCTGAGAACTTCCCTTCTTGGTTTCAACCTGGGCAGCTGTTTTTATTTGCTTCATGAGTAGGTATTTTGTATAAGATTTTGTTAGGGGCAGAGGTTCTTGTGCTAAAAACAAAAGTTTGAAATTTCCGCATTATAGAAAATGGCCTGCGAGGAGTGGAGACCACCTTGGTGTGAGTATTTCTCCCTCATTTGCAGGATCTAGGACCAGTTTAGGCCCTTTATAGAGGGAATACAGCTTCCTTTCATCTGAACCTTAGTGACTCAACAGATCGGCCATGCAGTTTGCCTTGTCCAGGCAATTTAGCCAGGTAGCCATAACTTAGCCTCGTTCTTGGGTAAACAAGTTTTCACTTTTGTACTGGTTTCCCCTTTGTCTCCCACATTCCCAAGTCCTGGATTTGTGTTCTTGTGGAGGGATCCCAAATTGTCTTAGGTAAGGGTCCTGTCATGTCTCCCTAAGCCTTCTTGGAACAATGGTGTCCCTAGGGCTGGGTCACTGCTAGTCCCTTCTAGGCCTCTTCAGTACTGAGACCTACTAGCAAGGGTCAGGAAATTTAATAGATTATTTTCAGAATTGAATAACTTGCCTGGAGCTTGGCTTTTCCCTGGTTCCAGACCCCTGACACCAAACATTGCTTGCTAATTTGCTGTCCTGCTGGTCTCATTTGTACAACTTGGAAGGAGAAGGGAAGATAGATATAAGGCTGATTTTCTTAAATTATGATACATTCATGTCTTTGTCTCTAGTGGGAAGGTTGATCTTATGTGTGTATGAGAAAGGTGGCTGCCTTTATGTTGTAGTTTCAGAATCCATACTGCTGAAAAGGGCACTTCAAATATCAAGTTACTCTTTTTTGCTCTCCAATATGTGAAAGCCTACATTATAAAAACTATTCAGTTTCCTCAGACCATGTATGATTTAGAAGAAAAAGAAGACAGGCTTTGGCACTTGAAAGACCTGATTTTGACTCATGTAATTGCTGGCTATATGAACTTGAGCAAGTTATTTAATCTTTCTGAACCCCAGTTTTCTCATGTATAAAGTGAAGTGAGTAACACCTACAATTTCGTTATGATTTTGTTATGACTAAATAAGATAAAATAGAAAGTGCCTGGCCCCAGGGCCTAAAATGCAAATGCTATGGAAGTGGTAAGTCAAACTTATCCTCGTATCTCAATTCAACCTCCTTATGTTGAATAATTTTATAGACCCTTCCCTAAGATTGATGAAGAAGAAGATATGAAATCTGGGACAAGGGGCCCAGATGTTACCCAGCCAAGGGTGAAAAAGGACCAGAAGGAAGTTTCCTTCACATTTTGCTTAAGTCCCATCCTCCCTAATGGTTTGCATTTGTGAAAATATTCATCTGAGATTATAGATACAGCATGAAGCCTTGGAAAAAAGGCATGTTTACATCCTCTGCCAGGATAGCATAACAATTAACAAAGCAGGTTTCAAATCACTGAATAGTTAGGTGCACTTCCATCAAAATAAACTTTTATTTCTATTATTTGCTGATAGATTACAAATAAAGAAAGCCACTAAAATATCCTGAAAAAGAAGATTTATGTACAAATTAGATACCAGGGACAGATTTTTCACACTTATTTTGTTGGAGCTGTTCTTTCTTAGCTGTGGGTGTTTTGGAAGGTCTTTTGTTGTAGCCTTTGTTGGCTACAAGAAGGAAAAAGCTTTAGTATACTAAGGTAAGAATGATTTTGATTGGAGGCAATATTGTTCTCAGTGTGGGCTGACTTTCTTGTATTGTAGTGATTACTAATACATAACCGAGAAAACCCATTTGTTGAAGTGCCGTAAACAGCAGAGAATCTGATCTCACATACTGCCCTGATCGACAAGTGTTTATTTTAGGAATGTGGATAGTCCTATAATTTTTTAAGGGAAAAGGGGAAGATGTTATGTCAGTCACTGTGACTGCAAATATCCTGATCTGGCAGATCTTTTTCCTTTCTTGTTTATTTCTCTTGTGGAATCTGAATGGTGGTTTCAGTACTGGGCTTCCAGTGACTTGCTCAGCTCTTGATGCAATTGATCACTCCACTGTAATTCCATACCCTCAATTTTAGTGCTGTATCAAAATCCTGAACACTCAAGAAGAGTATGTAAATCTACTGCCTCAAAAATTAGAAATAAAGGCATTAAAAATGTTATTTAGTGCTGGTTTGTGGCACTGAATATATAAACTCATTCATTGTTCTGGTAGTCCCTGAGCGAGAAGTGTTTCGGCTGCAGTGGATGATACCAACTAAGGTTTCCATGGCAACACTAATTTATAATACCTAAACTTTTGTAGAATTTCACCTTCTGGACTCTTCTAGATTGCATTTAAATTTACTTTTTCCCCTCATTTATTGGGGTTAGGCATATTTAGATAATACATCCATGTACTAGGAGTATCTTCATGAAACTCACTGATAAGAAATTAGACGTGTAGAAAGCAGGCATTGGAAACAGATAATGGATACTGTGGTCTAACATCCCACCAAATACAGGAATTTTTTCCACATTATCCCAGTTGCCATTTGAACTAGCCAGGAACGAGGAGTTTGATCAACATTTTATGATGCCAAGAAATGCTAATGACAGTAGTCTGCAATGCTTCTAGACCTTAAGCCCCTTTTGAATTTGGACTTTGTGTTATCTGTGATTGGACCAATTCTTCATCAAACACAGGTGGACACAGATATTTGTAAAACTTCTTCCCCCGTGGTGTACTGATATCTGCCTCCCTGCAGCTTCCCTGTTGGTCTTCCATCTGCCCTTTGAATGCCGCAGGATAAATATGCACCTTCTGTGTGGTCACTTTTCAAATATTTGACCATAGTTATTGTAGCTCCTACTTAAAGTCTTCTCCTTTCAGGGTTATGCAGTTCTAGGTCTCCTTTTTTTTTTTTTTTGAGACAGATTCTCACTTTGTTGCCCAGGCTGGAGTGCAGTGGCACAGTCTCGGCTCACTGCAGCCTCCACCCACTGCGTTCAAGTAATTCTCCTGCCTCAGCCTCCCAAGTAGCTAGGACTACAGGCGTGTGCCACCACAACCAGCTAATTTTTGTGTTTTTAGTAGAGACATGGTTTCACCATGTTGGCCAGGCTGGTCTAGGACTCCTGACCTCAAGTGATCCACCTGCCTCGGCCTCTCAAAGTGCTGGGATTACAGGCATGAGCCACTGCGCCTGGCAGTTCTAGTTCTCATAACTGATAGCTCTCATCCTGTTAAAATTCTTCTGGGTGCCCATCACTCTGTTGATGTCATCTTAAAAATGAGGCATCTGGCCAGGCACGGTGGCTCACGCCTGTGATCTGAGCACTTGGAAGGCCAGGGTGGGCCTATCACTTGAGGTCAGGAGTTCAAGACCAGCCTGGTCAACATGGTAAAACCCCATCTCTACTAAAAATACAAAAATTAGCTGAGCATGGAGGCACACGCCTGTAATCCCAGCTACTCAGAAGACTGAGGCTGGAGAATCACTTGAACCCCAAAGGTGAAGGTTGCAGTGAGCCAAGATTGTGCCACTGCACTCCAGCACTCCAGCCTGGGCAACTGAGTGAGACTCCACCTCAAAAAAAAAAAAAGGGCATCTTCAATGCAATAGCCTACTCCTGACTGAGTACTCTGAACAGTAGAAAACACCAAGCTGCTATTCACACCCCTGATCAGGGGCACCCTTCTTTTATTAATCTAGTCAAATATTGTGTGGGCTTCCCTTATAAATCAGGAACAACACATTGTTTGTTCATATACGACTTCAAAGAAAACTTCTAAGGCTTTTTTCTTAACAACTACTACAAAGCCAGGTCTCCTTTGTTCTTTACTTAAGCAATGAATCATGTGTGCCTACTTAGAGGACTTTACATACATTTATCCTTCTAAATTTTGTCTCTTTTGTCAAATTATTTTTCTTCTTTATCAAGACAGCTTTGAATTCTAAAATGTTTAAATTCAACATATTAGTGATATTAGACTTTTACTTATTTATCATTTGCACATTTGGGAATATTACTTTGTCATTGACAAAATGTTGACCAAGATAGGCCAAAGGTAGAGCCCTGTGACATTCTGCAAGGGAATTATTAACATCAGTATGTGAATTTGGTTAGTTTTTTTTTTTTTTTTTAACTAGTTTGACAGTCTTTCATGTATGTTTACTTTCTTGTCCAAGAGCATAGAGTCAGGGAAAGACTTAGTCAAATGCCTTAGTAATGAAATCATTATTGGTCCACTTATTGCCCTTCAGTAGAACCCCTATGATAAAGAATAAGATTCATTAGAGTAATTTTTAGATTGCATTAATTTTTCTTTTGAAAAAGCTATTTAAATCACCTTATTTTTAATGTATCTAAGAGAAAATAACTTTGTAAAGTAAAATCAAATTTCACCTATGATTTCAACTCATATAACTTGTTTGGTTCAAAGGAATTGCTATGTAATACATCATTCCATTCTCTTTACAGAATCATTGCTCTTAAAAAGAATTGGTAGAGTGACAGGAAATTACTCCTTAGGTGTCACTCCAACACATCATGATATTCGCACCTCCTGGGACAGAGAGTCGTCAGGCTGAGGCATGTCCAAACAGCGTGCCAGCCTGTGTAGATGGCTCCATGACAGTATCACTAACGTAACCATGACAGAGAGAGTTCTGATGGCATTGTGTCACTAATGGATGTGTTTTCACTAAGCTGAAAATTCTGTATTATTTGAAAAGAGGTTTATTTTTCCTCCCACACAAATTCTTTGACTCTCATATTAATGTCAAATATCTATCAGGTAACACATATGGCACTTTCTGTACTGTATTTTATTGTACTTTTGTACAAAATAGTTTTTTAAAAACATTTTCTCTTCCTTGGACTAGATAGGAAAAAAATTAAAAGAATAGTATTCTTAAGAAACACAAATCTATACTATATCAAGGAGTAAATGATTGCTTCTTAAAAATACTAATATTTGTCTCATACTTTATATTTTTCAGAGTACTGTCATGCATTTTCTTTTTCAAAAAAAATTCTAATTGTAAAAATAATACATACTCTTTGAATTTGGAAGCTACTGAAATGGATAAAAAATTAATTAAAAGTCAACTAAAATTCCACTTTCAGAGATTGTCACTGTTAGCATTTGGTGTTTCCCTTTCAGATGTGCATTTATGTGAGGTTGTGAGTGTGTGCACATGTGTATATTTGTGTGTTTTAAATACACAGGACATTTGTACTGCAGAATCAGCATGACATAGTTGGTAAAGGGCTTTGGAATCAGGCACTTGGAGATTTCAGCCCTGGCTATATGACTTATGTAGTGACTATGAATTCCTTAAACTCTCTAAACCTTAGTTTCTACTTTTATAAAATGGAGATAATAATACTATATACCTAGTAGGTTTATTGCAAAAATTAATAAGATAATGCAAATAAAGTGCATAGTGTGCTTCTTGGCCCATAGCCTGTGCTCGGCAAATGTGAACTATTTTTATTATATAGGTTTTCTTTTCTGCTTTCTTCACTTAAATTCTAGGGTAAAAATTTCCTTGTCATAAAGCATTATTTGAAAAATATTTAGAATAACTGCATAAATTTCATTACATGAATATACCTTACTGTTATTACCTTATGGGTAAACAATTTCCAGTTCATTATGATCACAAAGAACTCCACAGCTACTATCCTTTACATTATGTTTTGTGAATAGACAACAGATTCAAAAGGAATTACTAATGGCATTTTATGGACAGCCAGAATAAAACTAACAATTCTTTAGTGTCTATTAGTGTGCCGGGTTACATGCTAGGTTCTTTACAGCAAAATTCTCTTTTAACTTTCAGAACTCCTTTGAGGTAAGAGTCTGTTACGCCCATTTTTCAGATGACAGAGTGCTGAGGGGAGATAAGTCATTTGCTCAAGGTCACAGAGAGATAGTGGTGGTAGAGATGGTGTTTGAAGCCAGCATCGGATTTCAAAGCTTACGCTTTTTCCATTCTGGCATGTAGTTCATGCCTATCTTTTTGAGGCTGGCAGAATGAATAGTTAGCATTGTGCCTTCTACAAAATGTCACTTGGTGCCACATGAAAGATAGGACACTTGGCTGGAACGCTTGACTTACTCAATATAGTACCTCTTGCGTGTGTGTGTGTTGTTGTATGTTTTGGAATCAAGCCTCATTAAAATAAGGTGTTAACTAAAGGAAATGAAGCATTGGTATGATTATTTGATGAAAGGAAATCTTGAGGAAGAAAGTATTTATTGAGTCGTTAATATAAAACTCTTCTTTGTTTTAGTTGGAAGGACTAAGCCAGAATCACTGTCTCCTAGGAATCAGGGTATTTCACACAAGTCAGTTTAGGAATTAAGCAATAACAGTAGCCAAAGTAAATGGATGCTGTCAAAGGAATTGTACGTTTCATTACTTGTATATTAGGGGTTGAATGGAAAAAAATACCTATTTAGAGCTGTAATAATTGCTATAGGTGTAAGTATAGGTATATGAGAGACATAACGTATACTAGGATAAGCCCCCAAACAATTACCTGGTGAACTGACAGGTTGTCTTTAAAAAGTCAGCCATTTGGAACATTTCTCTTGGCAGCTCTCAAATCTGACTTGCAGCGTGTACTGTGGCAGCCAATTTTGTAGGAAAAATGCATAATTAATGTGAAGATCAAGGTACAGGTATTGCCAGTCAGTACCTAACACACAGTTTCTTAGAACAAAGGAACAATTGAAGTTGTCTTTTAATAGGGTAATCCTGGTTTGTCATTTTGTGGGTTTCAATTCTTAGTAAAAATGGGGGGAAAAATCCAACTCTAGGCGTAATGTTTCATATCTGAGAAGTACTTTGTTGTAGAGTTTATAACCAACTATTATCTAGTCAAGAAAGCTATGTTTGGTTTTTGAAATCTCAAATTTTTATAGCCTTTGAGCTCACATATCTTTGTCTTAGGATTATTCTGGTTTTCCTTCAGTCATTTTAGTTTTTGCAAGGGAGAAACAGTGTCACTCATGGCCCCAGGGTTTTGAGTGTCACTCAAAACCCCCCTTTTTAGGTTTTGAATCTCGCCGGAATATGACCACCAACTTGGCCTGTTGGTACTAGCAAGTTAAATTTGAGCTTACTATGCAACTAGTGAATAGTTAGAACTGTGGACAGAGAATTAGGTATGGAATCTGCAGGTTGGATTTGCAGCATGGCTCCATTGTGTGGTAGCTGTCTACCCCTGGGCAAACAGCTTTCCTATCCCTGAGCGTCCTCAGTTCTCAAATGGAGATAACGACTACTATATAGTCAGAGATCATTTGGAGGGTCAGCTGTATTGAGCAAACCATTGGTTCACCAAGAAGTTTGCTTATGATTTGTTTCTAAGTTGTTAATTAATGGCTACAGGTCACCCCCACACCCCGCAAGGATGAGTCAATTTACAGTTTAAAATACTTACAAATGAAGCATGGAAATATTTGAAAGATATATGTAAAAATACACAACTCCTGGGGCAAACCTCACCAGACCCTTCTAACTCTGCTTAAACTTTATCCAGTAATAATGGGACAGGCCCTTTTTCTGCCTTGGAAACCCCTGGTGCCTACCTTAGAGTCTCTCAAAATTTGGAAGCTCACACCCAGGACATATTCCTCTAATGAGGGAGGGGGGCCTTTTGACTTCAATAGGTGGTTCTTTTGAACACAGTAAAGACCTCTATAGAAATAGGCATTTAGATCTATTATGTTGTTTTAAGATAAAAACAAAACTGATATTTGATGCATATTTTACCCTTCAAAAGGAAAGGCTCAGAGAAAAAGACTGTAAGGTAGATAAAATATTTTAGAAGATTGTGTTATAGAAAATTATAGGCAACTCTTTGATTATTAAAGTAATCCCAGTGCTGGAGGGGAGAAAGAAAGGGAATGGGAATTTGGGAACTTTGACGCTGGGTAGTGTCTGTGCAAGCTTTTCAGAGGTCTCTCTTGGTTCTTCCCCCCAGTGCTGGTGGTGTAGGGAAGGGCTCAGAAACCGCTTCTGGGTCTGACTGCAAGAGAGTAAATCCCAACCCTGGGGCTGCACTGACTCCCTTATCCTGGGCTGCTATGTTCTGATCTCCGTGACTTTTATGGCCTCCCAGACAGCCATGATGGGTCACCCTTTATCTTAGTCCCTTAGGAGGACAGGATTTTCTCATTGGCCACCCTTGCTTGGTCTATACTGTAGGACCTTGAAGGTGTTTCAGGCAATGAATGACTTAAATGTCTCTGGAGTTCCTGAGGGATGGGAGTGTGTGAGCTAAATGCTGGACATTTTAGACAAGCTTCTATGACTGCTTAGCAGTAGGGAGCCCACCCAAGGCTCACTGGTCTCAGGACTCTCTGAGCATGCCAGGTGGCAAGGGTCAACATGCTTTCTATTCCATTTGGAATCAATTTCTAAATTTTATTTCTCCTTTGACACAGGAAACTATTCTGAATTTCCCTTCTTTGCTTTAGTACTAAAGCTTTCATTGGGCTCATCAGCTATTTCCTGAGTGTCTGCTCCGCACCAGGCACTGTGAGAGGAACAAAGGGGAATGAGACCTTGAAAGGAAAGAATGTGCATGCCTTAGGTAAAAAAGAAGATGTGTCTCCAGAGTTGAGAGAAGGGAGAGCTGAAGACCCAATGATTATTTTTTCTGTTGTACTTTCTATACAGTAAATTGTACTACATAAAAATTTATACTAATATCCATTTATGTAGCAAATTCCATCATAATGAAAGTCTCTGTTACCCAGCGACTTATGCAAGTATCAGTAGAACACAATTCCAATGCAGCAGAAGAGTTTGGAGAGTCTCGTGGAGTGAGCTGAAATGGGGTTTGACCTATATATTAAGCTTTTCATGATTTTGGTATTTTTCATTTCCATGTGTCAACAAATACCTGACTTGATATTAAAGCCAGTTAAATCAATATTTCTTGTTGTAGTCAAGGTATAGCAACATATATCCAAAGGCAACATCTCCCCAACAGCCATATTTTGTTGAGTATATATATCTTATCATAAACCTAACTGACTGAACTGCCTTCAGAGGAATAGGATGAAAACATCAACATAGCTACCATAAAAAGAGAAAAGCCAGAGAATCTATAATCTTGTACATTACCCCTCATTTAAGCAATTCCATAATTTATTTTGCTTTCTTTAATCACAAGGAATGACAACATGGAAAATATTTTTATTATGATAGCTGTGGTTTCTTTCTCTATTCTCAAGTAGAGCTGCTTTAATCCTTCTTCCAAATCTTGTCCCAGTCGGGATTTCTGAGCAGGTACATGTGAGTAAAGTAGCAGGTACAGGTGAACCTGAGCGTCTTGGAGCATAGGAATTTTTGTTTTTTAAGACACAGTCTCACTATCTTACCCAGGCTGGAGTGCAGTTGTGCCATCTTCGCTCATTACAACCTCCATCTCCCAGGTCTCAGGTTCAAGTAACTCTCCTGTCTCAGCCTCCTGAGTAGTTGGGACTACAGGTACACATGACCACGCTAGGCTAATTTTTGTATTTTTACAAAATATTTCACCATGTTGGTTAGGCTGGTCTCTAACTGCTGGCCTCAAGTGATCTGCCTGCCTCAGCCTCCCAAAGTACTGGGATTACAGGCATGAGCCATTGCCCCTGGCTGGACTGTAGGAATCTAATAATCAAATAATTGCAATGGGAAGGAGAGTGGAGTAGAAGCCCATTTCTACTTACTCCTTCTCTGAACTTTTAACTGTTTGGTGATTTCTAGAAGTTACCTATTCCAAACTCACAGTATTTCCATAAACAAATAGTCTGATGCATCAGTTTACAAACACTAACACATTCATTTACTGTGTGTTATCAGAAAAGCCTCCCTTACCTTCCATGTGTTCTTTGACTAGGTGAGTACTTAACATTTGTTGGGCACCTGCTCTGTGCTAAGCACTTAAAATATCTCACCTCTCACAGGCAAAATGATGCTCAAGGCACACGTTATTGTTCCTATTTTCCAGATAAACCTGAGACTTAAGCTGCTAAGTAACTTATCAAAGGGTACCAAGGTAGAAAAAATATAGTCTGTGGCTTGAACCCAAGTTTGTCTGATTCCAAAATCTTTTCACATATTTTTAATGATAGAGTCTTGCTATGTTGCCCAGGCTGGAGTACAGTGCTTTACAGATGCAGTCATAGCATACAATAGCCTTGAATTCTGGGCAAAAGCGATCCTCCTGCCTCAGCCTCCCAGGTAGCTGGAGCTACAAGTGCTTGCCACCATGCCCAACTACTTTTCACTTTTTTAAGGCTATTTTCCATAATATATTCTGAGATTGAAAAAAAATTCAAATTGTTAAAGTAGTACATACTCATATTAGAAAGTTTAGAAAGCAGAGAAAAATATTAAAAAGAAGAAAAATTGCCCATAATCCTTCACCCTAGGGATTATCACTACTGAAATTTCAATTTTTTTCTTTCTAAGCTTAAGAAAGCTATTTAGCCAAATAAGCATTGTTCCTCAAAGTTGTCCTCTTTGAGGCTTATGCATGTACTCCAACAATGTTGCCATTGCATAAAATAATTGGGAATCCCTTTCAAGCCAGTTTAGGAACTAACTTTTGTATAGACTCTCATGCACAAGTTACTTTGATAGAAACGTAGTAAAAGGCAATATATCTGCTAACTGAAAACCTGTCAAAATAATGCATGATATGTGTGACCACTCTTTTTTTTGAGACAGAGTCTGGCTCTGTCGACCAGGCTGGAGTGCAGTGGTGCAATCTCACCTCACTGTAACCTGCAACCTCTTCCTCCCTGGTTCAAGTGATTCTCCTGCATCAGCCTCTCAAGTAACTGGGATTACAGGCATGTGCCACCATGCCCGGCTAATTTTTGTATTTATTTAGTTTTTTTTTTTTTTTTTTTTTTTTTTTGAGACGGAGTTTCGCTCGTTACCCAGGCTGGAGTGCAATGGCGCGATCTCAGCTCACTGCAACCTCCACCTCCTGGGTTCAGGCAATTCTCCTGCCTCAGCCTCCTGAGTAGCTGGGATTACAGGCACGCGCCACCATGCCCAGCTAATTTTTTGTATTAGTAGAGACAGGGTTTCACCATGTTAACCAGGACGGTCTCAATCTCTTGACCTCGTGATCCACCCGCCTCGGCCTCCCAAAGTGCTGGGATTACAGGCTTGAGTTATTTAGTTTTTTTTAGTAGAGACCAGGTTTTACCATGTTGGCCAGGCTGGTCATAAACTCCTGACCTCAGGTGATCCACCCTCCTTGGCCTCCCAAAGTGCTGGGAAACATACGTGAGCCACCATGCCCGGCCCTGTTTGACCATCCTGTGCCTTCTAAAATCCTTTGCTGCAAATATTTGGCCATCCTATTAAAAATGCCGTCATTGAGCTGGGCGTGGTGGCTTACACCTATAATTCCAGCACTTTGGGAGGCCGAGGCGAGCAGATCATTTCAGGTCAGGAGTTTGAGACAAGCCTGGCCAACTTAGTGAAACCCCATCTCTACTAAAAATACAAAAATTTGCTGGGTGTGGTGGTGCATGCCTGTAATCCCAGCTACCCAGGAGGCTGAGGCAGGAGAATCACTTGAACCTGGGAGGCAGAGGTTGCAGTGAGCCAAGATCACACCACTGTACTACAGCCTAGGTGACAGAGTGAGACTCCATCTCAAAAAAAGAAAAAAATAAAAGTTATCATTGCCCTCTCTGAGTTATAAATATCTTGTGCTGACTTCTATTGTAGTAGGAGCTGGAATTTACCAAAATACTGCTTCTTCCCATGTCAAAGATTGATGGATATTTTGGGGAATGTTTAAAAGTCTTTATTAAAAATTTAATCCATAAATGTTTAATATCTCATTTGACAACTCATGTTATTTATTATTTTGTCAACACAACAATCTGCCTTTTGTGAGTCATAAAGAAAATTAGAAAATTGTTTTTGTCAAAAGTGTGAAAAGCATATTTTAAAATCAATTTCTTTTTAATGTAAGTATTACACTCACTAAATTATTCCCCTCCAAGGAGTTTTTGTGAAAGCAAATGTATCTAGGTGAGATGAACTGATCTTTAAATAAGGTCAGTTGCTTTTGTGTAGAAGTAAATGTTTCCTATAGAAGAAGGCACATGCACACACACACAAGATTGCTATCAAAATAGCCATTGGTATACTTTATTAAAGTCAAGAAAGTCAATTAATTAAGTACCAGCTGAGTTCTTGTCACTTCGGTTTGTTGCATATAACACTACTAACTTTTAGAAAACAAATCTAACTTCCAGCCAGGCATCCCATTGTTTGTCTTGTTTCTGCCTTACTTTTCACAGACATTCTTACCCTCCCAATCTGCTTAGCATGGTACCCCACCCTTTCCCAGACTGCTGGGCACCTGGCGACGTGGATCCTGGATTTTAGAGTGGTGCAGATTGGGGCAAACCCAGTGTGTGCAGTTGTCCTCAGGGCTACATTCTTGCCTTGTCTTCTGGTTGCCAAGATCTCATAGGATGAGAATTCACCATGCTTATGGAGATCATTACAAAGTGTAGGCTGTGTTCTGTGTTATATCTTTGGCACTATTCATAGTGTTTAACATTGTGTTCAGTCAATGTTTGTTGGCTAAATGAAGGGTTATTTTTTCAAAACTGGACTGGTAGGGAAAAAAAGTTAGTCCAAAAGAAAGTCATAGTTTTAAAATAGAATCTCAGGGCTTAAAGCCTTTAGGTCATTCCTCTCATTTAAAGATGAAGCCCAGAGAGGTCAGCTAGCTTGGAGAAGGTCACCCAGAGAGTTGGTGCCAGAGCCAGGAACAGCATCTCGTGTCCTGAGACCCCCATTCCCTTCTTTGCAGCACCTCCCTCGTGGTTGTTCTTCAGTCATTTTGTGGAGGTCAATCTTCTGAGTCTCATAGGATCAGTTAGCAGAGGCTTTGAATCCCCACACAGTGCTCAGCAGAGCGTTGGAGACATAGGCATTCTTAAGAAACACGTGCACTGATGAGTGAGCGAGTGAGTGACTGATTGGTTGACTTATGACCTTGGCACCCACCTTTCTGCCTAAGTGGTTACTGGTTGAATAGTGAGTTCTTTGGGATTGTGTGTACTTTATAGGGTATCTTTTGGAGAGGAGAGATTATAACAAGAAGAAGAAGAATAGCCAACATTAAATTGGACAAGATATTTTAGTGAATAGCCCAGGCTCTGGGACTTGATTGCCACAGTTATATTTTCATGAGACAGGTGATTTGACCTCTCTGGTGCCTCATTTTCTAATACCTGTAAAGTGCCAGTGATACCAGGGCCCACCTCAGAGTATTGAAGGGTTAGCCTATGTAAAGGCCTAGAACAATGCTAGCTAGATACTTCCTAAGCTGGCAATAAATGTTGGCTATTGTTGGTGTTATTAAAATATCACTATTATATGCTAGGTGGTGTGCTAAATGCATTGCATACGTTATATAGCATCAAGTCAACATCTTTGTGAGCAAGGTACTATTATTATCCCCATCTTACAGCTGAATAAACTGAAGCACAGAGAGGTTACTCTCCCTGTTCAGAGTTACAGAGCTCAGAGTGAGGACAAATTCTCTGTCTGCCTGACTCGAGATCCTGTGCTTGGGTTTTGAATGTGATGGGAAATGGGTGGTATGGCTACTAATTTGAGACCTGCCTGAATTCCCAAATTTCCATTTTTCCTAGAACACTTCAGAACCCAGGCTGCTTTCAGGAACATTTCTGTGGACTCCCAGGTGAGTAGAGATGGTCCTTCCCTCTCCATGACCTCCTCCTGCTGCCATGGCCAGCTGTCCCTACACCTGCAGCTGACTCCTGGGAGCCTTGTGACAGCCTTTGGCAGCCTTAGCTGCCTCTCAGGCTCGACACCAGAGTTTTCTTTTAGAGTGTGTTGACTGAAGTTACTCCTGATAGGGCAGTGGGGTCCAGTGGATGTGAGTCAGTCCTACGCCACCCACATACCCCTTCCTCACTTGCCTTGCCACGTCTATGGATATGTTTAGATTAGTTTCATGCATATGAAATATTTTGAAGTACCAAAAAAAAAAAATAGGACTTTTACAGACATTCTTGTGATTTAAAAAAGAATTATGGCTAAGAGTGGTGGACTCTGGAGCCAGACTGCCTGGCTTTCCCTCCTCATACTGATGGCCACTTTTGCTCTCATTGTCATTCTTGTTGAAGAACGTGCTCCCATGATTACAGAAGTCTGACTTGGAATTGGCAGTGTTCAGTCAGCATTAACTAGGAGTTGGATGCAGACTCCTGAGCCCCACAGCCTGGCACTGCATCCTGCCTCTGCTGCCTAATAATTGTGCAGTCTTCGCATGTGACTTACTTCTCTGAGCCTCAGTTTCCTCTTCTCTAAGATGGGGATAATTATACCCATCTTACAGAATTGTCGAGATGTTTTTAAGCTCATGTATGCAAGACAAACTTATACAAAATTCACATTCAATAAAACGGTAACTGTTATAGTTATCAGTATTGGTATTTGAACAGGTGTATCAAAAGTATTTGCTGAACAGAAAGCATGTTGGTTTAGGTCCATACTTTCCCTGAAAGTATTTTTATTATTATCATTTTTTTATTTTTCCCTTCGATGGTCTTGTTTAAATTAATTTACTTAACAAGCCATATATTCCTTGTGGAAAGATCATCCTTGGTCCAGACCCTGTCAAATAATCATAAATTCTAAATCGAGATAGTCCAAATTAATGAGGTCTTATTGCCTCCTGGATTTTTCCACTAATGTTTAATATAAACTTGACTTTTTCCCATAAATGCAAAACTTTGGTGATAAGTAAAACTTTAGTGTAACTTTTTGAAAAGAGCCATAAACATTGGTGGGAGTTGGTTGTTTTCCATGAATGGAATAGAATATTTTACTTCCTCATATTTGAATCACAGTGAAAGCACTTTCTAATTGTTTGAAGAGAATTAGTATAGAAACAACTGGTTGATTTTCTGTCTCTCTGTTTCCATACACGTATGTGCATGCACAGGGGCACACACTGCTTAGTTTTCTTTTGGTTAGGCAGCTGAAGGGTTGCTATGTAAATCCTGGCAGCCATCAGACAAGCAAGGGCACAATCAATTCATGTTTTCTTGAAACATATACCAAATAAATAAAAACTCTGATTATTCTGCTGGAAGGCAACAGCTTGATGGAAAGATGTGTACATTTGAAAACAATTCTGATCATATTTTTGTCAGGAGAATGAGATGCCTCCAGCTGTCTGTCACTAATCACATTAGAGGTGGAAAGCAGGAATGTTTTACCCTGGAAAAGATTGCTCTAATCATGTGTTGGAACGCTACTTGTATGGGCTGCTTATCCCAGAACAGTGACATTAGACATTCCTTCTGTAACTGGTCTTGCCAGTTGGTAGTAGTCTAAACCATATGCCACATGAGCACACTTTAGGAATTTTCTAATTACAGCTCAAAGGCTTTACTTTTATCTCTTTATGCTTGTACTGCAGACATCACTGATTGAAAATGATTTCTCCCTTAGCATAATCCTATTGCCAGCAGTTATGAAAGACTATTGGAAGATGGTAAATGAAGCCCATGATAACTGAAGAGGTGTCCGAACTCAATTAGGAAGAAGCCTGTCCCATGTGGACACATAAGCCATATAAATCCATTTTAATTGTGAGCTGTGATACTTATCTGGTCATGTTTATTTTGGATGCAAGTGCCAAAGCTGGATTTAGACCAGAATTCCAGATCTTTGAGTTCTAATGACTAATTTGGGTATCCACTGAATCCCTTAATTCATTTCTTAATTTGTTCTCCCAGAATTAGAGAGTTGCTTGGTTACAATCATTTTCACAAATTTCCCATAGATCAAAATAAATGTACATAGATGTTTTTCCCCCTAGGATTCACATTTTGCTCTGATCTTAAGTATTATTATTGTTACCAAGATAAGACAATAACAACAAAACTAACATTTTGCAAGGTAATATAGGGAATAGACCGAGGAATGATTTTGAGTTCCAACTGAGCTACTTCCAGCAGTGGGACCTTGACCAAGTTATCCCCCCTCTCTGTGCCTCAGTTTCTACTTGTAAAATGGGACAAATGAGAGTATTCACTTCATCGGGTTGTTTTGGTAACTAAACAAGCCCATAGCCCATATATGTAAAGTATATGTAGGCTCGTATGTGGAAAGTCCTGGCACAATAAAAAATCTTAGTTATTATGTAGTTATTGGTAAGACAATGGGAGACCAG
Organism: Aotus nancymaae; assembly: GCF_030222135.1. Taxonomy (NCBI): domain Eukaryota; kingdom Metazoa; phylum Chordata; class Mammalia; order Primates; family Aotidae; genus Aotus; species Aotus nancymaae. The sequence goes on along the minus strand of NW_026988419.1, from coordinate 33,332,483 downwards.
AGGCAGATTTTGCTGGTACCATAGTATTGTCACCTAAGTATGCCCCATTTCTACAGTCCACTTGCAGAACACTAACAATGGTAATGAAAACACTGGAGACTCTGAATTTGGAGTTAATCTCTATTATTTGTACTTGTACTCCTTAGTTTGGCTACAGAAATAACATTTTTTGGCTTTCCAGGCTTGATCAGTGTTAACTTGGAACCGTTTTGGTGCAAAATTCCTTTAAAATTTGAACATTTTGTTCTCTCAGTATGCACAATATTAGCCCTCATTAAGAGGAAAAATTTGATTACAATATGTAAAATGTGTGTGTGTGTGTGTGAGAGAGAGAGAGAGAGAGAGACAGAGAGAGAGAAGGAGAGAGAGAGAGAGAGGAAAGAGAGAGATTTGAAGGAATCAGCTTTAATAAGTTCACTAAGTTTTCAAGGTTTTTGTTGTCTGTTTTTTTTAGAGACAGGGTCTCACTCTGCTCACTGTGTCACCTGGGTTGGAGCACAGTGGCACCAACATGGTTCACTGAAACTTCAACCTCCCGGGCTAACGCGATGATTCTCTTGCCTCAGCCTCTGGTGTAGTTGGGACCACAGGTACTAATTTTTTGATTTTTTATAGAGATGAGGGTCTCACTTTGTTGCTCACACTGGTCTTGAACTGCTGGGCTTAAGTGATCCTTCCACCTCAGCCTCCCACAGTGGCAGGATTACAGGTGTGAGTCACCATGCCTGGCCCAAACTATTTTTTAATACAGTAAAATTCATTTATTGTCATGGCTTGGATTTAGTGAATGTGTAGGAGTGGAAGTCTACTCAGAGATAAATCTAGTAATTTAATGAAGTTTCCTCATAACTTTGTAAGAGTTAGTTAATTCATTAGTAATTCATTGCCAAAAGAATGAATTACTGGAATTCATTAGGTTTTTTTTTTTTAAACTAAGTTAACTGCCTGTGTGTGTGTGTGTGTGTGTGTGTGTGTGTGTGTGTGTGTGTCTATGTATTCTAGAGAAACATATATGCATCCAGAGACATGGAAAATATTCTCTGTCAGTAGGAGACTAGATGAATAAATTGTGGTGTAATCATATGCTGGAATACTATACAGCAGTAAAATAATGAACTAGAGCTATACACAATAACATGAATGTATCCCACAGACATAATGTTGAAAGACAGAAGACATGGGCTGGGTTTGGTGGCTTATGCCTGTAATGCCAGCCCTCTGGGAGGCTGAGGCAGGGGGGTTGCTTGTGCCCAGGAGTTCAAGACCAGCCTGGGCAACATGATGAATCCCTTCTCTACAAAAAATACAAAAAAACAACAACAACAACAAAAACTTAGCTGGATGTGGTAGTGTGTGCCAGTAGTCCCAGCTACCAGCTACTTGGGAGACTGAGCTGGGAGGATCAGTTGAACCCAGGAAGGGAAGGCTACAGTGAGTTGAGATCATACCACTGTACGCCAGCCTCGGTGACAGAGCAAGACCCTGTCTCAAAAAAAAAAAAAAAAAAAAGAGAGAGAGAGAGAAACAAAAGATACAAGATAACATATCAGTCTTATTAAGCAACAGACAAAACTAAACTCTATTGCTAAGGTGTGTATATTCAAGTGGCTGAAACAACAAAGGAAAGCAAGGAACTTATTACTGAAAGAATCAGATATCAAGATAGTGCTTACCTCTAAGAGAGGGAAGAGAAAGGACCCAGAAGGCTTCCAATGGCCCTGGCAGTATTGTGCGTTTTGAAAGGGCTGGTAGTGACATGCGCAAAATTAATGAATTTTTAAATGTACTTTTCTGTTAATGGGTTATAGTAATAATTTAAAAACTTAAAAAGATAAAGAAAGTAACTACCTCTTTGGCCTGGCTTAGTTCATACCTTGTCCTGCCTAGTTTTAGGTCTAGAGATTTCTGTGATTATAACTGGCTCTTAGAAGTAAACAACTGTGTCACTGCATGGCAAAGTGATCTCCAAAGTGGGATATGCACACCAGCATGCACTTGAGAAGATTCATTTGGGTGGGAAAAGAAATTGATTAGGACTTGCATTTACATTCATTTTGTTATCATGAAATATTACGGTAACTGATGGCAACTATATTGACATTGGCACCATCCTTGAGTCCACATGTCGGGTGGTCAGGTATCGCCTGGAGCATAGGCAAGGTCTCCTGAGCAAAGAATGGGAGTGCCCAGCTCAGGGGCTGCCCAGTGGCTTCCCCACTGCCCCATCTGCCTTGGTTATATTGTGAAATATATTGTGCCTGGTTAACTGGATTTACAAATTCTGTATTTTAGTTTTAACAAAACCTAACAAACTAGCAGAATCTTTAAACGATTCTGGAAAGAATTCTTGACAAAAAGTTGAAGACAATTTTAATATTGCAAGCAAGAAGAGAATGGCAAAGTTTTGCATGAACCCTTTGTCAGCCACATTATGAGTTAATGACAGAGACCATTGAATCAAATCTGGCAAGAAGCTGGACACCAAAATTTTATGTTACCTGGAATACTAAGGGATTTATATTCACTGTGTTTAATCATGAACTTCATCCTCTATGTATTGCCTTGAGATACTATGATTAGCAAACATTGTATCCATTCTGTCACCCTTTTTCCATGTTTTATAAGGTTTATAACATATTAACACAATAATACATGTATATGAATTGTAAAAAAATAAAAAGACACATACAAAACATGTGAGTTAAAGATAACTTGGATACTACTACTGCCATGTAGTTCAAAGGCTACTTACTGCTCATAGGTAAAATGTGTCAAAGAGTCTGCATACCACAGGCAGGTCATCATACCATTATAATACCTTAATCTTTTTCTCCTGTGAACCTATTAAAATGTATTTGATTGTGTCATAGCCATTTCTAAAATGTTGTGTACTGCTGTTCCTCATACCAAATGTGTATCCAATACAAAGCATTTGTCCTACCAAGGCTTTTGCAATTACTTAAAATATTTCAAGAATGGAAATGATTTAAATGTTCATATGTCTGAAAAATTGACAAATAACTCCCAAAACAAGTTAAACATTGCTTTTAGTATTGCCTCTGACAAGTTCTAAATATTAGTATATTGTCCCCTTTGGATCATTCATTATAAAACTGTGAGGAGTGTTGATTCCTTGTTTTTCAAGCACATATACATATGAAACAGCCAAATTTCATATTGTTCATACTTAGTGAAATTTCTTTCTGTTGAAAGAAAATTTCTTTCTTAGAGAAAGCAGACCGCTAAAGAGACAGATATGGGAATAACGATCATTAGTTTACTTAGCCTTGGTTTTCCACAGTGGTGTGTTATAATGTAATCTATAGTTCATCTTTTTAACCAACTCTCAATATATTATCAACTCAGTGACTCACATTGTTTACAAGGATGATTTATTATTTGTCAGATTTTAAGTGCTAACCCATGAAATGTTAAACTTTTATTGGCAGCCATTACAGGAAGGTTTGCAGGTGTCCTGACTAATGCTTTGAAAGACCAGCATTAGCAGTAAATCACAGCATACAAATATTTTTAATAAAGTAATGGAAAGGATTTTGCATTCTGGGTCCTCTAAGCTTTGGTATTTGGAAGTTAGTTATGTGGGAAATTAAAGGGGTAAAATATTCTCAGGCTTTAACCCTGGAACTTTGGGCCAGCCATAGTCAATAGCAAAAGCATCTTGGTAGCTTTGTTCTCCTGACCCTGAGATTTCTTGGCTATGGGAACTGACAGAATGCCAAGTATAGGCCTAATTGCATTCCTTGCTACTGAGAAAAAAAGTCTCAAAGGAATTTTCCTTTTTTTTCAAAGGAGTACCTGCTCATTTTCTGGGATAGCAAAATTGTTTATAAGATGTTTGCAAAACTTTCTGAAAAGTGAACTTGAAGAAGGCTTTGACAGTCAGTCGAGAGGCATGCATGGCTCACCTAGAGCAGTGGAGAGCCAGGGAGATGAAATTTAAAAAGTGAGAAAGTTGTGGCTTTGTTCTCTAAGAGCTTGCTTGCTCCCTGATGCACAAGCTGATGACTTCTCTTCTTTTTCTTTCTCTATGTTCTGCTCAAAGATTTAGCAAGATATTATGTAAGATATTCAGCTAGCCCCATAATAGACTGCCAGCTGTGTAGGTTCTGCTTTGTTCACCAGTATTCCCTATTCTGTGTCCATTGCCTAATACGTAAGGCATATTCAGTTAGTATTTGTTGAATGAACATATATACTCATATAGATCTGTATATTGGTGATTAATTTATTAATTAATTTATTAAGCCAGATATACTCTGGAACAAATTGACCTTTTTTTGTTGTTTTTTGAAACAGGATCTCACTCTGTTGCTCAGGCTGAAGTACATTGGCCCAGTCATGGCTCACTGCAACCTTGACCTCCTGGGCTCAAGTGATCCTCCAACCTTAGCCTCCAGAGTAGCTGGGAATACAGATATGTGCCACCACTGCTGGCTAATTTTTGTATTTTTTGTAGAAACAGGGTTTCACCATGTTGCCCGGGCTGGTATCAAACTCCTAGGCTCAAGAATTCCACCCACCTTAGCCTCCCAAAGTATTAGGATTCTAGGTGTGAGCCACTGTGCCCAGCCCCAGATTAACTCTAATCAAGGAATCAGTAGCTAATTTTAGTAGATTGAGATCTTCTAATATAGAGAATTTATATTGTAGTAGTAGGGCCAGACAATGAAGAAACATGTAATCTGTGAATAATCCCAATAGTTATAGCAAGTGATGAGAGCTGGAAAATGCAAAAAACCTGAACAAGGCAAGTGCTGTGATGTAGACCAAGGGCTTGGAGAAACTAAAGCATGGACCAACCCGAAAGCCCAGTGTTATAGAAGGAATTGATACAAACTTCCCAAAGACTTAATTTACTCCAGTAGTTGGTATGTACAATGAAAAGATTCATCTTATCACAACTTTTCTTAATGCAGATAGTTTTGCCGAGTTCTTACCATGCTAACAGTGTCAGTTTCTACTTTATAGAATTTTGTTTTTAACACATCAGTTGGTTAGCACCAGTGCCAAGCCCAAAGAGTTACCTCTCCACTTCACTTCCCTTCTTCTCCAAGCTGCACTTCTCTCTCAAAGCCAGGCAGCTGTCTCCCAAATGTGCACTGTCAGTCACAAAGGAAACCAGATGACCAAAAGAGGGTGGATCAGCACAAATTTCTCATCAAGCTGAAAGAAAGAGAGAGAAAGAACCTCAAAGCCAATGTCCTGCTGACTGTGGGTCAGAAGTGTTATCTTTGTGTCTCAAGGACAGAAGGTTTAATAAAGATTTGGGTACAAAGTACACATCATCCTCCAGGCAAGCTGAACGATGTCAGCCAGAAAGCTGTTCCTTAGGGTTTACAATTTCCCCTTTTTCCTAAATTAAAAAATGCTAATGTGAACTGTTGACTCTCAACAACACATGTTATTATTGTATATAGGGCAAAGAGTAAATAAGACACTTGCCTCGTGAAATAACAGTTCATCTTAACTCAGCAAGCTGGAAGTAATTTTAGCTTTTTTCTTTCTTTTTTTTAAATGCTTCTTTATGGAAGTAGGCCACAATCATTTTTATTCCACTATTCTTTATAACCCTATAGCATGTTTCCTGTTTATGGTTTTAAGACCTGTTTTTAAAGACCCTTAAGGGATATCCTTTAAAACATTCCTTTTGAAAATAATTATTCATCTATAGTACCCCCTTAGAATGTCTGAAGGTTTGAAAATATAGGAACTTCTTAATGAGATGTGTTTAATGGTCTATGCAGAGTATTGAAATGTTTACACATGGTTTAGTTAACATAAATTATGTTTAATTAGTCATTCTAGAAAATAAGTAGATATTTTAGAATAGATTCAGTACCTAAAACCCAGCATTTGCTTTTTATGTATAGTATCCATAGATAAATTCAATGTGTGTATTTATAGATTTAAAAACATGCTTGTAATAACATAAAGTCAATTCTTAGGGACTTTCAGAAATAATACAAAGAACATGTCTTGTGAGGCAAGCAAAAAACATCTATGTGGGCCAGAAGATCATGTTTATAAAAAATTTTTTACAAAGTTTAAAGTGCAAGACAAATGCAATTATGTTACTGTTATTTTTAGGTTTGTGGCATGAAGAACTTCTGAGTTGAATGACAGTCCATTATTTTTTGTTTAAATGCTGATTATGTTCCTATTTAGAGTGAGATTTCCTTTCTCACATGCAACCCTTGTGTCAGGGGTGCCCTGAGTTCCTTAGATGGGATTGTTCACACTGCACTTGACTCTTCAACCCCTCAGATGACACTTGTTCCTCCACATGATTCTTTACGTGATGCTTTAGCTGGAAGTGTCATATATAGAAAGAAACCTCGACGCACATGACATCTGCAGTCTAAGATCCCCACTGTGGCCATCTCCCCAGGTTCTCCTGTGCACTAGAAAAGGACTAAGCAATCGTTCATCCTTGGTATTGGGTGGCCTCTGATATGCTCCTCTGACGTATGCTGTGCTCGCAGAGTTTCTCTTCCCTGCACTCTTTACTCTTGCTGCTTTGGTGTCTTCTTGTGGCTGGTATGTGTTTTGTAGTTCTTTTGGCCACCGGCAGTTTTTTCCTGCAAATCCTGTGTCATGCTGGATCTCTCTATTCCTTCCTGTTCCCCCAACAACACATTCTCTGCACTTCACCTCTTTTTTTGCCCTTGATGCTACAAGGAACCAGAAACAAGGAAGTGTGTCCTGGTAATATTCCTCTGCTGATTTTCCACTGCCCTCTTCCCGGGATGAAATTGCTCTTTTCCACAGCACTCGTGTTGCCAGCTGCATCTTTGTTCTCTGCTCTTTCAGAGCACTCACATGGAGGGGGTGCAGTGGGAGGTGGGGAGGGCTGTGGGGAGGCACAGCCCTTTCTGCTCAGAGTGGTCCTCCAGAGAAGTGCTGCATTGTCTGGATCGAGGACCTGCCCATGAGAAACAGACTCCCTGACAGTCACCATGGGTTACACAAATATTACTTCCATTTAGCTTGACCTTTCATTGTGCTAGAAAAATGACTGCAAATACTTAAATCATGTACAGTATTTTTCTGGAAACAAAAATAAATAGGGTTCTTCTCAGAAGTCACACTTGAACTTTTGCCCTTGCTCTTCCTTTTCGAGCCATTTTATCCAATTCAAGGTTTGCTTTTATCATGTATTTTCCTTTTGTAAGAAATAGCTAATTTCTCTGCTGATAAAATTATGAATCACAGAGGCAATGTAACTGTTAAAGATAAGGATATCTCCAGTGGCCTTAAAATACTTAGTTCTGGGAATTCAGCCTTGCTAACATTTCTTAAGTGCTTACTCTGTATGTGCACCTATGTGTCACTGGCAGACTGACTTTTAAAAAAAAATTTTTTTTTTGAGACAGAGTCTCATTCTGTCGCCAAGGCTGGAGCACAGTGGGGAGATCTTGGCTCACTGCAACCTCCGCCTCCTGGGTTCAAACGATTCTTCTGCCTCAGCCTCCTGAGTATCTGGGACTACAGGTGCATGCCACCATGCCCAGCTAATATTATATTTTTAGTAGAGATGAGGTTTCACCATATTGACCAGGCTGGTCTTGACGAACTCCTGACCATGTGATCCTCCCGCCTCAGCCTCCCAAAGTGCTGGGATTACAGAGACTGACTTCTTAATTCTCTTTTTTTTTTTTTTTTTTTTTTTGAGATAGAGTCTCACTCTGTTGCCCAGAGTGAGTGCAATCTCGGCTCACCACAAACTGCCTTCTGGGTTCAAACGATTCTCCTGCCTCTGCCTCCTGAGTAGCTAGGACTACAGGTACATGCCATCCCACCTGGCTAATTTTTTGTATTTTTAGTAGAGATGGGTTTCACCATGTTAGCCAGAATGGTCTCCATCTCCTGACTTTGTGATCCACCTACCTCAGCCTCCCAAAGTGCTGGGTGGTGGCTGGGTGAGCCACCACCCCTGGCCCCAACTTCTTAATTCTAAGACTACTTTAATGCATTATCCCAACAGCCCTGCAAAGTGGGTGGTATTACCATTTGTCTGTGTTTTGGATGTAGACACAGAGGCACAGTGAAGTTGAGTAACTTCCCCAAGGTCACATGATTAACCTGGGCAGGGCCTGGATTTGAACTTAGGCAGTCTGGCTTCAGCACCTATGTTCTTCCGCTGAACTAAACTCAATGACTCAAATGCATCATAGAACCTCCGAGAACCTAAGTTTCCTCATCTCTGAAATGGGAATAGTAACACTTACCTTACTAAATTGTGAGGATCAAATAATTATTTGGGAGGATGCACTAAATTGTGACATGCTAAAGCATAATGGTCTGGGGGAAATGTTGATATGATATTTTCTGTTGGGTGAGTCTTACTGGTGAGTTTGTCCTTTGCTGCTTGGATATATTGCTGGTTCAGATGAAAAACTGTTTTTCTTAAGGCTGTTTTGAAACCACAGAAAACCTCAGGTTTCACGATGAAACTGATCCTTTTTCTCCAAAATGGTGGCATTTGGAAGCATTTAGAGGTTAAGCAAAATTAACTATAACATTTTTAATATGCCGAGTAAGTTCAATATCATTGTTTCCCTTTTACTCTAATCCTCCTTTAATGTAGCACTTGACACTCCTTCCCTTTTTTTCCTAAATCATGCAAAATAAGTTTTCTTTCCAGTGTCTATTCGCCATATACCATGGACTTATCACTGACTATTCACTGGGAAGTTTTCTTTCCAGTGTCTATTCATCACCATATACCATGGACTGTCTATTCAGTGATAAGTCCATGGTATATGGTGAATAGACACTGCAAAGAAAACTTATTTCCAGTGAATAGTCAGTGGAAAGAATATACAGTCATGGTAAATAAGTTTTCTTTCCAGTGTCTATTCACCATATACCATGGACTTATCACTGACTGTCACTCAGTGTGTAATACTGGATCTGGGACCATATCTTGTACTGCCAGCACAGGGCCCTGAAACAGAAGAGATATTGAGCAAGGTGTAGGCCAGTGGAAGAGGGGTGGAAAACAAGTGCAAAGATGAAGATTTAGGAGGGCCACAGACTAAAATGACTGTGCTTCAAAATGTAGGACAGGGGACCAGAGCTGCAGAAGGGTCAGTTGGGTGGTATTAGAAGAGGACCTAGAAAGAAAACGGAAGAGAATGCAGAGAAAGACAAGCCTAACAGGAGACTGGTTGTTCTCTTGCAGCCGCTTTACAGGGGAGTGAAGCCTTCCTCCTCCGTCTGATGCTGGGCCTGCCTTTCTGCTATGCAGCTCCTCTGTGTCTGTGGGTCTAACACCTTCATTTCCCATTATGTTCACATGAGTCAGGCTGTCGGGGATCTGAGCTCTTACAGTCCCACAAGGGAAGTGGAGAGCCAAAGGCCTGACTTTTTGTGATTCTTTGGAGCTTTTATGCATCCTAGAAATTTATGCATCCTGGTGTTTTCTGGGACTGGTATTGCATACCCAGGGTCACCCTGTTTTAGGGCTCTTCCAAGCAGTTTGTGCTTATAATGAGTTATGTTTTTCCTCCATTCTGGATAAGAACAATATCCTTGCCATTCAATCTCCAAATATAGCAAGTGGTTATGATAGAAGAATATCCTTATGTTAGGAAAGAAGTTGTCAGTCTCAATGAGGCAGAAATGTCGAATTTAGAAAACATGTCTAAAAGGAAAAGCTGCTGTAAGTCCTTTTTGGAATCAGGTGGAATATAAAATGAATAAATAAAAAATTTCAAAGAAAATGTGTAGTCTGACAACACTTTCTACTTTCTCTCTTTAGTCTTACAGGTACTTGTTGATATTGCCTTAACTTCAGATGTAATTTTTTTTGTCACTTCACTAAAATGTCAGACTCCAAACTCATCTGGCATCTAGTTGGGAGAATAACTTGGATGGAGATTTTCTAGCTGATGCATGTAATCAGAGCACTACGATAATATTGTCAGGGACTGACCATTTAGAATGTTTTTAAGAATATTGATAAGTGTATAAGAAGATTACTTAACACAGGAGAGGGAGAAAAGGCATTAGGTTCCAAAGAAAGAGCCAAAATGGAATGTATGTCAGTCTTGGCTGGAAGTATATAAACAGGGAATATCTAGTATACAATCACCTAATTGATTAAGGTATTTGTAAGTTAACATTCATCAGAATCATGGATACAAGCACATCTATCATACTTTACCAACCCAAAGGTGTCTATTTAACTTCTCTTCATGTAGTACTAAATTGATCATAGCACTTGATAGGCAAGTAACTCAAGTAAATTAACATATATGATGCTCTTTCTAGAGGGCAGTTTGTTACTATGTTTGTTTTTAATCCTTTAAAATATATTCACTATTTTTTTCTAGGAATTTGTGCTAAGGAAATAATTAAAGATATGTGGAAAGGTTTCAGCCACAAAGATATTCATTACATCATTGTTTGTAATAGGATAAACAGGAAATTCCTTAAATGTTTAACAATTACATACAGTATTTCATTGTATGACTGTGACATCATATATAGAATAAATATGTCCCTGGTGTTTTCTCGGACTGATATTGCATACCCAGGGTCACCCTGTTTGGGGGCTCTTCCAAGCAGAGTTTGTGATTATAATGAGTTATGTTTTTCCTCCTTTCTGGATAAGAACAATATCCTTGCCATTCATCAATAAATATATTCTATATATGATGTCACAGTCATACAATGAAATACTGTTCAGCCACAATAGACACTGTTGTAGATAAATACTGATAATGAAAAGATGTTTATGATACATTGTTAAAAAATTGCTAACAAAAGGCAAGTATGAAATGTGACCATATTTTGGTTAATGTATGTATATATTCTTAGAAAATACTCTGGAAATGTATTTAAGAGTTTTTAAAGTGGTTCTCTGTGTGCTGAGATTTGGGGCATTCTTCTATTTTACCTACGTCTTTTAATTTTCCTACTCTGAACATATACGGCTTTCATAATAAGCAGGAAAGAAACAATAAAGGTTATCTTTTTAAAAAAACTTTTATTTTAGATTTGAGAGTACATGTGCAGGTTTGTTATAGAGGTAAACTCATGTCACAGGGGTTTGTTTTACAGATACATCATCTTCCAGGTACTAAGCCTAGTACTCATTAGTTATTTCTTCTGATCCTCTCCCTCCTTCCACCCTTTACGCGCCATTAGGCCCCATTGTCTGTTGTTCTCTGTGTCCATGACTTCTTATCATTTAGCTCCCACTTATAAATGACAAAATGCAGTATTTTGTTTTATTTTCCTGTGTTAGTTTGCTAAGGATAATGGCCTCCCGCTCCATCCACATTTGCACAAAAGACATGATTTCGTTCTTTTTTATGGCTGCATATTATTCCATGGTGTATATGTACCACATTTTCTTTATCCAATCTGTCATTGATGGGCATTTAGGTGATTCCATGTCTTAGCTATTGTGAATAGTGCTGCAGTGAACATTTGTGTGCATTACCTTTATGGTAGAATGATTTATATTCCTTTGAGTATATATCCTGTAATAGGATTGCTGGGTCGAATGGTATTTCTGTTTTTATCTCTTTGAGGAATTGCCACACTGCTTTCCACAATGGTTGAACTAATTTACACTTCCACCAACTGTGTATAAGTGTTCTTTTTCTCTGCTACCTTTCCAGCATCTGTTATTTTTTGACTTTTAATAATAGCCGTTCTAACTGATGTGAGATGGTATCTCACTGTGGTTTTGATTTGCATTTTGCTAATGATCAGTGATATTGAGCTTTTTTTCATATGCTTGTTGTTGGCATGCATGTCTCCTTTTGAAAAGTGTCTGTTCATGTCCTTTGCCCATTTTTGATGGGGCTGTTAGTTTTTTTCTTGAAAATTTGTTTAAGTTTCATATAGATGCTGGATACTAAACCTTTGTCAGATGCATAGTTTGAAAATATTTCCTCCAATCTTTAGGTTGTCTGTTTACTCTGTTGATTGATGGTTTCTTTTGCTATACAGAAACTCTTAAGTTTAATTAGATCCCATTTGTCAATTTTTGCTTTTGTTGTGATTGCTGTTGGCATCTTCATCATGAAATCTTTGCCCATTCCTAGGTTCATAAGAGGATTGCCTAGGTTGTCTTCCAGGGGTTTCTTAGTTTTGGGTTTTACATTTAAGTCTAATCTATCTTGAGTTGATTTTTATATATGGTGTAAGAAAGGGGTCCAGTTTCAATCTTCTGCATATGGCTAGCCAGTTATTCTAGCAACAAAGGTTATTTTAATTGAGAAAAGGAAAATATTTAGGTCAAACCTTATGAAAGTGACTGACTCTGGATAACTGAGAGACTTCATATGAGGCTTTTTGGCTGAATTTATTTGTAAACATATTTCAGCTGAACATGAACACTAACTACTCTTTAGTACATTTGATTTAGCAGGGATTATTAGCTTTTTTCTGATATTGCCCTGCAAAATGAAGGAGCTCAATTTATTAGAGCAGCTCTGGGGTTTCTTCCTACTCCCAAATCCCAGGTCTACTTTCTAGGTTTACCCATAGAAACTGCTGAGTGGGGATTCCCTGCATTTCTCCTATTTACTAGCTGCCAAGTGATGAAAATGTATTATTAAGAAGAACTCGTTGTGTCATTTGTTGTACACACAAACTAACCCACTCTGAAATATTATCCTTGATCTTTTGCTTCTTTGAATAAAGACCTTCAAAAGACCGAGTTTTTGTATCACTTGTTGATTACTCTAGTTTTTAACTTTTTTGGAGCACTTGTGAGGGTTACATAGCTGAGAGCTGCTTAGTGTTTCAGGGGAACTTCAGCCGTACATGGGAAGCAGTTGAAGCAAACTGTAACAAAGAAGTCACTTCCAACAGAAAATAAAATTTCCACCAGCTGTTAAACCCTGACAACCTCTCAGCCTCTTCCTTTTGTATCCAGGAGGCCTCTGTCTGTCCACATTCCCTAGACCTGGTTTAGTTCAGTGAGGCAAGATGTCATGTATTTTTCCTCATTAATCACCCTTGCAGATGTCATAGTTTTACAACCAGTTTCTTCTCCCTTTAAAAATACAATTTCGGAATGACTTCACAATAAATGTGGAGGTAAATTATTGTAACATCTGGCAGACTGACTTACCAATTCCATGACTTCTGAATGGATGTTAGTGGAAAGAGTATATTATAGCTCCATGAGTTCAGAAACCCATATTTTGATACTGGTTCTGATGTGAACTTGTTGGGGAACATTAGAAAGATGATCCAGTTTTTTAAGGTCCAAGTTTTTCTCCTCAGGAAAGTGAAAGAGTTGAGTGTGGTTGTTTTCAAGCTTCCTCTAAGTTCTGAAGTTGTGTGGCTATGATCTATAAAGGTCATTTATTGTTACCTTCATAATTCAAGACCAAAGGCAGAGTGTCTGTTAATACTCCATTTCTGTGACTCCCCTGCCACTTAATTCTCTTGGTCCAATAAACCATTGTTTTTTGTTTATCTTCCTTTTCTCATCCCACACTAAATAATTTCAGAGAGAATCTCATTTTGGCATTCCTTATATTCTCTAATGTATGATGTGTCTTTATGACTACTGAAAAAAATTCTTAAAAGCAGCTACTTCCATTATTCTCTAGTTTTTAAAGCTATCCCCTGAGAACTAAATGTCAATTCAAAGATTCCTACATTTGTTATCATTTCTAACCTAAGCTGTAGAAGTCTAAGGTGTAATTTGAAACTGAAAAATTCTTGCCTGGAGACAGTGGGCTCATAAATATGTAACTCGATTTATCCCTATAATGTAAGAAGAAATTAGGATTTTTTAACAATGTTTTTTCAGTATCTAAGTTGAATATGCAAAATTGGGCTGCTGCACGTGATTGCGGATCCTGCATTTTTAATTGTAGTTATATTATTTTTCAATTGAGTAATACTTTTCAATGAAGCTACTACAAAATAACAGTTAGATTATTGCCTAATGAAAGATTTTACAAACCAAAGACTCATGTGTTTTAACTTGATCTCTAATTTAGACTCTGAAATGTATCATTCTTCCTTTATAGATGTCAGATAGCTGCCTGTTTTCTATGCTGAGCATGGAAAATGTAACCCAAGTGGGCCACAGAACAGGTCACTAATTTCCTAACCAGTGCCCATTCTTTTCTTCTTCCTTAGTAGCACACCATGATTTTATTCAAAGTGATAATGTCCCCAGCCAAAAGACTGCATTTCTTAGCCTCCTTTGGAGTGAGGGGTGGCCAACACAGAGATCACTAGGTGGGGGTTTCAGGAACCCTCTTGAGTGGGAGTTGACTGCACTGTGCATGTCTTGACTCTGCTTCTTCTGGCTCTTTTCTGAACTCCACTTGGTCTTAAGATGGTCAAGTCAACTTTAGTCTCATCATCTCTTCATTCAAGCCCAGCAAGAAAAAGTCATTTCCTAACAGCTTAAACAAAGCCCCCGGTTTGCATGCCCTAGGCCTCATTGCCCATTTTGAGCTGCCTTGAACCCATAACTGAGACACATAGAATACATTGTACAGATGGATCCATCCTGGTCATATAACAACCCCAGGGCTCAGATTGGAGGCAGCTTCCCTGGGTCCCCCCTAAAGCAAAGTAGGGCTAGGAGAAGTGGGAATGGCTAGATACTGAATGATCATACCACAAATGTCCACCCCACCAAGTGTGCCAGTTTCTTCTCTGAGTTATTAGTCTCTGATAATCTAGTAAACTGAATGCTTGGTTTGCAAAGTTATGTGAACAACAATTTAGTCACTGGATTCACTTATAGTAAATGAAATTGAAGGCTCAGGCTGCACCATTAATCCAGATTAGCTATCAAAATATATATCCTCTAGTTTTTCTGAGTAATATCTTACAATAAGTCATATAACTTCTCTTTCCATTACCACCCAACATATGGCCCGCTAAAAGGGTGGAATCAAAAGCTTGCCAAGAAATTTTTTTCAAATCATAGCAATTGTATTTTCCAGTATAGCTTGCTGATGTAGCAGAGGACATTGTTTCTGAACATAAAGTTGTATAACAAGTTAGAGCTAAATGAAATTTAAAACGACTTGTGATAAACCCTGAAAAAGTGGTGCTTTAAAATAGTAATGTCAGCAGGCTATTATGTAACCATAATACTAGTGTTCTGAGTTTAGATGGGGAAGTTATAGGGCAGTGACAAAAAAATGTTGTTGTCTTCTCTTTGGTATGAGTGAGCATGTAAAAGTGATTTTGAAGTGATTTACTGCAGATGCATGTTGAGACATGGTAAGCAATGAGACAAGATGATTATGGCCACAGTTGTGAAGATGTTAAGATGGCCTTCAATTAGCTTAGGGCAAGGCTGCTTCTTGCAGAAGCCAGTATTGATTTTTCAGAATGCCTTCTAGCTTTTCAGCAGAAGGTGCAATCATGTCAATTCCTCTGAAGCCACGGGACACGTCATTGGAGAGCAGACTGCGGGAAGTCTTCCTGCAGTGGCCAGGGACTGGCTGGCTGACCTGAGGACAGTGGGGCTAGGTGGAGGTGAGGCAATAGATGGAATGATGGAGTGTGAGCTCTATAGTCAGAGAGGCCTAGGTCTGACACTAATGCCTCCATGTGTACCAGTAGATCACTTAAGCTCTAGGAGCCTCAGTTTCCTCCTTTGTAAGATAGGCGCACATGAGAAATTGATGAGAAAAGTCCTGGAAAGCTTCTAGCTCAGTGCTTCTGGCCTGTACGAAGTGTTAGGAAATCTTAACTATTACTCCGTTTCAGAGCTGATCCTTGAAAATAAAGAGAGGTATTACTGAGTTTTTCACCTTTTTTTCCCTGAGCTTCATTAAAAAAAAAAAAAAAAAGTGTGCATTGAATTTCGGTTGGCTCTATTCCTTCCTGACAATGCCTTTACTTTCTTATGTAGAAAAATGGAGAGTCAGTATTGATATGTCCTAGGTGCTTTTACTATCTTGAGTTCTTGCCCTCTACTTTCGGTGCAAATTTGTTTAAAATGCCCATTTTTTTAAAGAAGAATGCTGTTATTGCATCACGTCTAAGAATGGCAGCCACTTGCCGAGGGAGCAGAAGGACCCTGAAGAGTCAGCAAAGCCTCAGGCCTGCAGTTTGCATCATGTTAGAGACCGCCAGCATTCTGTCTGTCATTTTAGACCTTCTGCGAAGAGTGTTTCAGCATCTCAGAATAGCAGGAACCTAGGGCCATAACCCTCCAGTTTACAAAGGAAGAAACTGAGGTCTAGAAAGGAGAAATGATTCACAGGCTACATCAAGAGTCAAAGGCACATAGGCCGTAACCCCAGTACTTTGGGAGGCTGAGGCAGGCAGATTATTTGAGGTCAGGAATTTGAGACCAGCCTGACCAACATGGTGAAACTCCATCTCTACTAAAGTACAAAAAATTAGCCAGGCATGGTGGCAGACGCCTGTAATTTCAGCTTCTTAGAAGGCTGAGACATGAGAATCACTTAAACCCAGAAGGCAGAAGTTGCAGTGAGCTGAGATGGTGCCACTGCGCTCCAGCCTGGGCAACAGAGCAAGACTTTGTCTCAGAAAAGAAAAATAGTTGAAGACACAGGCAGGAATGAAACCCAAGGTTCTCAAAGTCCAGGTGAGGGGAAATAATGCCTCTACCCTGTTTGTCATCTAACCTTCTTCTTCTGGTCTCCTGTTAATTGTCATTCTCATCCAACCACTAAAGGACAGGAATTTATTCCTTTCAGCACATTCAGTTTGTTGGAAGCCACCTTTTACTCCGTCCCCTACTCGAAGTGTCAACATCTAAACATCTTCCTACTGTGGTCACTCCATTATCCAGGAATGAAATTCACATTTTCTGCCTGAGGGTCTAAGAGTAGCCACTGCCCCAGGTTGTTGAACGGGAGAGGGCTGGAGGCCTCACTGTTAATGCCCAGACAGACTTCCTCCTTGGCTCTTGTTTTCAGCCTGGAGCCTCAGCCTGCTCTCCATAATGTCTGGGGTCTCAGCCTCTTGGGTTCAGTTTTCTAGAGAAGAAACTACCTATGTCCCACAAGGGTTGGGAGGGATGGTAACTTGGCTGATGTGAGTGAGGTGAATCTGTCACCCCTCTCACCTCTCCCTTTCCGGGGGTTCTTTGGCGGTCAGATGCTGGCTTCTCTGTATTCTTAACTGTGGGCCCTTGAGTCTCAGTGGCCTCTGCCGAATTGAGTTCCCACTCTTTTGTCTGCTTTCCATCTTTCTGAATGGTTGTGTCATGCCTCAGCCATTTTTGTCTCATCTTCTCGTTTGTTGTCCTTTTGGGCTTATACCTTTTAAAAATTAATTTCTCACCATCCAAGTAGGTTTTGGAAGAAAACAGAGATCATTGCAGTGTTAACCATCCCCAATCCATGTTAATAGCCATTTTTTTGATATATTATTCAAACTTTTCTCTCTTAATACAAATTTCTAAATTTAAATTTTATTTTTATTTCATTTTATTTTTTGAAATGGAGTCCCACTGTGTCACCCAGACTGGAGTGCAATGACATGATCTCTGCTCACTGCAGCCTCTGCCCCTGGGTTTAAGCGATTCTCATGCCTCAGCCTCCCAAGTAGCTGAGACTACAGGTGCATGCCACCACGTCCAGCTAATTTGTGTGTGTGTGTGTGTGTGTGTGTGTGTGTGTGTGTGTGTGTTTAGGAGAGACGGGGTTTTACCCTGTGGGCCAGGCTGGTCGCAGGCTCCTCACCTCAAGTGATCCACCCACCTTGGCCTCCCAAAACGCTGGGATTATAGGCATGAGCCACCATGCCTGGCCTAAATTTAAATTTTAAGTGGACCTAAAATCCTGTGGATAGTGACTGACTAGGGCTGAGTGTGTTTTTTTTTTTTTTTTCCCCTTTGGAGTGTTGAGGCTCTTGGCTTCAGCAATATAGAGATTGGGTGAGGCAAGTGAGGAGTTACCCTGCACAAAAATCACACCATATGTTCAGTCACTGCCAAGAACCTTCTAAAAAACAAATCTTCTCAGGTTTTGTTATCACCAAAATTAACCTCACAGCATGGTTCACAATCATGTTTATGGAAGTGTTTCGAAAATGAAATGCACCACTATGAAATCAACGGGTGGAAAGCAGTGAGAACTCTGAGGGAGAGGTGCATTTGTATATTTCTTCTTTAGCTGAGCACTTGCTGGGAAGGAGTGCCACACATCTCAGTGTTTGTGTTTTTAAATGCACTAACCAGCAATCGAAAGCTTCCCTCCAAGTGTGTAAGTACCAGGAATACAGAGGAATAAATGTTTTCTAAGTGAATAAACTTAATGTATGGTAGAAGATTTTGTGACTATAGCAACATATTTGCAGTAAAAACATTTGAAGTCGAGACACTTCTCAAAATCCTGAGAAATTAAAATTAAATGAATGGCATATATTTTATTTTGCCAAGGACTAAACTTTTCCATTAAAAAATAAATGTATTACCTTGTCAGTAACTTTTCTCCAACACCTGATGTATTTTAGTAGTACTACATTATTCCTGGTGTTCTGACATGCATAATTGTTAACAAAGGGATTCATCTAATACAGTATTCAGAATTGATGACTGATTTACATAGCCTTAAACTGAAGAATGGGGCATAAAAAATTTTTGTATTCACTCCTCCCTTCAGTATTGAGGAATTATAGATTGAGGGGTTTTTTTGATGCAACTATAAATCAACCTTGTAAAAACAAAGCCAACAATGATGTAGTCTTTGGTGTAAGGTTTTCCTATTGGATTCTAGAAATATCCAAGAGTTTTGGTTACAAATCCCCTGCTCCTTGACACAGTTCTTTAAGAGGGTGGAAGCCCCCTGTGCCATTTCAATTCTGTCTTGTCAATCTAGTTGAGTGTTGTTCAGTTAATGGTTGCTTTCTATTGCCTTTTAATGGATTCTAAGAATGTTGCTGTATCTCTCTGCCAGTATATTTGGCTACCTTTCTGGCTTGGGTAGTTTCCCATTTCAGTGTACATCTCAGTTTACGTGCTTGAAGAAAGAGCCAGAGACTGATGGGTGTTTGTGTCTTGCCTTTTGCTTTTCATAAATGCCTGACAGTGTGGCAGTGCCTCACGGTTTACACCCAAAAGAAGTAGTGCTGTATTTGTATTCTGTTTTATTTTCTTGTGTGAACAAAACTGACAATTTAAGAATGATAGAGAAGGGCGTATACTTAAAGACCATAAAATGAGTTTTTTCAGGCTCTATATAAAATACAAAATATTTTGATTTTAAGTCTACTGTATAACCAGCAGAAGTTTATAGATATAGATATATAAAGGTAAACAAACATGATTTTCTCTAAGTGGCTTAACTAGTTTTTACCCCCACTATATTGATCATTTGCTCTGTTGTACAGACACAGCTTAGAATCTCTTGCAAATCTGCTTATCTGCTGCTTTTTTCTTTTCTTTTTTAACCCTTAGCTTTAAAATAGATGTATTTAATGGCAGGGGGCCTTAGCCTCTGTTTCTGAAGGCTCTTTTCCTCCAGCTCCTGTGGAGAGGAAAGCATGATTAATTTCTCCCCTTCCCTTTTGATTATAGGAAAAATCAGGTAGATAGTAACTCAGTGCCAGCACACCTGAATTCAGAGTTCAGCTCCCCAGACAATTGCTCTCTTGTTCTTAGCCTCATGGGCTGGAGAACAGAGAAGGTGAAGGGGTAATGAATTCCTCTAGGTGCTGATAAGAGCTACATTCCAAGAGGATTAACAGCACAAAAACCTGCATGTATGAGGGAAAAAAAATGAGAAAGCAAGGGAGGGGAACACCCACACTGACATACATGCACAGCCACACAGTGAACTTTCTAGAGTTCTCAAAGCCACATTCCAATTATAGCTGCCCAAAGTCTGAACTACTCTGACAAGAGTGTCTACATGTTGTACATGGCACGTACTTTCTGTAAAAGGCTTGGGAACATTCCTGCTGTGGTTCCGAGAAAGGATACTCTGGTAGCAGAATGACATCTGGCCTCTATCAAGTACTTCCTTGATCAAAGCACAGAAAAATTTTCAAAAATACCTTGATTTTAGATTTTTCATCCTAGAGGAGCAAAGAAGAGATGAAAAAGTCCATGTAATCTGTTAACCACATCTGAGAACAGTTCTGGAAATGGAAATTTGGCTCCATTTAAACTTTCCTAAAACAGTATGATCGCTGCATTGAAATTTGGGATCTTGATTGTGCAAGTGGAGGTCCCTTGTATGTGTTTTGACGGATATCTTTGGTGAAACTTAAAGGCAGTATCATTCCCGTCTGCTAATCAAGGGCCAGAACCAACCCACACACATCTGCCTAGCTATTCCTCACTGCCTGTTATGAAAATAAACCTCTCATTTTTCAAAAGAAGTCACTACCCCTAAAGCAGAAAACAAGAAGAGCAAATGGATGTGGTCCCGGGATATTTCCACCCTCTTCTCACCCTTCACTATTTCCTATCCTCAATAGCTATGATACCTAAAATTTTCAAACTTTAAATCTAACCACCCTTTGCTTTGCCACATCCCCTATTTCACAAAGAAATCTGACTTAGTTTAGCTTATCCCCCCATCAAAAAAAAAAAATTCTGAAGGCATTTGCCACTCAGACCCATTGTCCTTGAGAAATGAACACATAATCAACTCTTACTGAAGCAGTGACTTCTACAAGTACTGTGCTGTGGTCTAAAACAGAAATATGCACCACTATTGTAGGAAACTGCAGCTTTTACATTTTCTTGGCAGAACCCTGGTCCTTTCTTTATAATGAGAAGAGAACATTCCACGAATAGCAAAGTGGGCTTTCAGTTAAGTTGTCCAATCTATATTTTTCATGGCAGTGTCCATTGGAAATACACCCTCTTGATGTCAGTGCGGGCTTAATGAAGTTAAACATCTCCCAAGTGAGTTTGTTTTCGAGAGGAATCACTTCAGGAAGGCATGTTGGAGCAAACCTAAGCCTAACTAACCATGAATAATTATTTGCCTCGGTCTATAATTTTAACAATGTGAATCATTAGCTCAGACCCTGTCATTTATCCCAAAGAGGAAAAGATGCATAGCCAAGACAGTGAACTTTAGTGAAGGCTCTCTGCTCTTAATAGAAAGGGATGTTGATGTTCCTCACTCTCATACAATGAGATGACTTTAGCTTTACCCTGTGATCCTGGAAGTGGAGCCATAGGTCTTGGGCAGTGTAGCTAGCTCTAGTAAAGAATCAAGTTCAGGCCGGGTGTGGTGGCTCACACCTGTAATCTCAGCACTTTGGGAGGCTGAGGCTGGAGGACTGCTTGAGGCCAGGAGTTCAAGACCAGCTTAGGAACATGGTGAAACCCCATCTCTACTTAAAATATAAAAATTAGCTCAGTGTGGTGGCAGGCACCTATAATCCCAGCTACTCAGGAAGCTGAGGCATGAGAATCGCTTGAACCCAGGAGGCAGAGGTTGCACTAAGCCAAGATTGTGCCATAGCACTCTAGCCTGGGTGACAGAGCAAAACTCCATCTCAAAAAAAAAAAAAAAAAAAAAGGCACCTTATATTTCCACTTACACTTACCCACTTCATTCTCGTGCCTCTCAAGCCCTCACCATTGCGGGAGGCTAGCTGTTGCCAAGGATTCTTGTTCCTGTCCTTTCTTCCCATTTGGTGGGATAGTCTGTAGAAAATACAAATAGCTTTTAACTGTCTGTAGGTGTATTTTAAAAGTGCTTTCTGGGACACATCGAAACAAAAAATATTTTTCGATTTAAGAGAAAATGGCTGTGAGTTTGTTAGTTGTTTGCTGTGACTGAACAAACCAGATTTTAGCAACAAAGGCAGTACCTTTGACATCTTGCCAGGGTTGTGTTTCATAGCTATACGTGACATTTAGGAAATGTCAACCTTGAATGACTTTTTTTTTAATTGTAGTAAAGTGTGGTTGGATATACGTACAATCCCTGACTTACAAGAACTTGACAAACAGGTTTCCCGTAGACATAAAAGGCCGCCCTTCCTCCATCTCTCCCTTTTCAGACATCTCTTTTGTTTCCCGTCTTTGCCCTTCACCGCCTCCTGTCTGTCCCCCTCAATGCCAGAGCCACTGCGGCACTGCTGTGGAGACTGCCTGTGAAAAAACTTGGCCCTCCTGGAAAAATCGTGGTTTCTAGAATGGAAGGAGAAGCTGTGCAAAATAGACAGTTAGGGGGTCTCACCCCAGACAGACATCACTCCTGGGCTGGACCTGATGGACTCCTCAGTATTTTCTCTCATGTGGTGTGATATTTTCCCCCTGCATTTACTTTGATTCATTTGGATTTACAAGTATCCTTTTAAAAAATCTAGACGTCTGTGAGACAAATAAGGAGGACAAGCCCCATTCATTGTCATGTTCATGTGAATTGGGTCAAACTATAGCAACCACACACACAAACACACAGACCTCATGTGCATTTAGTGATTTATGTTTCACTGTTTACAAAAGGTTTCCACACACGTTTGGTCTTCACAGCTGCTTTACAGATGTGAGACTGGGACTCAGAGAACTTGATACATTTGAGCTGCGGAAAGCAGGACCAGACTAGAAGTTACAAATTTAAATTCTGAATTGAGTTCTCCTTCCATTTGATATTCCATTGTATATACAAATATGTTTATGCAGACACATACATCTATGCTTTTTTAAACAGTGAAGCAAACACATTTGCAGGTAATTAGCAAACAGAACATAATTCAGACAATTTCAAACTGTCTCTGACTTCAGTATTCTGCTCTTTTATAAGATTCTTACACCTGGAAGGTGAAAATTAGGTGAGTCTTATTTCATAAGGAAATAAAGAAGGTTGTTTTCTTATTTCCAAGTCTTTACAGATTAGGATTATCATGTGTACCTGTAAAATGCACTTAAAACCTGAATGTTAAGATTTTACAACTTGACAGATAAATATCTATGTAATGGTTGGCTAAATAATTAATGAAATTCGTGAATTATATTTCTGTTTACAAGTCTAAGCCCAACACTAATGTACATTTACGTCTGTGGTCTGACTTTCTTATTTGAATTACAAGTCAGTCTACTCTTGGTAAATGGGTATTATTTATATCTATAAAATACATTGGAATTTCAGACAAGAAAGCCAGGCTCATTATTCATATGAAACCTTTCTGGTCAAGGCCTAAATAACACAGTTCCGAAACTGGAAGTGATAAACATGCATAAAAGCACATTATACAGATCTATTTATAGTAATAATAATGATGGCGCTAAACAGATTGTCTCACTGGCAATGAACATACAATGGGGACATCATAAGAGATGAACTAGTGCCATTTTCTGAGATAGAAAATTCTCACATTTTACATAAAGCCAGAAGTAAAAAATGGTTCCAAGAAGAAAACATGTGTTAAGAATTGTAAGTGTTTAGCTTAGAAGGAGGGAAAAAAATGGGTTATCACAAACATTGCTTTTTTCCCTCCAAAATATAGAAACAGTTTCCCTCTGACTCCATGATGTCGTGCTTTGAATCAAAGACATAGTGAAGGAAATGGAATTATGCAAATGAGCAATGTAACTTGTTATCAACTAGTTTCAATAGGTAACAAAAATCTGAGGATGGCTTGGTAAGTAACTAATAAAGCTTTAGGGATCATGGACCTCTTAGCCTATTTTGTGTAACAGAATACCCTAGAATGTGTAATTTATGAACAGAAGTTTATTTGGCTCATGGTTCTGGAGACTAGGAAGTTTGGCACTGGTATCTGGTGAGGGGAGGGCCTTTGTGCTGCATCATCCCATGGCTGGCAAGAGAGCAAGAGGGGGCTCACCTTGCTTTTACAACAAAGCCACTTTCCAGATAATTAACCCCCTCCTGCAATAAGGACGTTAATCATTTATGAGCACAGAACCTTCATGACCTAATCACCTCCCAGCAGCATTGCATTGAGGATCAAGTTTCCAACACATGAACTTTGAAGGATACATTCAAACCATAGCAATGGAATTGTTATTTTCAAGGATCTAGATAAACTTTGTTTATTAAAATTGTGTGAAGTTCTCACTGAATATTTTCTTGAGAACTATAACATCATTATCCAACATTCTTCACAGATGTTGAATTCTGTTCATTCCATCTTGATGTGGGGCCAGATTTTTTTGGATATGTATTTTCCCTTCTAAACTGCTTCTGTGGGATAGGTTACTACATTCCTAATGGTCTTTTCATTGTCAGTGTCTGTAGAATTATACTTTAGGCTCAGCTTGCAGCCCTTAGCATTGTCGGCTAAGTGAGACCACTGAGAAACAATGCCAAGCCCACAGCGTCATTAAAAGGCTTCCCCCCTTACATGGCATAAGTTTGGAGGCTCTTTCAGCTCAGCCTGTCACTTTCTTTGGAGACAGGTAGGTGGTTACAAAGACCATTGATTTCTGCCATTTGAAAAACGTGGAGGGGGGGAAGTAACTATACAACTGATCTGATTTTTTTTTTTTTTAATAAATGCCTCTTTTCTTAGTTTCAATGGGTTTTGAAAAGCCAACCCAGACCAAATTACTTTTTCCATTCTCCAGTACACCTTGGCTAAATTTTAAAGCACATTGTTTTTTACGTAACAAGAATAGAGAAACTTTATTTCCATTTCACATGAAATGACAAGCACGGTGACTTGGTTTAGATCAATCTGCATCAAGTAAACCATCATAATGTTGCTTATGAAGTAGCACTGGGTTTTAAAGTCTTCCTAGCTAATTTTAGAGTATTAGTATATGTACATAAGCAGTACCTGTCTCAAAGTGCATTGGAGACATTATCTTTGAGAGATATCAAAGATATCATCAAATCATCATTTTGAATTCATAGCTGAAGGCACCCAAGCACACATAGCCTGGGAGAGATTGCTTAACCACCGAGACAAGGAAACTGCCCTGATGTTAAGCAGCTAATGTTCTGTCACTTGCCAAACATTCCTGCTACAGAGTCATGTTCTGAAATTTTCATGAACCAACTAGACGAACAAACTGTGTGGTCTGGATAAAATAATATCTGCCTAAAAGGAAAGAAGTGAAGTTAGCCAGAAAGCCAGATGGCAGATGTATTTTCTGCAGAACTCTATTTGGAAAGTGAGCTTTATGTAATTTTTGGTCATTTCTTACCATCTTAGGAGACCATTTTCAGAATAAGTCATTGAGGGATCTAGCACACAGGTTTCAAAAGATGAACTGCACAGATGCAGCCTCATCATCTACCTGTTCACAGAATTAGCGCTGATTGATGAAAATGCTTGTATTTCTTTTTCTTCCAGTATTTTTATTACCTACACCTGTATTCCATGTCTTTTAGTATTCATTTGGCTAAATTATCTCAGAGCTAAACTCTGTGGCTAGAAGTACTGTGGAGTTAACATATAGGAAAAATCTGGCTGCAAAGGTACATGAACTCATTATTGGTCTTCATCTTGTGGTTGACCAGATTGTTCACTCACATGCAGAAAATCAGGAGTTGTTCACTGCTTATACACAAAGGCGATATTTCCTTTTTTTTTTTTTTTTCAAGGCAGAGTGCCATTTCTAAATTGCATCTTCCAGCAAACTTAGTAATATCTTGGGCTCTTGAAAACTTAGTCCATTTTCCATGTTTAATAATTTTTTAGCTGGATGCAGTGGGCCATACCTATAACCCCAGCACTTTGGGAGATCAAGGCAAGAGGTTCACTGGAGGCCAAGAGTTTGAGACCGGGCAACCGAGTTTGAGACCAGGCAACATAGTGAGACCCCATCTCTCTCTCTAAAAACAAAATTTAAAATTAACTATACATGGCACACCTGTGGTCCTAGTTGCTTGGCAGACTGGAGGGGAGGATCCCTTGAGCCCAGGAGTTCAAGGCTGCAGTGAGCCATGATTATACCACTGTACTCCAGCCTGGACAACATGACAGAGTGAGACCCTGTCTCAAAAAAAGAAAAAAATGCACACAAATTTTCTTTGAGGTTAGAAGCTGAGCCCCAAGCTTTTAAATAGGACCAAAGAAATATCAACTCACATTGGTGTTACTTAGTATAGCAAATCAGGATAAAAAAACTTCAACAAATCAATTAGGGTTCTTTAGTTTTTAAGTGGTAGAATCATTTTTAGGAGTATTTGGTTTCTTCTCTTTCTTCCTCCATATTTTACTGAGGCTTGATCATATTCTGTCTTTTTTTTTTTTTTTTTTTTTTAAGACAGAGTCTTGCTCTTTCGCCCAGGATGGAGTACATTGGCATGATCTCAGCTCACTGCAACTTCTGCCTCCCAGGTTCAAGTGATTCTCCTGCCTCAGCCTCCTGAGTAGCTGGGGTTACAGGCATGTGCCACCATACCTGACTAATTTTTGTATTTTTAGTAGAGACAGGGTTTCACCATGTTGGTCAGGCTGGTCTCGAACTCCTGACCTCGTGATCTGCCCGCCTCAGCCTTCCAAAGTGCTGGGATTACAGATGTGAGCCACCACACCTGGCCAATCATATTCTTTCTAATTCATGTTCAGTTTCATACTTTCTTCTTTATTACCACCTTTATCACTCAAGTCAAACTCTAATAGTCTCACTCCAGATTCTTCTGAGCTGCTCTAACCAAATCCAAATGTTTTTCCCTCCAGTTTGCATCCTACCTCAGAGTAATCTACACAAAACATAGATCTCATTGTGATGTTTGCATCTTTAAAATGTTCAGTGGTCCTATATTTTATTCTACAGCAAATCAAATCCAGATTTCTCTACATTTATTTCATGGTTCAAGATAACCTGCCACTTTCACTCTTCTCTATCTTTCAATGACTGACATTATTTCCTGTGACTCTACAGTACGTCGGCGCTCAAGTCAGTGTGATGAAACCAACTTCTATCCCATTTCTGTGGTAAGCCTGTTCTTGGAATAAAGTATTCCCAGAGAAGTCTCACTTGACGTGTCCCTCCCATATTCCTTCTAGCTCTGTAAATCCTACCCATTCAGCAACTGTTAGCTCAGTCCTCACCTCATTCCAGTTCATTTCAACACATATACACTAAGCATATTTCCGAAATTGAAAGTCAGCTTAAAGCACGTGGCAAGTAGTACAAGCCTGTGAACCAGAGCCCTTCCAGTCCTGCTGAGTCTGTCTGGACTACTCCAGACTTCTAATTCCTTCTCTTCTGAACTTCTACAGTATTGAAAGTCTAGACCAGTGGGCTCCAAAGTGGAGTGCTCAAAATAATCCACTGGGGGTGTAAGAATGTATTGGAGCTTATATTAACATTTTTTTCATATCTTTCAAATTTCTATTTTCGAGTATTTCTGTAAAGTATGTGATATATTAATACAGAAGCACATATTTAACCTTTATAAATAAATAACATATATAGTCCATGTGTAAGCACTGTTACTATGGGGTGAGTGATCCAAAAAATACATGGAGCCTCAAGTTCAGAACAATTTCAGTGGGGTTTTAGGAGGTCAGCTAACTGGTCCACCAAAGTCCATTTATTCTCTCCTTCAAAAATTGTTTACTAGTTTCCTACAGTGTGCCAGGTAATGTTAAGAGAGAGAGAGCAGTCAGGCAAGAGGAGAGCAAAATGTCAGCTTTCTTTCTGATGAGAGCTCACTGGAAAATGTGGCTTTAGATCAGGGCCAGGATGGTTTGCTAGTACTTTGCCCCTGCAGTAAGGAGACCCAGTTAACAGGCAGAGTGGGACATTATATCCCTTCTCTACCTCTGTCCTCCCAAACCAGGGGCAGGGCCTGCACTCAAAGTTTATTGCATGGCCAAGGGCAGGTGGGAAGGTACCGTCTTTGCAGGCAGGCGGAAGGAACTTAACACAGTGGGGAAAGGGTGGGAGTTACCAGGTTTATTGAAATGAACCTATGAGATAAGCTGCTCCTCCTTGGGGGAGGGGAAGCAGGTAGCAAGTGGTCAGCAGTGTCCTGACAATATGGGATTTCCTCCAAATAAATAAGCTACTGTTATTTTGGCTTTCATCACCTCATAATAAGCTCTTCTGTTGTTTCAAATGTATCTGCCTGAAAAGGAGCACTCTTTTTTTTTTTTTCAACAAAAGAACTAGCATATCACATGACCCATTGAAGGGATGAGTAGAATTGTGTGCTTGAAGATGGATCTGTTCTGAGGCATGAGACCTGATGCCATTGTATGACCCCTCCCCAGAGTTCATCATCTGATTTCTGTGATAGAACAGAACAGAACACAGCAGAACAGGGCTATGTGTGTATGTGTGTGACTACGTGTGTATGTCTGTGAATTGCTTCTGGATCCATTGTGAAACTCTAGCTCCACCCCCACTATTCCCTAACACACACACACACACACACACACACACCTGCACAGATACACACACCTACATACACATTGTTCCTACCATTAAATTTTACAATCTCTGGCACATTATAGAATCGACATAGATCAAGGCATGTAGTCATGAGAAATAAAGCTAAGAGAAACAAAGCTTGTTGCTTCTCATGTAAGCACAAACCAACTTAGTGTCACGAGAGAAAGGGAAGAAAAAGGAGAAAGAAGGGAAAGGGATTTGGGGGAGGAGAAAGGATTGGAAGCCCTCATCCCTGGATGAGAGACTTGTTGAGGTAATCTCCATTCTCACTCCCTCCTTCTTGCCCAAAAGGGCAGAATTCTAACATGACATTCTAGAAAATTAAAATCTATGCAATTAAAAAATATCTGCAGAGAAAGAGATTTCAAAACCTCCCTCAGTAACTAAAATGATTAATTACAGGCTCAGAGAATACATTTCTCCAAATTGTTAAGGCTTTCTTGCTGCAGTTTAAAATGGTTTTCTTTTCATTGTGTAGGGCTCAGTTCCTTGCCATCCTTTGTCTGAAACAGGGATATGAAGTTGACCACTAGATTTACAACAGAATAAGCCAATCCTTTGCCATCATGTACCTGTTTCTGTGCATGCGCCTCTCTACATCCTCTCCAGGTTTTCACCTCCCACGTTAGTTGTGGAAATGAAGTAAAGGGGTTATTTACTTGTGTGCTTCTATGTATTTATCCCCAGTATTCAGCTTAAAAGAAAAACTATAATGTTAATTCAAAATCAGTTTTTAACCTATTCATTTTGATCTGTTCATGGTATTAGGACATTTATACATAAGTCTTTAGGATATTGAAGCCTTCTTAACCCAAAGATGGGAATGCAGGGCCAGATGTGGTGGCTCATACCTGTAATCCCAGCACTTTGGGAGGGAGGCCAAGGCAGTAGGATTCTTGAGCCCAGGAGTTCAAGACCAGCCTGGGCAACATAATAAGACCCTGTTTCTACAAAAAATTAAAAACAAAGTTAGCTAGGCATGGTGGCACACGCCTGTAATCCCAGCTACTCAGGAGACTGAGGCAGGAGGATTGCTTGAGCCTAGGAAGTTGAGGCTGCAAGTAAGCTGTGATGGAGCCACTACACTTTTTTTACTTTTTGGAAAAAAATGTTGTGAATGCTGGAGTGTCGGAAATTTCTGGATTAAATATTAGTTATGTTACCAGTTTGGCTGCGGAGATAAAGGCAAACAACACTGGCTTAGAAACATAAAAGTCTTATGTCACAGTCTAGTCATACAGGCTGATGGGGAAGCTACACAATGATGGGGACCAGTCTTCCTAGCAGGTTTTCTTGTCATCCTTACTTTATGGCTTCCATTTCAAGTTCTTGTCACACTTCAGCTGGCAAGAAGGGGACAAAAGGAAGTGGGAAGCACGCCCCTTCCTTTTAAGAAGGGGTTGTATTTTAAAGATACAACCCCAAAGTTTTGCATATTACTTCCACTCACATTCCATTGGCCAGGACCTAGCAACATGAAGATACCGAATTGCAAGGGAGGATGTAAATTATGACCTTTAGCTGGGCAATGGTACACCCAGGTAGAAGGAAGTAATGGATTTTGGGGACAACAGTTTGCTTTGCCTCTGGCTTTGTAGAGGCAGACTGAGCAGCATGTTTTGACCCTGAGTTCAGCTAGGGGACTAGTAAGCAAAGTAAAAAATACCTAAGGATATAAAGAAGGAGAAAATCTCGTTCTGCAATAGGTTAGTGTTGCAACTTTGTGGCCCTCAGGCCTCTAGTTCAATGATAAGATACACCTTTCCTCCTGCTGGAAAATAATTTGAAGCTTAATCCCCAAGAATATATTTTGCTGCTGTACAGTTGAATTAAAATGCATTTTCTAGGTACAATTTTCAGGCCAGATAGGTTCAGTATAAAACCAAGATCGGCCAGGTGTGGTGGCTCATGCCTGTAATCCCAGCACTTTGGGAGGCTGAGGCAGGCAGATCACAAGGTCGGGAGTTCGAGACCAGCCTGGCCAACATGGTGAAAACCCATCTCTACTAAAAATACAAAAATTAGCCAGGCATGGCGGCACACACCTGTAATTGCAGCTACTCAGGAGGCTGAGGCAGGAGAATTGCTTAAACCCGGGAGCTGGAGGTTGCAGTGAGCCAAGATTGTGCCATTGCACTCCAGCCTAGGCAACAGAGCAAGACTCCATCTCAAAAAAAAACAAACAAACAAACAAAAAAACAAGATCACATGCATGGTCACTGTGATTTTAGGCCACAGAAGCCATACTGCCATTACTCCATGATCCAGATCTTTCTATTAGTATCAATTTTTTTTAAATTCTACTACTACTACCAACCCGTTATGAAATCTGCATTACTTTAACAATATCTCCTCTAGGAAAATAATCATAAAGAGGCAGTTTGCTGATTATAGTGCAGTGCTATACATACTCTATCTGGGACTTGTGTGTCTTATCTGTTTACTTGACTAGCTAAAGAACTTTTTCCTGTTAGTGTCCATGTTCATCTTCTTCAGTTGTAGCCCTGGTTTTCCTCTCAACCTGACAAGACCAACCTGGATTTTGACAGTCACGCTGATTTTTATCTATTTAAACAGCTAGAAGCAAAATCAAATTTGGTTTCTGGCTTTTGTTATTGAGAAAAGTAATAAAAGCCATGGCAGAATTAGATCAAGGACATTCATTATTTTAACTAGGAACAAGAAATAAATACATAGCTCTTCCTAAGCATTGGATTAATTTACATGTACAGAGGATATTAAAAATGACATTGAAAATATGTTTCATAGCTGTTCATTTGATATACAAATGTTAGCATTTCTACTGTCTGTTGTAGAGATAACATAATAATGAAAAGTCTCATTGGCTGAGTGCTTTAGTATGTATCTTTTCTGCATCAGTTTCTGTGGTCAACGCTTAAAGCCTTAGATCAGTCTCAAACTGCATGGCTGGCACATATCAGAGGAAGGAAAATTCGGGAGGTTGTGGTGGAAGATCAACAATAGGCACTCATTCAGTATTAGTATTCCTGTTTGAATAGATCATGAATTCTCAACAGGGGCAATGTTGCCCCCAAAGGGGTGAAAATTGGTTCTTGGAGAGTGATAAAAATCAGATATTATGGCTGAGCTCAGAGTCAGAGGGAGATGTGGCAATGGATGAATGGTCAGAGAGATGGGACGCTGCAGGCTTTGAAGATGGGGGAAGGAGACATGAGCTGAAGAACGTGGGTGGCCTCTAGAATCTAGAAGGGGCAAGGAAACAGATCCTGCCCTAGAGCTTCCAAAAAGGATCCTTGTCAGACTTTTGGCTTACAAAACTGTAAGGTAATACATCTGTGTTATTTTAAGCCACTAAATGTGTGCTAATGCGTTACAGCAGCACTAGGAAACACACTGTTTCCTCTCCTGTTCGGTAAGAAGGCTAGAATGAGCTATGCCACCGGTTTGTTGTAATTGCTAAATAAAATAATTTATGAGAAGTACTTAGCATAAGGAACATAGTGCTGCATCGCGGCCTTGCCAGTGTTCAGACGGGCAAGGTTTCCCTCTGTGTGCTCTGTTCTCATGTTTAGGTGGTCAATGGACTTCTTTCTTAATGTCAGTGGCAACAGTCAGTTTAAGGGGACTTTGAAGCCTCTCCTAGGATTCATCATTTATTGATTTTACATCTCAACTCTCAAAAGATGTTTTTATTTCACTTGTTGCCAAGTTATGGGACATATATTCTAGTACCATTCAGGTATCACCCACTCATAGGTCCTTCGCCAGTGCAATTCTCCATTTTCTTTTTCCTTTCTGCCTGGACTGCAGGAATGTCTGAAGGCTTGTTGGGGTCTGTGGAGAGGTAGGGGAGGGAAGTTCCTAGCAGGGAGCAGAGAAGGACCAGTTGTAGTCATCCAGGTGAGTGCCGGGGAGTCCCAGGTTGGGTGGCCATTCTAGAATGAAGCATTCCAGATGGAAGAATAAACTGTATTGTTTTCTTAAGTAAAAGTTTTTGTTTTGTTTTGTTAATGATTAAGAAAGTCTCTCTGAAAAAGAAAATCTTCCCAAATCATTGATGTGCTTCAGGTCAATTAAGTCAGTTGGGTAGATCCTGGTGTAAGTGAATGAAGTGAAGCCTACAGATTTTCTCCTATCTTTGCTGGGTCAGTCAGATTCCCAGAGAACAGCTTTTGCATTATCACAGGACAAGAAACCAACAGAACTGTATTCCTACTACTCACGAGCTAACATTATGTAGGTTTACTTATATTATCTTTTAATGCCCACAAAATCACTGTGAAGTACGTATTATTAGTAATGTTTCCTGCTAAGAAAGGGGAGCATCCTTACAACATCAGTATGAAAGAGATAAATAGATGGCATTAGGCCTGTTTACAGCCAAAGACCATGGGGCTCAAGGAGGATGACAGCTGTACCGGCTTGGCTGGGACAGCAATACGACCACTGTGGGGCTGCCACTGGCTGGTTGCATAGGCAGGACTTCTCAGTTGATGCCATGTTTCAAAGCCTGGTTTTCAGTTTTCAAAATCTATACATTGGACTCTCTCTGTGAACTCAGAGATTATCAGACTCTACAGTGAGGTACTGAGGCTGACAAAGTTTTAATATGGTTAATGGGTTAACCAGAAACATTATGGCCCTATTCTTAGGGTATTTCTTTTTTTCTAAGGATCATGTTCTTCCTTTTTCTTTCTTCTTCATTGTGCCCCATTCACCTAGCTACTTCAGGGCCCAGCTTAAACCTGACATCCACCTGGAAGCTTTCCTTGACCCTCCTCATTTTTGTTATTTGCCCCATCCCACCCCCAACTCAAAGTGGTCTAATGAAACTTTGTGCTTCACCTTGAATAGCTTGTATTATATTGTTTTCTATTCAGTTATCTGGTAAACCTCACTAAAAGCAAAGTTTCTTGAGGCCAGGAGTTGTACTTCATATACTGTTCTTCTAGCTAAGACTCAGCACAAGCCTATATACATAGAAGATGCTCAATAAAATTTTCTTGAATGAATAAGAATGGAAGACCTGTATTTAAATCCTGGCCCTGCCACTTTCTAGTAGTGTGACTTTCATCAATTTCCTTCTGTCCATATGGCCTCAGTTTCCTCATTTATAAAAAGAAGTTTTGTTGAGATGCTAGGGAGTTATTTTCAATAGTGAACATACTGGGACCATAATGCAACTCATTAGTTGTCCCAGAGCCATAAGTTAAATCAACAATTATATCTTGTAAAGTACAAGTTAGGAGGATTGTCTGGACTTCTTCAACATGGGTTAATTATTTCACCCCATCCACTTAATACATTAACAGTCAACAGATTCTTACTTGTTTTTGTGCTGATATTTCTGTCCTTAATCCCAAGGGTTTGCTTATCATAGAATATCCTTCTCATTTAGATTGAATGGAACACTCAAAAGGAGGCTCTTGAGCCTGAGAAAATAACAAATTCTGCTTATGTCTGCTTTCTTATTCTTATATCCATCTGTTTTTACCTAGAGGGAGTTAATGAAATCTTTTGTTATACTAAATATTTCAAGTGAATATAATTAAATAAACTATTATATAAAAAAAGCAGTATCAAATAAGAAAAAAAGTCTGCAAATATTGATGATTATTCATGGACTTGAGTTGGTAATAGGTGTAATACCATGACTGTGTAAAATATTTGATATGAAAATAAAAGGAAAATGCAAGCTAACATGCCAACAGTAAAAATGTGCAGTATTAATTGTAAATAATTGCAGTAGCTCACATGTGATGTTTGCCTAACTAGTGGAGGAATCCATGTCACACTGCAAGATTGTATTGGAGACTTAGAAATTTTAAAGATGTTGCCTTCTACATACCTAAAACTTACTACCATAGAAATCAAAATCTTACCATGTCTCAGGTACTTCTTGCTAGTAAATTAAACACATTTAGATGTTTTATTAATATATAGTATGTAATAAACCAAAGTAGTAATTTACTAAGAGTTTCTATAAGTGCAGTTAATTTTTCCAAAACTTGCTCAACATTTGCTGGTGACTGTCACTAATTGAAGACTCAGAAATAGACTAAACATTTTTCAGAAATTACTTCTTAACCTTACTACAAAGTCTTAATAATATTGAAAAGATATACTTGACAGGATGAAACATCAGTATTCTAAGTACAAATAAATTTTAGTCTGTTTTTCTGAAACATTTTCTTACTCTTTCTTTTATCTTTGGGCAAAAACTGTGTTTAGCTTAGCTTATAGGCTAATTAGCATTAAGTTGGGGTTTTTTCCCCCCACTGTCTCTTTCTTCATTACTTTCATGCCTTCTTGCTTATTTTGCAATCATGATGATCTCTGACCTGCTTACTCAGCAAAGCCCACTTCCAGGTCAGGGCCATGACCTCGTGTGGACAAAACACAGTCTTTTAGCAACACACCAGGAAAACAGCAAAGACAAATGGATTTGTTGTTTCTCTGCAGACAAGTTATTCTGTACTCAAATCATAGTCAATGAAAATGATCTAATGACAAAATCTTGGTACAGAAGCCTAGATGAATATCTATATTTTTCAAGAAAATAAAAGTATATCTTTATTTCATATTGAAAATCTGTGGTTTGTTTGAGTGCAGTGTTCACGTTTGATTATAGATTACTTAAATTACTTTCTAAAAAGTGAACTGAAGTTAGGAAAGGAATACACATATTTACATATCCTAGTATTGAAAGTGAATTCCAATTTTTATGCTACATATGAAGTATACAGATATGTAAATGAAAGTTCAAATCCTAAAAGTTACTGATCACGTTGATGATCAACTGAATCACATTGTAAATTTGGCTATATTCTTTAGAAATGTTACTTATTTTCAGATTTAGATAAATGGTTCCTAACTGTTAAGTTGTAAGAGTTGTAGTTTATAAACAATATAGCATTTTGTCTCATGGTTCTGATTTTTAAATTACTATACTTAATTTGGTATTTAAAACAGTGTTACAAGAAAAGGTTGAGAAACCTGGTTTTAACTAATCT
Source organism: Aotus nancymaae (assembly GCF_030222135.1). Classification (NCBI taxonomy): domain Eukaryota; kingdom Metazoa; phylum Chordata; class Mammalia; order Primates; family Aotidae; genus Aotus; species Aotus nancymaae. The sequence goes on along the minus strand of NW_026988419.1, from coordinate 33,297,200 downwards.
GCCCTAAAAAAAAGTTGACAAATGGCAGGATTTGTAACAGAGCAGAAACAGTAGGGAAATAAGCGTTTTCACTGTAATAGTGCAGTGGGTTGTTTCCATGGAACAGGAGTCCCAAACTTCTCAGGGAGGCAGAGGTGTGAGAATCCAAAAACCCAAAACAAGATGCATACTTGGTGAAGTTACAAGGAAAAAGAACAAAAAACTTCAGTGTCCAGGACAGTTCCTCGCATGTGGTGGACAATAAATAGTTTAGTTGACTAAATAAGCTTAGACCATTCAGTCATATTGGGCATTGGTATAATTTAGTTCTGCTATAATGTACAAAAATGAGACAGAGGTAATAAGAATGATGAGAGACAAGCTATTTGGGCATATGCTCGGAGTCTTATTCATGTTTAAATGGAAATGGGGTCTCAGATACTAATTTGCCTCACTGCCATTTTCTCTCTAGGGAAGTAAAGGAAATGAAGAGAACTGCTATATTGGGTCTAATTTAACCAAGAAAAGATTGGTTTATGAAATATAAGTAGAAGGAACTTTTATCAGTTTGTTCGATAAACACATATTGAGTGTCTGCTGTGGGCCAGCTCTTGGAGGATGGTAACCACGATGTTTAAGCTTTTGTGCTAACTAAAGAGCAGATGGTGGATATAGCAGACTGCAGGGGGGACATGCCAAATATTTCAGAGAAGTAGAAGATATGATTCTACAGTCTGAGACTCTAAAAGAGAAGACGACTGAAGAGATGAGAAGCCCACCTCTACATTGAAATTAGGGCCCTTTCTAGGTACTCCTAAAGCTCCTCAAACAGTACCTGGTGCATAGCTGACACCAAATAAGTTTTACATATACATATAAAAAATATGTGTGTATATGTACAAAATGAAAGAATCAACAATGAAATCCTGATAATATAATCATGATTATGTTGCCAAATTGTCAAAGATAATGCACACATTCTCTCTCACACACACATGCACTCCAAGTCTAACAGTCCATAACTGTTTGAATGATTAGAATTAGAGATTTAATAGTTTCAAAAAAAATAGAAGAGAGATAGTTATGGCTGCAAAGGGCAGGTTCAAATTAACTCAGAGTATAAAAGAGTATTTATTTAATTTAATTTATTTTTTGAGACAGAGTCTCACACTCACCTGGGCTAGAGTGCAGTGGTGTGATTTCTGCTCACTGCAACCTCTGCCTCCCAGATTCAAGCATTTCCCTGCCTCAGCCTCCTGAGTAGCTAGGATTACAGGCGTGCACCACCATGCCCAACTAATTTTTGTATTTTTAGTAGAGACAGGGTTTTACCATGTTGGCCAGGCTGGTCTTGAACTCCTGACCTCAAGCAGTCCGCCCACCTGGGCCTCCCAAAGTGCTGGGGCCATAAAAGACCATTTGCAAAGAATGCAAGGAGAGGCCAAAACTAAGAGCACATTCCAAACAGAGAGACAGAATCTCATTAGAAAAGTATCAGGAAGCCCAGAATCTAGGGTGAGCTGAAGTATAATATATAAAGAATCCTAAAAACAACCAAAGACATAAAAAGCTGACAAGAAACAATCCTACAGAAAATAAAGGTGACAAAATAATCCAGACATGGAAAACTGGAATCCTAGTGATGTTGAGTTTTGTGTGTTTTTAAAATAATTACATAGTTATCATTTCTGTCAAGACTGCAATATTATTTTTATCTTTTTTATTATATAAATTTGTTTTACTTTTGTAAAGAAAAAACAAGAAAGAGACAAGATCTCTGATAGAGAAAAACAAAGGACTATTCCTCTCTTCTTATTCTTGCTTTTTAATCAAGAATACTGATTTCTCACCTGTAAGGGTAGAACAGAATATGAGTAAGAGGGAACTGAGGTCCCCAGCAGTGTAATGCTAGTGCCTTGTCATGGATTGGGGCCACCTGGCCCGAGTTGTATCCCCAGGCCTTGCTCACCTGCAACTGTCTCTGTAGTCAGTCATCTTGGGAGAATGTCAGAGAATGAAGAAAGCCCCAAAAGCTTGGCGATTGGCAAAAGGGGAAAACATAAAAGCTCAGCAAAATTCTGGAATTTATTCTGAAAACAGAAAACACTCAGAAAAGCAAGTGATAATCATTAGGCTCCAAGAAGTCAAGCAGGACTAAGTGATTTTCCTGTTCAATAGAATAAATGGAATGCAAAGTGAAGAGAATGTTATAGATAGGGTGTATATGAATTTCATCAACGCAATTTTCACAGTGTCTCAGGGTTTCATTATGGATTTAATGGAGAAATAAGAACTGAATAACAGAATAGTTTCAATGGATTCTACAACTGGGTTTGCATAACAAACCCAGAAAGTGCTAAAGAATGGGTCAAAGTAATTGTAGAGGGTAACCAGTATAGACCTCTGTTCTATTCCAGATCTCTCTTTATCAGTGACATGAATGATGATGATTTTGATGAAACAAAAGAAATAACTGACATTTATTGAACTCGTATGTGTCTATTACTGTTCAGTTACTCTATATGTATTAGTTTATTTAATCTTCACAATTCTATGTAGTTGATAACCTTTTATTTCCACTTTATAAATTAGTAAACTGCAACACAGAGAGTTTAATTTCCTGAAGGTCATACAGTTCCTAAGTGGCAGAGCTGGGATTCAAGCCCAGACTTTGTACTTAATGGCATAAGTGACATAAATGATATCCTTCAATTTGTGAATGACCAAAGTGAAATGGACAGCTAAAGTGGAAAGTTACAGGTTTGCTAGCGCAAAGAACCTTAATAGGCTTGAGAAATCAGCCAAATTAGTAAGACAAAATTAATTTGAGCCAAATATAAACATGTGCACTTAAGATCCGAAAAGAAAAATCAGCTTCAAAAGTAAAGATTGGAGAAATGGGACTCAGATCCTATGAGGAAATCTTGGGGGTTTTAATTGACTGTAGGCTCATTATGATCAATGTATACTGTGATGTGATTATCAAGAAAACGCAATCTTAGTCTGCATTAAAATATGAATAAAATGACTAAGTATATATATGTATCTCAGGGTGGGAAGAATGAAGTTCTCAAGATCTGACAAGACAAAATGTCTTACCCACAAATTAACTTAGGAATGTATTATATAAAGTCCTTTCTAACATTGACATCCTTCGATTCTATGAACAATTCTGTACGAGAATAGAGAAAGCATATGTAAGATGAATATGAGAGTTTTGGAAGAATGACCAGATTTAAGGAGTGTCTGAAGGCAGAGCTAGCACATTCATGGAAAGCAGTTGACGCCATCTTAGCTAAGGGTTTAGTCACAAATAGACTTTGTAGAAGAAGCTCTTTTAGAAGGCCTGCATCCCCATTGTAGAATATGTGTTAGCTAAGGGTTTAGTCACAAGTAGACTTGTGCAGAAGAAACTCATTTAGGAGACATGCATCCCCGTTGTAGAATATGTTTGAGCAAGGTCTGGATGACAATTTAATGAAGATGTTGACTAAGGGATTCATTTATAGTTCAGGAGTACATATCTCAGGACGAGAAGACTTCAGACTGTGTCAAATGAGGAATAAGTGCACTCTCAAGAATAAAGTTCTCAAGATCTGCAAAGGCAAAATGTCTTATCCACAAATTAATTTAGGAATGTATAAAGTGCTTTATACATAGAGTCCCAGGACTCCAGAAGAGTGAAACAGTTACTGCATGTTGAGTTCAATGTTAAAGCTTCACCAGCTTTCAGACTGTGGGTACATTAGGACCAGGAGGAGATGCCTCTCATGAAAGTTCGGTTGAGTTACAAACCAAACCAAACACAAAAATCTGTTAGAAGGTATTTCTTTGTGTCATCCAACAGCTTCTTTAGATTTTGCTTTAAATGGTAAGTCATACTGTTTTCTAACAAAGCCATAGATGTGAGGCATTTCTGGCCCTGCCTGTAGGAAGAAAGGCTCTTTCCATGACCATCTCAGACTCCCAGGCATAAAAACCCAAAGGAAATAATTGACTTCTGGCAGTGTGCCTTGTAGGTATCAGTTGGACTTGACTTGGCTTCAGTTTTTGGTTCAAGCTTTCAGACAACACATGACTAACACAGAATGAGACCACTCTAGATGCCTCATGGGAAACTCAGGGGAAAAGACTGCAAAAGCAACCTTGTTTCTCCCTTGGAATTCCGGAGTTACAAGGCAGAGGTCCCCCATCTTCCTGAATTGTAAGTGAATTCCCTCTTCATCCTCATTCAGTGGCCAGCCAGCTTCTGCTTGAACAGATTCTGTGACAGGAGTCTCACTGTCTCCCAGGACAGCTTCACCTGCTCTTTAGCAACACCATATGTAACAGGAATAAAGGGAAAGGAACATAAGGAGATAATAGTTAAGGAATGAGTGAGAAAGAATGTGGCAGGTAGCCAGGAAACGGTATTCCATGGTGATTTGTTCTCACTGGGAAGTGGGCAGCAACATTTAAAGCAATGAGAAAATATTGTTCTTCCCATTGATAATTTTCTTTCCCCCTTTGCCATTTTTGTCAAGCCAGCTTTACATCTACGATTCTAATTTTTGTGAGTACTAAGATGTCACAACTGGAATGAACTCTCTAAATAATTTTTAAGCTACATATTCCATTTATTTGTATTGAACCAAAACAATGGCACCAGACTAGTGGAATGAGCACCTGTTTGGGAGTTGGTTTGAGAGGTTTCAGTCCCAGCCTTGCTATTGACTAACTCTGGCACCTGAGCCTTAACATATAAGCCTTAGTTCCCTCATCTCTAAAATGGAGATAATAAATGCCTACAGGCAGGTATGTTGTGAGGTCTCAGTGAAATAGAATCATCCAGTATGGTGCCTAAAGGGGGTTTTGTTTGGTTTGTTCACTGTTGTAGCTCCAGCACCTAGGATTGTGCCTGGCACAGAGGAGGTGCCCACCAAGTGCTAAAATGAATACTGAACAAATGAGTGACTGTGGTCAGTAAATGATAGCTATTGCTAAAGGCATGGCAGAGCTGTCAGATTAAGAAGTCTTTGTAAAGCAAGAGACTGATGATTCAGAGACTTGAAGGAGAATGCTTTGTAATAAGCTAAATTAATTTTTCCCCACCATACAGCATGGCTTTAGGATTCTTCAAAAACTGACTAGGCTGGTCTGATAGTAGTGAGTTATCAGAACTTATTAACATTAATGTCACTAAAGTTGGTATATAATCCCCCTATGCTAAATTTGACTGCCTTAGGGGAAAAAAAAAAAAAACAAAACTGACTAATACTGTGACCATTAGAGTCTTTCCTCAGTCTTCACCCTATGTTCTGTATAAGACATCTAGAGTGGTCTCATTCTGTCTAGTAAAGTATTGTTTGAAAGCTTGGAATAAAAAATGAAACCAAGACTTAAAGACTGGCTAGTAGCCATTCAGAAATAGATACAAATGTAGATTAAGTTTTGAAGACATTTTCCCTTTCTTATACCTCCTCACATTTTTAAGAGAAGTATTTAGTAGAACAAATAAGTAAACATAAAACCAAATGGAATCTTAAATATAATTTATGAGTTACTTTCATGGAGGTACGTGTAACTTACCTATATAGTTTTGTTTGTTTTGAAGCCCTTTAATATTTGTCAGATTAAAGCATATATTTTTACAAAACTTGAAGTACAGAAAGTCAGCTTGCACCAATTTGAAGTTATTTTGAAAGATCCTGTTTTCAATTCAGCATTTCAAGAATAACAGAGAAAATGCATAAGCTCTAGATTCAGAACCATGTAACCAAAAATGACAGTGGGGTGGGAGGGAGAATTGGGGTGGGGTAGGATGAGAAGGATCTCTCCCATTTACTAAAGGAAAAATGAAACAAGCGTATTACCTCTAGCTGCATTACGAACAGGACAACTATAAACCACACCATATAGACACCTCAAATACTGCCTTCTGATGTCATCTCATTGCTTACTACCTGCTAATCTTATCTCCCGCAGGAGTCAATCTTAAAATTATACTGCATCATAATTAACTAAACACATTGCATCTTGCAGAGACAAATCGTGGACCCCCAGTAAATATTTATTAATTGACTTCCGTGTGCTAAGCAGGTAGGTTTTCTTTCTGGCTTCACACATTGCTCACTGTTTCTGCAAGAGAAGTTTTACTTTCACTCTTCCTCATACCTACAGTGCCATTCCCATCATTGCCAGTATTGCCTCAAAGTAGTGCAAAAGAGCATCCCCCTCTGAAGCCCTCTTTGATTAAGCTCACCTAAACTAAAGCCATCTCATCCCTCTAGAAGCCACTTTGTGTACATGGTTGTAGTCATTTCAGAATGATTTATTTACTACTTTGTTACATTCTCATTTCTCTTGATTTCGACACCCTCATCATGACAATACATACCCCCACCAAGAACAGGCATTGAGTTTCAGTTCTCATAGGGACAGACACCCTCTACATACAGTGTCTAGCCCAGGGGAGTACACTCAACGGACATGTCCCACATTTAGATAATGAACTTGTTAGCATTAGTAAAAAAATAAAAATACAGACGTTCCTGATTATTTGTCTCTGCAAGTCAGTCAAGAATGGGTATAAATGGAATCAAAGCTGTGAGAGATGGATCTATTTCACCAAACAGGTGATCAAAACCTAATACATTTACACTTCAAAATTGGTGTTACGTAGATTGAATGACTACCAAAGTCTTACAAAGGGAAATAATATATGGTATTATATTTAGCTGAGAGACCTGTGCATTATTTGAGCCACTGTATTAAAAAAGTTTTGATTCATTCAATCTTCAGAATAATGATTTGGAAGAGATTAAACTATGTATTGCTAATGCTTGTACACCATTGGAAGCATCTAGTACTTTCTGAACTTCCCACATTGTGAGTTGAGTCATAGGGCAGGTTAGATCTTCGTGCAAAGAAGGGAGGATGTGTGTCTGCTCTCCAGCCTTTTATGCTACAAACTTAGAGTGTAGCCAAGGCAGACCATAAGACAGTTTATGAAGGGTCCATAAAGTGCATATAGGTGCCAACAGCAATAAAAGTCCCTATTTGCCGGGCGCAGTGGCTCACTTTTGTAATCCCAACACTTTGGGAGGCCGAGGCGGGTGCATCGCCTGATGTTAGGAGTTCAAGACCAGCCTGGTCAACATGGCAAAACTCCGTCTCTACTAAAAATACAAAAATTAGCCCTGTGTGGTGGCAGGCGCCTGTAACCCCAGCTACTTGGGAGGCTGAGACAGGAGAATCACTTGAACCCAGAAGGCAGATGTTGCAGTGAGCCGAGATTGCTCCATTACACTCTACCCTAGGCAACAAGAGTGAAACTCCATCTCAAAAGAAAAAAAAAAAGTCCCTATCGATGCTGGAGTTACATGGGTATATAGTGGTGAGGTTAATAGTTAATTGTGTTTAGCATTGGGTGAAGATGAATTATTTTTTTAAATACTCCATAGAAAAGGTTAACTTTTTGGACAAAAGTGTAGGCTTTGATGGAGATGAACTAGAGGGCTATAGCATAGTGATTTGATTATCCTAAAAGGCTCTGCATTAAGAAGAAATAAAATCAATAGAAGATGCTGGGGAAGTTACCAGGTTAAAGACAGGTATACATGGGGCCCAATAAGGAAGATATGGAGGGTTTGAGTGCTCATGATTAGACCTTGACTCTGATAATGACTAAAAGGCATTGCAGGGTTGGAGCTGGGAGGAATAGCAGAGTGGATTTGAAGGTGTGTGAAATGATGTGGCTAGAACAATGTTGGACAATGTTGGGTTTCTTGTTATTAAGACAGAGTCTCACTCTGTCACCCATGCTGGAGTGCCAGTGGCATGATCACAGTTCACAGCAGCCTCAACCTCCTGAACTCAAGTGATCCTCCCACTTCAGCTCCCCTAGTAGCTGGGACTACAGGCACATGCAACCACACCTGGCTAATTTTAGTATTTTAGTAGAGACAGGGTTTTGCCATGTTGCCCAGGCTGCACTCAAACTCCTGGACTCAAGGGATCCACCCACCTCAGCCTTCCAAAGTGCTGGGATTACAAGCATAAGCTGCTGTGCCCAGCCTGACAATGCTGGTTTTAAAAGGGTGGCATTTAAAGTGATAACTTAGAATGAGGGGTTAAAAACTGGAGAAAAAAATATTAAAAATTCATTGCAAGCAAGACATGAAGAATAAAATGAGAGGACATTTATTCATTTCTTTCCATGTGTCTTCATTGAACACTTAGCTTGTCAAAGGCATTGTATTTGGAATTTTGGAAGAGAGAAAGGCAAAGTGGAATTTATCAGAAGCAGTCTTTTTTAAAAGGAAAGAATTCTTTTTGTAATATATTAAATCTGTTAATGTCTTGTATATTTGAAGCACTTTAAAAGTACTTATTAATTTCCCATTACAGCATATTTCAGGTGACAAATTTCTATTTTTTATTACAGCTAGAAATGGAAAGTTCACTAAGATAGTAAATATGACCCCCTAGAATTTGAGCATATAATAAATGATCAAAATGAGTTTTTATTATCTGTGACTGCATTAGAATAAACCAGAGGGAATTAAAATCATATTAATTCTTTTACTCATGTTGATACAATTACCTGAAATCAAAATGTATGGAAGAAGGTTTAGTAATTTTTAGATTGTTCCCTTATTAGCTCTAAGAATTTATTTGAACTTTGCTCTTTCTATGTTATGACTGTTTATTGTCCTCTGAAGACAAGTACCTTAAGCTGTGAATTTGGTCACAAAAACACTGAGCACATCTGATAGTTACAAGGCAGGAAACCGTGACCTGCCATGGGTTTCTGATCCTTTCTGTGGGGAAGTGATATTGTAGTGATGGATTTGCTTCTGCTAATGCAGCTGTTTTAAAAGCATGGAAAACAAATGACCCTGTGGGAACAGACAGAGCCCTGAGAATTCCTATTGCCTTAGCAGGGTGGCAGTCAGGCCCCTAGCCTTGGGCCGCCACGCTCACCTCCCATCAGGTGACACTATTAGATGGAAAAGGGAAGGGCATAGCCACACCAGGACAATTTGTGGTCAGAAGGTCAGGTTTCAAGGGCTGGCTCCATTACTGGTTTGATGCATGTTGGTAACCTCATAATCCTTAGACTCTCACCTGTAAAATGAGGACAGTGGGAAAGCCACCACATGAGCTATGAGGGAATCTATTTATATTCTTTTATAGCACTTTTATAGCACTTGCTGTGTGCCAGGCACTGTTGTAATCACTTTACAAACATGAACTCATTTCATCCTTCTTACCACTCTATGCCATAGTTACTATTATTATCCCCATTTTACTAAGGAGGAAACAGGGCCTAGATCAAGGTACTTGCTCAAATCCCAAAACTAGTAAGAGGCAGAGCTGGGATTCAATCTTGGTGAATTGCAATTGCTTGTTTTCAGTCACAGGAACATAAGGAAAAATCTGTATAACAGAAAATAGGCTGTGTTTCCTCTTTGAGATTATCTAAGGGCCCAAGATCCTGTGGTTGGTAGCAGGCACAGGGCTGGTGGTAGCAACTTTCTAGGCTGACTGCCTGCGTGCAGTCAGCTAGATGGGCTCTGATGGTAGGGACCAAGTGAAGCCTGATCCAGGAGGGAAGAGAGCTTTTCTAAGAACAGGTAGAATATATGTGTAGATTTCTAAACCGCAAACCAGCGAACAGGTAACATATGTAGGACTAATATGTGTGTAGATACAGTAGGTCTGACAGGTAAGAAACCCCTCTCCACTCTGCCCCAAATGTACCCTACCACATGCTTCCCACCCTGACTTTTTGCTGTTAAACTGAACAAACATCAGGCGAGAACTTGACCCCCTTGTGTGAACACATGCCCCTTAATAAAATGTATACCCCTGGACATAGTTTGTACATTTTCCATTTAATGCAAAATTAGCTAACAGATGTTTTCAATTAGGTCTAGAACCAGGAACCTTTTCAGGGTACAGTGCTGGAATGTGTACTAATTGATTCATATGCCTGTCCTGGTGTCGCCCGGAAGATAAGAAGCCCTTAGCAGACAGTCATGCCCAGAAACTGACCTTTGGAATGATGACGACAGTCCCAGCCTCTTCTCAGCCTCAGGGGCAGTCGGTGTATAGGTTGCAAGTTCAGAGTTAGAGCTATACCTTCCCTAAGATAAGAAGGATGAAGAGCTGGGATTCACTAACAGGAGCCTGAAGGCAAAAACCCTGGGCAGTTTTACGAAAAGGAAACAAGCAGTCTTTCAGAAGGTGAGTCTTTCTGTTGCTCAGGTGGCCAAAGCCACCAGCCCACTGCTGATTACTCAACCACACCCAAGATCCTGCTACCACCCAGGTTTCTGGCTCCACATGCGTCACTGTTAAGATGACTTACTGGTCACCGTAAAAGCAAGTTGATAAAAGTAGCCAGATGGGGAACAGAGCTTATCTGCCTGCTGAGAAAGCCAGTCGCTGGAAACTGTAGGCCGAGAGCCCTGATTTGGAGCACAAGGAAACCTTAAAAAGTGAGTTGAGGTTGCGTTTGCTGGGAGACCCTAGGAAGGACAGCGATGGGGTGGAAACGGGGCTGGCTGCCTGTGTGCGCTCTCCTGGCTGGAAGTCCAAGCCCTGCCTTTGCTCCCAAGTATATCTTTCCCACCAAATGCCATTGTGTTTAGGGCAGTACATCATACACTGTTTTTATTCAGCCAGTACCAGTGATATTTCAAGGAACTAGGAAGAACCTGAATTTCTCTGCCACTTTGAGAAAATTATTAAATGTTTACTAGGAGAGTTCTGACTCAATGAACTAGGAATACTGTGAGTTTGTGGGAACAGAGATTTTTGAAACCAGAATGTGCTGTGAAGAGATGATGGGTTTCTTTTCCACATTTTTATTCCATGACAGCTGAGCCAGCTTCCCAGAGTTAGCTGTAAACATAGAGCTTTTTATTTGCCAGGTTTACTTAGGGGTTCTCTTTGCTGGTCCAGAGTTATATTGCAGAACCATAATCCATGTTTCCTTTGGATATGAATATGTAGTGTTGTCCATATAAAGATGCCATTAGAAGTTTTAAAAGCATACGGCCCCATCCCTAGCCCCTCTAATGGCACGGCTGCCTCTAATACTCTTTTGTGCCTGACTCTCTGAGATGGGTCTTTCAAGCTGGACAGATCTCAGCCCCAGTGTTGCTCTGCCCAGAACATTGAGCCAGGTGAATTCCAACTCTAATTCTTTTAGTTCTGAATCTCATTTCCTGCCCCACTTCCTTGTCTGGCTCTCTCCTGTGCTTTTGTGTACATATCTGTCTTCATCGTTGATCTTAAGTTCCTTTGGGGCCAAGAGCTCTGGAGCCAGGAGATTGTAAGTTCGTATCTCAGCTCAGCTGGGTACTGAATAGCTGTGTGACTTAGTGAGTAGCTTACCTCTCTGTACTCCCATTTATTTTTCTATAAAATGGTGATAACGAAAATAGAAGTACACACTGCTTAGGGCGATTCTGAGAATTAAAGGATAATGTTAATACATGGAACCTACTTAGAGATTGCTGGGTATACGGTAAGAGTTCAGTAAGTGTTGCTTTAACCATTGCCATCATTCCCCACAGGCCCTGGCGTGTTGTTAGTGTTTAATGAATGTTTGTCAAATTATAGAAAAATCATTGCCCTTTCTATAGGAATTGTCCATAGCTAGTTAAAGAGATGGGGGAAGGAAAGGAAGAAAGGGAATGCATGATACTTCTTTTTCAACATTGGAGAGTTTGTGGTAAAGTACTTGGGGCTCCAGAGGATAAAGAACTATGTTTGATCTTTTGTCCAAACCCCTCTGGGATTTGGGATTTGGGATTTGCCAGCAGGCGGTGAGGGGGATGGGGGAGCAAAGCAGTGTGATTTGCAGGGAGAGAACCAATTACAGTGTGCTTGGAGAGGGTGGCATTTATTCTGCTGAACCTCTTCTCTGCTTCACGTAACGCTGGCCACTTCACCTTTCCTGAGACGTCTCTGAGGATGGGCATATTTTAAAGACTTGAGCTTACATCATTGCATCTTAAAAGAACCGAGTGTAATTGAGTTGCTGATACAAGTGGGTACTTGCACAAGGTCCAGGTCGCCCACATCTCTATGGAAACACATGTTTGCTTTAAAGCCCAGCAATCAGAAGCAGATCTTTATAGGAGCCAGTGTTGGGTCACTTTTAGAAAAAGGCATTTATTTATATTCTCAAGCCAGCAGAGACCTATGAAATGAAATAATTTCAAATTAAATAGAAAAACCATGCCGTAGGTGAATGCTAATAAAGCCTGCCATGTGTCCTCCTCCCCCTGTGCTTGCACTGCCTTAGATCTGCCGCATTTATTTTAGCTGTCCTTTGCTCTTTTGCATCCATTTGCATTCTGCTGCTGTGGGGAGGTGGTTTGGCACTTCATGCAAAAATGGTTAATCTTCATTCATAAGCATTTGCCAGTACTAAAATGGAAAATTCAAAGCTGGGCCTGCCATAAAGTGTGCTTTGTGTTCTGCTCTGCCGTGTACGTGCAGCATATACGCAGTGTGCGCCACGCAGCTGACTCTGCCTGCCGTACAAGCACTCAGCACTCCGGGCTGTTGAGTGAAGATGTTCTCCCATAAAGGTCTCAAACTTGCATCAGCACATCTTGCCCTAGATCTGCTCAAGTGATATTCTAAGTGATTGGAAGCTTTTATCTGCCTCTGAAAGCAAGCCTTTTCAAATAAGTATTGACTGTTAATGACCTGTTTAAATAAAACATTCAATTTTCTTTCTTCCCCCCACAAAGAACTTAGTAGGCAGTGACATTTCTAAACCAAAGGCTAACGCTGCTTTTCAAAAGAGGCCAAGCCAGAGCTTTTAAATGTGAATTTTTTTTTTCTGACATTTGCCCTTAAAATGCTGTTCAGTGAAGTTGTTCTAACAGTGGGTTGAGTACACTGAAATGCCTTTGAATGAAAATGCAACCTTGAATTCTCTTCTCCAAATTAAGCAAAAAAAACCAGTCTAAGTATCTTCATATGAAATTCATATTTCAGTCATCACTCTGTTTCATTGTTTATGTTTCTCATTCCTAATAATTAAAGTGACTTTCCTCTAAGGAACAAGAACTTTTATTAGACTATGGAAATTAAACCACAGAAACAAAGAGCAAAAGCTCTTGAAATGTAAGAGACCTCAGTCATTACCATGCCAGATACGGAATAGCAAAGGATGGAGGGAAAAGGAAGAGGGGACAAAACAGAAGAGAGATTAGGTAATTGAACAGTTAGGTAACAGAATACATACCTAGTACTAAATTTAGACCAAGTCTCAGTTTTGTAGAGGAACACTTTCCCTCTTCAGCTGACATGCAAGTGCCCCTGATTGTGCTTAGGGCACGGGATGGTTAGTCTCTGGTTTAAAGGTGATCTGTACAGAGAAATAGCCTAGTACTGTACATCATTGGAAATGGCACCTATGCCTTTTATAAGCATTTCCATCAATTCTCAGTGCCTGTACAGACCCGTAGTACCTGAGAGCCAAAAGGGATCACAGAGTTCATTTCCTCCAACCTGGAGACCTGAGGCCCTTGTGCTACAGTGTGACCCATCAGGATGAATGGTGCCCTTTATAGACAGATGTGAAGCCCTCCCAGCTCTCCCTATCAAAACCTACCTGTCCTGTTTCCGATCTTCTCAGAGCACTGCTCTCTGCTAAGGGCCAACTGATGGCAGTAGGAGAATGAAATAAATTAATCTGTGATAGTGCACCTTCTTCCAGAGGTAATGGCATGCCTTCAACTAAGTAGAAATGCTGTTTCTTAAGAAGCTCATACTCAGAGATACTGTTAGATATTGTTTTGCCTGAGAAAATTTTTGCTGCTTCTCAAATCACATGGCGTAATTGACTTCCTACGCACAAGATCAGTGCTGATTCTTCTCCTCTGAGGCAGCCATGAGAAAATGTCTCAGGATCTACGTGATCATAGTGATACAGGATTTCTCAACAGCACTGTCTAGGCTTATACCAGAGTCAGGTACACAGACACTTTCAATTCCTCCAACTTAGTAATTTAAATTAGTAATTCAATTAGTTATGCCTTTAGACCCCAGAATGTCATGGAGCCACTCGGCAGCATCACAGCTCCCAGGAAACAATTTGTTGGCTAAAGGCCCACTAACTGCAATTCTTTGCGCCCACCTGAGGTAAGAAGCTGCAGGAAAACAGCCTTTTTTTGTTGCGGAGTGGGGGGAGTGGGAAATGGAGTTTCTCTCAGTCTCCCAGGCTGGAGTGCACTGTCACTATCTCAGTTCACTACAACTGCCACCCTGCCTCTCAGGTTCAAGCAATTATTCTGTCTCAGACTCCTCCTTTTCCCCCTCCCTGCCCCGCCCACCACGAGTAACTGGGACTACAAGGGCAGGCCATCACACCTGGGTAATTTTTGTATTTTTAGTAGAGACGGAATTTTGTCATACTAGTCAGGCTGGTCTAGAATTCCTGACCTCAGGTGATCCGCCCTCCTCAGCCTCCCAAAGTGCTGGGATTACAGGCGTGAGACATCACACCCAGCCAAAAATAGCCATTTCTTTAAAACAAGTTTATTTGTGCCCCTTTCTATGTGAGTGGAGTGGTTCCATGCTGCAGTTTATGCATCCTGCACATGCACAAGGCATGTATCATGGGCTTGTCTGGCCTGAGAAGGCAGGTCCAAGGATGGTTTTATTCTCCTGGCGGAGTTCTTACTGCAGTTCATAGACAGTGAGCTCTGTGACTCGTTTATGATGGTTTTGAGGTGCTATTAGCCCAATGGCTGTGGGCTGCTAAGTTGGACTGCCTTAGGTATGAGTCCTGGCCCTGACGCTTACTGTGGGACTTTGAGCAGTTAGATCTCCTTGTGCCTCAGTTTCCACATATGTAAAATGGGGATAATCTTAATTTCTACTCATAGGGTTGTGATGGTAAAATGAAAAAAAAAATGTACATCAAGCACTTAGCAGAGTGTCTGGTACATTTTAAGTTCTCCGGAACTGTGCTGATTATTATTAAATAATATATTTGTGAAAAGATTATTCCTTAATGAAGTAAAATATATAGGAAATTGGCCTTCCCCTTATCTCTCTAGGCTTCCATGAAAATCTGTTTTTTGTGTGTAGTGTTTGGGATCAAGGAAGAGGCTCTTTCTTTATGTTCCGGGATAGAGACTTAGTGGTTCTCAAGGTTTTGCTAGTGTGCATGTGAATACCCTGCGGGGCTTGTTAAGCACTGATTGCTGTGCTGCCCCTGCCCTCTAGAGCTTCTCTTTCTGTCTGGTAAGGAGCAGAGTATTTGCATCTTTAACAAGTTCCCAGGTGATGCTGATGCTGCTCATCTGGGAACAACACTTTAAGAACCTCTGCTCTACGACAGCACTCTCCAATAGAAATATAACATAAGCCACACATGCAATCGTACATTTTCTAGCAGTCACATTGAAAAAGTGAAAAGAAGTAGATGAAATTAATTTTAAAACTGTATTTTATTTAATCCAGTCTGTCAAATACTATTATTTCAACATATAATCGATATAAAACGTATCAATGAGACAGCTTATATTCCTTTTTTTTGTACTCAGTCTTTGAAATTTGGCCTGTATTAAACCCTTCCAACACACTCCACTTTAGACTAGCCACATTCAAATTTGGCTTTGCATGAAAATGACCTGGGAGTTGCTGTTTTCCATCACAACTTCCCCAACTGACCTTGGGGCCCAGAAACCTCACTTTTTCAGAGCTCCCTGGTTAAGTCTAAGATTAGCCAGAAAGTCAAGTTGATCCAATCTCTACCAACTTGGTCATTTTCCCTTTTTAAGCCATCGTCATGACATTTGGCATTTATCTAACCCCTCCAGCTTACATTATGCATTATGATAATTTATGAAATACCCTATTAATGGCCCCAAATATGCAGCATGATTTTTATGTTTTTGAAAATAATGGGAAATTTTGCATTAATAACCTTGAAAATTTTGTTAAAATCATTACTTAAAATTTTTTCTTATCTATTTCCTATAGTTTCCTAAATCCAGTTCCAGCAAAGTGATGTAATACCCGAGAACAGGAAAGTAAACCTAAGAGCAATAATGGGTTTCAGAGAAACAAAAGTGAAACTTTATTGCTGATTATGCAATCAAACAGGAGGGAGAAAGGAGATAAGCAAGTCAGAAAGTGATTTGACATTTCAATACATTGTTAGAACTTTGCATGTTTTATATGATTGCATTAGAAACATAAATATATATTTTAAAAACTTTACAGACTGTCATACATATTAAACTTCCTTGAATTATGTCAGTTGGAAATACTGAGACAAACATATTTGCCAGAATTTCTATTATTTGAATTTATTCATAAAAAATGTTTATCTTTGTTCTAAGCTAATAGATTTTCTGGCTACTGTTAATGCATATTCCGTAAGATCTTTGCTCATGAGTAGTTCAGTTCAATATAATTCTGTTTTTGAAGTGATTGGTGGTAACCATATTTGTGGTTTATACATTTTATGGTAGAAAAGTATTTATAGCTGATGTATTAAAATGGTGAAATTCTTTTCTTTATGACTAATATGTTTCCCTAATAAGTTTTAACAATTTCCTTGATCTCTGGTTTTCTTTAGGATATGTATAAAAATTAGATGATGACATCAATATATGTTTGTAATGATATTACTGAAATCTAAATTGCAATTTTAGGGTAAAAAGTTTTAAAACAATATATAAGCTGTTGAAATGTTGCACCAATATCAGGACTTATATTTCTGAGTATCGTAATTTTGTGTTGATTCATTAGTATGTATGGAACATGTATCCATGGACTTGAATAGTTAGCCCTCAGTAACTGGTCTGTTCCAAGAACAATTTTAAATGATTAATAGCAAGGAGAAACCAGGTTCTTCTCAAGAAGTCAAAGATCCCTGTACCTTTCTTGTAGATTTAAAAGCTCTTATGGTCGATATATGTTAAAGTATGAGTATTCAGTCATGTTTTGCAGTGATACACTACCGAGCAGATGACCAAGATGTTAGGGAAGGTCTGTTTTCCCCAAACATCTGTTACTCACTGTCAGTCCTAAAAATCACAGCATTAGAGGCTTCTTGGGCTAACCTAGATGTCTGTACCTTGGAGGGCTGGGGCTTCACGTTGCTAAACCCTGGGCCTGTCATGTGGAATGAGGTGAAAATATATTGAAAAGTTCCTTGACTACTTTAAACAATTAAGATTCAGATGAAATTAAGCTGACTGGACAGATATAGTTCATAGCAGAAAGGATAATCTCAAAATAGGGACCCAGCGCAGTTTTATTTTCATAGCAGGGAGGGTCAGCTCAGGAAAGGTAATGAGCACATAATGTTATATAGGTGCAAGGTGTGCTTCTGGACATTCTGGAGGGACTAGTGCCAATTGGAAGGTGCAGACACTCAATGAGAACCTTCAGGACGCACTGAAAATAACCTCGCCTGTCTCACTGTTTCCCTAGTGTTTGTCCTTAGCTGTAGAACCCAACTTGACTATCCAGTCACTTAAACTTATAATTCTTTAAGGCAAACTAAATTTATGGTCTGTTTAGATTAAAACACTTTAACTAGTTTCGCACTGTCTCTCTTATGCACCAGCTGGCAGAAAGCTGTGATGTGGAGAGGGTATTGGAACCCACCTGGAAGGTAGAGCCTGTAGAGGCAGCCTTCCACATGGGAAAAATAACTGAGAGTAAATGGGCAAGGAATGGGTCCCTATAATTATTTTTAACTTATCTTCCCATCTGAGAAACTTAAAATAGCCCTATTCTACCCCTACAGCCAGTATTTTCCTTCCACAAAAAACTAAAATTATGATTTGAATAAAATTGTAATTAATCTTACTGGCATCAGTCCCAAAGAGTCTTCTTGAGTTAGACTTTGAGGTCAAAGAGAAAAGGAATTGCCAAGGAGGGGTGTGTGTGTTTGTGTGTGTGTGTGCGTATGTGTGTGTGTTATAAATATAGTTTACCATCCATTGTCAACGTGTCTTCAGATCTCATAAATTTTCTGTCTTCAATGGAATTCCTCCCTGATTCCTCTGAGGATTATAACATTTCAGCTTTAGAAAATGCTGCACATCCAAATCCTAGACATCAAAGCCCAAATGCAAAAAAAAAAACAAAAGGTTTTTCTATTAGATTTCTCATATCTGTAATGCCAAAATCAGATGTGTCCAGAAGAGTCAGCTGATCTGGTCTAATGAAAGGCATTGTGGCTCACAGGTTCATCTTTAATGGCACCAAATTTAGCTGTCATCATTTAGTTCTTCATAGTTCTTAGGTATACCTCTCTCCCTTTCCTCCACCTCTACCTTCCTCTCATGCGTATATTCATACTGTCACACACTGTAAAATTTACATACAGTGTATGTTTACATAATGCCAAAACTTTCATTTGAATAAGAAAACCAGCCGTCCAGACATCTTCCAGTATAATGATTACAGACTATCTTGCCTGACCAAAGGCTTTACTTTCTACCCATGGCTTGTAAACACAAACACCTAGTTATTTGTTTTTGTACTTCACACATCATTCATGTTCACTATGAGAAATAATCAGAAAAGAATCCTGTCCTTTACAAGTGAGTAACTTTCAGGGGCAGGAATAAGTGAAAATAAAATTCAAGTGTTACTTGCCAGCTATTAGGTTGGTGCAAAAGTATTTGCAGACTTAGCCTTTACTTTTAATGGCAAAAATCACAATTACTTTTGCACCAACCAATTATCCTGTATACCAAGTAAGGGGATATAGAACTTACCATTTATAGGGTGTTTTCAATAGTTTGGGCACTTTTGCAGAGCATTTGGGAAAGCGCTGCTTTACTGGAAGCAAGTATGCAGGGTCTCTCCTGCTAGCATGTCCAAATGCATGTGCCAGTGGCAGTATTATTTGGAAACTTATAAAAGTCTTACTGTTTCTAATATTTGATAATTTGTCTCTGTGGATTCCTAGTTGAGAATAATTTGAATAGTAATAGAGTTAACATTGTGTATTACCAAACTTTCATCCTAAAATCAGCGAAAGATAATGAATCTGAATTTATGCTTTATTTAAGATGTAGGTGTAAAAGAAAATAGTGGGGAGGAATCAGAGATTCTTTGCAAGTCCGTAGCATGTATCTACTCTGGAGATAGGGACACTCTTATAACAAAAGACAAAAAGAATATAAGAAAGTGTTACATTGGTTATTTATTGACAAAAAGCACTCGACATGCAAACAGGTGGTATATGTTGATATCGTGGCCTGACTGGCTGCTAATTTCTGAACCAATCTGTTTGTGCATTTAAGTCATTTATTCTCTATTTCAAAAAAAATTGAATCTATTAAATACTTAAGATCTGTGTTCCATTATAATGGTGAAAGATTTTGACCAGATAAGGGAAAAGAAAACACAACAGCTTGATTTTCAGAATACAGATCTTCTCAGAGGGGGCCACTTCACAAAAGAGGTTGGACAGCAAAGACAGAAAACCTAAAGATTTTAAAGAAACAGAAGGATTATGGGCAGTTTTAAGGGTCCATTTGCAAACAGAGATAATGAACTTATGGACAATAAAAATTACGGTGAAGGTACATATGTATTGATCTGGAATGTTGCTCATGATATGTTGGTAAGTGAAAAAACAAATTTAAAACTGTTGTATTCTGTTGGAGAGTAAGGCAGGAGAGGTGGAACTTTAGATATGGTGACCAGGGAAGCCCTCTTGCAGGAGATGACACTTGAACTAAGATAGACTGCAGAGGACAGGTGCAGTGGCTCACACCTATGATCCCAGTGCTTTGGGAGGCCGAAGTGGGAGGATCACTTGAACCCAGAAGTTTGAGACCAGCCTGGGCAACAAAGTGAGACCCTTGTCTTTACAAAAAATACAAAAATTAGCTAAATATGGTGGTGCATACCTGCAGTTCCACCTACTTGAGAGGCTGAGGTGGCAGGATCGCTTGAGTTGAGGAGGTGGAGGCTGCAGTGAACTGTGATCATGCTACTGCACTCCAGCCTGGGCGACAGGCAGGTTTTCTTTGAGGTTTGTTTTGAGACAAATTAAAAAAAAAAAAGATTTTGAGACAATGGCTCAACAAAAAACACTACAGGAAAGAACCCTGAAAAGATCTGAAATTAGAGCATTCCAGATAGAGAGAAAAGTTAAAAAAAAAAAAAAAAAAGGAAAAAGTTGGGGGTGGGTACTTACATTTAAACCTGGAATCATTTCCTCCTGTTTTTCCTATAGTGCTTGGTATTGTTATGTACATATAGGAGGGCTATATTCAATAAATGTTTGTTAGATTACCTAGGAGCTGATAAAAGCTTTGAGACAGTGAAGATTGTGATAATAATACTTAGTTAAAATAGGTACAGTTTCCCTTCTCACTATTTTTGACGACCTTTCTTTTACATAATAGGAAGAAACACAGTTTAGATAAATTCCCATCTGTCTTTGTCATTTTTCATGTCAATACAGTATGAATAAAAGATTTTACATTGTCTTCTAGACTTATTGTAACATGCTTTTAGAACATATCTAAGGCAAATGCTTAGCTTGAAAGTATTTTTACGTTCTAAAATGATATTTATGATTATGACTGAATGAAGTTGTTTACTGTGTTGGAAGAGAGCATAAAAATAACACATTGAGAAATCAGTTTTAAAACTTAATCTTTTTTCCTTCTTTATAGGGCTGATTCCACTAGAAGCAAGATGGCTGAACTCAATACTCATGTGAATGTCAAGGAAAAGGTAAGATCAAGTTATATGTTGGCTCACAGAAACTCCAAACTGAGTAATGCCGGTAAAAACTAATCCCTAGCCGGTAAAAACTCAATTACAATGGAGAAAGGGAAAATGGTTTCAGGGGATATGTAATAAGTTTGCCACACCAGCAAACTGTTTAGCAGAAAAAATCATAAGTAATGTTTACAGAAAGCATGTTAAGCATATTACACTCATTTTTTTCACTTACTCTTGACCCTAACCCCATAAAGAAGATACTGGTGTTATTTCTGTTTTACAGAGGTGGAAGTTGAGAAACAGAGAAGTTAAGTAATTTGGCTAAGTTCACATAGCTGGTAAACAACAGAGCTGAGATTTGAACCCAGGCAGTGTTCCATTCCACAGTTCATACTCTTCACCCCCACGCCGGGTTGCATCTAAGAGCAAGAGTATTATATTACCTCTTCAGAAATGGACTCAGAGAGAGATATCCAGTGTATCACCTAGTGGTCATGCTGGGCAGCCTTTGAAGTTGCTTTCAACCCTGAGAGTTCATGACTCTGAAAATCCTCCAACTCCTCATGATTTGTTGGAGACTGATTCCACTTCAGAGCTCTTTCTAAGTCTGTGCTGCATCCTCCACTGAAGGTCAGAATCCCTCACTTGCCACATGTGCTGCCTTGTACTGTTAGCTGTTAAGGATCATAAACCATACACCATGAAGATAAATTTGTCCGGCCCATTTAACTGACCCCATAGGAACTGAGGCCCTAGCACTGATTTACTCATGGTTGTACAGGCAAGTGGGAGAGCCTGGACGGGAGCCCAAGCCAGTACAATGCTGGTGTACCTTCCACAGCGTCACCCCACAGCCTTCTCTGGACTGTAAACCATGTGAGGGCAGGAGTTTGTCTTTCATCTCTTTATATCCTCACCATACCAAAAATACAGAGTGAAGGATGAGAGGATACATCTGTGGAGCCCTTACTACTTTTTCTTTCACTTAGCAAAGGTGTAATAGACCCAAACACTGCTCTAGATACCTGGGGCATGGCACTGAACATGTAGATGAAGTTCCTGCTCCCATGGAGCTCAAATTTGGGGAAAAGGAAGCAGAGAATAAACACAAGAATATGTAAATGAACACAATTGTTTTAGGCAGTGATAACTACTATAGAGAAAACAGCAGGGTGATGTGATGAAGGGGGAGGCAAGGGTAGGTGGCTGCTCTACATGGGGTGGTCAGGGAAGCCCTTTGGAGGAGGTGACATTGGATTGAGATAAAGATAGGGAACGAAACAACCATACAAAGACCTGAGGAAAGAGAATTCCAGACAGAGAGAAAAGCAAAGCAGATGCTTAAGGTGGACTAAGTTGAATGTGTTTGACGAGCAAGTGGTCAGTGTGGTCCAAGTATCGTAGGCAGAGGTGATTGATAATGGGAGATGAAGTCAAAGAATACCACTTAGAATGCCGGCTCCCTATCCAGGTTCGTGGATTTCCAAGGGATCCGTGGTTAGAATCCATGGGTCTATGAACAAAGATGAGAACAAATACATTTTAATCTTCACTAACATCTAAATGAAATTTACCATTTCCTCTAGTCATGAATGTAGGCAAAGGGAAAAAAAAAAAAACCCACAGTAGAACAGCAGTGGCTGTGACTTTCACAGTTAAAAATCACAGATATTTTCGTATTCAATTACATTTGGTGCATATTACATATCCTGAAATGTTATTTGTGCATCACTGCTACAAACTTACTGTAGTTATAGAATTCTGTTACTATACAATGTTATTTGGTGTGGTAATAGAGAAGTACATATATTACTGTAGCATGTTTGGTTTTTATTAATAGTCTATTTCAATATAAGTAGTTTCCTTTGTAATCACATGTAGTTTATTTCATGAATTTTAAAACATTATTTTGAGAAGGACCCCACAGGCTTCACCAGACTGCCAGAGGGGGTCTGTGTACTAAAAGGTTTGGAACCCATGATACTGCCATGTAGGGCATTATTCAGAGGGCAAAAGGAAGCTGTTGGAAGGTTTTAAGTAGGAGTGTGACTTGATCTTACATGGTTTAAAAATCTCACCTGGCTCCATCTGTGACTGTGCTACATATTTTATGAATCTTCATATTAAATAACCTTTCTGTTTGGTGAGAAAGGTTGTTTCTTGGTCAAAGTCAAACTCTCAAAAAATGTGGAGGAACGGGGATTCAGACTCACTTGTGTCTGGTTCTAAAGCCTGTGCCCTTTCCACTTTCCATCAAAATGCCCCCAAGTCACAGAAGGACTAATATGTTACCCCAAGTCTCTGGGTACATGATCAAAACCAATTTCTGCCAGCATACAATTTCCTTGGAGTATTATGTGTTGTCTTAAAATTTGATGAAAAATTTTTACCCATCGTATTTCATAATATATTCCATACATTATTTCAGTATAAAACCATTGTAACTTTGTGATACTTATGAAATAGACATACCATGCCTAAAGTCCTTGGGATCTTCAAAATGATAAGTATATTTTTGCATCCTAATGAGCTGACTTTTGGCCAAGGCCTCTTGGATATCATCCAGTGGGGACTGGTTGCCCAGGGAACCAACCAGGTGATTAGAGCATTGGAATTTTCAGTCCTACCCACCAAATTGGCAGGAGAGGAAAACTGCTGAAGGTTACCAGTGATCGCCAGTGGCCAATGATGTAAGCAGTCATGCCTATGTAATGAAGCCTCCCATAAAAACCCAAAAGGACTGAGCTAAAACACTTGAAGGTTTGGGGTGGTGAACCCAGAGAGGGAATGGAAGCTTCAAACCCCTTCCCACATACCTTGCCCTGTGCATCTCTTCTATCTTGTGTTCATCAGTAACCTTGATAATATCCTTTTCAGTAAACCAGTAAATGTGTTTACCTGAGTTCTGTGAGCTGCTCTAGCAAATTATAGGCAGTTCCTGATTTATGATGGTTTAACTTAAGATTTTTGATTTTATGATGTTGCAAAAGCCATAGGTACTCAGTACCCTCCTGATATTTTTTATCATTTTTTCCCCCAAATATTTTGGTCTGTTGTTGGTTGAATCCACAGATATGGAACCTGTGGACATGGAGGGCCAGCTGTACTTGTGCTGGTATCTGAAGTGGAGGGTGGTCTTGTGGAGCTGAGCTCTCAATCTGTGGTATCTGATGCTGTCTTCAGGTAGATGGCATCAGAGTTAACATTGGGAGAATTAAGTGGGAGAACACCCAGCTGATGTCTGCTGAAGAATCCACTGCTGAAGGATTACTTGGTGGAGAGAAGACCCCACACATTTAGGTGACCAGAGGTCCCCAGAAGTGTTCTGTGTTGTGAGAGTAGTAGGAGAAACTGAGTTTGTTTTTTCCTATATCTTTACAAACTTATTGGCCATTGAGTAAAAAATAGCAGCAAGATGTCCCCTTTTATGTCATGGCTTCTACATATAATGTCTGAACTCACAGTCATATATTCAAGTGAGAATATGTGTTCCCCAATTTAAGAAGCTGGGTTGGGCGCCGTGGTGCTGACCAAGGATCAGCGGCCTCTTTCCAAATATCTGTTGAGATAGAACAACTCCTAAAGTTGGATCATGGAAAGGAAAATTACTTAGAAGAATCAGACTCATAGCAATTGATCCCTGCAAAGCATGGCTGGTGGACAGACCAATATAGTAGGCTTAGCAGCCAACACTAGAGTGTCTAATTCAAAACAGAGATGGCATCATGCCAGTAAGGGAAAACAGACTGATCTGCCAGCACACAGATCACAGAAGTTCAGTGTGAATGCTCCATGCAAAGGCTTAAGCGCCACATTCATCCAGTCCTCATGAGCAATGTCAGATGTCCACGTGTCAATTAACAGTAGATAGTGTTTTCCCACTGCATTTCCGTAACTTATGAAAATGTTGGCACTATTTTGAAAGAGGGTGATGACAATGGAAGTAGAGCTTCTCTAACTCATTTAGTGAATTCCATCTTCTCATGTCAAAAGGTTAATAGATTTCTCAACTCAATAAAATAAATCATAATAAACAACTGAAAATTCTGTTCCTTTATAATTTTACATTGATTTATTTTAGTATACTTACTGTCTTTAGTTATTAGCTTTTATGGCCTTTTTATGATTCGTTTGTTTCTCAGTCTGTCACACAGAGCAATGACATTTTAATTCTGAAAATTAAGAATAATAACAACAGTTACGTCTTAGAGTACAAGCTTGTAGAGATCAGATGAAACATCTATGTAGCATTTTTGATGCAGTATCTAGTCAAGCACTGCAGGAAATGAACTACTTCATAATAAGTGTTGGAATCAAATGAGTTCATCAGTTGTCACTAGTGGGTCCTCTATTGGATGAATTTGAGTAGGTGCTTTGGTGAGGAAATGATTCCTGCCTTCATGTAGCTTTTAGTCCAAAGAAGCAGATAGCTAATCATTTCGGGTTTAATATTCAAGACAACTGAACCTTACAACTGGCACTCATTTTAACCGTTTTGTTTTAAAATGTCTCTATCTTGTTGGATTATAACGATAAGGATTTAAATTGAAAATGTAGTCGCAATCAGAGTCTGGTCTCCTCCGCATGACATACATCCCCTGCATGAGTGGACCCCTGTCCATCTTTCACACCTTCATCCACTGCCACATCTTCATGCATCTCTCAGTCACTACCCTGACCTTGAACATGTCTGCCTCCTTTGCAAAGGCTGTTTCCTCTCTCTGGGATGTCCTCCTCAGGGACTCGACTCTCTGCTTTCTCCTTCCCTGCCTGAAATGCCCTTCCTCTGTTATCTGCCTTGTACTTCTATGGGGATCTCTGCATTCTTTACTGCAGCTGTTATTCCAGGAAGTGTAATTGTTAGTGGTGGCTCTGTCTCCCCATGTGAGACTGTGTGCTTCTTGGAAGCAGAGAATGAGTCTTACTATTACTATTCTTGAGCTTGATATATAGTTGACCCCCCAGATAGAGTTAGATAAATGAATGAATAATGAATGAATGAACATGCCTGCTTGAATTGTTAAGTTCTTAAGAGACTTCATTTCCCATTTACAATATTTTGCAAAATCTCAAATCTTCTTGAAAAATGAAATGTAGCTTAATGGAAATGTCATCTCTTTTTGCTATTAAATAAAGCATGTTTTAAATTGCTTCTAAAAACAGAAACTTGGGTTACTTAGGTTGACTACCTGTGGTTCTTCAGAAAAGTAGTATGTTTACATAATCATCAAATACAGGTGGTCTCAGGTAGACTTCACAATACCAGATGAGGTCCTTTGCTGAGTAACCAGTCATATTCCACTGAACGAAATAAATAAAATAAAGGGAGAAAAAAAAAATCCCCCAAATCTCACTTTGTTGAGATAACAGAACAAAATCTTTGGGCTAATCTGATCTTATATTTGGGACATACTCATTTTTAATAGCTTCTTTTTTAAGTAATGTATTTTTAAAGAAATTGAACAGTAGAAATGTATAGATGAGTTCAGTGTAGGGCCTAATAGTCACCATTAGATGATTTCTGTGTGAAACATGTGGGTGCCAAGATAAATTAGATTTATAAATGTTTAAATGTAATTCTTAACTGAATAAGAAAGGATTATTAGAACTGGTATAGACAAAATAGAAATTTTAGTCAGATATTTTTAATGGATTCCCATAAATCAGTTTAAGTAGAATACAATTCAGCAATAAAACTTGGTGATGTAAAGTAAAGGGGATCTTTGTCTGTAAATGGTGTTAATAGTTGCAAAGTGTCCAAGTATGCACTGATAACCAATTGCAATGAGTGATCCCTAAGCCATGCTAGAAGACCCAGTACACTTGGGAAATGATCTCCAACAAGGTAAGGCTATGGAAAAAGTGTGGAGTTTGGGGACAGAAATCAGAGATTATTAGGTGAGCACCCTGAAATAAGTCACTTAACTTTTCTGGGCCTCAATTTCCTAATCTGTAAATTGGACATGATAACAAAATTTACCTCACAAAGTCATGAAGTACAATAATAAATGCAGAGCTGCTTTATGAGCTCTTAACAATATGAACTAGAAAGAATCTGGGGGAGCTTATCTGTTTATTTCACAGTTAGAAAATGAAAAAGGAGCTCTAGAATTAACATTTTTGTTTGAAACTCAAAATATAAATTCCTATAGAACCAAGATTAGAAAAATTAAAAAGACCAAATGAGAAAAAGAACATAAAAGTGGACTTGACTTTTTCAAATTTTTATAGCTATTGGTGAGCCTACAAAATATAAGTGAGATTAGACAGTATGACAATATGGAAATGGGGAACAGCTCTATCTATAATGTCATTGCTGAGCTGTGCCACCTCACTGTGAATTTTAGAGCTGTTAAAGTTATAGAAGTAAATTGGATTATAAACAATAATTGTATAGAATCATTAAAATAAAAAAAGAAGAATAGGAAAAAGGAGAAGAGTCTCTCGTCCAGAGAGGTGACATCTTCAAAGTCTCTGCAGATGATGGAAATACAAAGTGTTTATGTCTGTGTGCCCTGGTGTCTGTCCCCAACAGATGAGCATATGTTTAATTATTTTTGAATAAATATATACTATTTTATTATTTTTTCTTGTAACTCTCCTGATCAGCATTTTACAAAGTAGTGAAGTATAGTTCAGATCTTTATGTGGGGTGGAGTATGGTCAGAAAAACCCAAGCATTTGATCGAAGAGATTTTAGCAGGTTCAGAGAGAATATAGAAGAAACTCATCATTATGCATCTTTAAAATATGAACTCCATTTAATACATAACTATTTCATGATATTTGAGACAAGTTTTAATGCTATGTAGTTGTTTCGAAAGTGCAAACCATGCAAGCTTTGGGGCAAATTTTGCAGGAGTGTTGAAGTCAATTTAGTCCAACCCTTAGATTCAAACAAGAACACAAGCCACACAGCTTTCAGATTTCACCATGGATCGGGTTCTTGTCATCATTTTCTCATAGGAAAGGGTCATTAAATTTCCCGTTCACAAAAAGGAGAAACATTGACAATCGTTGTTGCCTAATGCTTATGTACAGAACTGCTGTTACTGTTGCTTGGCAACCAGAAGAGATTTGACAAGGAATCTAAAGGAACTGAATGAATAAATGGAAATGTCAGCATCAGTTTCAGGGGATAAGAAGAAATTTACTATTGTAGGATTAGCATCGCATTGCTTTTTCCAGGCTACATGATTGGAATTCACAGTGTTTCTCTCCTGCTTCCCCTGCCTCCCCACCCCCCACTCCTTCCAGTCTTTCCTGGTAGCCCCTGTGCACTGCAGCTGAGAGGTATATATAAGATAGATGGTTAATGCTAAAGAATACAAGAGCATGTCAAAAATGAAACCCTTTGGCAGTAGGAAAAAGTAAAATCCTGTGGGATTTATAGGTACTTTACCAACATTCTAGTTATTGCTCACCATGATCCTTTGTATTAAATTATTCAATTTTTACAGATAAAAAAATGACAATGTTAGAAGGCTGTAACAATGGTTTCTTCTGCCCTAACCTTGCACACTGGAAATCTGTTCAGATAGATTAGACAGATAAACAGACCAAAAGATAGATGCATAGATTCAGCCCTTGAAAGTGTATTGCTTGTATTATTATTAAAACCACTTTTTTCTCTGTAAGTCATTGCTTTTTAACTTGATTATAAGCTCCTAATGGACTTTTCATTTATCTGTGTACTTAATAGCTCCTATAATAATACATAGGCTTTGTGTCCCCCATATATTGGCTAATTAATCAATGTTAAATAATTTAGCCACTATTGTCAAATGGTAATTCTCAACTCATGGGGAGGAAGAAGGAAGTGAGACATGCATCCTGGGTCTAAGCCAAGTATTACAGTGTCAGTGGGGGAAAAGATAGGTATAATTAGGGGAAAAAAACCCACATATTCATGTTCTTTTGATTCCTCCAAGAGGCAGATGCTAAGATGAGATGGGATTAGAAAAGATGGGGAAGAGAGTAGGCAGCCAGAGCAGACAGGGAGAGACTTTAGACTTCCAAGCAAATCTGATAGCTTTAAAAGAAGAGGGAGAAGAAAGGAAAATTGAGCAGAGAATGTCTCAAACTTAGAATGCAGTATTGAATTTCGGCAGGCTGATGAGGAGTATTTAGGCCAACGTTGCCCACTGGAGGAATGTTCAGTGATGAGCTTTCACTAGTCCCCAGCCTCCTCAGCTGTTAACTAGCAGCCTCCTGGGGGGAGTGTGGCTGGGGTGCAAATGCACTGGGGGACCCAGAGGAGTGGCAGCTAGGCTGTCAGTCAACTGTGATGATTTCCGTAGCTGCCACAATACTTCAGAGTGTAGCAAAATACACACACACACACACGTATTTAAAAAGGAAATTGGAATACCTATTTTGGAATTCAATTATATGAGAAAAGCCTGAGATTTTTATGTTTATTGAAAAGATTAAAAGTTTGAGAACCATCATGCTAAAGTAATTTGTAAATTAAAATGCAAACTCTAGATTTCCCATCCTTTAGCAAACCTAGCCATACTGTCACTAGTATGGGGAGTCTTCTTGACTTTTAGGGTAAACAATGATTCAGTAATCTTACTTTCCCTTAAAAGTATACTTTGTTTCAAACTACATGTAAGGTAACAAAGGGGCATCATTATACTGAAGAACTGTGTCCTTTGTGTATAATGTGTACACATTGTATTAATTCTCTTGGCTTCAATGTTTTAATCTGCCAAAGTATGGGAGTTAATGTAGATGAACTCCAAAATCTTTGGCTGCTCTATCGTTGGATGAACGCAGGGTCTTTCCCACCTCCTACACACCAGCACCGTGAAAGACCAAAAGGGAGACTGGGCTGCGGATCAAAGAACATGGGCACCAGCCTGAGTCCTGATACAAGTTGGCTGCCTCAGGTTGAACTTAGCACATAACCTCTCAGTACCTCAGTTTCTTGTAAAATAAAGGAACCTGATTAAACCATCTTTAAGGTCCATGTCTGGTTCACTGGCATAAAATTCCTGATGCCCTCTTGTCTTAGGAATGTTTCAGAACTCTGCTTTTCAATCCTTTAAGGTAATTTTCAAAAATATATTGAAATGATGATTTAGGATCAATTATATAACTTAATGTTTTTCTTTCTTTTTTAAAAATATTATGCTAAGCACATTTAACATGAAGTTTACCCTCTGATTGTGTTTTTAAATGTACAATACAGTGTTGTTAGCCATAGGCACAGTGCCTCTAGAGCTTACTCATCTTGCGTAACTGAAATTTTATACCCATTGAATAGCAATTCTTCATTTCCTCCTCCTTCCAGGCCCTGGAAACCACCATCCCACTCCTTACTTCTGTGGGTTTGACTGTTTTACATGCCTCGTATGAGGGGAGTCATGCAGTATTTGTCCTGTGCCTGGCTGATTCCACTTCACATAGCATCCTCAAGATTCATCAGTGTTGTCATGTTGTTGCACATTGCAGGGTTTCCTTTTTTAAGGCTAAATCATATTCTACTATGTATATCCACCACATTGTCTTTACTCATCTGCTGATGGACAATTGTGGTTTTTAAAATTTTTATTGACTCAAATTTTAATTTTAGGAATTTGGCAAAGGCTGAATGCACAAACTAGTTTAAATTCTTTTTTACTGCCTTTAGAGGAAAAGCAAACAAACTCATAAAATCATTAAGAAAACAAGATCTGGCCAATTAGATGATAATTTTGACTTGTGTTCATATCATCATGTTCTTTTTTAATTGATCAAACCTGTTCAAATAAAAAATGGTATGTGGGTGAACAAATAAAATCCCCTCAAAAAGAGAAAGTGTGCTTCTAGTTTCCATGGTGTTTAAATCTTCTACACCACATTGAAGAAATATCCAAGGTTAATATAATTTAGAGATTAACCCAACTCCCTTATTCTGGTATTGACTAAAAGGTAATTAACTCCTTTATTCTGGTATTGATTAAAGGGTAACAGTGACTTACACCTTTATGGTACTCTTTATCTGAAAAGTGAATGAGCAGAAAAAAAAAATCCCTCGGGGAGAGTGAATGTCAATAATCACCATCTCCCCCCGCCGCCCCAGCCCCATGGAGACTTTAAATTGCAAAGAAAATGAGAAGAAAGATTTTACTGAATATTCTAAGTTAGAAGCAGAAGATTAAAGTGTCTTGGTTTTCTACTCTGATTAAAATACCAAAACCAAAATACCTTGTGAAGATAACATTTTTTTGTCCTCAGTAATAAATAAATATAGAATTTATCAGTGATAATGGCCAGACAGAATATTTACCTAAGTCCTAATACCATGTAGGCATAACCAGCTGGCTAAAAACAGACTTCCAATGGACTCAAGGACTCGGTGTACCCTAAAATTATGTGCAAGTCTAACTGGTAGTTCTGGGAAAATCTGAGAATAATCAAGAGCAATTGTAGAAAACCTGTAGATACATACTGAATATATGCTAGCTAAATGGGTGAAATGAGATACATATTAAGCTCATTGCTTGTTTAAATGTAGATCAGAGAGACTGTTACTAACAATGATTTGATAATTATACCTTCCAGTGTCAAATTAAAAATCAAAATTCTGATGTAAAAAGTTGATCATGGACTAAATTGAAAGATTTAAGACACTTTATTTCATTTTAATTTTACTTTTGTGTATGCGTATGGGAGACCACAGTTTTATTATTACTCAAATCAGTCTCCAATTTTACTATTTCTTTAGATAGGAGAGAAGTCCATTTGAGTATCTCTTACTCTATAAGTCATCAGCTCATTTCTAGGAATTAAAGAAGTTGTATCTAACACAAAGTATCAATTTCATTTAGTATCATTATAACTGTTAAATAAATTTGCTTCCCCCCCCCCAAATGTTCAGTAACTTGACAAAGTATAGATGAATAATCAGTAAAAAGAAATCTGGGTTGTCGATTTCATTATCTTTAACTATTTGAAGCCAACTGTATTTTTCAAAGAGAATACAATACTATCTTCCCACATTAAAAGGTGGAGCCTGCCTCTCGCCTTAAAACTGGGCAGACTTTTGTAGCTGGTTGACCAGTATAGTAAGAAGGAAAAGACTTCCAAAACCAGGTGATTCTGCTGCTTCTTCACCAGGCAGGATATTGCAGTGGCTCTCTGGGCTGCCACACGTAAACAGTCTGACTGTTCTGCCGTGCTGCAAGGAAGCCCAGACTAGCCCATCAACACAGACCACTTGGAGAAACCTTGAGACTGCACAAAGAGAGAGAAGCTCAGACACACTCCATCTGCACTAGCGTCCCTCTCCCCCACCATCCGTCTCCATGAGAGACCTGGAGGCACACCACTTAGCCAAATTCCTCCCAAATTCCTAGGCCACAGAAATAGTGAAAAATAGATTGTTGTTCTGAGCCACAAAGTTTTAGACACTTGTTATGCAACAGTGGATACCTGGGATACCCTCTTACAGAGAGTGCCCTCCTGAAGAGTTTTGCTTTACAGAAAGTAAAACTGTTCTAAACTAGAACTGCTATTTTTGACGTTATAATATTATATAAACAATGGAGAGGTATGGATGAGTAGTTAGCACACTCAGGTAAGAGTTGACAGGTGAACAGTTATACCCAAAAAGAGATCTGTTCTGTGCCACTTTCTCTCCTTTGCCTCATCCACTATCCCTCACCTGTTTATGACTTTCATTATCTCTCACTCATGGTTCTCAATTCTGGATGGATATTAGAGTCCTAGGGAAAACTTTTTTTTTTTTCTTTAAGGAATGCCAAGTCCCAGATTTGATTATCTGGAGTGGGGCTCAGGTATAGCTATATTTTGAAAATTTATCACGTAATTCCAGTTTGCAGCCAGGGTTGAGACTCAGTTTGATGCTGATGGTGCCAAACTCTCTGTCCCTAGCTCAGTTCTTTCCTGGAGCTCCAGATTTACAGATTCAGCTGCCTTACATATCTGGACGTGGATGCCTCACAGGCTCCTGAAAGAGTAAAGCTACCACCACTGGTCCCTTCTTAGGAAATGACCCCACCACATAGACAGTTGAGCCAGAAACCAAGGAGTCACCCAAATTCCTTCATCTTCCTCATTCTCTGCATCTAGTTAGACACAAATCAATTGCTTCCTCCTAAGAAATGTGTGAGTCTTTTTCTACACTGCCCCATCTTGGTCCATTTTCTCTCCCCTGGATATGGTTGGAATCCTAACAGGCATTCATTTCATCTCCTCCAACACATTTACAAAGAAACTGGAATGACATTTAATATACAAGTTCCTCTCCTGAGTAAAACCCTTCAATGGCTTGCCCTTAGAATAAACCTCAAAATTATAATAAGGTCTGCAGGGCCTTGCCCACTTTTGCCTCATTCCTTTTTTCTCCAGGGTCATCCACAGTCCCCCCTCCCTTTTCATACTTAATGTTCCAGCAGTCCTTGACCTTCATTCCTTTGAGCATCTTCCAGTCACTCAGTCCTATCTGTTCAGAGACGTTTTGCCCTCTTCCTGGAGTGCTCCACCTTCCCTCCCATTTCCTTTGCCTAACTATAGTGCTACTAACCCATCATTCTCATTTTAAGCTAACTTCAATCCCTCGAGGGGGCTTCCCTTACTCTCTAGACTAGGACAGGTTTCCTGTTACAGATGCTAGAACATCCTTACTTCTTCTTCTGTAACATTCATCAAACATTTGCCCTCCTATACTATAAACCCCAATGGACCTGTCACTGCTGCAGTTCAGCTTCTGAGTCTGATGACTGACTGAAGGAATGAATGAACAAGTAAACATGGATTAAAAGATTAATTTCAACTTTGAAGAAAGTTTTTGTGGTAATACTGTGGCCTTTATATTTGGTCACGGCCTATACAAAATTCAAATCAACAAATCTAAATTATAGAAGATACCAACTAATTTTTAAAATGATACAAAATTGGAAGGAATGGCTGAAACATTCCTGTTTATGATGGGGCAGAATTCAAGTTTCCAAAAGATAACAGCTGGCTGGAATCATGAGTCAGAACCTACATACTGACGTTTAAGAAAGATGAACATAGAATCCTACCTTTGCATTCTAGTCATTGCACAAGTAAAGGCCAGGGGACACTTGTCTCAAACTCAATGTAAGGAGAGTTTGAGTAACCTACATTTCACCTAGTGATTAATGTGGCTCCTAAAATTGCTGATGCCACCTTAGACTCCTTTAATGGATAAACGGGACCCAGCCAAGGTAGGTGCAAGTCTCAGTCCTCTGCTCTAACTCAACCACTTCTGGAGCAGTGTGCTTCTCTTATAGTGTCATATATTAACAGGATATGCTCAGAAAATCTTAATCAGATAGTAAAAACTTGGAAAGCACAGCTTATGGGAAGTTGCAGAAGAGTATGTTTACTCCATAAAGATGGAATTGTGGAGAATACTTTAGTTCTTTTTAAAAACAAAGGGCTGGACTGTAGAAAAGGGGTTATATTTACACACCAGGAAGCACACTGGGACCACAGACTGGCAATGTCTTACATCCCTTCTCTGATCATGTCCTTATCCTTGACCTCTCTCATCTTCTAACTCTCTTTAACATCTGTTCTTCTCATCCCTTAGCCTCTCTCTAGTCCTCCAATTCATCCTCCCCTCTTCAGAGACTACAGATGCCTTCTTCAACCACCTTAGTGATACTCAGCCCCTGTGTTTCTGAGCCCTAAAATCTGCCATTACATTTCTTATAGTTCGTAACCATGGGTCATTCCTTTTCTCTGTTCCTGCTTCTGGCTTGTTGAGAATTGCTGGGAAAGCCATGCCAATCGGCACCATAACAGATCTGTGCAGTCCAACACCATGGACCTGCAGGCCTGCTCGGCATTCCGTCATTCATCAAGGTCATTTCCTATCTCATTCGCATGAGGGCGGCTCTAAATCTTTCTCCACTTTTTAAGCCCCAAAGCGAATTCTAAAACTCTCATGCAAGGAAAGGTTTCCATAAATTTCCCCCTTCACAATCTGAAATTTTTATTGTGTCTTCACTCTTCCTATCTATGGATTTTTAGAAAAACAGAGAAGAACCTCCCTTCCATTCCACATAGGTTTTGATGATGTTTCTCTTATTTTCTGTAGGAGCTTGTTTCATGATTTATCTCCTGTCTTCCCCTTTTCTAATTCTGTCTCACTGCCATCTCCTTCCCTCCATCAGTAAACATGCTCAAGCCCTTTGGGGAGCTTAATTGTGCAATGACTGTTTAAAGATGATTGGAGAGAGGAGAAACCAAGCTGGAGAATCCCATTGGGAGGCCTTTTCCAGAGTCCAGGTGAAAGATAGGGGAACCTGTCTGGGTTAATGAAACAAAGAATAGAGAGCAGGTGAGATTCAGAGAGGATGTTGTTACCAGAACGATGTGCTGGTTACTTATGACTTTGCTTTATTTTCTCTGCTGTTTTGTCAGCTTGTTGGATGCAAAGATGTGTCAGATTCATTTCACTTTCCCTCACAGAATGTGGCTTGAATGAGTGAATGGCTAGAATTTCCCCAAACCTTTGGGGAGAGGGTTGCCATCTGGAAGGTATATTTTTTTAAAAGGTGATAGTTGGTGGGATAGGAAAAGACATCTCCTTATAAGGAGGGAGGAAGTGAAGAGCAGTCCTTTGTTTCTCAGAGTGTGGTCCATTGCCTTCATTTCTAGTTGCTGCTGTAACAAACTGCCATAACTTCAGTGGCTTAAAACAATCCATGTTGATTATTTTAGAGTTCTGGAGGTCAGAAGTCCAAATGCATCTCATTGGACTGAAATCAAGGTATCAGTTCTTGAGCCATAGAAAGAATACTCTTCCTTGCCTTTTTTAGCTGTTAGAAGCTGCCTGCATTCCTTGGTTAGTGGCCCCCTTTCATCTTCAAACCCGGAGAGGCTGGCCAAGCCTTTCTCTCATTGCATCACTGTCACACTGACTCTCTTCCATCTCCATCAAATTATAAGGACCCTTGTGATTATACTGGACCCACTGAGAGAATCCAGGATGATCTCCCCATTTGAAGGTCAGCTAATTAGCAACCTCAATTCCATCTGCAAACTCCATTTGCCATGTAACCTAACATGTTCACAGGTTCCAGGGGAGAAGGCCCTGGTTGTCTTTGGGGGTGGGGCATTATTCTGTCCACCACATCCCTGGACACGCAGATATCAGCTGGGAGCTTATTAGAAATGTAGAATTCAGGTCCCACCCTAAGCCTCTGAATCAGAAACTTCATCCCAGTTAGATCCCCAGGTGATTAGAATGTATTTTAAAGTTCGAGAAGCCGCAACTAGACTGTCTCTAAGATCCTTTCTACTTTTACTTACCATGATTCTATAAAAACTGCATTTTTTCCCATCTTTAAATCTGTATTATTTTTTTTCCTCCTGGTTTCCTGCCAAAAAAAAAAAAAAAAAAAAAAGTTAATTTTGATTTATACCCCTGGTGTTAATTCCCCAAAAGTCAGCCAAGTAGAACATGGCAACACCTCATGCAGATTTTTTGCTGGCAGGAAGTAGATGTTAGAAAAGGCAATTAAATTATGGAATTATCCATGATGTAAAGGTACTGGTCTGCAAAGAGTATTTTCTTCCCCAAGAAGATTCATAGGAAAACTGCCTACATTACTGTGTAGATAATATTAGTGGCCCAGCAAGTAAAGCAAAGCGTACACAGATGAGCTGTTTTTAAGGCATCTCTGAATGGCTTAGCATTTGAGAAATGTGACCAAAGCTGATTATAAAATTCCTTTCAAAGTTGCAGGAATGGCAAACCCATAAATAACTCCAGTTCCCATTGGTGTGAGGAAGAGGTTGCTGGCTGTTTGATTGCTGTCCTTATCGTAGGGGATAAGGTTAAGCTCACCTCCAAGATTGCAAGCTTCTCAAGGAAGGAGCCAGCCATATGCTGTGCCTGGCACCTAGGAGGCACTCCATACATTTTGGGCTTGAATCCATTAAGCTTTTTAATAGTGTATAATACTTAATTCTTAATTAGAGATGCACTTAAAAATGGATAAGTAAAACTGGAATATGTCAATAACCATCTTACTAGACTCCCTGCTTCCTTTTATTCATTGAGTCATTCATCCATTCAACAAACATTTATGAATCATCTACTGAATGCCAACTATTGTTCTAGACCCTGTGGATATAAAGATATGCTTCTTGTCACTCAGCAGAATAAGAGTCACATGAGTAAATAATAGTGGCAACGTTAGTGCTGAAAGAAGTGTGTGAGCAAAGCTCTGAGGCCTCTCTTCTCCCAGCTGCCATGTACATTCTAATGGGACTTATCTTTAAAATCTTCCTTTTCTCACCTTGGCCAATCAGATTAATTATTTAGCTTTATTATTTTTATTCCAGCCCTGGCTATTAATGTTGCCTCCAGGCACACCATACTTGCTCTAGAAAATGAAACCTTCTCAAACTAGCACAAGTACAAAAAAAGGAGGTTATTATTATAAAGGTCTGGCAACGTTTCATGAGACTTCAGGAAAAGTTAAGAGGCAGGAAAGAGAGAAAGTGAGGCAGCTGCAAATCCAGCCTCCTTCATCTACACTCCAGCTTCTCTCCCTTTGCATTGTTTAGCTCAGACCTTTAAGGCAGAGGGTCTGATTGACTCACTTTGTCTTTTCTAGCCAGGCCACTTCCTGACCACTGTAATTCATTGTTACTACATTCTGATTACTTCCTTCACAGCACTCACTTAGCACAAGTTGCAGTGATATATTTTTTATTTCTATGTTTATATCCATTTCCCTCTCTAGTTTTGGCAGTGGCCGTATCTGTTTTGTTACTGCTGTATCCAGCCACTAGCGCAGTGCCTGATCATAGTAGACATTTAGTAAATAATTAAATGAAAGAAGAAGAAGGGTACAAAACCACGTTAACCACCCTAAAGATAGACTTTCTTATCATACTAGTCACACCATAGAGAGGGGAAAAGCGGGGACAGACTCTTGGGTCCACTGACCCCTTAGCAAGTCTGTGGAGGAAGGAGGTTCTCTAAGAAGAAGAGTAGACAGTACATCTTGACCAACATTCAAGCCACATGGTCCTTCTACTTCAAAGCCATACCTGGAGAGACCCCTCTCCTTTGTGGCTCAATGCAAATGCTCCCACTTTTTTCTTTTTAAAATTTATTGAGTAGCTAATATATGCCAAATTCTACATGAAACGCTTTACAGGCATCATCTCTTTTCATTTTTACATAAGCTCTAGAAGATAATACCCTCATTTTACAGCTACAGAACCAAGTTTCAAAAATGTAAGTAGTACACCCAAGGTCATAGAGCTAGCATGTAGCAGAGCCAAGATTAGAACATAGGTCTATCTAATTCCAGCACTCCTTCCATGACATTTGGCTCTCTATGAAGTACTCTCCCTTACTTGGGCAAACTTAATTCCTTCTCTGTAGCACCACAGTACCCTGTTCATAAAGACAGTACAGCACTTATTACCTACTTTTATTGTAGACATTTCTGGCTCCACTGCTAGACTGTGCCTCCTTACAGTGGAACTATGTCTGGTTTTGTATCCTCAGTGCCTGTCATGTAATGGGGGCTCAGCCAATGTCTGTCTGCTGAGCTGAGCCTTGGAAGGATAGACAGGCAGTTACTGTGCCTTTTCATATTTTAAAAACTCCACAAAATACCATGAGTACCTTATTCTACAGAAGTAAAATTGTAAGAATGTTGAAGTCTCATAAATATTCCTCCAGTCTCTGTTACTGAAATTTAAAGAACATATATATGTTCTCCCTACCCATATAATTCTTAATGACATCAGTCAAATGAGACCTGCCCACTGTTACCATGGGTGGCAGATGCTGAGTGCTGGAATGGTTCACACATGCTGATCGAGTCTTCCATTGACTCAGAGCAGCCACCTGGTATAGCACAAGTTGGCATTCTCTCACTCAACAAATATGTATTAAATACCTACTACATGCACCATATTAGTCGCTTGTGAATGGACATGGTGATTATCCAAAAATGACCAAGATGAGGATTCTGCCCTCATGTTGCCTACCATCTGGGACACACGACACATACACAAATACTTGAGCTATAAAGGAAAAGGGGCTAAGTGTTAAAAGACTCTTGCTGACCAAGGGCTATAGGGGTTGAGGCAAAGATGACCTCTGGCAGGGAGGATGAAGAATTTCATGGGACACATGGCATTTCACCTGGAATGTGAAATTCAGACACATCTTGGAAAAGCCCAGCCGGGGGTGGGGGTTCAAAACTGGGCATGCGGAGCTTGTCTGTGAATGGGTAAAGTCAGAGACATTTAGAAAGCAAGTTAGAGCCCAATTGTTGCTGGCCTTGAATGCCAGGTTGCAGATATTTAAATTTATTCTTAAGTTCTTAGGGAAGAGGGTAAAATCGTCACGAATATACTTCAGGGAAGAACAGCAGCCTGGGACTGAATTGCAGGGGAGAGAATGGAAGCAGAGAAAGCAGTTATTTTATGTTTATTTGATAATGCCGGGTCTTTGCTGATCACACAGCTGTGTGGGTGGACTGAAAACTTTGGTCAGAGCCACTTTTAAAACTCAGACATAGTTTAAGTGACTCATCAGGAAGCCAAGAAGAATTTCTAAGGGTCATCACAGGCTCAAAAGATGCACAGTATGAATGAGGAAAACCGTTAACAGCTCTTAATCAGACAGCTCAGGTACAGGGGAGGTAAGTTGGTTTGGGAAACTGAAACCAGACAACATCCATGAAAGTCACACTGCCTCACTGCCCAGTTAGTGCATGCAAAGGCCAGCAGGGCAGGCTTGAGGCACAGTGGGGCAGAGCCTGCACAGCCATATAGGGAAGGCCCAGAGAGAGGAGAGGATCATGATTAAAATGCTCAAGAGGTAGCATCAAAACATCGTGCTATTTCTAGATAGCACATTGACTTTGCCAAACCATAGTGAAATTAGTAGAAGTAAAATAGGGGAACGTAACTTTGGGAAGGTAAAGCAGTTGCTAAATGAACCGCTAACTAGCCATCTTGACTGTCACCCAACAGCGGCCACCTGGTGGGACCACTTTGCTTATGGCATGAGAGCCCTTTAGGGGTGCAGTCAAGTGCAGCTTCAAACAGTGGCTTACGTGTTAGCTTGTGCTGTGGCAATGAAGTAAAAGGCTGTGTGTATGAAGCTGCGCCAGAAACAGCCTCTGCAAAACAGCCACTGAGGGCGTGAATTTGATGAGTTCTCCGTATGCAAACTACCATTAGTCACGCATTGATTGATCCACTCTTCCAGGAGCATCCGTCCTCAGAAGCTTCGTTTCCAACTGCAAAGGCAAGCCTTTCAGCACAACCTCACTATAACTCTTCCTTGGTCATCCACACCTTACAATTAAAGCTCTTCATAATGAGGGCTTTTTTTTTTAGATTAAAATGCTTAAACCCTTTTTGATACCACTGAATTATGAGTGTGACACAGTGAGCTTCCTTTATTTTTATGTGCACATGTGAGTGCACACAATTTCTCCATCTTTCTCAGAGAATTTCCATAGGAAAATAAACATAGTGGATTTATAAATAGCAGGCTGATAAATAATGCTGCTCTCTCCATATTACCCAAGCCAAGTGATTAGAGCAGAAACAGAGGTTGGCCCAGAAATTTACTAGAATTCAACATTAATATGTAATACCCAAGTATAAGCAGAAACTATTTTTTCCCTTTTTTCTGTAAAACTTGGAATACCTGTCCTAATTAAGTGCCTTCCTCCAGAATTGTATACGATATTCAGTTAGATTTGATATCAAAACTCAGTCATTGTCAGTTTCCTAAAGATACAGTCAGTGCTAGGATATACAAAATGACACGGATAGATAATGTTTTCTGTGTACATCTGACCATGGTTTTTGTTTTTTCTTTTGAAGGAGGATAGGCAAGAGTAGTATAAACATCTAAAAAGGAAGTATCTCTACAAGTAGTGGTTTATTTCGTGTTTTGCCTTAACATAATACAATATTGTGTTTTGCAGGGGAGAGATTGGAGGCAGAGAAAGCCATTATTTTATGTTTATCCTATAATTCTGGGTCTTAACAGTTTACATAGCTGTGTAGGTGGATTGAAAACCTTTGTCTAATGTAACAATAATGTAGTTAATATAATTTATATTATATTATTTAGGTGTGCCTGATGTGGTAATAATGATGGTGATTATTAAGAAATTTTGTAATATGAACTAAGCCATAGTGGCTTCAAATAAATGCTAGATTTTATTTAAAAGAGCTATATTGGAAGGGTAACACAATCTTTAAGCATAACTCCAGTGTGCTAGTAACAATGAGCCAGATAATGTGTGTTGTTGGACACATTGTGTTAATGACCTTTCTGGGCTGGATGGAGGATTTTTTGTTTTTGTTTTTCTCCCCATCTTGGCCTCTCTCTCTTAAAAAAAAAAAAAAAAATTCTCAACAAAAAGTTAGTTGAGGGATGCTCCTAAGAATAAAAATCCTTTGGACAGTTGTGTAGGCCCTGTGTGATCTGGTCCCTGCCCAGTTCGGGCTTCCTCTTGTACTCTAGAAGCCTACCCTCTGCCTCCCTCCCTAATCACCTCCAGCTCCTCCCTCATCATCCATGCCTCTCTCCTCACTCATGCTGTTCTCTGTGGCCAAAATGTTTTCCCTTCCCTTCCCATCCATCTCTTCTCACTCATCCTCCATCCAGGTCTCAGTGGATAAAGTCATATAAAGTCAAGTCTCCCTGTCATATGATTTTATACCACTTACATGGAATGTATAAGCATATATTTATGCAATCATTTGGTCAATGTGCAAATCGTCTTCTAGTCTCCAAGTTCCAGGAAGTCTGATGGCTTATCACATAATAAGTATTCAAAAAATACTCACAGAATTAGATTTTTAAAGAAGACAAAGAGAAAAAGTGAGAAACAGCTTAGATTTGAAGAAGTTAATTTTTTTCCAATGGATGCTAGAAAAACTAAGAATCATAAAATGTGAGAATAGAAAATAATCAAGGAATCTTGAGTCACACACGTACAAATATATATATATAATATTAGAGTCCTTAGTAAAACTCAAATATTTAGCATTTATAAAATGTCAAGATTCAAAACCAGCTTTCTAATCTATCGTGTCAGCACTTTTACAAGTCGTATACCCACCCCTAGCTTGTGCTGGGTGAGTACATGACAGTAGCTTGTGCTGTTGTCTCATTACAACCTAAAT
This sequence comes from Aotus nancymaae, assembly GCF_030222135.1. Lineage (NCBI taxonomy): Eukaryota > Metazoa > Chordata > Mammalia > Primates > Aotidae > Aotus > Aotus nancymaae. Next base: position 33,255,317 of record NW_026988419.1, on the reverse strand, counting down.
ACTCTTACTGTAGATCTGTGTGGAATAGGTGGTCTGTTTTCTAATATAATCAGGAAATAGGCTATCCTATTCAATTAAATGTTCTGGTCAGTAGCATCATATTACACATGCATACCCATATAATCCATGTTCTGTGAATCCAATTGTACTAACCTGCATTTAACTCTAAAACCAACTGGTCATAATTTAACTGCTGATGAAAACATTTGAAGATTGTACAGTGCTCTAATAATCACTTACCTTTGCACCATGCAATACTCTAGTATTTGTCAGTAGCAGCTGCAGTAATCCTTGTGATAGAGAACTGGGTGAACCAGGTTTTACTAAAATCAATAGAACATTCTGTAGTTATACAAGTACTGTGAGATAAAGGTCAATTAATTCTAATAGTCAAGAAGAAAGAATATATGCTAAATTTAACTAAGAAAGATATATATGTCATTAAACATTGAACATAAGCTTTAACCTATTGAAATCCTTGTGCATATATGTATTTACTTTTACTGTTTTCAATGTTTGATTTTCAGAAGTGTGTTCAAGAACGTTTTTTGGACTGTAGCTAAGATTACCATTTCAAAAATACAATGCTCCACATTTTTTGTATCTTTAAACATTAATGGAATTTCACAGCACACTTCTGTGACCCTCAAGATGACTGTTTCCACTGTGCAGATAGAGAAGCTGAGGCATGAGGCTATTTCTGTACATTTTCTAAAGAACCCCCTGAGCTAGTGGAAAGGAAGGCTGAGACAGAAAAAGTCTCTGGGTCCTCACTGAGAACACATCTTGTATGCATCTGTAGTCTTGGGGGAGGGTAGAGTGCAAAACCAGAGTTGGCTTTTCACACATGCTCCTACACTCCTACAAGAAGATCTTTGTAAAAATGTGTACACAAATAAAGTGGGTATCAAGGTGATTACCAGGATGAATGTTCACTGGTCTGGAATGCCTTAATTATGCTTGATGGCAAGAAGGTAGATAAGTTGGCTTTTAGAGACCTTTCTAATAGTTATAATTCTATCCAATGGGCAATTCATAGATGAAAAATATTTAAAGTGTTCACCTTTCTATTTCTTTTTTTTTCCTTTACAGATCTATGCAGTTAGATCAGTTGTTCCCAATAAAAGCAATAATGAAATAGTCCTGGTGCTACAACAGTTTGATTTTAACGTGGATAAAGCCGTGCAAGCCTTTGTGGATGGTAGGTATACCTGTGTCCTGGAACTGAAGATGTTAGAACTAAATATTGCAGATATTCCATATTTTTTTCCTTAAATGAACTGACTGTCAATTCATTATGAGTACTTTAGGTCTCATAAAAATGTGCTAGGCTTCGTGTGATCACACCACTGCACTCTAGCCTAGGTGACAGAGTTAGACCCTGTCTCAAAAAAAGGTGCTAGATTTTAAAAACATATAAACATACTCAATAAGAATAGAATTTGGAAGTTATTTTTCTCTCTTTAAGGAAAAAAGAGTCTACTTTTCAAGGATATTGATTATAGTGCTGCTAATTTCCTTGCCTACCAGTCATTCCAATTTGATATTAAATGTGTCCTTGGCCAGAAGTGACTCATGCCTGTAGTCCCAGCACTTTGGGAGGCCAAGATGGGCAGATTACTTGAGGCCAGAAGTTCGAGACCAACCTGGGAAACATGGTGAAACCCTGTCTCTATAAAAAATAAAAAAATTAACCAGGCATGGTACTGCATGCCTATAGTCCCACTTCTCAGAGGCTGAGGTGGGAAGATTGCTTGAGCCCAGGAGGCAGAGGTTGTAGTGAGCCAAGATCGCGCCACTGCACTCCAGACTGGACGACAGAGTGAGACCCTGTCTCAATAGATAAAGAAATAAAGAAATGTGTTCTTTATATGATGTCATTCTTATGAATGGAGGATAATGTATTTTGGTCCTTATCTGGAAAGCTTCTCCAATCAGCATAATTCTACTTGGCTTTATGACTGGAATTATTAAACTTGATGCTTATGTAGTCCAGGAGGACTGGTTTATTCTTTAATGTCTTTAGTTTATGAATTTTAGATTGCCAAGTTAATCGCAATATCAGTTTATCTTATCCACCTCTAAAATCTTTTTGCTTTCTTTAAAAGAAATTGTTGTTTAGGTAGTCCATTGCCAGAAATGTTACAAAATCTAAAATCTCAGAAATATGTTTATCCTATAAAATTACAACATAATGTTTTAGATTTCTGTAAATTATGGGGAAATTCTCCTCTCCTAATCAAATTAAACAAGTTCCAGTTTTGAACAAAGATCTCTTGCTTATCCTTAGTTATCATGTGTCTTCTGTCCTGGTATTAGTTTCTATTTTGTAAATATGGGCAAGCTACACATAATCTGTCAAATAAGGTCAAGGATGACCTGCCAGCACATTTCTTAGTTGTATCCTATTTACAGTTTGTCAAGGACAGTTTGATTTACTTATTTTCCTAGGAGTAGAGTGACCTTCTTGAGTTTCTAAAAGTATAATTGCATTTCAGGTCAAGGTCTTGCAACCAAGCAATATGCTCACATTCTGATATCAGCAGTCAAGGTGCAAGGTCCTAATTGAATTAGGAAATGATTATCATTCAGTAGACCTATAAGCAAATCCATGGTGCATAACTTTCCTCACTGTTTTTCCCTGGTTCATATACTAACAGATATATGATTTTTAGTCACAAGAAGCAAATGGTAGAGAATGCAATATTAATCTGACTTTGCAGCATTATGTGCAGTTTGTCTCAAAACATATTGGTAAATATGCACATCCTGGGTCAGATACTTTCTCTTTTCAGGTTTTACTTGCCAACATCACTGCCATGGGAAAAAAAGCTTTAGGAAAGGAAAAAGGCTATTTTCCCCATTCTTCCCTACCCCTACTTGGACTGAGGCCCACCATATTCCTTATCATGAAAGTTTTTATTGCTGAGTGATCTTGATGAGACGCACAGATGCGCAGTAACTGATGGACTGTCATCAAATCTGTTTGTATTTAAACAGAGCACCTTGCTTGTCCTTCTTGAAATTTTCACCTTCTCAGTGTTGAGATCTCATTAATAAAACTCATTGATTGCTGAGAAGCCTCATGGGAAGTCATTTTCATTGGGGAGCAGTAGGAAAACTTGTTTTAAAACCACTGGGTGCCAGGCAGGTGGCTCATGCCTGTAACCGCAGCACTTTGGGAGGTCAAGGCAGAAGGATTGCCAGGAGTTTGAGACCAGCCTGGACAACATGACGAGATACTGTCTCTACAGTTCTATTTTTTTTTTAATTAGCCTAGAGTGGTGACACATGCCTGTAGTCCCAGCTACTCTGGAGGCTGAGGCAGGAGGATCAGGTGAATCTGGGAAGTCGAGACTACAGTGAGCCATGTTTGCACCACTGCACTCCAGCCTAGGCAATAGTGCAAGATCCTGTCTCCAAAAAAAAAAAAAAAAAATTTAGAGTCAAAAATATTTATTAGGAGTCATTTATGAGGCATACAGAAAGCAATCTGAGTGGCTAAAAAACTCAAGGCAGTTTCAAGATAATTAAAATTTAATAATAACAGTTTCAAAATCTTCTGTAATTATGGGTATTTCTTCTTCAGAATTAGTCTCTAAAGCTCATTGTCCAAATTACAAATAGAATGTATATCAAAACCTGAAAATTAGAGGACTAATTAAATATGGCAGTTGTGAAAGCAGTAAGCAACTCACCGCCATTTTATGATTAAAATGAAAAGTATTTAGCATTTTTAAACTTTAGTTTTATTTAGAAAACTGAAGCATAGCTGTAAGAACTGCCCTAATTATTATTAACCAAGACTTACCAAGAAACCTAATGAAAGGGACTTTCTAAATATCTTCAAAAGGAAAATGCAGTGAAACATTAATTCCCTGGACAAATTAGAGAAAGACCACCCAGTTAATAAAAAGTCTGAATTATAGCTTACTTTTAGGTGCAGACTTATTATTTCAAGTGCATGCAACTCAGACAAGTCTAAGAGGGTCATTGAATTGGAAACTTTAAATAGATAGGAATAATTAGCCTGTCTGAACTTAGTCAAAGCCATATGGCCTTCTGCTTATCTAACAGTCACAGTAGACTCAATAATTGGGACCCTACTAATTTGAAATTTATTATAAAGACCAGCCTGAAATTTATCTTTGTTTAGCCAACATACTCCTTGTAGAGATCTATTAGTATATTTAGCTTATATGAGAATGCTTAAAATTGTTAAAAGAATACGTTTTAAAGAGCTATCCTCTTTTAGAAATGCTGTGCCTATTTATTTGAAAACAACTGGTGTCCTCGATTACCAATAATTTGTTATTGAACCTACCTTCAGCACAATTGGAATGAATGAATGAACTTTGTTAGACTATGCAGAAACATGGATTGCAGCTGGCCAGCAATAAAACATTTTTTTAATGTCTTGTAATTTAATTAGGCATTTAATTTATATATAATTTAATATAATTTAATTAGGTATCTTCTCTGAGTCAGTACAGTTCTACCTATATGTGTGAATGGGATGTACAGAACCTGGGGCCCAACTTTTCACATAATGAACTTTTTTTGGTTTCAAGGTAGAAGCCCTGTAAAGACCACATCCCATCCCTATCCATGATAACTCTAGAGAAGCTAATATTATAATATGTCTTCCTCATCCCCCTGCCAGATATGAACATATGAGTAGGGAAGGAAAAAGTGAAGAAATGGCCAAACAGAAAGCTGTGATTCACAATGTTAATAATACTCAGAATCCCATATTTGGTTCAGAAGATTATAGGTATTTTTATTCATATATCAAACAGAATAATTTTAATTCTACCTATGGCAACAAAGCTGCTGGAAAATTCTTGAGATATATTTCATTTTCCCTAAGATAATATAATGATAAAAAAGTAAGCTTCATGTAGTGAGGCTTAATATTTTGATAAAACCAAGATCATACAGTAAATTAAGTGAAAATCTGGGAAATAAAAGATGAAACTGGCATTTTTATTAAGATAGGATGTATCAAAACAAATGAAAAAGCAAAAAAAAAAAACTGCTACCAAGATGGAAAGACAGAGGTGAATTTTGTGTGCTGTTTCATGATGTGAATATTTGTTGAAGATTCTTTGTCTTTATCTAGGCAGTGCAATTCAAGTTCTAAAAGAATGGAATATGACAGGAAAAAAGAAGGTAAGATTAATATTGATTGTAAATTGGTAACATCTTCAATCAAAACCTTCATGGTTGTTATCATTTTAACAAGGCTGCCAATTTTATGCTTCTTTCAAATATGTTAATATACACCCAGAAAGCTTCCAAATTCATGACTCTCATAAATTACCAGATACTCTCAATACTAATGCCTTTATTTTCTGCTCAGTGTTTTTAACGACCAGGTGTGCTTAAGAAGTCCCAGAGTTGTTTTCTTTTTTAAGTATAAAGGGTAGCCCAGCTGGAGAATTCAAAGGATTCAAAACATTAACTTGCCTGAACATATCCTGTAGCACAAAGAAAAAAATTAAGGAGTGTTTTAAAGATACTTGAAAAACTCTAAATTTATTTTCACATGTTTTCCCACCTGAAAGAATCTGTCCAAGGCTGCTCTGAGATGCTTTTTTGGCTGAATTCTAAGGTAGATCATTAATAAAAGAAGAAGAAAAGAAAATTCCTTAGAACCGTAGTAAGTAAGGGACCTTCTTGAACACTGGCATACTACTCTTTGAGAACAAAGGGAAGGGGTTTTTACTGTGTCCCATTCAAATTGGTTTGCTTTCTTGTCGAGTCACAAAGGGCCTGGGATTTCTGGGAGCTCCCGAGCTGTGTCTGTGCATACACACTAGCAAAAGTGTGCTGCTCCTTTCAAAGTAACTGTTCCACTCATTCCTGCTATGGCACGGCAAGGCCTGTGTTTTGGTTTTCTCAGGATATAGTATGCCAGTCTATCCCTTCCCATGGGGGAAGATCACAGGCCTGCAAAACAGATTCTGAACAAACAATAACACAGTATTACTTGCATAAAACCCGAAGATTACTGAAATTACAGGAATCATCCTTTCCTGTTTTTTCTCCTCCTAGTTTCATGTAGAATAGGAAAATTATGAGATTTTTTTTTAACCTTTGTATGCCACCAGCTTTGACAATCTCTGCTTATCTTTAATCATAGCTTCCCAGGCCTCTGTGTGAGATGAACATGATTTGCAAGTGATTGAAAGGCAGTATTTAGACTTACATAGAAAAATTTCAAAAGTGTGGTTCGGGTATTAGATTTTTCTGAAGTGAAAAAAAGAGCAGACAGCAGCTGCAGACCCAACTCATTACTGAGTCTCCCTCCTGGAGGTTGAAAAGGAAAATGGTCTCCCAGCCAAGTAGATGTGAGGCTTGAGAGCCAGAAGCTGCTGTGAGTGTTTAGGGGGAATAAGTGCCACTAGCCTATATTTCAACCTGGGATATACCTCTCACCTAGGAGAGCACTTACCAGGGCATGATTGTGGTTCCAAAGGAAAAGAGAGCAAAGAGGAGAATTGAGAAGAGGAAACAGTTACTTTTTTCTTCTTTTCTAAATGTGTTGAGGAATGAAGACAGGCTGATGTTCAGCTGGCACTCATTCAGGAGGTGGGACAGGGTCTTCCTTATGGGTCAGATGTCTGTTCCCATTGGCCGGGGCTGGTACCATACTGCTTGTTAAGTACGTTGAATATCAACTGGGTACAAAACAACATCAAGTCGAGCATACAACATAATTAGGAACAACATCTTCTTAATTTTCTTGATATTCTTATGTATTCACCATTAGGGCATTTTAGGAGAGATATAGTAAAATTCTGCAGTTTAGACTCCTGTGATATTGGGCATCTAAAAAATTTCAGTTGTATAAAATTCAGTGTAGTGTTATTTCAAAGTAAATTAAATGAAGCCTTGTAATGCTGTTCAGCTAGCAGCCAAGAGATCTGGGGGCTTTCGCACCAAAAAAAGGGGGACTTATATCAGTTTGCCATTACCTTGAAGCTCTTGTCTGCTCCAGGTGAAATATTCATGAGGATGGCAGGACAGGTAGCTCATGCCTGCAATCCCAGCACTTTGGGAGGCAGAGGTAGGAGAATCACTTGAGCCCAGAAGTTGGAGACCAGCCTGAGCAATATAGGGAGACCCTGTTCTACAAAAATTTTTTTAATTGCTGCATGTGGTGGTGCATGCCTTCGTAACAGCTACTCAGGAGGCTGAGGTGCGAGGATCACTTACGCTCAGGAGGTTGAAGCTGCAGTGAGCTGTGATCATGCCACTGCATTCTAGCCTGGGTGACAGAGCCAGAGTGAGACCTTGTTAAAAAGAAAAAGTGATGGGGATGCTTATGGATCTTGTGGCTACCTGAGACTTCCTAGACAATGGCAGCAATTCCAGGAATCTCCTGGTTGATTGGTTTCTATTTCAGAGACCCAACCTGGACATTAACAACCTACCTTCTGTGCCCTCATTTTATAAGAAGTTGCCTGCCTTTTGCCTAGCAGTTCTCCCCTTTACCTCTCCTTCTCTCCAGCAGATATGAACCTTAGTATGCTCCTTGCCTCCCCAGCATTCACCACTTTGAGATGAGAGCTACTCCCCAGTGGCAGGATAACTGAAATTAAGTTTTTTCAGGACGGTTATCACAAAATTTTATTATAGAGCCTCAAGTTGCTCAAATATTTAAGCAGCTATTTAAGCCACTCCTGTTGGTATTTTCTTCCTTTTATTGGAACCTTCATGTTTATTGTGTTTATAAGGTGAAAGTTTATACAACTTACTGTAAGAAAGAAGATACTTAAATTAATTTGGATGGTTAATAAAGGTATAAATATTCTTCATCCAGTCTATTAGAAGAGCCAGGAACCAAAAAAGATAATGTATCTAATTTTCATCCCTCAGATTCACCTTATATTTCAAGAGTCTGAGCTGAATATTATTTTCTTATTTGTTTCTCATTCTAGAACAATAAAAGAAAAAGAAGCAAGTCCAAGCAGCATCAATGCAACAAAGATGCTAAAGACAAAGTGGAGAGGCCTGAGGCAGGGCCCCTGCAGCCACAGCCACCGCAGATTCAAAATGGGCCCATGAATGGCTGCGAGAAGGACAGCTCCTCCACAGATTCTACCAACGAGAAACCAGCCCTTAACCCTCGTGAGAAAAAGATCTCAATACTTGAGGAACCTTCAAAGGCACTTCGTGGGGTCACAGGTCAGTAATGCTTAAGTAAAATTACTTAGCTTAGGAAAACATAGATGAAAAGAGCACAAAGGGAGCTCATTGGGTTGATTCTGTTGAAAATAGAAGGTTGTTTTTCTGCAGTATGTACAATTCAGCCTTCTGGAAGCCAGGATAGGGGGTGAAGAGGAATTAACAGGGCAGAGAATAAATGCTCAATCTAGCAGTACACCAAGTCAGAGGATTTTTTTTTCTCTCTTTCTTTCTTTTTTTTTTTTTTTAGGCTGGAGTGCAGTAAGGTGATCATGGCTCACTGCAGCTTCAGCCTTGAATTCCTGGACTCAAGCGGTCCTGCCTTGGACTCCCAAAGTGCTGGGATTACAGGCATGAGCCATCACACCTGGCCAGTCAGAGGGTTTTTTAAAATGGAAATTCTAGTTTAAAGAAATATTCTATATAGATACCTTTGCTAGAATTCACCTGGAGTAGTGAAGGAATAATTAATGACGAAAAGAAATGTTATTAAATGTTTTCCTTTTGAAAGGGCAGACCAAATTATTTGAACTGCTGGTATTTTTTATATGATGTGACAGAACATAATCTGCCAGGGTGTTAGAATCTGGAATGTTAATTATTTGTACTATAGCTATACATTTATTAATCTTTAAAAGGCCACTTCCTAATCCACTATTTGACTTTGGGTGCCTCATTTCTTCTCTAGGGTCCCATTTCCTTTCTGAAAAATAAGGAAACTGTATTGGAATCTACTAGATCAGTGCTTCTCAATACTATCTGACCCAATGCCCCATTTTTAGAACAAATCTTAAAATAAAATTCATGCATAATATAACCTACCTAGAAACAGATTTTCAGTAAATAAAAATATAAGAAATTCAGGAAGAACTAAAATAGAAAGCCCAATAAAGAGGCCAGATTTTCACACCCACTTATAATGAATCACTTTGCAATTAAATGAAGTAAGGCAGTAGTCAGTTGGATATTGTGGACACTGTTTTTTTTTAGATTTGACATGTACAGTAAGAGCTCAATAAGTATATTTGTATGTAACATGGACTCACTGTGAATGCACGTGCTACAAATGCAGTCTGACTTCAGGTAAGGGGTGTCAACTCTAATATCATGACTGCTGATGTGGTTTTCCACTTGGTGAAAAATTCTTAGTCAAGTTCTAAACATCGTAAAGTACCATCTTCCTTTAATTTATGCAATAGTTGAATCCTGGAAATCCAAGCAAATGTTGGGAATCCATAGCAAAACTGTCTAGACTCACATAATTATATATATATTTAAATAATCATGAATGTCCAGGAGAACATGAAAAAGTTCAGGACACAGGACAATTCTTTGTTATGTAGGACATTCCCAGGATTGCAAGTCATCTAGCATCCTGCCCCCCAACCCCACCCCCAACACACAATCATTTTGCTAACTTTTAAAAATGCCCCCTCAGTTTTTCAAAATGCCTTCTAAAAGGTGGTAGATCCCTTGATGAGAACCACTACACTAGTTGACCCCCAAAGTCCTTCTAAGTATAAAATTCTGAGTTTATTGAACCAGTGCCTTTTTAAACTCTCCTTTTATTCAGAGCACTCTGCTAGATGCCACAGTAGATTCAGAGAAAGATGTGATATGGTCTATGCCCTGATGGAATCACATTCTGATATCCTTGAAGAGAACGCTGTAGGTTCACTGGTGCATTTTAAGGTTTGATATCCTTGAAGAGAAGGCTATAGGTTCACTGGTGAGTTTAAGGTTTGGGGAAGAGACGTGCTGCATCTAACTCAGTGATCCTGAGAGATTTCCTGGGACCACTGGGTATTAAAGGACCAAGAGAACTGAGGTGGTAAAAAGAACTTGAAGGGTTAGAAAGAAGTAAGGAGAACTTTACTGAGTGCCCTCATGTATTGCATACCTGCTGTATGTGACACAGTGCTTGCCTCTGACAAACCAAAGATGAGTAAGACACATCCGTGCCTAAGAAAAGTTCAGTCTAGCAGAAGAGATAGAGGTGCAAACAGAAAATCAAATGGTGACATGAACCAAATCAGGGTGGCAGTGAGAAGGCATTGGCATGCTCCATAATACACTAGTAAGTTCTTAAATTGTTCACAAAGCACAAATATTCTTCCAGAAACACATTTCCTAACAACTCCACTAATAGTCCTGAAATTCGTATCATCCTTATTTACTTCATGATGGTTTCCTAAAACCAAACGATGACAACAACAAAAATAACCTATTTTATTTTGAATCTGAATTCTCCAGGAATTTTTAAATTCAGTTTTCACTGCCTGCAGTTTTGAGACTATTTTGATTTATAGTCAGAGCAAGAGAAAGAAATTAAATAATCGAGTGGCAGGTTCCCAACTTTAGTTATTATTGCTTTCACATGAATTACTTTCAAAATCTAATTACTCAAGTTGCCATTTTGATATCAATCATAGACTAAAAGCTTAGCATGTATATATTTTCATTTACTTATAATTTATACCTTCTTCATAAAACAATGTCAGTAACTCTATCAAGTGTTAAGACATTAAAGCAAATTCGATATAGAAGTGCTTTCCTTCCCAGTGGACAGCTGCCTTGAAAGTTAAGTACCCACCAGGGGAGTGGGTACAAGGGGGCTTTTGGAAACCCTAACATGAAACTTTCTGTAAAGAATCCTTTCTTGCACGAAGAGTGATCCCATTCTCCCTTCTGCTTTGTAAGAAGGCATTGAGGTGTGTTAGTATTATTTGTTAATGTCACTGATTCATTACAAATGTCTCTGCAATAAATTTTTCTCTTAAATAATAAATGAGCTAGGCATGATAGCTCACACTTGTCATCCCAGCACTTTGGGAGGCTGAGGCAGGAGGATTGCTTGAGCCCAGAAGTCCAAGACCAGCCTGGGCCACATGGTGAAACCCCGTCTCTACAAGTAATACAAAAATTAGCTGGGCCTAGTGGTGCATGGCTGTAGTCCCTACTACCCAGGAGGCTGAGGTGGGAGGATCACCTGAGCCCAGGAGGTTGAGGCTGCAGTGAACCGTAATCATGTCACTGCACTCCACCAACATGGTGAAACCCCGTCTCTACTAAAAATACAAAAAGTAGCCAGGCGTGGTGGCAAGTGCTCGTAATCCCAGCTACTTGGGAGGCTGAGGCAGGAGAATTGCTTGAACCTGGGAGGCAGAGGTTGGAGTGAGCTGAGATCGTGCAACTGCACTTTAGCCTGGGAAACAGAATGAGACCCTCTCTCTCTCTCTCTCTCTCTATATATATATATGCATTAGGTACAGTAAAAGATTAAAAATACCCAATAATAAATAGAACAATTATAGTAATATACTGGTCTCTTTTTTGCTCTCTCTCTCAAAATATCTTATTGCACTATAAACATCCTTATTGTGCTGATGTGAAATGATAAAATGCCTGCGTGATGAGATACAATGACACTCAATCTGATCACCAAGATAGCCACTAAAGTGACGAGTGGGCAGGTATCGTGTATGGTATGGATACTGTGGACGAAGGCATGATCACATCCTGGGTGGGACAGAGTGAGATGGCACAAGATTTCATCACACTACTCAGAACAGTGTAAAACTAAAAACTTAATGAGTTGTTTATTTCTGGAATTTTCTGTTTACTATGTTTGGGCTGCAGTTGACTATGGGTTACTGAAACTGTGAATAAGGGAACACTATTGTAGTTAGATTTTCCTGCCCCAGAATTATGAAGGTTCATCAGAAAGTTGATGCCAAAACTATCTAATGGCTTTAAAATGCTTGCTCAATCTACTGGCAATCACAAGAGCTCTAACAGGTAGTCCACAGATGAGTGTTAGACTATAGACACTCTGCACCCCATTTTGAGTAGAATGTTTGGAACTAGAAAGGATAAGAGGGAAGCTTTAATCCTGGCTCCCCACTTTATAACTGAAGAAACTAAGACTCCTGATTGAGAAGGTGAGAGGATAACCCTCTTGAACTCTGCAGTTTGCAAAAGGCTGACTCAAATCCATGTAATTTTATTATGTAGTGGAGAGTTACTGCTAAATCCATGGGCTCCCTAACTCCTAAAAAAATGTGTAATTGAAAAATTAGAAAAAAGTCACAATAACAAAGCCATATAATGATATTCTGTACTTGAGTGACTTCACAGCATAAGCCTAAAAGAAATCTCCAAGCTACTATAGTGGAGCATTTATCAAGCCCTCCAGTAATGGAACTAGCTCAACAAAAGCTGCCCTGAATGCCCCACTGGGCAGGAGGCTGTGAACATGTGGGATGCGTGTTTTATCTTTTTATAACACCTTGACATTCAGGATCTCTCTTTTTTAAAGTCTTAAACAGAATCATTTTTTTGGTAGGGGAATAAGATATATGCAGGTGGCTCAGGGGTGTTAGTGTGACTTCCTACATGAAAAATCACCACCAAAAGCATCATCGTTTCAGGCTGTAAATATAGCACTGTCAAGTGGGACAATGCTGTGTGTCAGCAGATAGCTTAGAAGTTTAGGGGTATGTTTTAAGCCTGAGAGTAGTTTTTTCTGTATCTCAGAATTTTTAATAACAGCTCAAATTGGATCTTTTATATAATCCAATCAAAATCATCCTGGACTCAAATACAAAGTCAGGCAAAGAGCAGATCAGATTTATTTTTGCCGAGCGGGTGCAGTGGCTCACAGCTGTAATCCCAGCACTTTCAGAGGCTGAAAGATTACTTGAGGCCAGGAGTTCAAGACCAGCCTGGGGAGCATAGCTAGATCTCATCTCTTTAAAAAAAAAAATTAGCTGGGTATGGTGGCTCATACCTGTAGTCCCAGCTACTTGGGAGGTTGAGATGGGAAAATCCTTTGAGCCGAGGAGTTTGGGGCTGCAGTGAGCTATGATTGTGCTACTGTACTGTAGCCTGGGTACAGGGCAAATGCTTATCTCAAAAAATATATATATATACACATATATATGTATATATTTTACTAAATATATATTTACTTTTAGTGAAAAATATATATTTTATATATTATTTTAATACATATTTTATATATTTATATATATTTTAGTAAAATATATATATTTTACTAAAAGTGCCAAGAATAATACTTTTTTCAAAAACCCTATCTAAATATCTAAAGCACATTGTGACCTTAGGGTCTAATTTTGCTAAATGTTCCTCCTGCCCTATATTTTTTTGAGTCTCATAAGCTAAAATGTATAGCATTTACTTGTCTTCATTTAGGCCAAAATAGGAATTCACATTCCTCTCTTTCTTTCCCCCACCAGACACAATTCCCATTGAATAGGAAAGGAGCAGGACTGTGGGCCATCAGCAGCTTCCCAGAGATAAATTCTGGGGCAGAGCTTTCCCTTTCTTGCATTCCTCTTGCTGACCCAGCAGCTGTCCTTAATGTTGCCTCTTCATGTAAAGCATCCTGGGAAGCCAAGTCTTCCATTCCTGTTCATTGAAACAAAAAGTTCCATGCCATGGTTGCTGACCTACCTGAGCTGGACTGTGCAGCCTGCCCTGTACTGCAGAGCAGGAACAGCCCTGCGTTTTTACCTTTGCAATGCAGATTCTGTCTTAGGGCACAGCACCTGCACGGAGCTGCTTTCTCATCCTCAAGTGAACTGAACCAAATGTCAGAGAAAGGATCCTGTGCATTTAGAATGTCAGGTGCTCCCCATCATTTGTGCTTCCTGTATCAAACAACAACAAAAACACCCCACCACCATTTCACAGTATTATTATGTTAGGAGGTTTACCACAGGTTGTTCAAGTAGATTTTTTTATGTTGCTGTTGTTCCTGGCCTCAAGATTACCCCCCCTGCTTCACTAAGCCCTACATTGGACCAGAGGATTAGCAAAGATCAACAAAAAGAAAGCAGCCAGCTTAGAACTTGAATAGTAAAAGTCAAATATGCATATTCTAGGATTTCAGCAGTGCCAGCTCTCAAATGGAAGCAATATGATATCACAGCTAAGAACCAGGGCTTTAGCATTAGACATGTTTGGTTTCAAATCTCGGCCTCATTACTTACGAGGTGTGTGACCCTGAATAAGTTAACCACTCTGCATTTCACTTTCCTTATCTGCAAAATACAGAATATTCCTCCACTTTGCAAGATTATGGTGAGCAGTAAACGAGATACATAAAGTGATTAACTCAGCATCTGGAACAGGGTAGACGCTCTTATCATTCATTTATCCTTTGAGTAAATATTTTTAAGCATCCAACATGTGTCAGAAATTCTTGTTCTTTTTACAGTGAACAAGACAACAAACTATTTGCTCTTGGGGAGTTTATGTTCTTTAGGGTGGGGGGGATAGGGAGAAGAGATGGATAATAAACCAGAATACAACTAAGTTAACAACATAATTCTAGACTGTACTAAATGTTATAAAGGCAGCATGTAGAAGGGCAGCTAGGGAGTATGCGTGTGCAGCGATTCCATAGAAGGTCCTGCCGTGACTTAAGTGTTGGGAGGCATTGAAGCTGAGATCCCAGTGCTTCAATTCAGGCTCTCTCATGCCAAGTTATAGTGGTTTGAACAGCCAGTGTTTTATTTAAACTTTTATTAAGTATTCTAGCTGAAGCCCTTGTAGAATTATAACCATAGGTTTTTACTATTTTTTTAATTATAGCTCGAATACTCTCTATATATCTATATCTGTATAGCTGATGTTAAGTACCGTCATATGAACATGCATTTTTGAAGTTTATATTTTGGACAGGCACAGTGCCTCATGCCTGTAATCCCAGCACTTTGGGAGGCCAAGGTGAGAGGATCACTTGAGGCCAGGAGTTCAAGACCAGATTGGGCAACATTGTGAGAGCTGGTTCTACTGAAAAAAAAAAAAACGTAAAAATTAGTGGGGCGTGGTGGTCCTTGCCTATAGTCCCAGCTACTTGCGGAGCTGAGGTGAGAAAATCACTCAAGCCCAGAAGGTCAAGGCTGCAGTGAGCCATGATCGCACCACTGCGCTCCAGCCTGTGTAACGAAGTGAGACCCTGCCTCAAAAAATAAAAAATAAAAATAAAATTTATATTTTAAAGCACATAGTTACTATTCTCACTCCTCTTTAATTATTATTTTAGCATCTAAATACGTAATATTAATTCCCATTGAGAGTGGTGTTTTTTTTCAGTCTCAACCTCAGCTTCACATAACTCAGTATCTTAGATTGCATTTGCAGTGACTTAGAGCTGTGCTTCCTTTCTCTATATATGATAAAGCAGAAAGAGACAGACATAGACACAGGATGTAGTGACATGAGGGCAGAGGAAACATAAAACCCCTCAGGTATTTTTCTGTCACCTGGGCAGAGTGAAACCCAAAGCCCTCTCTCTTCTCTTTCTCATTCAAAAAGAATTTTTGCTGCAACTGTACAGCAAAAACACAAAACTCTTCACCTCTGAATAGCTTATACCTTCATAACTTCCCACCCATGTCTTGTTATGGTGATTTCAGTTACAAACAGACTTAATTAAATGGAATGTACCGCTTACAAAGATCAAAAGGCTTTCAAAAAATATTTTTTTAGAGATTTTGGAACAAAGATGTAAATGTTTCTATTAAAATGCAATAAGATGGAAACTCCATTTCCTCTGATGTAATTATTATGCATTGTATACCTATATCAGAATATCTCAAGCACCCCATAAATATATAAACCATAAATATATAAACCTACTATGTACCCACAAAAATTAAAAAAAAATTTTTAATGCAATAATTAAATTTGTTTTACAAAGAAATAAGACAGTGGAAAAAATCAAGTTATTCGGCCTACTTTGTGTTATTGACAACTTAGTCCATTGACTTTATTACCTTTTCATATTTATATATTATTATATATAATAATATACATATATATTAAATATATGAAGGTATTAATGACATATGAGATCTTGTAAAGACAGTGAATGTAAATAAAACTAAAGATGTTATTCCAGTTGAAAAGTTACCACCTTTATGCCCTCTGAGCTGATCAAGCTTCACAGGATTTGAATGAAATAATAAAGTCTATCTGTATTTGATAAAGACATGAAAAGGCAGAACTGACATTGTGTCTGTTGCATAAACTTGTCTGTTTTGGTCTCTGTTCCAAAGTTATTGTTTCCCCCGAATTTCTGTTAATTACCCTGTCATGTAAAGATAGAAGAATGATGAAATTTGCAAATCATAGTGTATAATTATGAGAGAATAGTTTTCTTAGCCTGGGCAACATGGCAAACCTCATCTCTACAAAAAAATACAAAAATTAGCTCAGCATGATAGCAAATGCCTGTAGTCCCAGCTACTCGGGAGGCTGAGGTAGGAGGAGCACTTGAGCTGGGGATCGAGGCTGCAGTGAGCCATGATCACACTGCTGCACTTCATCCTGAATGAAAGAACAAAACCCTGTCTCAAAAAAAAAAAAAAAGGAAGGCCGGACGCTGTGGTTCATGCCTATAATCCCAGCACTTTGGGAAGCCAAGACGGGCAGATCACCCAAGGTCGGGAGTTTGAGACCAGACTGACCAACACGGAGAAATGCCATTTCTACTAAAAATACAAAATTAGCTGTGCATGGTAGTACATGCCTGTAATCTTAGCTACTTGGGAGGCTGAGGCAGAATCACTTGAACCCAGGAGGCAGAGGTTGCAGTGAGCCAAGATTGCGCCATTGCGCTCCAGCCTGGGCAACAAGAGCAAATATCCAAAAAAGATAAAGGAGTTTTCTTGAGGCTTCATCACTAGACCAGTATTCTGTAACATCTTCAGAGAGTTACCTTAACTCCCTGTCTCCATTCTTCACCTCCCTCTCGCTCATCACCTCATTGTTATGACTTTTAGCCTCATCTCTGCAAATAAACTGCTCTAGGTAAACTGTGCTAGGTAAGTTTAGCAATGGCCTCCATGTTATTTAATCTAGCCGCCATTTTTAATTTTTTTTTTTTCAGCAGTATTCAGCATTGTTGACCACTCTATTCTTAAGAGCTCTATCCTTTCCCTGTGGTTTCTATAGCATGACACTCTCCCGATTGTGTCCCTCTGTCTTTATTGCTTCCTCTCTGTTTCCTTTGGAGATCATTCTTCTTTACCTTGCTGTTAAATTGCTGCAGCTCCTCAGGGCTGGATCTCAGGTCCTTCATGATATAAAGCTACACACTCTCTTTAGATTATTTCAGCCACACTCTAGCTTTAATTATGTAAGATGGCGCTCAAACTCATCTTCCTAGTTCAGGCTACACTCTAAACTCCAGACTCTTCTTTGACATTTTCACTTTGCTGTTTCAAAGCCCTTCAACAACATGCTCAAAACAATCTTGTGATCTCCCTTATCAGTTGTGGCTGTATCTTTTAGTGTTCCTGATCCTAGTGCACCATCTATCCAATTGTGCAAGCCAGAAATCTAGTCATCGGTCATGACATCTCTCTCTCACTCCCCATTTCCAATCTATTCCCATTTCCTGTTGGTTTTCATTTCTATGTATTTCTAGAATTCATTCATTGCTCACTCTCTTCCCCTGCCTTCCCACCAAATCTACCATCCTCACTTGCCTGCACTGCAGCAGTAGTCCACTCATTAATCTCCTGGCACTTACCCTTGTTCCTCTGTAAATCATTCTCTATCATGTAAACTTTTAAAAACACAAATCTGACCTCTTACGATAAAGACCAGAAGACTTACCCTGGCCTACAAGCCCAGCATAGTCTGGCCTCTGTGTCCCACTCCAGCCCCTTTGCCTGGCACATCCCTTCTTGCCCTTTCTACTTTAGCCCTCATACTGGCCATGAGTATCAGTCAAGATCAAGTCAGGAGATAGGAACCATACTGGTTATTTGAATAGGAGACATGTAATGTAAAGCATTGTTAACTAAAACAGTAGGAGGTTACTAACTACTAGAAGGGGTAAATGAGGACCATAAGGTGTCCACATGTAGCATGAGAGCAATTACTATTACTGTATCTACACTGAGGAGAATCAGACAGTAAAGCAACTAAGTACTGGGAAGGCCCCCAAGCCAAGACTGAGATTCTGACCTGATCAGAAAAGATGTGTGGCTACCAGGGGAACAGGCAGCCTTACAGCGGTGAAGAAACTTGCCAAAGGGCATGGACTGAGCTCTTTTGTTAAGAGGCTGCCATTGCCAGAGGGTGTAGATCAATTGGAGCTGCTCAAAGCCACTGATAGTGGTGGGAGATGGGGAAAGGAACGTGGCATGAGGATGTAGTTGGAACTCCTCTGCATGGCTGCTGGGTTCCTGTGAATAATAATAATTGAGGTCCAGAACCCTGAAGAGAGATATACTTCTGTTCTTATGGCCTTGCAGAGTCACTGTGTTGCCATTTGCTGATACCAAAGTTAACATTCTACTAGCTGGCAGAAAAGAATTGTTTATAAGGTCCAGCTCCAGTATCACAAAGTAGGGCAAGAAGAGCGGATCTGGAGCCAAGAGACACTATAACTTGACAACTGGTACACAATGCTTTCTTCCCTACAAATGTAGTCATTGCTTGGAATACAATTTCCCACCCTTTTCAACTAGTTATTTCAAGTGATTTTAGATGAGATTATTTAGATCTCAGCTTAGGTGTTACTTCCTTGGGGAATTCTTTCTTGATATCCCCAGGTCAAATATGCCAGTACAGATTTCATAACACTAAGTGCTTTTCTTTGCTGACACCACAGTTGCAGTTTTTCATTTGTTTGTATGGTGGTTTGATTTATACATCTCCTATTAAACTGCAAGTTCTGTAAAGACAGAGACCACATCTGTCTTTCATTACCATTGTATTTCTGGGGCCTGGAACAATGCTGGGTGCTCACACAATCCTTTCTCATGATCTCTGTTGGATATTAATGATAAATACATCTGAAGGAGTGTAGGTTAATTAAATTTTTGTAAGTTGCTATATTGCTTTTTTTTTTTTTTTTTTGAGACGGAGTTTCGCTCTTGTTACCCAGGCTAGAGTGCAATGGCGCGATCTCGGCTCACTGCAACCTCCGCCTCCCGGGTTCAGGCAATTCTCCTGCCTCAGCCTCCTGAGTAGCTGGGATTACAGGCACGCGCCACCATGCCCAGCTAATTTTTTGTATTTTTAGTAGAGACGGGGTTTCACCATGTTGACCAGGATGGTCTCGATCTCTTGACCTCGTGATCCGCCCGCCTCGGCCTCCCAAAGTGGCTATATTGCTTTTTAAAGGTAATCATGGATTTTGTGTTTCTGGGTTTAAAAAGGCTTTATACTAATTGAGGAAATTTGAAAATTCAGTAAGGTTTGAGGCAAAAAAAATGAAACAATCCTACCTCCCAGAAACAACCACTGTTAAATTTCATTTCAGAATTTTTAAATGCACAGATATGTAGATTTTTTAAAAATCATATTAAACAACATGTGAACCTTTGTATTCTGCTTTTTACGTAACATGAGATTATGAACATTATATAATATCATTAAATGTTCTTTAAAAACATGATTTAAATATCTGCATTGTATTTTTATGAATATGCCATGTGCCATATTTCTTTTAATTATTCTCAAACTATTGTCCATGTGAATTTTTTTTTTTTTTTTTTTTTTAGACAGGCTGGAGTACAGTGACATGATCTTGGCTCACCACAATCTCTGCCTCCCAGGTTCAAGTAATTCTTGTGCCTCAGCCTTCCAAGTAGCTGGGGTTACAGGCGCCTGCTACCATGTCCAGCTAATTTTTGTATTTTTAGTAGAGATGAGGTTTTGCTGTGTTGTTCAGGCTGGTCTCGAATACCTGACCTCAGGTGATCTGCTCACCTCAGCCTCCCAAAGTGCTGGGATTGCAGGCATGAGTCTCCAGTGTTTGGTTTTATAAACAATATTATAGTGAACATCTGTTGTATATAGATTTGTGTGAACAACCATGATTATTTCCTTAGCATATATTCTTAGAAGTAGAATTACTGGGTTCAAAGGGTATGAATCATTGTTAAGTTATTAATATATTACCATCCAGAAAACATACTAATCTCATTGTTTTTACTTGTAAAACTGATTAGTAGGGAGATGGAACTTTTTAAGAAGTTTAATTTCCATTTATATTTCTTTTTTGTAAATATTCAGGAACACAAAGATCAATTACCAAAGAATTACCAATCATATTATCAGGTATCAGGTCTCATAAAACACCATTATATTCACATAAGTACTTTTTAAAGAATGATAACATGCTTTAAGTAGCATAGATATTAGCAATTTTAGACATAATTTTACAACAACAAGGTTATGCTTTCTTTATCAATTTTTTTCCAAATAGAATTACTTTACAATACATACTCAGATCAGATGATGTGCTTTGCTGCAATTACCTGTGTATAGGAGACAATGAAACCATCTTAACTCAAAGGGTTAAACTAATTTTAGAAAGTATTATGTTTAATACATTCCTTAAAGTTAGACTTGAATTCTTAAAGTTAGATTTGAATTCTTTCTTCAGTCTACTTCTAAATACATTAAGCTTTCACTAAAAAGTAAAAACTAAAGAGAAAAAAAAGTTTTTCAGAAACTTTCAAATTTGAATACATACATAGCTATACATACATAATGAAAACTTTTTGAATCTAAGTTCATATATTTTCCCCAAGAGGAGGGTTTGTTTTCTTTGGCACTGCTAACAAAAGCAACCAGCATAATTCATTTATTGTATAAAATAAATCAAATGAAGGACAAGTAAAATATGTAAGTTGATATTAAGATTTAGTAACCAGAAAGCTAATAGTTTTCAGTGTTGGCAAGAGTTAAATGTGAGAACAATTTCAGGCGCCACAGCTGAGTGTAAATGGTACAACTTGACTGAAAAGTAATTTGACAAAGCATATCAAGAACTTTTCAAGAAAAAGAAAGGCATGAATTTTTATTGTCTTCATAACAAATTTCCTTAAATTATAGTAAAGAAATTTTTATATGTAGAAATCCACAATACTGAAAAAAATGAAAAAAGGGCATCAGTTTCTACAAGAAGGGAAGTAGATGGAAGGGGCTTTATTGATGAATCAGATGCTGCAGCATAGAATACAGAGGGAGGAGCTTTGGCGGGAAGGAAGATGATTGCCCTGCAGAATCAGAACCCTAGGCGGGGCCTGGGTTCAGAGACAGCACATTGGATGGAAGGCAAGCTCAAGAAGCAGAATATAAAGAGAGGAATTAAATGAAAGTATTTTAAGGAACAGTCCACTATCCTCTTACCGTCTCTACCATCCCCCAGCTTGTTCTTTTAGCTGCCTAGCATTTATCCTCAAGGCAGAAAGGGAGGAAGAGAGTGGACAGTGATCTGCAAGTACTTTAATCACCTGTTAGAACAAAAGTCAAAACTCTTTAAAGGAAAAGAAGATCTAGAGTTTCTCAGTGCATCATCCAAAATAGTCAATGCCCAATTTTAAAATTACTAGACATGGGAAGGAGCAGAAAAATGTGACCTATAATGAAGAGAAAGGTTAGTCATTAGAAACAGACCCATTGACAACACAGAAGTTGGAATTAGCAGACAAAGATGGCTAATTAAAAATATATTAAGAATTTTACAGAAAAAAAAGATGGATATAATGGATGAAGAGAAAGAAAATTTAAATCATCAGATGTGCTTGGCAGCAGTTCAGACAATTAAGAAGAAAGGATGAGTTAACTTAAAGACAAGTCAAAAGAAATTATGCAAACTGCAGAACAGAGAGAAAAAAAGTAAAAGAATAAAACAAACAAAGCCAGAGCCTCAGTGGCTTAAGGCACAGTATCAGGCAGTCTCACATAGGTGTAATTGGAGTTGCAGAAGGAAAGCAAAGAGAAAATTGGGGGGTGGGGAAGGAGGAAGCTATGAAGGAATAACAGACACAGTTTATCTGAATTTGATGAAAAACAACAAGCCACATATCCAAGTGTCATTTCATAGTAATATGTTGTTTGATCAAAAAGTCATAACACTTGTAAATGTATATGCATCTAATGATTTCAGATCCATGAAGCAGCAATATATAGAACTAAAGAAAGAGACAAATCCAAATCCACAGCAATTGTAGATTTTAATACCATGTTCTTAGCAACTGATAGAACATATAGATTAAAAATCGGTAAGATCGTAGACGATTTGAACAATACCATCAACCAACTTGAGCCAACTGATATTTATAGGACAACACACCCAACAATTTCAAGAGAATATGGCATTTACATTAAAGTAGGCCAGTTGCTGGACCGTAAAATGTTTCAAGTTTTAAAACACCATCTTAAGAGTATGGTGTGTGAACACAGTAGAATTGAATTAACAACAGCAATAAGATAACTAGAAAATCCCCAAATGTTTAAAAATTAATCAATCTTCTAAACAATCCATTAGTCAAAAAGAAAAATTCACAAGAGATATGAGAAAAATTTTAAACTCAATCATAATGAAAATATAATAAACCAATTTCCAATATCGGGAATAAAATTAATCCTGACTCTTCATTCATTTAAAAGCTAACAATAGGGTATTATAAACAACTTTATGCCAATAAATCCAAAAACTTAAATGAAATGGATGAATTCTTAAAAGACACAACTTACCAAAACAAACAAGAAGAAATAGAAAATCCAAATAACACCATGCCTAGCAAAGAAATTCATAATTAAAATTTCCAGATCGAGCTGACTTCATTGGTGAATTCTCATGAATATTTGAGGAAGAAATATAATTGCAACCTTAAACAGTTTCAGAAAATAGGAAGAAGGGAATACTTCCCAACTCATTTTATGAGGTCAGCATAACTCATATCAAAACCTGACAAAGTTATTACAAGAAAAGAAAATTACAGAACAATATTGTTAATGAATACAGAACAAAAATCCTCAACAAAACATTACAAATGAAGTAAACAATATATAAAAGGATAATACACCATGACCAAATGTGTGTGGTTAATCTCAGGAACTGAACTTTTGTTTAACATTGAAAACCAATCAACATAATATTGTTAATTAATACAATAAAGAAGAACAATGATATTATCATCTCAATGTGTAAAATTAAAAAAGTGACTTGACAAAAACTGTCAGCAAAGTAGTAATACAAGGGAACTTCTTGAGTCTAATAAATACATGGAAACTCTACAGCTATGTAATACTTAATAAAATACTGAATGCAATTTCCCTAAGACCTAGAACAATGCAAGGATGCTCATTCTGCTTTGTAGTTAGAATTAATAAGACAAGAAAATAAGGCAAGGAATGATTGGAAAAGAAGTTAAACTTTATTACCAATGTCGTCATTGTGTATATAGAAAGAAAATCTTAGGAAATCTACCAAAAAAATAAATAAAGCTGCCAGAACGAATGAGGAAATTAGCCAAGTTGCTAGATACAAGTTCAATATATTAAAAAGCACTTGTATACCTGAACTCTAGCAACCAACATTTGGGATTTGAAATTTTTTCACATTGTACATACTAGTTATTAAGTTCAGATGTCTATTTCTCATTTACTGCTTATTAATAAACCAGAGTTGATACATCATGCACTCTCTATATGTGTCTATCGAGGCCTTGAATCAGAAACTAAACGTAATAGTCAGGACATTATATACCATTTATGTTGGGATTTGATAAGTGTTTTTAATAAAAGGAAGGCTCAATTAATAGTTAAATTCAAAGACACAAACTTCTAGAAGCCATTTTTAGATACATGGACAAGGATTAAGTTAAAATGTATACAATTTTTATTGAAATCTAGGCAGATGGAGTGTTTCCAGAGATAACTTATCTTTCCAAGATATGGCTACTATGGTTCAAGTATTTGATGAATATTAGATAAAGACACAGCCAGAGACTCATATCAAACTAGGCTCCCTACAATTGGAAGGGCCATAGGCATGCCTAGCACTGAAGTAACACTGATTTGCTCATTCAGTATTTATTATGTACCTACGAGATACCAAGTATATACAGTATGATGAACAAGACATGCATCACTGTCACCACTTTTCTCTTGTAGAAATTGCAGAGGATATTTTAAGGCTTCACTAAAAGAAATATCCTCTTTTAGAATATAAACTAGTAGTGATTATGCGCTGTAGATCAACAATCTCACGCTCCTTGTGTATCCTATTAGTGTTTATCCAATAGAAATTTAACTCAAGCTATGTATATAATTTATATTTTCTGTAGCCACATTTAAAAAGTGTTAACAGGTTAATTAATTGGATAATATATTATATTTTACTTAATGTATCAAAAATAGCATTTCAACATGTAGTCAATATTTTTGTTATTAAAGAAATATTTTAAATTTTTAATTTTGTACTAAATTTTCAAATTGCCATATATATGTTACACTTACAGCACATCTAAATTTGGACAAGCCACATTTCCTGTGTTTAATAGCCGCATGGCTAGTGGCTATCTTACTGGACAGTGGAGGCTTATGTATGAATCAGCCCCCATTGAGCTACAACCTGTTGAAGTTTACAAGTGGACTCCAAATAGATGGAGAGCTGATGATATTTCTGCCCTATAATGTTAGAGGAAAGTCACCGTATCCAGTGACTTTCTCTTATGCTCTATAACTCTCTAACAGTTTTCATCTGCAAGAGTCCCAGAGTTTTACTATATTTGAAGACAAATCTGTACAGCCAGTATGCAAATATGTGCAAGTGGTCTTGAAGATTTTAATGTTCAATGATTCCACTAGTAATGAGACAGCTTTTCAGGACCTAAAAAAAATATTGCTACTCACATTTCTCAATTAATATTTGTTGGATGAATGTTGAAATGAACCAGTAGACCACATATCGGTTCTCTGATACACAAACAAGATGTTTTTAGCTCTAGGTTAATGAGCCCATGCTCATTTGCATGCTTGGCTTCCATTTAAAATTCTTTTGCATTTTATTTCAATAATTTTTCCCCTCTGTTCTAAGGTCATTGTTTCCATTAAACTATAATATAAATCCCATTATTTTCAGGAATATGTATACACAAAGATCTGTGTTTTAAATTTGAAATGGTTTGAATGTTTGTCCCCTCCAGATCGCATGTTGAAATGTGATTCCCAATGTCAGAGGTAGGGCCTGGTGGGAGGTGATTGGATCATGGGGGCAGATCCCTCATGAATGGTTTACCATCCCCTTGATGATAAGCGAGTTCTTGCTCAGTTACTTCATGTGAGATCTGGTTGTTTAAAAGTATGTGGCACCTCTCCCCTCACTCTCTTGCTCCCATTCTCACCACATGCTGGCTCCCATTCATCTTCTGCCATGATTGTAAGCTTCCTGAGGCCCTCACCAGAAGCTGAGCAGATGTTGGCATTATGCTTCTTGTATAGCATACAGAACCATGAACCAAATAAACCTCTTTTCTTTAAAAATTACCCAGGCTCAAGTATTCCTTTATAGCAATGCAAAAACAGCCTAACCCAGAATTCTCAATTTATAATATCTCATCAAGACTAACTCTCAGCTGGGATTTAGAAAGGTAATGACTTGGAACCAGCTTGGACGTAATCATTGTTTTAACACAAATGTTTATAGACTCAACATAAAATTAGTTTTTTATCTTTTACAGTAGGGTTCTCAGGGTAGCTGGTACCACCCATCTCCACTCCAATAGAATCACCTGGGAAGGAGAAGCCTAGGCCCACGGCTGAATTGGAATCTCTAGAAATGGTGTTAGGGAACTTGCATATGTAATATGTACCGAGTCATCTTCTGTCATGATTGTAAGCTTCCTGAGGCCCTCACCAGAAGCTGAGCAAATGTTGGCATTATTAATATTTGTTGGCATTATTAATATTTGTGAAACTCATTTCACACTGGAGTTTGACAGCCAGTGCCTTATAGTGAGGTTCTACTTTAATATAACTAAGGATAAAATTGCATACTACCATTTGAATTTGTTTTATTACTGAAGGAAATGCTGTTTTCAGTACTTATATACTTCATTTACTATCTTTGCTGAACATTTTATTGTGTACTGTGAGTAAATTTTTAAGGGTATTCATCATTCAGCTTATAAAAAGTATGTTGTGCTTTCTTGATATGTAAGTTATGAATGATGGATTCAACTGAAGTCTAATTATATTGATCATGAATGGACTAATGTCTAAAATCAAATTGACTAGGACCTAGATCATATTCCTTTGTGTTTTTTTAAGTGTAGTCTCTGTAATGTTTGTGACTATGTCAGGTAAGATGTTCATTATTTTTTATTTTTTCCATGAAATTGTTTCAAATGTACTTTAATTCAATCATAATTCTACAGAAAGCCATTGAGCCAGACACAAGTACTAGGGCTTCAAAAAAGAATTGGTCTCAGTGTTAGCCCTTGGGAAGATCGCAGCCTCTACAAGGCAGGGGTGAGGGGCAGATACGGGAAGACTTGTGTTAAAACATAATCATAGTACTGTGGTTTTAAGTAAAGCAAGGCAACATGGGAGTAGAGAGAAGTGGAGCAAAGGTGACTATCTGAAAAGGCTGGGTTTCACAAAGATAACTGTGTTCTGTCTGAGTGCAATCCAGTCAGCCAGAGAAGTGAAGGCATTCCCACAAGGTCATCCAGGACATAGGGAATACCAGAACTTGGTTCTCCCAGATTCAAACTGCACTCTTCAAGCTTTCTACAAGAACATGGCCTTCAAAAGCATACCAGCTTCCTCTTTCTCACACCCAAAGCTCTCTCTGGTAGTAAGTAAGATGTTAAGTGTGATACATTTCCTTTTCAAGCCACTAATGTGCCATTTAATTCACTCCAGCAATAACTAAATAGGAGCCTACCTTTAAAAGATGCCAAAAGCAACATCCTGCTAATTTATTGCCACATCTATTAAAGCTCCAGAGAGAATCTGACTCCCTAGATATTAAATATAGTTGAGGTATTATGATGATGTTTTCTGATTTAAGCCTTTCATAAATTAGATGCAATGATTATAGTACCTGTTGTCACTTCATTTTTGCTCTCTCTCCAATCACTCTTCTGCCTTCATTAATTC
Source organism: Aotus nancymaae (assembly GCF_030222135.1). NCBI lineage: Eukaryota > Metazoa > Chordata > Mammalia > Primates > Aotidae > Aotus > Aotus nancymaae. The sequence goes on along the minus strand of NW_026988419.1, from coordinate 33,228,176 downwards.
AGAATAAAATATCACAAGACATTAATGTAGCACTTGGAGATAGGAGGCCTACATTTTTATAGCCTCAATATGAAATTGTACTTAAAGACTCATAGCCTTTACTGGAATTGCAGGAGGGAAAAGGCCCTGCTATCTCCTATAAGCCTCTTAATAACCTTCCTGGATAGTTATGGATGAGGAAACTAAGGCTCAGAGATGCCCAGGGTCACTCTGCAAGTAATTACTAGAGCCAAAACATGCCCAGGTCTTCCTACTCAAAATACAAGACTCTTCTAGTACATCCTCTAATCTTCTGGGGATTCTTTTTAAACAGTTTCTTGGCTGTTTGCAATGAAAGGCATTATTGCCAACATGTAAACAAAAACAGAAATCTTGGCATCCTCCATCACTTTATCATAAGTGTTTTTAGTTTATCACTTCACAGTCATTATTTGGTGTTTTCTTACAGAAGGCAACAGACTACTGCAACAGAAACTATCCTTAGATGGGAACCCCAAACCTATACATGGAACAACAGAGAGGTCAGATGGCCTACAGTGGTCAGCTGAGCAGCCTTGTAACCCAAGCAAGCCTAAGGCAAAAACATCTCCTGTTAAGTCCAATGCCCCTGCAGCTCATCTTGAAATAAAGCCAGATGAGTTGGCAAAGAAAAGAGGTAAAGTGATTTATTTTGCACAAATGATTCAACATATTTTACACATACAGAAAAGTGCCAGTGACAGAACTTTCCAAAAGATGCTGCTTAGTGAAGAGAGATGCACATGAAATTGCATTTTTCTCTGTGACCCACATAGGTGGAAAGGCAGATGTGATTCCTCCCATGTAATCAAAGGTCTTGAATATTTAAATGGAATTACATCTCTTTTCTCTGCACCTCTGAGACCATTCTTCTTGTTGTAGGCTTGGATAAACTTGTACCACAAATACCTTCTATCCTAATATCTTATAAAGCAAGTGCTCATGCAGGAGCTCTTTTAAAAATTTAAGTGCTGAAAGGGACTCATGTTTCCCTGATACACAGGTGCTTGCCTTGCATTGAAAGAAGATGAGTCCGGAGGCTGGTGTGTGTTCTTCAGATATGGTCTTCCCCATGTAAATTCAGTTCTGTGTTAGAATTTACAGACAGTGTAACACTGAAAGGGGGTTTTATATTTGACACACTGGGTTTTTATGATTTTTCTGAGCTTGGATATACTTGATACATAACTCATATTAAAAATGAAAATCACTTCCTTTCTGATTCCCAGAAGATTAAATGATATTCTTCTCATTCAGCCTCAGCTGTATTTGATTTCCTTGGCTTTGGTTTGATCTACTTTCTCACTTTTCTTGAGGGAGATTTCTTTCTTCTAAGAAACATGGCCTTGATTGTGTTAAGTACAATCTGCCTATTTGTGATGCACTACCTGTAGACCCTGGTGACAGTTTCAGGAAATCAGGCAAGATGGACACCCACAGAGCTGCTTTCAATGCTGCTGCTCTTATTACAGGCCTGGCTTTGGATGATGGGGCCAGTGCCAGCATACCTGGCACCAGTGTCCCATCCTTTCTCTAGCTCATTTGTACCTCTGGCAATCTCTGTGTCATTTTCCTCTTCCAAAAGCCCTGCTGGCTTTTAACCATGCAGAGTGGTGTTTATAAGAGAGAGCCAGCAGCACAAATGGTCTTTAGACGTATCAGATTCTAAGGCACTGCAGTTTGTAATAGAACATAATGATCACAGCCTCCTTTTGAAGAGTACAGGAGACAAGTATACCCTAGATGGCCCAGGCAGAGACCCCACTGGTGAAATTATAGCAGCCTCAGGTGCCACGCAAACCACCCACACTGGGTTACAAACATTCTCCTGATGGAAATTTTACTAGACAAAAGATGAATCCCTTTTTCTTGGTGGGCTAGTTGCTTCGTTTTGTTGTTTATCTTACAAACAAAGGATAAAATGCTCAAGTTAATAATGTTTTTTGACATCAATTTTAGGCCCAAATATTGAGAAATCAGTGAAGGATTTGCAACGCTGCACTGTTTCTCTAACTAGATATCGCGTCATGATCAAGGAAGAAGTGGATAGTTCTGTGAAGAAGATCAAAGCTGCCTTTGCTGAATTACACAACTGGTGAGTGATTCAACATGGAAACTATAAATGTATGATACTTGAGTCGTTCAAATAGGTAAAAGTATCAGATGGAAAACATTGTTTATTTAATATATAAGCATCACAGAATAACTCTCCAGCAGATTGTTTTAAGCCCTGCAGGCAGTAGCATATATCTTGGGAATAAAAAAGAAGATAAAGTATTTGAATAAAAAGAAACCTGATAGACATAATTCACTGGAGTTTGAAGTTGGCCCCAAACCATATGAATGATGTAGAACAAAACCCCAACAAAGAACGAAACCTCAAAAAATAATATTTTTAACAAATCGCTGAAAGGCTAATATCATGAATGCTACTAGGAAAACAAAATATTTTCCAGCACTATAATTATAAAATAAGAAGAATTCCCTTAACGAAATTCAGAAACATCTCACATAAGCTTAGTGACAGAATCCCATTCTTGGGTATCTTTAAGACTAGAATTTAAACATGGTGCACCAATATGGTTTTGGTCCTGCCTTGCCCTGCCACTGATTTTGATGGAAAACGTTTCTTTGAGCCCTGTATATTTGCTAATGTCCACGATTGAAACGATGTATCTGTTAGTAAAGATTTAGTTATTATCAGTAGAAGAATGTTCTCAGTGTATTAGGACTCTTTCAGTTTCGAGTGGCAGAAACCAAGTCATACTAGTTAAAGACAAAAGAGAAGTTATTGGCTGATATACATGAAAATTTCAGAAGGTTCCTTCATACAAATTTGGCTGTAAATCCTCATTATGTTATCAGGACTTGGTCTGTCTCACCCTCTCTCCTTCCTCCCCCTCCTAGTGTTTCCCACAGTCTCCTAGCTCTGCCCACTCTTGGCTTTTTTTTAGGCACCATCTTTCCATGTGGCAGCAAAGATGACCCCCTCACAGCTGCTAGATTGGCTACAGTCCAAGGGCTGGCATGTATCCACCATGCCCAGGCTCATGTAACATGTTCCGTGTGTCTCCTTGGCTTTCCATGATTCTAGAACTTGATCACATGTTCTGCATGTTTTTCCTATTCCAAGTGCTTGCTTTGACATTGAGTGCTTTTTAGCAGAAACTATGGAGTTGTGTAAAACTAAGAATTAGGCTTAACACTAATCTAATCTAAAATGCATGAATTTTAAACCATCGGCTATGTATCATATAACATCCTAAGGGTGCAGAAGACAGCAGGAACTTGGAAGAAAACCTTCTCCTTCAGTTATCATTCAGCCTCTCAGAGGCCCTCTGAGGGGAGGAGTCATCTACCTCCCCCCACCCCAGTCATAGCATCTGTATGTCACCGACAGGCCTCTCTGTTTGATCATATGATAACCTAATTAATTGTTCAAAGCAACTCCAAGAATATGAGAAATTAAAGATGCTATAGTTGTTCTTACTGTTATTTTATAGTCATAAAACTTTCCAGTCTATCTTTAGGTAAGTTACCCTAACACTTAGAAGTACAGCCAGCTTCCAGGCCTGTCCTCTAGAGCCAGGGTCTGCAGACTTTATCTCTATGGGGCCAACTAGTAAATACCTAAGCATTGTGGTCTTAAGGTCTCCATGCAGCTACCTAGCTCTGCTGTTGCTCCTCAAAGGCCGCCCTAGGTAATCAAAAAGACAGTAGGCCACATTTGGCTCGTGAGGCTCATAGTTCACCAACCCCTGTCTAGAGGCATTAGTTAGCTGTTCAGAGAAGACCACTGTGTCTTATTCTTTTGTGTGGCCTTTTAGAATAAACTCTTCCTCTGAGGCCTCTGTGTGATACTTCCATCTGAGTGACTCACACTAATTGACAAAGTGTAGCAGTGCCCTCAAATTACCTCTCTCTCCTCCAGCTGCTCTGAGTACTTCTTATTTTATTTTATTTCTTAGTAAAATGAATATCACATGGGTCATGAGATGTCTTGAGATTTATAACAGATTCTGTGAGAGTTTTACTCCTCAAGAGCTGAAAGTGTGGGGCCAGGAAAGTCAGCACCCAAGGAAATTGTGTATTTTTTCTCTGCTTGTAATTCAGGTTGTGTTTTAAACTGATGGAAAGAATCACTTCTGAATGAGCACTGCCAAGTAGTGCTGTTGTTTAAAAGCCACCTACTTATCAAAATGGCACTTTTTCTGCAAACCGAAGAAGACATTTAGACCAACCATTTTTTGTATGCTGTTGCTATAAAATGAGTAAACACCAGCACTTATTTTCTGATCTAATCCTTAATAAAAATGATCCCACAATCATTGCATAAATGTTAACTTAAAAATAAAACCAAAGTACTTTTAAAAACCAACCATGTGTGTCTGCCAAACGGAAAAACCTTGCCTCTGTTCCAAATGAGCCTGCAGCCCAGCAAACATGGTGACGTACTTGAATAAAGCCTCCCTCTTGTTTTCTAAGGGAAAGAAAATGAATTTTAGGGATTGTGGTGCTCTTGAAGTATCAGGTCACAAAATTGAAGATGGAAGCTTAGAAAAATTTTTTAAATGAAATTTTCTTATTGATGGTGAAATCCTACATTCTAAGCATTAGTGAAAACTTTGAATGAACTGTAGGTGTATTAGAATGTACTCATTTTAATACAGTTGTTGCCTCAAGATTATATCATGAGGCATATCTAGATTTGGAGGACATGGGATAAGTCCTCTGGAGATTTCCAGAAAGAGTGCTAGTTCTGAGAGAGATGTCACTGCATATGGTGCACAAGCGACGTGGATGTGTACCTTCCATTTCCAGTTCCTCTTCTACTCTCCTTTCTTTGGGCCACCCAGCTATCCTAACCACAAAATACTCAACAAGCATTTCATGTAGTTTAGAGCTAAAAACTCAAGTCAGAAATTCTAAATATTCACTTTGCTACCAAAAAGTGCCAGCATAAGGACCTGAGTCCTGCTTGACTAAATTCCCTGAAAAGTGCTGCTGGAATTCATGAGAATAATGATTCTGAAAGGCTGGGAGGAAGCTGTTGTTTGCACATCCTCGATACCAAGCGAGCACACATCAAGGTAAAATGAATGAAATGATCTCTCTTCCAACTGGGATGTGAAGAATACTTTGCTCAGTACAGTTATTGAAGAAAACCATTAAGTAGCTAAAATACAAAATCAAAGTTGGCATTTCAGCAGGACACGGTTACATAAGGCTGCATGGCCGTAACATAGATAATTCTCATTTTCCCAGAAAGAACTGGGGATTTGAGAGGGGAACAAAGATGACACAGTGCTCTCACAGTACATCTTAACAGAAAATAAACTTTGCGACACGAGCATCTGTGTGAAAAGTCACATCAGAAACTAACATGAAGCAGCTGGTTTCTTTTCTGTATGATTGGCCTCCTACCACAACTGGAAAATATTCATCCTTTGGAATCATAGCTGCCAGATTTAATTGCTTTATATGCAAACTAGTATAGCTTCTCACCACAAATCCGTGTGTGTGTGTCCAAGTTGATTGTGAAGGCTTAAAATGAGCAATGAAACATGAAATTCAAAAAAACATTGAGGAAGGAGAATAATACTTGATAGTTCCACCATATGCTGGGGGAAAAGTATTCCAAAATAGAGCTGTAAAAATTCTGTTAGGTGCTATTGTCAATTTAACATCTAATTAAAAGCACTCTGAGAAAATGGAAGACTGTAATGAGCCAATGGGGTAGGGTGTGTGCTGGGCGTGGGGAGGCATAAAGAGGCTGCAGGGAATGGGGGCTGGAGGGAACAGTTCTTTTAGGCAGCTTTGTTTTCAAAGTGGAAAGGGAAATCTGTGAAAGCATGCATTCTGTATCAGTGGGCCAGAAGTGTTCCCATACTTTGTGTTTATTTTTTCCCGAAGCAATGCCAGGTCTGGCCCAAGCAGAATTTGAAAGTAGGTCAGGAGTCTCAGCTCCCAGCACCCTGAGCCCTGGCCCACTTCCCCTTCCTCTGCCAGTTTTCCTGCATCTTGTAGTTTCCTCCTTCCCAGCAGACAGGGTGAACTTCCTGCTGCCCCCTACAGGCCAGGGCTCCTCACCTCAATAAAGATAGGCGTTTACAATGGTGTCTCCACTCCACCGCTTAACAGTGGTGTCTCCACTCCAAAGAGCAGTTTCTCTTTTTTTTTAACTAAGGAAACTCAATTGTCTTATGTTATAACTACTAAACTCATTCCTTTGATCATTGTGTATCCTCCCTCCCAAAGTGACATATTTGCATGTTAACAAATGCTTTGTTGAGACTCCCCCAGCCAAAAGAATAACTCTAAAAGTGAGAATTTGGCAGGGCAAGGTGGCTCACACCTGTAATCCCAGCACTTTCAGAGGCTGAGGAAGGAGTCTGAGACCAATTTGGTCAACACAGCGAGACCTCGTCTCTACAAAAGGGAAAAAAAATAGCTAGGTGTGGTGGTTTGTCTTAGTCCCAGCTACTCAGGAGGCTGAGAGGTGGGAGGATCACTTGAGTCTAGGCGGTCAAGGCTGTAGTGAGCCAAGATCATGCCACTGCACTCCAGCCTGGGCAACAGAGTGAGTGGGACTTTTAAACAGAAGAAAAAGCTATTTTGAAATAAGTTTATCTTTCTCAAATCCTTCTCATCTGCTACTGAAGCCCTGTTGACAGTCAAGCAAAACTACATACAGATTATCAAGGTGATCAACAGGTGGCCCCACATACAAAGCAGATGTTACCATTGATACTTTAAATATTGTGCACTTTTCCTAGGATGTGATCTTGAGGTCCCTCATGTGGGAAATTTCCAGTGGCACTGCTGAGTATCAGAAATACCTATGTAATCATCTGTCCCATATTCCCAGTTTGCTGCCCCTTGGATACCCAGATGATTTAAAATTGTTGAAACATATATCCTTGAAGCCCCTTTCTTTTGAGTCCAAGTAAGACCATCACTTTTGCAGTTTTTCACAGTTGATTCTTGCAATATTGGTTTTTTTTTTCTTTGCCCATATCCTCCAAATTTTAGCTGCTTTCTTGTGATTCCTGGCTTTTCAAACAATGATAAAAGCCTGACTTTTCTATGTGCTTTGGGTTTTTTATGTGTTATCTTTGTGAACAACTTAACATTACAAGATGATACCTGTAAATTAGTATCTACTTCTTTCCATAACAAAGTGTATGTGTGTACATGATGAATAAAAACTCCTAGAGCTTTATAGTCCTCCCTTGCCTAAGTGCCACCCCCAGAGATAATGGTTGTGCCAGGCTTTTAAAAACAGCAACAGGCCAGGCACGGTGGCTCACACCTATAATCCCAGCACTTTGGGAGGCCGAGGCAGGTGGATCACCTGAGGTCAGGAGTTCAAGACCTAGCCAACATGGTGAAACCCCATCTCTACTAAAAATACAAAAAATTAGCTGGTGGCACGCACCTGTAATCTCAGCTACTCAGAAGGCTGAGGCAGGAGAATCACTTGAACTTGGGAGCTGGAGGTTGCAATGAACCAAGATCGCTCCACTGCACTCCAACCTGGGCAACGAGTGAGACTCCCACAAAAGCAACAACACTACCAAAAAAAAAAAAAAGGCATGGTGGCCCATGCCTGCAATCCCAACACCTTGGGAAGCCAAGGCAGGAGGACTGCTTGAGCCCATGAGTTCAAGACCAGCCTAGACAACAGGGAGAGACCCCATCTCTACAGTTTTTTGATTAGCTGGGTGTAGTGGTGTGTGCCTGTGGTCCCACATATTCAGGAGGCTGAGGTAGGAGGCATCACTTGAGCCCAGGAATTCAAGGCTTCTGTGAGCCGTGTTCATGCTACTGTACTCCAGCCTAGGTGACAGAGTAAGACCCTGTCTCAATGAAAAGCAAAAACAGATACATCTGGCATCCATGGTTGAAAACTACTAGTTGAGAGTCTTGCAAAGGGATTGATATGCCTAGGGCCACAGCAATGGTTTTCAGTGGGACAATTTTGCCCCCAGGAGACAGTTGATTTGGAAATATTTTTGGTTGTCACAGCCACAGGGAGAGAGTGCTGCTGGCATCTGTTAGGTAGAGGCTAGGGATGCTGCTAACCACCTCTCCCACCTCTCCCGTAACAAAGAAGTATCTGGCCCAAAATGTCAGTAGTGCTGAGAAAGCCTGGGTGAGAGGAAAATGAGAGGAAGAATGCCTCATTTGTCTTGCCACCTCGGTTCTGCTGGAGCTCCTTGAGGAAAGGATGGAGATGCCTCCCTTTGAAACACTCCTGAGCATCTCCTGCCTGCAGTTGCCTCCTAAGCACCACTGGAGATATGAAACAGGGACTTTCCAACCACTTACATACCCAAAGAAACATATTATATTTGTCTCCTTATTTCGTATCAGTGCAGCAGGAAATATTTTTTCCATAGTGCCTGAAACGTAGACCCTCTCGCTACACATTTTAAAGGTCAAATTACGTTTTTGTCTCCTCGAGATCAGAAAAACAATTATACTGAAGTGTAGAAAATTGAGGGCTTTGCTTTATCGTCTGTTTTTCATTATAGAATTCTACTCAGTCCTTAGAAGAAAATGGAAAAATTAAAAACTGAAGGTTGTAGCTAATGATAGGCAGTCATTTTCATTAGCCATTCTGTTTCTACCTGAGTCTTTTTCTCATTTTGCAATAAAACCAAATATTGCAGTGGGAACCAGGATTAGGATGAAGATCTGAGACATGTAAAGATAAATACAGTAAGGAATTGTTCCATTAAATGTCTGCTTGGGGGGTTGGTTATTATTCTTCTTTGGCTTCAGCCAGGAGCAATATTACTTGGTGTTCCTGGGCATACCTGGCATATATCCAACTACTCTAATACCAGTGACATACCCAGGTGTGCCCAGCCATTATGCTATTTAAGCCAAATGAAACAGAAGGTCTTTTACATATATTACAGTGCCATAGTGGCTGAACAAATACTTATTGGCCATTTTATTACTCTGTCTTAATTAGGAGAATTATTGGAATTGTGGCACTGTGTATACTTTTAACAGGTAAGCATAGGAAAAATATGTATTAGGCAAAAGAGGTCGTAGAATCAGATCTGTGTCACAGAATAGATGCTGTGACAAGCAAATTTAGCTCTTGAGTTCAGTCACATGGAAGATGTTGATATAAGCATGAGTAATAAGTCAAGATTCCATTGTTAAACTAACATGGCTGAAATAAACGATAGTAAGCACTGCCAGTGTACCCTGAGAGGATCTGGAGTGGCATAGTGTAGTTGTACGTAATAAGATGACGCTTTTCTCTGTGCCATTCAATAAGGCATGTTTATAATAGGATTACCAGCAGGAGAGCTGCCTTTAGGAGAATTTTCAGCCACTTAGCACTGTTATATAATAATTTTTAAGAGCTTTCAATTACCTGTTTAATTATCAGGAATGTGTTAAACAATTAATAGATTTTGCCAGTTCCTTAGACTAAACATCTAGTGAAGAGAAAAATCAAGAGTTTAGCCAGCTAGAAAAACATAAGGAGACCGCATCTCTAAAAAAAAAAAAATTAAAAATTAGCTGGACAAGGTGGTGCGGTCCTGTAGTCCCAGCTACTCTGGAGGCTGAGGTGGCAGGATCATTTGAGCCCACAGGTTGAAACTGTGAGGTGAGCCATGATCATGCCACTATACCCCAGGCTGGGCGACTGAGAAAGATCCTGTCTCAAAAACAAACAAATGGGTAGGCACAGTGGCTCACAACTGTAATACCAGCACTTTGGGAGGCTGAGGCAGGTAGATCACTTGAGGACAGGAGTTTGAGACCAGCCTGGCCAACATGGTGAAACCCCATCTCTACTAAAAATACAAAAAGTAGCCGGGTGTGGTGGCTCCTGCCTGTAATCCCAGCTACTCGGGAAGCTGAGGCAGGAGAATCACGCCACTGTACTCCAGCCTGGGTGACAGAACAAGACACTGTCTCAAAAAAAAAAAAAAAAAAAAAATCAAAAGAGATCAGGTTGTGTTTTTGGTTTTGTTTTTTAATAAAATCAAGTTTGGATTGTGTTTTTTAATGGTTTGTTTTAAAAGACATTTAATAAAAGGTCTCTCTTTCTGCCATGGAAATGAATACCATCCTTTCATTGATCAAAATCCATACAAACCAAACTTTCTGACTAATCCCTTTCCTTCTCATCAAGCGGTTTTTCTAAATGCCCACCTGCTTGTGACTTGCACAAAGCACCATAGAAAGAAAATTAAACTTATTCCTTCTCCCCACACCCAATATTCAATACTGTGCCAGAAGTTAAAGGAACAGAGAGTATGGGGATGAACATTTACTTGCAAGAGACACCAAGAGACAATAATGAAAGAGGCTAATAAATATATTTATGCCTCAAGAGAGCCATATGTATGGTTTCTGTTGCTGTCTCGCTGACAAATTGCCCAAAATGACTCCTTTTCCTCACTCTGCACCAGTCCAATAAACCGAAATAAGCTCCAGGATCTATTCTGAAACTGTGGAAAGGGCAAATACCCATATAACATGGAGAAACTCAAGGTTCCTGTGACTTTGTGACTAAAGCAAGTCCCTGTGGTGCAGTATATTTCAAATCTTGCCTTGTTTGTGAATATGTGTCTTTCTAAATAGATATAGCTCACTCTTTGGAGGTGAAAGCTTCTCTTTTCCTATTTTCTTTCCTCCCTGAGGTTTTTCTCTGCAATAGATGTTTCCCCAGGGCCGTTGCAAGGACTGAATGAATCAGTTGACATGAAGGAAGAGCAGGTTGATAAATACAAAAAGTACTGAACTGGCCTTTTCAGTTTAGGTACAGTCCCCAGGAAACCAGCATAAATAGCACCTCATATTAATAGCCTTCCTGAGCTACATGTGTGGATTACCTCCATACGTTATGTCAGCCACACATTTGGCACTGGCAGTCAGCTCTGCTGGCACTGCAGCCTTCTTTGCAGAATAAAGGCCCACAATAAGAACTGCAGGACAAGAAATTGATTCTAATTTCAGCCTGAAATCGGAAAAGATTTTTGAATCTTTTCAGCAAATGAAAGCTTACCAATCAACCAGCTCAGGAATGTGCTTTTGAAAAGGAATTGTTCGCTTTCATCATAAAATAGAAAAATAAAGAGGAAATAAGCAAATTCCTCTATCTACACATCCCCACCGGATACTAGAGTATGGTCTTTTTAAAAAAATATGTGTAATATAGTCTATTTTCTCTAGAAAAAAGATGAATTTGTTCTTATATATTAATATAAACATAAAATACAATATAATAAATACTAAAAAGTGAGTCCTGGATCACAATTTCAGAATGGATCTTGGAGCTTATTTCTGATTTTTGGACTGGTACAGTGAGACTAAGGAGTTATTTGGGGCAGTTTGTCAGCTAAGTCAGCAACAAATCATATAGAAAGGCCGTACCAGAGGCCAATAAAATAGAATTCTTTATATGTGTACTACATTATGCTTACATGACTATAAACTCTTGATTCTTACCAGGCCATATTCTAATAAAAGACACATTTTTCAAGGTTTATTAACCACTTAATGAGGAGGCACAGGATGTAGAGTTAGATAGAATAAGGTTTAAATCTCATCTCTACATATGCTAGCTCTGAAGCTGGTTGAGTTTTTTTAACTCCTTCTCAGCTACAAAACAGAAATATTGCTATCACTTTCTAGGGGTTTTGTGAAAATTCATATACAAGTAATGCATTTATCACATCATTTTAGAAAATCACTAGCCTAGCCCATAGAGATATTCAGTTAAGGTTGATTCTCTTTTTTTCCCGAGTAGCATTTGGGGAATTTCCTGTCCTCTACACCAAGACACTGGGAATAAGTTATCCTTTCCAACTTTTTATTTATTTAGCATGCAGTGGATTCCAGCTATGGGAGAGGGATGGTCCATCATGACTTTTACTTTTTATTACTTGATGAAGAGAGAAGTAAGGCAAAGAGACCGCCAGTTCTGAATGTCACAGTTGCCACCAAAACAGCTCCCCTTACCCTTTCTCGTCTTGCCATGCCTTCCCTACCTCTCTCTTCCCCTTTCTTCATTCATCCACTTAATAGATAAATGAATGTGTGTCAAGCCACTGCTTCTCAAATATTTGAGTGCATGAGGAGCATCAAGGGGCCCATTCCCAGAGATTCTGATTCTGTGGATGTTGGGTAGCACCCAAGAATCTTCCATTCAATGAGTGTAGTGAGTACAAATGTAGGTGTTTTGCAGACCACACTTGAAGGAACACTTTTAGAAAGACTGAGGGATAAAGACAGTCTTTTTCCTAAAAAAATAAAAATAAAAAAGCCCATGGTCTAGTGGCTGCAGATGTAAACAAGCTGGAAAGAAGCTGGAGGAAGGGAAAATCAACTCTGCTTAGCTCATTAGGAAAAGTTCCATTGCAGAGGTGACCTTTGAGCAGGATCTTGAAGGAAGACTAGAAATTTGCAAGATTGGAGAAGGGAGAAAAAATATTCCATGCAGAAGAAGCAACACAAGGAACCAGAAGCAAGAAAGACCATAATGTGCTCAGGGAGGAGTACTCTCCCTCCATCAATAATGATGGTCTCCGCTGGGCGTGGTGGCTCACACCTGTTATCCCAGCACTTTGGAAGGCCAAGGTGGGAGGATTGCTTGAGGCCAGGAGTTCGAGACCAACCTGGACAACATGGTAAAACCCTGTCTGTACCAAAAAATACAAAAATTAGCTGGATATGGTGTTGCACATCTGTAGTCCCAGCTACTTGGGAGGCTGAAGTGGGAGAATCGCCTAAGCCCAGGAGATGGAGGTTGCAGTGAGCCAACATCACACCCACACCACTGCACTGCAACCTGGACAACAGAGCCAGACCCTGTCTCAAAAAAAAAATTAATAAAAATAATGATGATGGTCTCACTCCATCAACAAATGAATTTTGAGCGCATCCCTCTCAAATCAGAAAATTCGTTTATAAATTATACATGTGTACTACTGTTAATCTGTATACTAAAGATTAGGAAAGTCTACTTAGAATAAAACGTGAGTACATAAAATTTAATATTTTATTTGTGCTCCACTCTGGAAGCCTGGGCTAGAGTAGGGCCTTACCGTGGGCAGTAACCACCTGAGACTGAGGTGCCTGTGGGGAAGAGCCTTCTGGGCCAAAACGAGAAGGGCCCCTCTCCTCCCCTTCTCACACAGGAGCAGAGGATGCTAGGCCTGGCTGCCTTGCGTTGAATGTGGGCCAGCATTTCCAGCACTTCTTGTACCATATCAGTTTCTTCCAGTTTCTGTTTCTGTTATTTATATTCAACAACCATGATGGCATCTACATCAACACCCTTCCCCTTCCCCCTACCTTTTTTTTTTTTTTTGAAGGAAATACAACAGGGATCAGAGTGGTTGGCTCTATTTTGTGCTTGAGACAAAGGGGCATTTTGCTTTATTTTGTTTTATTTTGAAATTTGTTTCATTTTATCCTGTTTTCTAATATTTTCCAGTTTTTTCTAGTGAAATTTGTTTCATTTTATCCTGCTTTCTAATATTTTCCAGTGTTTTAGAGTGAGCATGTGAAATGAAATAAAAATGTGAAGAGCAATGTGTAACTCAGGTCCTTGAACAGAACCTTTGTGGTATAAGAAAATTAACATCCACAGATAGAATAGTTTGCTCTCTTTCCATAGAGGTAGATATAAAAGGGGAAGCAGGGGAGTCTGCATTTTTATAGTCATAGAAACTGAAATACAGTCAAGTTATTTTCCCTGAATAGTGATCTCCATGAAAAGAAACTGAACTAATAAGTAATTAGCAAAGATAAAAATTTCTGTTGTTCATCAAAGTCATATGTAAAATTCCAAACATAGGAATATAGATTTTTCAGTTGAACATTTGATGTTGTAGGATGTCCATACTATGGGATTATGCTATTCTGTCATTTAAAAAATTCCAATAAGAAAAAGGAATCCCTGTGTAGTTTTTTAAATTAATAATGTCCTTTTTGAAGAACTCCAAAATTTTATAAGTGTTGAGAATTAGTTCTTATACTAAATCTGTGTGTCTCATTGCAGAAATGCACCTCAGACAGTATGATGAACAATTTATTGACCATTATTTCAAATCCTTGTATAATTCCAACATCAAATACGCAGACTAAACAATATTAACACATTGTATTGCCTCTTATAAAAGAAGTGGAAATAAAATGTCAGCCCAATTGGCAATTGAGTGTAGTTATTGATGTTCCTTGTCAGTAAGATGGATTTTGACTTTGCTTTGTGTGTTGAGTGTGGTTCATGCTTGGGGCACCGCCACTGTATTTCCTGGATGGGCATGATTAGTAGGCAGCTTTTCAAAGGATTGTGTGCTAACCTCAGTCTACATGCTATAGACATGTATGTTGGGTTTTATGTGTTTACCAAGTAACACTGTTACATTCAAGAAATCTTTAGAAGGACCGATTTGAAAAAAACATCTATTATTGTATTTCAGTTTTGAAAAGAATTCAGGTGTTTGTAAAACCTAAATGCACATATATACAGAGTGGAAGGTGACAGGCCTGGGAATTCCAGCAGTGTAACAATAAACAACAACAAATAGCCAAGGACTTGATAATGTGCTCAGGGTTAAATAAGACTCAGTGGAAGTGGAGAGGTGCATGAGAGAGACAGACATTTCTGGGGTGGACTTCAGAGGATGTAACCATGTGGGAAGCGAAGAAAGAGGAGTCATGGACACTGGGTGAGGGACGACACCAGTAACCAGCATAGAGGGGACAGGAGAGGGGACAGGATGGGGAGCAAAACAGAGCAAGGAAGAGCCTGGAATTGGCAGTGTGCAAGAGCATGAATGCTCTTTGCAGTTAGGGCTGCCAGGCCTCCTGACCGGGAAATACAGAACCATACAGTCTTGCTGCATTTGTGGCTGTTAAGCCAGGGAAGCATCTTTGTTGACAGCTGCAACAGTTGAGAAATTGGTGAGCTGAAACCCCTGACTGGCTTTGCCCTGGGCCCAAGAATTACTGGTAATACTGGGGAATGGGACTAGAAATGGTACTCATGGAAAGTACATTATGCTTTAAATGTATAAAGGAAGTTTTCCTGCCTTCCAACTGATGGGCAAAATTCTCTCACTAAGGGAAAGGACACAGATACTCAGTGCTAGCTAGTACAGGGCTAGATTCCCAGCTCAAGGCCCACGTGGTGGCCACTGGGCACTACTAGGCTGTGAGCTCAGCTGACATTCCTCTCAGGGGATGTTAGAACTGTTGGTCACAGTTCTTATTGCTTTGCATTAAGGAGCAGAGCTCACAGTGGAGAGAAATGTTTTTGCACCACTGTTTTCTTTTTAGTGAAAGAAATGGAAATTCTTTTGCAGGGAAGCCTGGCTATGGGCTTATCAGTCTTTGGCATGCTTATGCTATTTGGTAGAGGCCAGGAAGGCTGAAATACTCGTTAGCATTCATTAGCATCCTTTCTCCACAGCAGTCCCCACCTTCTCTTTCTACAGCATGCCCCTCCTGCTGGGCCTGCCTCCCTCCTGATGTTCCCATTGTGCATTGTCAGCTTGGCAGATGATGAGTTGAGGACGCTCCAGCTGAAGCACTTTCTCCACAGGAAGGTTCCGCAGCAAAATTGTCCGGAATCAGATGGTCCCAGGCTGTTGTTACAGATTGAGTTCTTCACCTCCCCTTTGAAATTCTGCTTTCATTCCTCAGTATCTACCAGTAGATTCTGCTCTCCAGCTTAACAACCACATTGATGGTCCTGTGGCTGCCTCTATGTGGCGGCATCTTTATTTTTGAAGAACACTGGGCCTGACCTGACTCACCCAAGCTTCCAAATGAATCAGTTTTGTCACTCAATGCCTCCGTCTCCAAATTTACAGAGTCTTTCAAATGGCAGAAAATGATAAATCTATTAGTACTAAAGAGGCTTTCTGATTCTTTTCATTATTAGTCCTCTATAGAAAGGAATCAAGACAGTGGAAACATTTTTCTAAAATGACACTTTATCTCTGTGATTAACTATATAATAAACTGTAAAGTCTTTGCCATGGTAATCTCCTCCTTGCACCTTATTGCTTTGATAATAAAAGCTTTTTTATGGCAACAAAATAAAATTTTACTATCCAGGCAGTTTGGCTAAAATGAGAAGATGTGTTTTTAGAAGGAGAAAGAGCACATCTGAAACGTGAGGTCCACGTGGGTTTTATGGGAGCTCTGATTATATAGAACACGTTTGATGTGCCTGGTGCCCTCCAGAGGGCTTTACCCAACCATTTAGAGAAATTTTAGTGGCCAGTGGAAGGCCAATTAAAGAGTTATGTATTTCTATCAAATACTCAGATCACTGTTGAAAAGCAAAAACATTCAGAACTCAGCATTTCAGATGATTAGTGGTGGAAGAACAAATTTCAGGAATTAAACCACCACAATTTGCAAACTGCTTGTTTTGACTCTGAGACAAACCCTGTGTGTTTGGTGGGTATCAATACACCTTTATTCAAAGCTTATGTCTCAAATGATTGGATTCTGTCAGTAACCAAAATTACAAAAAATCTTGCATAAATGTGATTTATATGCAAGCACCACAGTGTACTAGTTTCATTATTGTTATGCCACAGAAAAATGAATATGTTGTCTTCCCTTACATTCATCACTATCAAGAAAGTTTTGTTGAGCAACCCATAATAGTCTAAGATCAAGAAACTGAACAGAAGTTTTTAAAAACATAGTCAGAGCTCCTTAAGGAAGTGACAATTAAGCAAAGACCTGAAGGAGGACTCAGAGCTGATGAGATGAAGAGAAGCAAGGTTAAGGAGAAGAGTTGTCTTCAAGGCAGAGGGGAGGACTCATTTCAAGGCCCTGTGGCAAGGAAAGAGCCAGGTTCGCTGCTCATGGGATGTCAGGAAGCTTAAATGAGATCATTCCAGGAAGGCACTGGCGCTCTACCTAATGTGCCTGGTCCACCGTCTGCACTCAGAAAGTGTTTCTTATGATTAGCTCACATTTTGAGGCAACTGAGGGCTGATATGTGTCTGCATAGGTGTACCTCGAAAGCAGTGTGTGACCTTGCAGCTTCCACAGTAGGAATGTGGTTCTTGATAGTGTCTGTGATTCTTCAGTGACTTATCAACTCCCTAATGTCATTCCTCTCCAAGGAACTCGTTCCTCCCTCCATATCTGGTAACTCCATACCGGGGCTTTGCCAAGTGCCCTCTGTTCTTATCCAGCCTGCAGAGTCGTCAAGCCGCACTTGACTATCTACACGTGTCTATCTCTGTCCTGGTACCTCTAAGAAGATTCCACAGGACGTGCAAATGGCACCAATGAAATTACTTTCAAAACTGGTTGTGACCCACTCAGGCACCCCAGGCTTTGTGGGCCTTTATAAGGATTTAGGCATGGTCCTTCCTCTTTGACCTTCTTTTAGTCTGGCACCCGCTTGATGAGAGGCTGGCTCCTCACTGTCTGACAGCCTGCCAAAGGACAGGCTGGCTTTACTACTTCCTCCACATCCACTTCCCACCATTATTCTTCCCTTGACAAGCCTACTGCCTTGAAAGCAAAACCCAGGGAACCCTCAGGTCTACACATTGAGATTCTCAAGGGCGGGTCGGGTTTATCTGCCCCAGGCTAGTCCCTGATCTTCATTTGCATCAGTTCATCAGCTCCAAGCTGGGTCCTGAGTCAGCAGAGGTTACTAGCTTGCCTTTGTACACATGAGTTTTGAAAGCAGCCACCCATAGATAGCAGAGCTTGAATTACTGTGATGCTGGAGGATGATCTTCTGTGGAAATACCCAGCGGAACAGAAGCCTGGTTTGATGCCAACTTCACAGGCTCTTTCACTTCCTCAAGGGTGTGTATTAAGCAGATTAACAATTTATTGTGTAAACCTTCTTCCCTCCTGTTGCTAGCCCAGAAGGCCTGAACTAACCATTGTATATAAATACCCAACTTTGTTTACTATGTGTTAGACCTGCGGACATGTATTATACCCCAAATGTCCATCTTGTAAATTCTCTGAGCATAAAATCATGTTAACAAATTTGATCAACAAAAGTGTTAGCATGGTCTTGTAGCTGATAAATTAGCAAAGGCCCTTGCTCGCATCATTCCACCACCCCCACACACAGGTGGCAGGATTCCCAGCCTCTGGGGCCTCTGCTTTGCCTGTAGTCTGCTCCTCTTCCTGCCACTGGGCATCTGAGGACATGCCAGTCTCATGTCACATGCAGCTATTTCCCTTAGTTGTGTGCCGGGCATGCTCTCCAAACCTGGGGACTCTTATTAGAAATCCTTCTAGTCGATTTGGGGAGGAGAATCCTAATTCTTCTTCTTGCCATTGTCATTTTCTTTCCTCTCTGTCTGCTTTTCCCTGTTTCCCCAGTGAGTCCTGGCAGGTCCTCTCACATCCTTCTCAGCACTCCCAAAAAGAATATCATCATGCTAACTTTTCTCTCTTCTTTCTTCCCTTTCCGTAAGGAATAAAAATTCACAATATGTCCTCCAGCAGAGTAGCTTAACCATATATTTGTAGTTTGGACTTTTGGCTCCACATCTGTAGATTTTTACCGTGTCTCTCCAACAGTTTATCTTGAACAGTCCTTGTTTTCCTAAAGTAAGGTAGAAGTGCCCCTCTCTAAGAAGGTTATAAATAATCAAAACACACACACAGTTGCCTCTGTCATGCTATGTTTGTGAACTTAGCAGAGAAGCTCATAAACACAAGAGCACAAAGCCTATTGACTCAACCTGGCATTTCATACAATTACTGAATATATGCTGGCTGATACATAGAGAGTCTCTGGAAACGCAAGAACTCGTAACATTGGAGACCTCTGGGGACAAGAACTGAGTTAGTTGGGGCAGAGATGGGAAAAAAGAGTTCCTTCTCACTGTACACCTTTCTGTATCGTGCATTTCCTATATTTAAAACACATTGTGTCAGTTTGCTGATGTACCCCAGAACTTAACGTATAATAAAAAAAAAAAAAACACATTGACATCATACCTATGTAATGTCAATAAATAGATAAGGGACAGGCGTCCTGATATGTTGGTTACACCAAAGTGATCATATCCAGTGACCATAAGCCATGTGTGTCATGGGGCTTGCTGATGCTGTCTGCAGTTGAGAGACTAGGCTTAGAGCCCAGTTCTGGAAAACTTGCCGTGCACTGTGCAATTAGTCCTCTCCACTAGAATTTCCTTGTTGGGAAGGGATGAGCTCCTGAGCACACAGTCCTTTACTCATCAAGTATTTAGGCTGCATCATGTAGCTGAGGAACCCCCAAACCGCTATAGATATAGCCTAGAAGTTTGACAAATACTGCAAAATTAAGAGGAAATATCTTTTCAACACACTTTAAATTGCAAACGTGCATCTGATGGAGAAGAAAAAGTCCATGTGATGGAACAATCTGAGAGTAATAAAGATGATAACAATAGTGTATTGAAGCACATTAAATATGAGGTTATAATTAATGTGTATAATTAAAGAATACAAACAAGCAAAAAAAAGAAAACTTCTAGATTACCTTTGAAGGATGCTAAGGAACCAACTATCATTTTGAAAACAAGTAAAAGGGGAGAATCAAGCATTCATCCTACCTTACCTATACAAACTGTACTTCATGATAATCAAATAGTTGACAAAGTTTCTCTTTATGGAAGAATTCCAGGAAATAAATGAAGAGGGACTGATAGAATGTGAATGTCTCAATTTTGCAAACCCTATAAATCTAGGTAATAATCATCAGTGGCTGATAAGATCATAAAAAAGAGAGTGTCTTTTGTATTTCCTATACATTTGCTATTTTAGATGTAGAAATTTGATTAAACTCAGTCTGATTTTTTTTTCAGGTGGAGTAGTTCATATCATATACTTCTATCAGCACACACATAATGACACAATACACTTATCAAGTGTTCCTCCTAAGAAAATAAAACCTGAATCTAATCAGATTTCTACATCTAATAACAAATTTATAGGAAATACAAAAGAACAAGCTAAATAACACCATGGAGATGTAATCAGCAAAATTCAGACCTTGCACAACTCTTGAGGACAAACAACCTAATTTCTTCAACAAATAAATTGCAAAGTGGATGAAAAAACAGATGAAAGGGAACCTCTGGATTAAAACAGATTTAAGAGTCAATCAACCAATTGGAATGAAGCAGGGTTTGTTTAGATCCTAGTTTTAATACACTTTAAAAAAAAAAAAAGATTAATGGGAAAGGTGGGGGAAATTTGAATCCTAAGTAGATATCTGATAAGATTAAATTATTGTGAATGTTTTATGGATTAATAGTAAATGATTGTGGTCCCCAAAAGTCCTTATATTTTAAAGATATATATTTAAATATTTATGGCTAAACTAAAAATATAAAGAGAATCTGACATCTGTGCTCACCCACCCTGGGGATTTTTCCCAGGCTCCTCACCCTGCACAGCTCCCTGCCTTTTTGATGAAACCTCTCTTCACTCCTTCCTACATAAAACTCTATAAAAGGACGTATAAGAAATTTGTCATGATGCATTACTTCCGGGAGGGGAACTAGAGAACTGGGGGTTGGAATGGGATAGGAGAGAAGCAAACTTTGGAGCAGATCATTGTTTGCTGTATGCAGGTAATACCTCTTCAAAGGACTAACCAAAAAATAAATGAAATATGAGAAGTTCATTAGAACCTTGAAATGCTTATTCAGGGGATTGTGAAAGGCAGAGACGCATGTTGTTGAGCATGTGGATGGATTGACCCAGACCATATTTCTCAAAGTATGGTCCCAGGACCATCTGCAGCAGAATTGGGCCCGTCTTCTTCCCTCCCAGCCAGAATCTCTCAGGGTGGAGCACAGAGACAATGGGAACTACAGTTCTTGACAACCTAAGTGCCAGCTTTTCAAATACTTATTATATTGTTTTGGAGCTTTGGAATGCATAGGACAAAAATATTCCCAAATTTAAATTCAAAGCAGCACAATTCTGAAAGTCTAAAAGACTTTTTTTTTAGGTTTGTTGACAATGATTTAATCAACAGATGTCACTATGTAATCCTTGGGAATATCCCTTCCACATCGCCTCATTTTTTGAAGAGGCAGAGTATACTGCTAGCATTGTAGCACAGAAATATTTATGGTAATTTTGTACTTTGTTTAATGAAAATAATTTTTCTTTTGCTTTCATTGCTTATTAAAAGTTTATCTTTGATTAAGCATTCTTTGCTTTTGTTTTTGTTTTTGTTTTTCCCCAGCATCATTGACAAAGAAGTTTCATTAATGGCAGAAATGGATAAAGTTAAAGAAGAAGCCAGTAAGTAGACGACCATGGTTATTTGATTAGGAGCTTCCCAATCAGAAGGAATCCATAGGTCAGACTGACAATGATACTAGATTCTGAGCTGGGTCCTAAAATTTATACTGAAATTTTGGCTCATGAACCCTGTAACCTTAGGCATGTCACTTAGCCCCTGGAACCTCATTTACATCATCTGGCAAAAGGATATAGCTGTAACACTCACCTCATACAGGTGACTGCATGGCAAGATGGACACTCAATACATAATAGGTGTCAGTTGAGTTTTTGGAAGTCCAAGGGGACGTTTGTGCACATAAAGACCTTATAGTTAATTGGATTTTAAATGACATTGAATTTAGTATTACATTTTAAGACAATTTTAAGTCTTTACAACTTATAAATCTTGCCATATTATTTACATCATCATTTTTACTAGGTCTTTTTAGGTTCAATTAAGCTTATCATATTAAATTTTTCTAGAAAAGTAGTTCCATTTGAAACTTAATTACTTAAATTCCCCTTAACATTTTAAATTACATATATAAATTTAATATATCTCATTTGTCTTAAGCATTTCAGATGTCAGACAAGGCAAACTCACAAACCTAACAAGTAATGTGTTCCTAAGCTTTTAAGTAACTCTTGTAAGATTAATAATTCAAAATTAAAGGTATACTAAACAGAGTTTTCTTAAAATACTCCAGTCCTGTTCATGAACTTCATCAAATACACTGACACCTGCCAACTTAAAACCACAAAAGGAAATCAATTCCATATTTTAAATTGAAAATCACAAATCAGATCGCTTAATGTACCAAATTCTCTATTTAAATAATGAACACGCTCAGATTATCTTGATTATTGCAAAACTTCATCCTAAATTTAACATAAAATATTGACATTCTTGGTTTGACTTGTTTTATTTTCTTTATGCTGATTTATAAACCTTTAAACTGTGGTAAAGTTACTTGAGTAATAGAAGATTTACCACCTTAGATAGACTGAGGCTCATGAGTTGGAAATTTCAACAAAGACAAGATTACTCAGTCAGATTCACATCAAGCCACAAGTGAATGTGCTAGGCTGTCTCGTATTACTGAATTTAGTTTTCTGTTAATGGGGCCCCTAAGACTTTAGTTTTCAGCTCAATTCTTGTCTCCTGGGCATTTTAAATTCCTCATCTTTACCCAGAGATGAATTGGATAAATGGCGGTCTGTGTCCCAACCAGATTTCAGTGAAATCCTTTTACCTTTGACTGTGATGTCTTTCTTTTTGCCAGAATGAAAGATCAGATTCTTCATTCTTTTTTATTTTTCTTGTCTAGACCTAGGCCATAATTCAAGTGTCATTTTATGGAAAATAGCTATCGTTATTTTTGTTACAGAGTTTTCTCAATTATTTTGTTATTCATTTCAGACCTTGTTTAGTCAGGCATCTAAATAATTTTAAGCAACGTTTTAGAACCCTGAAATAGAGCAAACTTTATTAAATGAAACTAATGTGATCCAGGTAAAGCTACGGAATATTTAGGTAGTTAATCTCTTTGTGAAATCATTTTATTCTTATGAAATTTGTTGATATCTTCGGTAAAAGTAGATTATACTCACAACTTGGGATTTTCCCTACTTCTCACTTATAGCTTATTTTAGTTTTATATCCTAATGATAAAAATGCTAACAACCAACACAGATACAAATGATCCTCTTGAACCAAAATAGAAAGTCACTAGCACATCATCACTTTCTTAGAGGTTAACTAAAGACCTCAGGTTTCATGAACTCATTCTTCCTTCTTGGGACATGATAATGTTTGATGCCAAGACCTGCGGACTTTGGAGCATCTCTGGAGAGCATCCCATTTTAAAAACTTAATCAATAAATACGTGGGCTTCCTTGTGTCCAGGATAAACAGCAAACAGATAGATGTAAAGCCTGCACTCATCGAGCTTTCAGGCTAGCTCAAACTGCTAGATTGGTTGACAGGGTTCACCTAACTTCAGTAATTGGTGCTGCAGGTTTTTGGACTACTCTCAGCCCTGGGGAAGCCCATTTGCATGCCTTTGAGGCAGATGGAACTGAGTTCGAGTTCAAGTCCAACCTCCATCTCTAATTGGCTGTGTGTCCTTGAACCATGTTGTTGACTTCTCAAAGTCTGAGATTTCTGGCAATGGCTCACATGTATAATTCCAGACCATTTGGAAGGCCAAGGAAGGAGGATTGCTTGAGGCCAAGAGTTAGAGACCAGCCTGGGCAACATAGTGAGACCCCCATCTCTAAAAAAATAAAAATAAAAAATAAATTAGCCATATGTGGTGACATGTGCCCATAGTTCTAGCTATTCTAGAGGCTGAGAGGAGAGAATCACTTGAGCCCAGGAGTTTGAGACTGCAGCAAGCTATGATCATGCCACTACACTCCAGCCTGGGTAATAGAGACCCTGTACTAAAAATAACAACAACAATAATATCCATCTCAAGTAGTTATTGTAAAAATAAAGTGAAAAAATACAGGCACTTGGCACAGAGCCTGATACAATATGTGTGCAAAAAGGGAAGAGCTCTTATTAGCAAATTACCCCAACCCCCTCATATTACAGTCAAAAAATGGAGGTCAGGGGTTCTGTTGCATCTCTCAAATAACAAGCCTGTATCAACAATATGTCTTCTCCACAGATAGAAGGAACTATGGATTTCTCCTCACTCACTACAGAGCTCTCTTTCCAACCACCCTCTTTAACTTGGTTCTCTGTGGTCTCAAGAGAATTTTTCACACTTTACATTTCCTGTAGACATTATAAACCATATTTCCTCAATTATAACAGAATCTCCTAAATCCCTCATGGCACCTAACACAGTGCTGAGAAGACAGTAGGTACTTCATAAATATTTGTTAAATGAGTTATTGTAAATAAATCAGTATCTATAGACTGTGGGAACCAATGTTAATGAACACTCATGTAATTGCAAAAGAAGAGGAGGTATATTCTGGATGAACAGAGCTCACTTTATTAATAATATTTAGAGTTAGCATTTTGAGTATACTATACTAAACACCTCACATATGTTATTATCTTTATTTCCACAATAACCCTACAAGATGTGATCAATTCCTACACAGATTTGACAGAAGAAGAAACTAAGCATGTTATAGTGCTAGGGTCTCAAACTTCATGTTTATACCCAGGTATTCACAGGTGTCAAGTTCACTAGAGATAAGGGAAGAAAATTAGTAGTAACACACACAAATTATGAAGTAGAATACAAAATTCACAAGAATTTTTAAGGAATAAAAAGGATTTCAAAGAATCTTTGTGCTTAAGGAGCCACTTCTCTGGCTCCTGACGCAAACCTTGATTTTGAGTATATTTTCTTCTGAGGGTTATTGTTTGAGAAGGCTTAAGATTTTCTGTGGTTTAGATAATATAAGCAAGCTTCCAATGTGTTTCAAAAACTTAAAGGAATTTATAAATCCTATTGAGAAAGTGGATTTCAGCATACCAGATACTGTTTATACATACATAATATTAATTAAGTCTTGAATGCAGTGAAAACCTAAGCTGTATGGAACTGTCTCCCTCTACAGATTTCCGAAAGGATAGTGCTTTCAAAACATACTTATTGTTCTATTTTAAATTACAGGATCAATGAAGTTTAAGATCTGATCTGTTTTTGTTTTTTGCTTGTGTGATTGATGTTTTTGAGGTGAAAACGTTCCCCACCCCCCACCAAAGAATATTGGCTTTAGATCTCAAATTTTAAAGCATTTTTCATAACGAAAGGCTTTGAAATGTTAATGAGACTATATGTAAAACTCATTCCAACACTTGCTGATGCAAAGTATTTATTTCCGTGCATATTTGCATGAGTGTAAACTCAGAATTTATTGGTGATCTTGCACCTGCATTCCTATTTTAGGGCCCATTTATATCTATTTCTACGAAATCTTTTGTTTGGTATGAATGCCCAAGTTCTACTTAATCAACAACAACAATGACCCCTAATTGTCACCAGTCTCACAAATGATCCATGAAGAAAAGTCAGATCTGTTGGACTGTGTCGTCACTGAGGGTCTGCTGACCCCTTTACTAGCTGCTTCAAGTCTGAGCCTTTAGATTTTTTATTATTATTATTATTTTTATGAGATAGGGGTCTTGCTTTGTTGCCCAGGGAGGTCTCGAACTCCTGAGTCAAGCAGTCCTCCTGCCCTAGCCTCCCAAAGTGCTAAGATAACAGATGTGAGTGACTGCGCCCAGCATAGAATTAATTTTTCATTTTAGTTTGCAAGAAGAATGTATCTCATTTCATCTTCCTACTTGAATTGTTTTCTCATGCTGCAGATGTTAGTCCCATCCATATGTTGAATTATAACAGCAAACAAATAACATAACTAATCAAAGGTATGAATCCTAAACAGTCTTAAGTGACTCCTGTAGAAAAGGAACTTCCATCCTTCTTTAGATATTCCCTTTAAGTAACTCATTAATTCATTCATTGAATTCTTCACTCAACAAGCATATTGCACACCCCTTGTAGACCAAGCAGGCACTAGGTGCCATGGACACGAAGAACTACATGGTACAGTTCACACCGTAGTCCGGAGAATGATTGGAGGTGCTCACAGGGAACAGATAGGTAACATTAATGTGCCAAAAGGTGCAGGGGGAAACCGTAGCACACGGTGCCTGACTCCATCTAAAGAGGGCAGTGACTTCTTGGCTTCAGCCACTTGTTGCCATGTAGGAATGTTGACCAACTCTAGCCAAAATTCCAGTACTTTAAGAGATGCCAGAGAGCCAGCTTTCAAATGAAATCTTCTAATTTTTAAATGTGGGCAGTTAATTTGTAAAAGCAATGTGTGGCCCAAACAAGACATATGTACTCTGGCTGAAAATGATGGTGAGCCACCCTTTTTGTGACCTTTGGTCCAACTGGGTGTCCTGAGACATCACTCAGCGATATGTTGTCTACATTGAGATGAAACTTCCTTTCACTCTCATCATCCAGACAAGTTTTTCACTAGCTCCTCTGTATTCAGAAAGACTATTAGGCACACATCCGTCTGCCCAGCCACATGGTATTGTAAATGGGGATCAGGAGGAGCCCCAGTTAAATAATCAAAGCATGATTAGCACAGTTTGACAGACGATAAAGCTGTATGTGTTATAGACTAATTATTTTATTAACATCTCAACATCAATATCAGCATACAAAGATTATGTCTTTCAGTCTGTCTAAAGAATGGTTTATGATTTGCAGGGAATCTTAACTCTTGGTGGATTCTGTACTTCTTTTTGGGCTTTTGCGGTGATTATCTTTTGATATTTTGTGTAATAAGAACTCTTAAAATCAGAAATCATATTGTTTGGCCCTGCATGTGTGCTGTGAATCTGGTCTAATAAAGCAGTTGATCCTTGTTCAGCCAAGCATGGAATGTGAGTCCAACATGCATGTCATCTTAGATGAACACCTCTTTTCTTATAACTCAAAATGCTCATCCCAAAGAAATGAAGACAATTCATATATGAATCGAATTAGAGAGCCACAAGTCTATCTATTGAAAGATCCAACTGCATATTTAAACCTCTCATCCTGTGCGTTTGTATTAATTGCTTCTGAGCTCCATAATCTTTTGGGAAACACGTGTATACACACACAGACACAAATTAACCGACAGGCTACTACATCTATTTAAACCTCTAGTTCATCTGAAGATGTGCGAAAATGTTGGAGCCCGAGTGCTCCCTAGTGTCTTCTCTACATGTGCAGGTGCTAAAAAATTCACACGAATCTAGTTCTAGCTGGCCTCACTCACTCTCGAAAATTTTCCACTGGGGACACTTACAGAAAGACCTAAGACACTCTGGGGTAGAACTTCTGTTTCTTTGCAGAATGGAAACATATCTGCAGAGTATCAAAAGCAGAGACATTTTTGGCTCACAAAAAACTAATAAAGTTAGATTTTTATGTTAGATTCCAATAACACAGCTAGTCACCCTAAATGAGTATGTGTTAAAGTTCAACAGGGCTGCTGCTGTTAAAGTTTAATAGTGCAGCACATATAGAATGATTTCTGCTTAGTGGACTTCCTGTCTTTGCAGTATCACTCAGAGAGGACTTTAATAAGTTTGTTTTTCAGAGATCGTTGTTCCGAGTAACTCACAAATTTCAAAAGTCTAAATTCCATGAGTGAGGTCAGACATCAGTGAAGAAAATGCAGAGTGGGAGTGTACAGTGAATCAGAAGGGACTGTTTGGCTTGGGGATTGGTGGAGGAGGACAGGAGGAACTGGGTTGTTGGCAATAGGCACCGAGGGTAAACCCGCCTCCGTGACCAACTCAGAAAACACAGTAATGGTCCAACAAAGCAATCAGTCTGTGGAGCGAGAACTGATTCCAAGAAATTAGGTTATTTAATATGTTTCAATCTCTGGCCCTAATGTGTGACTCATCCTTATTTGGCAGTGGAAATCCTGACCACTCGTCAGAAGAAAGCAGAAGAACTAAAGCGACTTACTGACCTTGCCAGTCAGATGGCAGAGATGCAGCTGGCCGAACTCAGGGCAGAAATTAAGGTCAGTTCTAAAATATCACAGCCTGAACCCTGAGCCAGAGAGCTGATCCCCATTATGTTTGTTTTGCATCCACAGAGTGCTGCTCTCTGAGGATCTAACATCTACACCCAGCTCTCTTTCACAGGGTGGAAATAGAGAACACAGAAGGGGGAAGACCCACATAATCACTGTGTTTAAGTGTAATGTGTTTTGAAGGAACATTTTACTCCCAAAGAGAAGTACAAGCTATTTTGTCAGTCAGTAGAGACCAACCCAAATAAAGTAACTTTGCCATGAATTATAGCTGGGATGGGGGATATTATTTTAACACACTGTGATTTATAGGTATGTATATAAACACATCCACAGGTATATACACACACATGAAGCATGAACGTAGTGTAACAGTGAGGATTAGAAAGCATGCAGTCTGTGGAGATTTCTTTCCTATATTATTTTCTAGTTTAGTTGCATTTTTATTAAGAATACTACCCATAAATACATATTTATTCGATTCCTTCATTGATATGCAACAGAAACTGACCCTGGCTAACCTCAAGGACAAGTAGAATTTGAAAGGATGTGAGTATAGCTCACCAAAGCAGAGCCCTATCTGAAGGCTCAGGTCAACAATTAGGCAGGAACTGGGGTGGCTCGGGTAAAATAAGAAGCAACAATCACTAGACACACTCTGATGGGACCCTCAGCCCTGTACCATCCCACTCAGCTCAGATCACTAAGTGAGAGACTCTGATTGGCCTCCACTTGGGTCACATACATCATTTGGCCCAGAGAGGGTGTGACATCTTGATCGCCAGACCCACCAAGACTATGGCTCTTTGAAACTGCATTAGGGTACAGTTACCAGAAGGGGAAATGGTTACCAGGAAGGCAAGTATAAGTATTTTCAACAAAATAGGAAGCAATTTTAAAATTCCCCTTATCCTCTTTTTCACCCAGTATACTACACACACACACACACACACACACACACACACACACACACGCCCTTAAGCTTCTTACCCACTTCCAGGAAACTAGAGTGATTGTAAGACACAGCTGCTGCTAGCTTTAGAAGTAAGATTGCAAATTGGGGCATAAAACTGGTTGGCAATGATAGACAGTGGCAAGTGACCCCCTCCTGGTTGGGTACGAAAGCAGGCCCTATGGGGAAGAGGACCTCGCTCGAGGGTGCTGAGCGTGTCAGTGGCCTTTCTCTTCTTACATTCTGTGCTGTGGCCTCTGTGGCCTCCCACCTAGCCAATTTCAGTGGCCTCTTCACTAGTCTCTCTGCCTACACTGTCTCCCTCTAGCCTCATACTCCACGAAGACCAGATTTAAATTCCCAAAGCAGATCTGTTTTCCCCCATTATATCTCCCTCCCCTCAGAAAAAAATTCCCAACTAGACTCCAATGTATATTCCAACTTCCATCTCCCCCTACAAAAATCCCAGCTTACTAGAACATCAAGTAAGATATATAAAATTGCCAGCTTCCTGGTCTATTGAAATCAACTCATCTTCCAAGTTTCATTTCTGCCTGTCAAAATCCCACCCATCATAAAATGGTTAGTAGCACAGGCGTTGGAGTGAAACAGTCCAGCTGCAAAATTTTCTACTTCTATGACCTTGGATAAATTACGTATTCTCTTAGATTCTTAGAACCCCAATTCCCCATCTGTAAAATAGAGATAATAATAGTACTGACTTCATAATACTGTGATCAGATGAAATGAGATTATCTGTTAAGAATTTGGCCAGTGCCTGGTAAGTGTTCAATAATTTTTTTAATGTTTCCTCTTACATAATCTTTCCCCATTGCCCTCAGTAGGAAATAATTTCTTCCTCTTTTATATTCCTGAAGCACCAATCACATTCCACCTTGTATTGTACTTAATGGTATCTGTTTTCCTTGCCATTGCTAAACTCCCTGGTAAACTCAAGAAGGGACTGAGTCACAGTTATTTCTGTATTTCTCACCCTGTCTTCTACATGTAGATCTTAATTTTAAATGAATTGAAAAATAATCTCTTTCTCACTTCTTTTCACAGCACTTGAAATTCTGCCATTTAAGATTATATTTTCCAGACACTAAAGGTTTTGTGGACTTCCTGGTTCCCTATTAAAATAGGGATGGGGGTCTAGGAAAGATGACATGTTTTCTCTTGATAGTCAATACCTTAGCAGGCACTCAGAAGACCCTACCAGAATGCAGTTCAGAAAATTACTAGAAGGTCGAGGGGTGCTAAAAGGTTAAATAGATGAGTCAGACACACATTCCATGTAGGCCCAGACAAGAGAAACACAGGACCCCACATATTCCCCAGGCAGGAAGATGGTCATGCCCCAGCCAGGTTAGGACCAAGACTGAGCATAGAGCCTCCCAGCAACGGGGCTGGAAAGATCCCCACCAGGTCAGCACCGCAGTGTGTGCTGGAAGAGCAAAGTGCACGCATCCACAGGGTGCCTCAGTCATTTCTGTAATCGTGGGGCTCCTGCTTTCCATCTCTTTCCTCCAGCACTTTGTCAGCGAGCGTAAATATGACGAAGAGCTTGGGAAAGCTGCCCGGTTCTCCTGTGACATCGAACAGCTGAAGGCCCAAATCATGCTCTGTGGAGAAAGTGAGTTTTGCATACTTGCTAAATAATTCTGTGTGAGTAAGCTTGGTGCTATTTGGAGTTGCTATAGGAAATGTCAGGTGTGCAGTCCCCCCAGGGGGCTAAAATGAGGTCTAAAGAGATTTAATGATCTAAGCTCATGACACAAGTCATCAGAAATGTCAAGATTTGAACTTAGAGTCTTCAAATGCCACTGCCCATCGGTAAATCCCCAGGATTTATTAAGTGGAACAGAACAGGTCAACTAGTTTATACCTTTTGCAAACTTTTCTTAAGCACTGCCAGTTAAACTGCCTCTCTGATTTCAAATAGCCCTGGTTCTACAGAAACTCGTCAGGCAGAGAGTGAGTCTTCCTAACGTGTCCTAACATGTCTGGAAACAATCAGTTATTGTTGTGCAGGGCCCAGCTGTTGTGTGAGCCCCTCAGCAATGCCCTGAGCCTCTGCCCTTGGTTCTCTGTGCTGAGTGAGGTCTGCAGATAATGAAAGACTCCACTCAGCCATTAGATTTAGCCTTGTTCCCTATTAAACCTTAATTAGAGCAGCTAATGTGCAACAAAATTGGCTGCTATATTTTCCCCCTACACCAGCCCACCCGCAAGGGGAGGTGGGAACGAGCACTGAAGTGGCTTTAAGGACAGCCACAAGGAGGAAAGAAGGACTAGTGAGTGATGCAGAAACCCACAGCCTTGCAGTCAGCTGAAAAATCAAGATTTGGCTGCACTTCCTATTATGGTATAAGTAACTATACTATGCTACACTGCATACATGTATAGTAATACAATTTGCTTTTATCACTTCACAATCTATGGTAGACATTTTTTCATATCAATATATTTAACCAGTCATTTCTGTAAATATAATTATATATAATATAATTGTCACCAGTCTTCAGGTTGCTGCATTTAGACTGCTTCTAGTTTTTCACCATTAAAATAACACTGCTGATCACCTGAGGTCAGGAGTTCAAGGCTAGCCTGGCCAACATGGTGAAACCCCGTCTCTACTAAAACTACAAAAATTAGCCAGTCATGGTGGTGTGTGCCTGTAATCCCAGCTACTCGGGAGGCTGAGGCACGAGAATTGCTTGAACCCAGAAGGCAGAGGTTACAGTGAGCTGAGATCGCGCCACTGCACACCAGCCTGGGCAACAGAGTGAGACTCCGTCTCAAAAAACAAATAAATTAATTAAATTAATAAATAACATTGCTGTGAGCATCCTTGTCCACACATCTTTGGCAATTATTTGATTTTCTGACTGAACTTTTAAAAATTATTTTTGTTTTTTCCCCCGTACTCTTCCTTATGAAAGAATCTACCTATTTGCCATTCTCTATCCAGAGCTTTTGCCCCATCTCTAAAAAAGGGAACAGTCCAGTTCACAGTTGTAAGGGGAACTGCCCACTCTTCTTTCCACGTCAGCCCTCAATGAGCAAGACAGTGATGCTGAGTGACGCCCTGTCACCCATCTCAGGTGTGGTGGGGAGGCACCCCTTCACCTCCTTTCCTCCTGAGCACTTCAAGTGCCATCTAGTGGGAGAAATGGTCTCTTACTAAATTCCAGGTGTCCATTCTGAAAGACAGAGACCATAATCGTCCAAAGGCTCTTCCTTCTCAGCTTTGTTGAGAGCACATTGAGAACCCACGGGTACTGGTAGTGAACTGGAAATAGTGGTCCCTGATCTGCAGACAATAATGACCTTGTAAAACAATCTGGTGAGCACAGGAGCCACATAAATCCCCTGGTCACATTTGGACAGGCCCAGCTTGCTGTCACACCTTCCCAATACAATGAAGACACTAGGAATACATCCCTGGCCTTTCCATTTCTCCTGTATTGTGATCCTTACTGGTCCCGCCTAATCCTCTAGCAGAACCCTGGGATTAAACCTGATCCATCAAAGGGAGCAGACAAAATTGCTTTCAAAAATTGGTGACAGTTTTAAAAATCAAAGAAAGCTCTAGCTGGCAGTGAGATTCTGGTGAACTGTGAGAGGGAAGTCATGGTTTTATCCTTGAATTGATTCCCTCCAGTTCCAATTCAGTGTAATCACATAGAAATCATCCCAGCAGAAACCATCACTTTCAAAAGCAGCAGGAATGGTCATAATAAATGCTGAGCAGGCCTGCCTGAGCCTTGAGTCCTGAGCCCTGATAGGGGTCTGCCTGATCAGCTTGCCTTGCCTGTGACCTTGGAATTGGTGCACATCTGCAGTGAGGCTGCAGAAAATGGGGCTGATTAAAGGTGGGTTAATGGAGCGATAATGAAATATACAAGATGCCTTAGGGGCTGGCAGGCCTGGCCCTGTGTTTGGGGGATATGCATGACCCAGAGTAGCAGAATTCCTAACATCCAGTATCACCCCATTCCCAAACTCTAAGAACATCGTGGCTCTGACAGGCCAGAGTGTCCACATAGCTCCCAATCTTTCTGTGTCTGCAGTACCAGTCGGTCCAGGGAACTGATCAGGGAGGTGAGAATGGGTTTGGTAATGGGGAATCTCGAGGCAGAGTGCATTTACAGACAAGGCCAGAGAGGGAATCTTGAGGTTTCATTATCTTTTTTCCCTTGGTGATTCTTGACCTAAAGAATAATATTTAAGTTGCTCAGATATGTCTTATTTCTTACAAATGTCTCACAACTTGGATGATTATGCTATAATCACAGTTCAGTGATTCCCACAGGAGAAATTTGGTTGTTCTCTTAAGCACCAAGGTGCCCTTTCAAATAACATCTTTCAAAAGAAAACTTTCTGAAAGTTTTTGTAGAGCTCCTGGCCAGTTTCTTCATCTTCTAGTGCTTCCTAATAGGTTACTGAGACAGCAGTGTTGAAGGTGCAGCTGGTAACACTGAGCACTTTCTTGTTGCAGTTACACATCCAAAGAACAACTATTCCTCAAGAACTCCCTGCAGCTCCCTGCTGCCTCTGCTGAATGTGCATGCAGCAACCTCTGGGAAACAGAGTAATTTTTCCCGAAAATCATCCACTCACAATAAGCCCTCCGAAAGCAAAGCAGCAAACCCCAAAATGGTGAGCAGTCTCCCCAGCACCGTCGACCCCTCTTACCAGGCCATGCCAGCCAACAAGCAGGTAAGCAGACACTGGTGCAGGGTACCAGGGGGTGGGGGGGCACCCTGTTTCCAGAGGAAGAAAACAGCAACTACTAGATGCTCAGCTTCCTGGGGTCACACTCAGGCTCCTTCCACCCGCCCTTACCCACTCCCCACCCAGCAGCACTGCCTAACTGGCCTCCAGGGAGCTCCCCTGGTCTCTCTTGTCTATACCTCCCAGGTGCTTTCCCATGTGAAGGAAGTGGCCTGCATACACTCTTGACCCCATGAGCAGACAGTCCACCCAAGTGAGGCTCATGGCTAGGACTGCTACCATCCCTGGGGCCCCAAAACCAGCCCACATGTGGAAGGGACCCACAGAGACTCAGGAACAAGATTCAGAACCTGGCCACTGAAACTACTAATGAGAGAAAACCTGGCATTTGTTTTTTAAGATATTTTAATCTCCACTTATGTTGAGTTGATCGATAAGAGGCTAAAGTTAGTGCAATCTTCTCTTGGGATTTCAACAAGGAGAATACATTTCAAAATGACCTTCTTCATTCTTATCTACTATGACGTCTAAAAACACAAGTACCCAAGGAACAATCTTTCTTCTCCTTCTGTTTCTCCACTATGTCTTTGGGAGGTGATTTCCCCCTTATCCTTAGAGCATTAACAAAAAATTGGGATCTGCCAGGTGCAGTGGCTCACACCTGTAATCCCAGCACTTCGGAAGGTTGAGGTGGGCAGATCACTTGAGGTCAGGAGTTTGAGACCAGCCTGGCCAACATGATGAAACCCCGTCTCTACTAAAAGCACAAAAATTACCCAGGCATGGTGGCGCATACCTGTAATCCCAGCTGTTGGGGAAGCTGAAGCAGGAGATTTGCTTGAACCCAGGAGGCAGAGGTTGCAGTGAGCCGAGGTCACACCACTGTACTCCAGTCTGTGCACCAGAATTAGACTCCATCCAAAAAAAAATGGATCTGATGGTATAGAAGTTGGGCATGCTATAAAGATACCTTTTATGATCTCCAAGAGAAAGTCTTTTTTTCTTCTTTTTTTTTTGTAAGTCATTTAAAATGCTGGTTTTCTAACAGGTGTCTTGTTGGGTTTTGTTGTCTTGGCCTTTGAGAATTCTTGTTAATGACACTGACAGGTGTTTCTCAGGCCTGAAATCTTCATGAGCTTTAAGATAGCACCTTGATAAGGAGCATGTTATAACTTCATTAGTTAAAGATCATAATCAAATCTGTTTTTACCTGTAGTCTAAATATATCTTCACAACTTTTGTTCATTTTTCTTTTTTGGCACAATCTTGGCCCACTGCAGCCTCAACCTCCTGGGCTCAAGCAATTTGCCAGCCTCAGACTGCAGAGTAGCTGGGACTACAGGCATGTGCCACCATGCCTGACTAATTTTTTTTGTATAAGTTTTGTAGAGACAGGGTTTTGCCATGTTACTCTCAAACTCTTGAGCTCAAGCGATCCGCCCGCCTCAGCCTCCCAAAGTGCTAAGATTACAGGTGCAAGCCACCGTCCCTGGCCTTTCTGTTCATTATTAAATATCATGCTATAATTAAGTCTAAAATTTAGCCTATGAGTTTTCCTTTTTCATAGTTTCTTTAAAAACAAAGGAGGCCAGATTAAGTACTATCTGTATAGATACTTTTTCAATTCTCTGTTTTAGCATTTTAGGTAATGGCTCATTTAAGTTGAAATACACTCAAATATCTAAGTCAGAACACTGTAAGCCCAGGTAAGAAGGGCCCTTGGGCTGGGCCCTGTGTTTTCAAGTAACCCTTCTTGACCTTGACCCTTGCATAGCCATGGCTCTCTCTACAGAGTAAGGAGTCAGAGAGACAAGGGAGACAGGGCCACTGAAGTCTACACTCTGTATACTGAAGCATGCTGCCAGTCAGCACTCAAGATCCTGGAATTCTATTCCCAGCTGGGCCCAAGCCTGCTCACAGGGTCTGTTTGGACCACTTTCCTATATACATCATCTTGAAGACAAACCACACCTGTTGGTCTGAAGGGTGGGAGTGGAGGCGAAGCTTAGGTGTGCAGGCTGGAACGTCCACATTCATGTGTGCAAGGCCCCCTTACAATGTGGGACGGAGCCAGAGTTAGGAAGAGACAGCATTCAGACATATAGTATATGAACCCCGAAAATCTGAGACAAGTCTCAGATAACTTAGAAAGTTTATTTTGCCAAGGTTGAGGACATGCACCCATGACACAGCCTCAGAAGGTCCTGACGACATGTGCCCAAGGTGGTGGGGCACAGCTTGGCTTTGTACATTTTAGGGAGACATGAGACATCAGTCCGTTTGTGTAAGATGCACATCGGTTCAGTCCGGAAAGGTGAGACTACTGAAGGCAAAGGCGGACAACTGGAAGTGAGGAGGGGGCTTCCAGGTCTTAGGTAGATAAAAGACAGATGGTTGTATTCTTCTGAGTTTCTGATTAGCCTCTTCAAAGGAGACAATCAGATATGCATTTATCTCAGTGAGCACAGGGGTGACTCTGAATAAATGGGAGGCAGGTTTGCCCTAAGCAGTTCCCAGCTTAACTTTTCCCTTTAGCTTAGTAATTTGGGGTTGCCAAGATTTATTTTCCTTTCACAGGAGTATGGGCCCACATTTGTACTCTTGCTCTGGGTTCTGAATTATTGGGGGTTGGTTTGCCCTAAACCTATACCATCCAGTCACAGTGCACAAATTAAGAACCTTATATATTTGTAACTCATAAAATTACATGTTTTCATAAGAGGTTTGATTTTCAAAACAGGTTTGTGTTTATGTTACAACTTAAGAACCTTGTCAGGAGACAGTATATAGAGTTGTAATAGCTCCACCATTTCCCTGCTATAGGTAGACCTTGGGCAAGTCCCTGAAACTCCTTATCCTCATCTATAAAATGAAGCACATAATAGCAACTATCTTAAAGGGTGATTCTGATGTTAAATGAGGTAGTGCATGGTGAAGAACCTCACTCAGTGCCTGGCATATGGTAAGCACTCAGTGAGTGTTGGCTATTATTGACCTTGAGGAGTTCAGAAATCTTTTCCTCATACAGGAGCTTAATCCATTGCATCCCTACACTCATCCATTTATGTTCTTGGCCACTGATTTGCTGAAGGAATGATTTTTCAGTAGAGGCTTCAACATTTCTTTGCTTATAACTGCAGAAAGTTTAGAAAAACAATGAACTACCTCTGTGAAAATATACCTATTTCTGCATGCCACCAAAACCTGCCAGATACGCTTTACCCCTATATTTGCCCAGGATAATATTTCTGAACTGTGAAGATATTTGTTTCAAAAAAAATTAGAAAAGCTACTTTAGAGAAGAAAAGTTACAGACAGAATTTTACTTTTTCTTCACCTATGTAATTAGAATTCCTATGCATAGTCTTGAACAGGAAAATTTCCTTGCCCCCTTTGCAGGCCTTGCAACAGGGGTGCCTCACTTAGCCTGAAGCTCTCAAACCCTTGGGGGATGGGGAGCATGCAGGTGGACAGGTGCAGGAGCTAGAGCAAGCACTTTTGGGTGCCGGCAGGATCAAAACTCCATGCAGCCCCATAGCAGCATCTAGTGTGGTACCTGTGACCGCTGGAGCCCCAGAGGACATGTGTTACAGTACTCTTTTAGCTTTGCAGTCCAAGGATGGCTTGAGTGTTTAAAAGCTCAATAGACCTTCAGCTTTTTCATGAAGGCAGAGAGTCAGTGTGACACTTTTCTGTATCACGAGCTTTGTCCAGCATACATGAAAAATCAGGTTGTATGAACCAAGTGAAGGATAGTAAATGCAGGGGATTTTATTGCCAGTGGAAGTGGCTCTCAGCAGGAAGGAGAGCTGGAAAGGGGACAGAGTGGGTAAGTATTCTTCCGCTGAAGTCTGGCTATCTCTGGCTGGACTCTTCTCCAAAGTCCTGCCATCAAGCCGTCCCTCTAAAGTCAAACTGCTTCTGTCTGACGTCAGACTGCAGTCTCTGACATGCAGCTGCTTCTCCTCTTCTCTTCTCTGCTGTCTGCCAGTGGAATCTGGGGTGTTTATGGAAACAGGATGGGGGGTGGGGAGGGCCAGTGTGGTTTTAGAAAAGGCAACATTTGAGCAGGAAAATAGGGCTTGAGCGTGGGGCTTAGCCAGGGACCCCACCCTTTTTCTTTATAGAATTTCTGTGCTTCCCATCCCTATCAGTCTCTACAGAATGTCCCAGAAATCTCCATAGTAGAGGATCATGATTACTCTGCTCCTGGCTTGTATTTTATTCTGCTATAGTTTAAGCATCTTTATGGATTTTATTTGACCCAGTTTTTGAATTGTCTTATGCTTCTGTAACCTCTTTCAACATCATTTTCTTGCAGTTCCATTTACAAAACAGTCCACTATTCTTTTAAGATTAAGAATTTTATCTGCTTGACCTCATCTTTATGTTTCTGATTCTTCTGGTGTATCAAAAAAGCTTACCTGTGGCTTAGAGATTTCATTTCCCTGATGTCTACTGGTGTCATCTATGACTTACTGGCATCTGATACTTATCTCTTTTCTTTTTTGGTAGAACGGATCTTCTAACCAAAGACGGAGATTTAATCCACAGTATCATAACAACAGGCTAAATGGGCCTGCCAAGTCGCAGGGCAGTGGGAATGAAGCCGATCCACTGGGGAAGGGCAACAACCGCCACGAACACAGAAGACAGCCACACAACGGCTTCCGGCCCAAAAACAAAGGTGGTGCCAGAAATCAAGAGGCCCCCTTGGGGACGAAGACCCCTGAGGCCCCGGCCCATTCTGAAAAACCCCGGCGAAGGCAGCACGCTGTAGACACCTCGGAGGCCAGGCCCTTCCGGGGTAGTGTTGGTAGGGTTTCACAGTGCAATCTCTGCCCTACGAGAATAGAAGTTTCCACAGATGCAGCAGTTCTCTCAGTCCCGGCTGTGACATTGGTGGCCTGAGCTAGGATGAAAAAAGAGCAGTTTTCACTCAGTTTTGGTTCCCTGCCCGAGGTGCTGACGCAATTCGCTGCCAAAAGAGAGTCAATCAGAATATACAAATCCTGTTTGGTTGTGTCTCCTCTCTTAATCATTTTTACTAATTCTAATAATCAGCTCTAGCTTGCTTCATAACTTTCATGGCTTTGCTTGATCTGTTGATGCTTTCTCTCATCAAGACTTTGCAGCATTTTAGCCAGGCAGTATTTACTCATTGTTAGGAATATCAAGATGTGGCTGAAGATCAGAGGCTCAGTTAGCAACCTGTGTTGTAGCAGTGATGTCAGTCCATTGATTGTCTTTAGAGAGTTAATGTTACAAAAAAGAATTCTTAATAATCAGACAAACATGATCTGCTGAGGACACATGCGCTTTTGTAGAATTTAACATCTGGTGTTTTTCTGAAAAAATATATATACATATATTGCTTTATTTGAAACAAATTAAAATATGCTGCATTTGACACCTCGCTAGTTTCTTTTATTGATTGATACCCACCTACTTGTTGAATGTACTTTTTAGTGCTTTCAAAAAAACTTTAGAGACTAGAGGTTGCAGTGCAAAGCTCTGAACAATAAATACTGTTTCTCTTGGGACATACTCTTTCAGAGAAAAAAAAAATGCCCTTTCAATTAGGTTACACACAAATAGATGGATATGCACCCTGATCATCTGAGACACACTATGTGGCAGTTGGGCAGTTGGAAACGTTCACTGCAAGTACTACAAACCTCAACTGAGCCTAGCTTAAAGAGTAAGAATTTATTGGTTCAGTGAGTGAAAAGTCAAATTGGTCCAGAGTTTCACTCTTGTCGCCCAGACTGGAGTGCAATGGCACAATCTTAGCTCACTGCAACCTCTCCCTCCTGGGTTCAAGCAATTCTTCTGCCTCAGTCTCCCAAGTAGCTGGGATTACAGGCATGCGCCACCACACCTGGCTAATTTTTGTATTATTAGTAGAGACAGGGTTTCACCATGTTGTCCAGGCTTGTCTCAAACTCCTGACCTCAGGAATCTGTGCACCTTGGCCTCCCAAAATGCTGAGATTACAAGCTTGAGCCACCGTACCCAGCCAGCTCCCAGCTCTTGATTATCTTAGCTCTCCATTCCTCCTTGGGTTGACATTGCATCCAGAATGGTGGCAAAGGGCCACCATGCTCTTAAGACTCAAGTATATTCCCCACACTGTCCAGAGTAGATAAGTTATCTAGTAGCCTCTACATGGAGCAAGTGTCTTTCTCAGAAATCCCAGCGAAGGTCTTACATACCATTGTTGGTAGGCCTGTCTCTTAAACCAATCATGGAAGGGGGAAGAGAAGTGAATGCAATGAACTAATTTACATAGACTAATCAGAGCCCACTTCTGGAGCTGGGGTGTGGCCAGCTTCCCAGAGTTCCTGAACTAGATGCAAAAGGGTACTTCTCAGGAAAGGAAAATGGATACTCCGTGGCCCAAACTCCAAATAGCCCCAGATCCCCTAACTTTGACTACAGGGCAGTCCAGTCTGGGCGCTGTTTCCATTGCACTCACATGTGTCCTACAGATTTGTTGGCTACTTGCAAGGGCAAATGCTTATTCTCAGCTCAACATTAACATTTTTTCTGGCAACCCAGGTTCACTGGTTCTCTTCCACAGAGCAGCCCTGAGCAGCTGAGCCTGCAAGCCACGCAAGCATCTGTTTCTTCTTTTGCCAAGTACAGGAGGATGTTTGCTCTCCCTGTAGAGAGCTTTCTGAGGTCTCTGGGGGTACCCAGAGATTTAATAGGAATTCTAAATGTTAAGTCACATTCCAGGAAGGAAGGAAAAGTTGTTCATTCAAATAAGAAAGATAAATGTTCAGCACTGTAGGCCCTGTTTACCCCATCTGAGGCCCTGAATTTATGTATCAAAAGACAGAAGGATTTTGCACAGGTTTTTATGTAGCAAGATTTTGCTCGCCACTGAAAAATGTCAGTGTAAATGTGGCCGCTTCAAAGATGAGTCAAGTAGTTCTTGGAACGGGGGAAAAAATGAAGTTGCCAGGTCAGGAGTGCACCTGCCTTTGTCAGAGTTGAACCCAACCGCTCTTAACCTTGACTCACTCCCTCAGGGTTAAAAAAGCCCAAACACATTCCTGAGCACACAGCAAACACTCCCATGTCACTGAAAAGAAACAAAAGAATGCTAAAAAGTGTTCAGACCTGATTATATTTTTTCCTATATTTTTTCCTTTTTCATCCTCTTCTTGAGACAGGATCTTGGCTCTATCACCTAGGCTAGATTGCATGATCATGGCTCACTACAACCTTGAACTCCTGGGCTCAAGCCATCTTCTCACCTCAGCCTCCCAAGTAGCTGGGACTACAGGTTTGCACCCCAACATCCCAGCTAATTTTGTTAATAGAAACGAGGCCTAACTGTGGTGCCCAGGCTGGTCTCAAATGCCTGATATCAAGCGATCTTCCTGCCTTGGCCTCCCAAAGTGTTAGAATTATAGGCATGTGCCACCTCACCTGGCTGATTTTTGCCTTTGTTATAGACCCTGGGCATGTGAGCATTTATTAATTTGCATTTTTGAAACAGTAATTTCAATAACAGTGTCAGGCCACTTAAACACCATATTACATATCTTCATCTGTCTGGCAGAACTATTGGTGTGATCCTGGAGATCTGAGTCCTATTCTGCCACTCTTTTAAAATGTTTTAAACTCTAAACTCTCTACTTGATGCACAGTAGTCAGAAAAATAGATTCTTCTCTCTTAAACATTTGCCTAGTAGAAGTTAAAATAGTTTAATATTCAGGAAGATTGAATAACTTCAAACTCACATTGTAGCATATAGATCTTCCACCAAGACTTCATCCTTGAAATCCACCCCTTCCTGTTGGGTTTCCAATTACATTCCAAATTTACATTTCTTTTGAGAATCTCTGCATACTCCAGCTCTGTCCTGTTGATCCTATTCTAGAAGTGCTTAATGCAGCAAGGCACAGAAAGTTAAACGCAAATTGCTGCAAAATTCATCCTCAGTGGAGGACTAGAAACAACAGACTCAGTTTAAAGCTCAATTCATAAGCAGTTCAATTCTGCTGGCATCAGAAAAAGAGATTCTAATTAAACATTCTTAGGGAAGGACATCAAATGAGGTTAATGGGAAACATTACCAGATTAAAAGTAGTTTTTTGCCAAAGTAACAGATTGGAAATTCTGACTCTCTGAAAGCCTTAATTTGAACCTCAAACTTAATTTCACCATGAAAAGTGGGGATCAAGGGCCTCCGCAGTTCTTTTCCTAGACCAGTTCAGTGCTCCTCAGCCCCACACAGGCACAGGTCCACAACCAGAAAGAGAGATGCCTGAATTCCAGGCTACCTTTGACAAGCTTTCTCCTTCCTTCCTTCCCTCCCTTTGCACGCTGCATCCCACACTGCCTGTTTAAAGCGCCCTCATGTGTCTACAGATGACAAAATGTTTATTTATTAACAGACATTCCAGTGACAGCATCCACTGACCTACATAAGGGCACCCTTTCTTGCCATACTTGTTTCAGAGGTCCTACCTAAAATTCAGGCATGGGTGGGCTTGGTCTCCAGATTGCCCCCAGGTACTGATAAATGAAGCAAAGGAAAAGAGTCAGTCACTTGGTCTTAAATTTCTTAAGCAAACTATAAAATAGCAAAAGACCCCACCCTCATATAAAAAAGGGAAAAAAGCAATTCACCTGACTAATACATTGTTCCAGCATTTCCTTGAAAGTACTGAGCTATCTCAATTGCTCTGATTTTGTGAGAAAATTAAGAAGAGTTGCTAAGTCCCGTTGCCGCTCTTGTTACTTAGCTAAGAATTTGAAGCATAATTTAAATACTGTTCTTTACAATCCATTATAAGGATTTAAAAAAAATTTTTTTTTTTTGAAATGGAGTCTCGCTCTGTTGCCCAGCTGGAGTGCAGTGGCGCAATCTCAGCTCACTGTAACTTCTG
The DNA here is from genome assembly GCF_030222135.1 of Aotus nancymaae. Classification (NCBI taxonomy): domain Eukaryota; kingdom Metazoa; phylum Chordata; class Mammalia; order Primates; family Aotidae; genus Aotus; species Aotus nancymaae. Next base: position 33,185,701 of record NW_026988419.1, on the reverse strand, counting down.
CCGCCCAGGTTCAAGTGATTTTCCTGCCTCAGCCTCCCAAGTATTTGGGAGGACTACAGGCTTGTGCCACCATGCCTGGATAATTTTTTGTATTTTTAGTAGGGATGGGGTTCACCGTATTAGCCAGGTTGGTCTCAATCTGACCTCATAATCCACCCACCTCGGCCTCCCAAAGTGCTGGGATTATAGGCGTGAGCCACCGCACCCAGCCTATTAAATGAATTCTAACAAAGTTTTCTGTTTATTCTTAGTTTCAAAGAACCAGGTCTCCAGTCCTGGGAGGCTGCTCAGCAGAGCCCAGTGTTTAATCTCATTATAGCAGCCCTGCAGGCAAAGGCTCTCCGGTCTGAATCCAGTCTTTCTATCTGAGAAACACATAATGCTGCTCTCATCACTCAAGGCTCTTACACATTAGTGATTAATTATCAGAAGCCCCTTTGTCTGAGAACTCTGTTTTTTCCCACAGCTCAGAGGAGCTTCTGTGGCTGCCACTAAGTTTCAGTTTCATAGGAAGAATTGCCACAAACAACTTTTACATAATAATAAGTACATTCTAAAGCAAATTTGGCTGAGAAATTATGTAGATTTCTGGCAAAAAAAAAAACCAAAACATTATTTCAGAAAAATGACTGTGACAATGGCCAAAGAACTTCTACAGAAAACAGCAATGTAGAAAGTGCTCCCTATAAAAACATATCTTTTTTTTTTTTTTCTGAGTTAGGGTTTTACTCTGTCGCCCAGGCTAGAGTGCAGTGGTGTAATCACAGCTCACTGCGGCCTCCACCTCCTGGGCTCAGGCTGGCGCCTCCCAAGTAGCTGAGACTAGAGACACATGCCTAAGTTTTGTACTGTTAGTAGAAATGGGGTTTCGCCATGCTGTCCAGGCTGGTCTTGAACTCCTGAGCTCAGGCAATCTGCCCACCTTGGCCTCCCAAAGTGCTGGGATTACAGGCTTGAACCACCACGCCCAGCCAGCTATCCTGCTTTTAACTTCAGATACTTAGATTTAAACTCGATTGAATTGTTCCTAGTCCTTTGAAAGAACACGCTTTCTGTAAATTAGCATCCTTGCGTAACAAGCCATCCAATAACACCATTACTCCTCTACCAACACCTGACATATGGTAGGTACTCAATAAACACTGATTAGAAGAGAGAGAAGCTATGAATAGGTGACCAACTCCAATACCTCCAGAAAATTCTGGAGTCTAAATGGCTTGTGCAGAGTAACCCAGTAAAACAATCCTAGAGAAAATACGAGGAGAGAGCAGAGAAGCTGAAGTAACCGACCCTCAAGGCCACCTGTCTGGATTCGAGCCCTGTCTCCACCACTTTCCAGCTGTGTAAACCTGGGCACATTTCTAAACATATCCTTACCTTGCTTTCTCCATGGGTGAATGGGGCAGGTAACTGGAGTTACCTCACAGAGTTGTTATGAGGATTGAATAGTTAATATTTGAAAAGCATTTGGAATAATGCCTGGCACTTTATATGGATTCCAGGCATATAAACCACAGAGTAAGTTGCTAGAGAAGCTATCAATGTATATGGGGAAGATAGATCAACAGAAATAACTAGTAACAGCAGATTATCTACTAAGGGGTAAGAACTCTAAAGACAATAGGAATAGCTGATACAGGGACTAGTCACTACGAGAAGCAAAACAGAGTACCCAAGACAAGAACAAGCTTGAAAGAGTCCCCCCTCCAACCACCACCACCAAGGCTGGCATTTGGCCTTGGAGAGGGTGTGGCTGTGGCCACTGGAGGACAGAGCAGCTCGCTGAGGTGTTGCAAGCTGGGACTGGCAAGCTGGAAGCCACTCAGATTCACCAGGAGTCCACCCGCAGGGGTGCCATTAAACTTGCTGGGACTCCAGCTAGAACACCAGCATCACTCACCTGGAAGCCCCACACAGGGGTGTTGTTGAATTGTCTGTGGAGCCAGCAGGAAGGCCCACCCAACAGAAGCTGCTAAGGGTGAAAGCCATTGGATATCCCACACTGGGACTAAGCACTGCAGCAGTGAGAACCAGGATGCACCCGGAACCAGGAAGGAAAGGGCCCTTCTGCAGCGTCTCACCAGTGACAAAGCTTTACATCATGCCAGCTGGTGAGAGAAAAGTGTTTACAGGGTCCAGCTCTAGTATCACAAGCGGCACAAGAAAGGGGGGATTTGAAAGCCAGAGGCAATGAGTTGATACCAGAACATCCTTAGAAAGCACTATCAGAGTGTTTGATCAGGCCAGGCGTGGTGGCTCATACCTGTAATCATAGCACTTTGGGAGGCCGAGGCAGGCAGATCACCTGAGGTTAGGAGTTCAAGATCAGCCTGGCCAGCATGGCGAAACCCCATCTCCACTAAAAATACAAAAAATTAGCTGGGCATGATGTTGACCCCAAGTAATCCCAGCTACTCAGGAGGCTGACGCAGGAGAATCACTTGAACCAAGGAGGTGGAGGTTGCAGTGAACCGAGATCACACCACTGCACTCCAGCCTGGGTGACAGAGTAAGACTCTGTCTCAAAAAATTTAAAAAAAAAAAAAAAGAACGTTTAATCAATAGAATAAATAGCTGTGCAACATACAGAAGACTTTAATCCTTTCTAGCTCATCTCTGGGAATTGGAATAGCAGGCTCCTGTAAGAGGAGACCTAGTGTGCTTAGGGGCCTGGACTCTGGAGTAAGATGATGGAGCAGGAGCGACCGCGAACATACCTCTAGAACACCGAACTGGGAAGGAAGTACCTTTTTATTTGGCTGGGAGTCTCGGCAGACTAGCGTCTCAAGAACTGAGCTCCCCAACTAGAAAATCCTGGCCTCTTTTAAAAGCTCACAATCTTAGAGGGTACATGTGAGAGGGTCGTGATTGATGAGGTAAGCAAGGGGTACGTGACTTTGGGGACGGGGAGGGTGTCTAATTGTGATTAAGCGAGAACAATGCCTTCCGGGGAAGATTCCTCCATACCATGCCTGTGATCTGTAGATAGGGTAGGAACTATGGTGGGGGGTTTGATCTTTAACCTACAGGTCCAGCTAGTGGCACTGGTTTTGTCTCCTCCACTGACCTTATGCCTTCTATTTTCAACTTTTACTTCTCCTTTTGAAATGCAATGCTAAGGGGAAGTGGTCTTAGAAGCTTAAGAGGAAGGGGCCTCCTTCCTCACCGACATAGATGTGAATATTAGCTTTGCTTTCTGCTAGCAGCAAGGCAGCTCAACTAACCCATCTGTGCTTCGGTTTCTCCATCTGTAAAGTAGGGATGATAATAATACCCACCTACATCGTAGAGTTAGTGTATTGAATAAGTTCATAAACAATTAGAAGACTACATCTTAGCTTTTATTAGGTAGTCGCTTGGTCAGAACAGCAAACGAAAATATTTCAAATATTATACCAAAAGCAGATGTGTAATCGGGAGCTTAAAGGATGGATTTTTTAAATCATCAAGCCCAAGACATCCTTCCTTTGGTATCGTCCTCCCACTCAATTCCCATGGCTCTACTCCTGCCTGTGATTGATGATGTTTTCTTACTGATCCACAGCCCCCAATTAGGAAAGGCGGTTAATTTGCTCAAGTTAAATCACCCAATTAGAGCAATGGTTCTCAACTGGGGATAATCAACACACGCTCCCCAACCCCTGGAGACATTTGGAAAAGTCTGGAGATATTTTTGATTGTCACGACTGGGGCAGGAATGCTAGCCAGGGATGCTGCTAAACATCCTATAGTGCACAGTATAATCCTAACAATAAAGAATTATTTTGTCCAAAATGTCAATAAAGTCACTGTTGAGAAACCCTGATCTAGAGTGGACAGGGATTTGGAGAAAGGGGACAGAAGTTGAGTAGATGAGCCAGGACATAATTCCTTGATTACTCCAGTTATGCTGGGTTCTTTGCTGGTTCAGCCTCAGTGGCCAACTCCAGACTGACCCATAGCTGGATCTAAATGTACAATTTCAAAGGTCCATGGGCTACTAGTGTCATCTACATAGAAACTGAATCCCCAGGTCTTCCACATCAAGAAATTAGGGGATAGATTCTTGAAAGAGCTGCTATTGAAACAAAACTATTCAAATTTTTAAGAAATCTTAGCAGAAGGTAGTTTGGCTTTTCCCATCATTAGCAAATATGCTACCTTTTTCTTTCCATGACATGCTCTCTGTGTGAAACAAGTTTCTCTTCTAAGCCCCAGGCCCCCCCAGTTCATACCTGGAGCTCAGCAGAACTTTACTAAGGCAATGAGGGTTTGGGGGTAGAAGAAGTAAATGAAAAGCGTGAGAAACAACATTATAAAATGAAAATAAACAAGCCGTTAAATAAACAAGCAGGGTAGAATACTGACTGACAGTTACTATAAAATTCTATTGGTCTTAGCCACAGCCTACATCAGAAGCCATTTAGCTAGCAAATATAAAATGTGTATGGGATGTCTGAGGCAACACATGTGAACAAAGAAAAATTAGCTCTTCTCTAACAATGTAAACCATGTGTCTTTTATGAGGCTGACAGGAATATAAGCGAAAATGGCCGCTTTGAGACTGCACCACCAACCAGATTGAAATATGAAATTCTGGAAACAGCTGGAAAGCAATTTTTTTTCCTGTTAGCAATTTACGATGTTTCTGTTTTTGGCTGTCCTACATGCTTGAAACCCTGCATGCTTACTGCCAGCCTCAACAAAGAACAACTCATCCACCCTGACTGAGGAATCAGCAACCGTTGACAGTTTTCAAGGGAGAGTTTCCGCATAGGGGAAAGACAGAATTTTTCATAATTAAAAAGTTCCTGGTTAACTTTCAAATACACACGTGTAAGTCATTTGAAAATACTTTTCATCTGCTATAGTAGAAGCTCTTTCCTTATGTTTTTCCAAGTTCATAATTTTTGTTCAGTCTCCAACCAACATCCTGCCAAACACAGATCAAAGCTATTCAAAGGGCCTACAGGTGTAAGACAGCCCTATCTAAGGTGATCTCATACTCAGAGAAATGTCAGCATTCTTCCCTTTACCAAACAACTTGCCACCACAGGTCTTATGCACATTCAAAATGCTATTAAATCGAAAGTTTTCTATGAACGATTTCTCAGATAAAGCCAAACATGGTTGTATGTTAATTCCTGTGGTAAAAGTCAAGGTACAGCTGGTCAGTCATTATACATGTATACATGGACTGGAAAGTGAGTCAACAATTTTTTTTAATGTTAGCACTTGCAAAGGAAGCAATGGGATTCAGTCTGAATGAAAAAGAACTTACATCAGCATAGGAAATGCACTGAATTTATGAGAGAGGCCAGACTTCTGCTTTCCTCTCTGGAAAGTCAGGAAGCAACAGCCACAGACCTCTCTGGGATCTAGTGATGCATGTCTCTAAATTACTTTAAACGACTTGACAAGTTATGTAACTGCTATGGTCATTACTAATAGTAATTGTGGTCATTAGGAATATTCACTGTATCAAGGAACTTTCAAAAGCACCGCCTTTGTTCTCCTGACACTATAAACTCTGCAAGATCAAAAAGCAGTTTCCACATGCCCTGAAGATTGCTATCAGACACATTTTCTAAAATAATCTGGGGACAGGAGGTGGCCCTCAACTGTTCAGAAATTTATTAAAGGCCTATTGTATACCAGACACTACAGGGACAGAAAGGACAGTCCCTGTTTAGTAGGAGACAGACACATAATATAGTAGCTTACCGCCCAAAAACTTCAAATATTGAGGAAATTCACCCTTTTACATTTATGTTCTCCCTCTAGCTTTTCAGTGATGCTGTGTAGTTCTGCAGAAATCAGATAATGGGGCTAAAATGTGTGCATTCACTATTGTATAGCCTTAACTTTTCTGAAACTCGTTTTCTTGGTCTTTAATCTCAACACTTTGGGAGACCAAGGCGGGAGGATGGCTTGAGTCCAAGAGTTTGAGACCACCCTGGGCAACACAGCCAGGTGTGGAGTGCATGCCTACAGTCCCAGCTACTTGGGAGGCTGAGGCAGGAGGATTGCTTAAGTTGGAGGCTGCAGTGATCCAAGATCATACCACTGCATTCTAGCCTAGGCGACAAAGACCCTGTCACTATAAAAATTAAAAATTTGAAAACATTGTAAAAAGCAATGAAAATCACATATGTGAAAATACTTTTTAAATTCTAATATAAGGCATTATTAACAAAACAAATCCTTCATTAGGTCCCCATTGCCAGCCTTAGGCTCTCCATGATACAACTAACCAGTTTTAATTGGGGCAAACCTGTTTTCAACACAGAATATGTGAAAGAGTATAGTCACTTACCTTTTTTAAATGTATGAACAATACTTATTCTACTTGTCATTAAGTCTTTCTTTTTTTTTTTTTTTTTTTTTGACGGAGTTTCACTCTGTCACCTGGCTACCAGGCTGGAATGCAGTGGTACAATCTCAGCTCACTGCAACCTCCGCCTTCCGGGTTCAAGCGATTCTCCTGCCTCAGCATCCCGAGTAGCTCGACCATGGATGTACACCACCACAGCCAGCTAATTTTTGTGTTTTTAGTAGAGATGGGGTTTCACCATGTTAGCCAGATGGTCTCGATTTCTTGACCTTGTGATCCACCAGCCTCGGCCTCCCAAAGTGTTGGGATTACAGGCGTGAGCCACCACACCCGACCCATATTAAGTATTTCTATGTGTCTCTTGATCCAACTGTGTAAATCTACTTCTCAAATCACTATAAAGCTTTTTTTCCCCCCCCAGGAAGAGCAATGGGTTATGATGAATTACCAACTCTTTCAGGGTTTGCACAGTCTGGTATTAAGAAAAATATTTTTCCATGCAAAGTGAGGCTAGCCCCCAGGGAACCACACCCAAATAATGTTTGTTACTTAAGCATGCTGAATTTGACTTTGACTCCTGATACCCATGAGGGGCCATCTGCCCCTTTCCTACCACAGCTGCCCCGGCCTTCAGTAGTTATCCAAAGTCACTCCTCTTTCAAAGACTCAGTGTACTGAATGGATTTCCCTTAAACTACTTGATGCAAGGAGGATGTCAACAGAATCACCCATGATTGATCGTCAACATATTTCCTGTCCAGCAACTCAAAATGTCCTAAATCAAGCAATACTAATGCCCAGACTGGTTCTGAAAATTCACTATGGTCTCTGATTTCCAGAATGCCTGGATTCTCTATAATAGCATTTTCAAAAGTGACTGAATAATTTATACATTCCACAGGACAATGCCATTATGGATCTTCAGTTAAATAATCACTTTTTCTAGTGAAGTAAGCAACCTATCTAAAAAGTTGCTAGTAGATGGAAAGTTATCCAAAATTATATATTTCATACTTTATCTGGACAAGAAAGCAATTTTGTAAGTGAAAACAGACAACCTAAATAAACTAATAAGTTTTCAAACTACTAAAGGGCTCCATGGCTTTAAAAAGTACAGACACAGAAAATGCCACTTCTTATGTAAAAGTTTTATTTTTGTAAAAAGTAATGTTTGAGTATACTTACTTTACTCTTTCAAAGCAGTACAAGTACAATGATAAGCATTTGAGTAAAAAGTACCCTGCTTTATGAGCTTTTTTTTAACACAGTGAAGGCATACATACTCTCACTAAAAGTAGAAATACGTAATCCAATTACAAAACATAACATTTAATAAACACAACTGAATAGTCATGAAAAAATAGAGGCTTAATCAAAATATTCTGTTAAAAAATATTAAATTCAAGTTATATGGAAATTTTATGCATAAAAATTATATTGTATAATCAGAATGAATCTTCAGTGGTCATTTCTGAAAAACAAATATTAACTTTAGTTAGAAGTTAAACTTTTAACTTCTCTTTTTCAAAGTACTTTCAAAACTTCACTATTCAAATTAAAATGGGATATTTTAACAATTTACTTCAAAGATATATTATATAATTCTTATCCAAAGAGATCTTTGGATATAAATAAATCTTTGGTGTTTATAAATAAATCTACTCAAAGATATATTATATAATTCTTATCCAAAGAGATCTTGTGGTGTTTATAAATAAATCTACTAACAGAAAAGAGTAAGAAAAGCCAATCTAGGAAAGAAAATAGTTCAATTACACGAGAGTCAAAGTGTGAATTCAATGCATGGGTTTTTTTCCTCCCCACCATTTCTTTTCATGTTGTCTTTGGAGACAGAGTAATTTGTAGGCAGCTCACCTTGATCTACATTTTCTCTCTCTATCTCTCTCATCTGTGATCTAGTACAGGGACGCACTAATATCACCCCCTCCATTTTGTGGGACAGGAATACCTAAGGCCAAACCTCATGCCCACCCTCGGGTTCCAACAAGTAACGTTTATTTCAGCAACAAAGTAGACCTCTCTAGAGATTATTTTGTTGTACTGTCTTGTTGCCTTAATACGAATTAGTCATTAAAAAATAAATTAAAAACCTGAAATTCAAACTGTCCATAGACAAATAATCATTTAAAAGTTGGGAAAATGAGAAATGGAAACTTAACCACTGAAAGTCTCCCGTCCTCTATTCTTAGTTCACACAATTCCAGGACTAGAATCCTAAATATAAACCAAGTTTCCCCTATACTGCATTAAGAAAGTGTCACTTCTTTGCATCAGATGGGTTGAAAGCTTTGGAAGAGGAATGGGAAATTTCAAGTCCACCACTTCTATCAATTTGTCTTGTCCTTCCTGTTCTCAGTCTGCACTCCCAAAGCACAGGCAGTTTCGCTGGGAAGTGGCTCAGGGGAGTTGGCTTGCTTCACAGCCGCCATGGGGGTGGGCAGGGAAAGGGCAGTGACACAGAGCGGAGTCCTGTTCAGTTTTATCACCCGCTGGTGTGTAGGCTTCTTGTAGGAGAGTAACACCTTAGCTGGAGGTAAGTGCATGCCTCCATTTTCGGTGCTCATAGCCCCAGGAGAAGCCTGAGGATGCCCAGTGGCCCCCGTGCCCGCCAGGGCCATGGCTCTGGAAGGCGCAGAGCGCTGAGCTGCCTTTCCGCGGCTACCACTTTGAAACCGGTTTGCTATCGCCCCCGCTGACGTCTGGATGGCACTGGCTGGAGACACCGCGATTGAGGCTGAGTTCTTGACTTTAATTTGGGTACTTACGGAAGGGCCCAAAAATCTAACTGGCTTAGGACTAGTCTTACAGTTCACACCTTCTTCCTCTTCGTTGAACGTTGTCAGTCGCCTAGAAATACAGAAGTGTGTCATTTTCTCCAGGTACAGTTTTAGTAATTCTTAAAAACATCTCCAAAGATTACCTTCAGCATTCACAAAAAGGTTTTGGTCAAGAATTAAAGAGTCAAGAGGTTTATGGGCACCTACCTCATGTCTCATCTCCCACCAAGGTCAGTATGTGAATAAGCAAGTTTACAAAAGATTGGTCTCGATTTGAATACAAATTATGTAAAATCACATATAATACTAATACCAGCTAATTAAAATTGGCATGTTACATGAGAATTATACAATATATCACCCTGTTCCCAAGTATCATGATGTGACCTAGAGGATAACCAGAAATATCACAACTTGTTTTTCCCAGAACTGCAGTTTAAAGAGATTTAGTGAAGAAAAAAAGATTTCACAATCTAATAAATATGAGAACTATGCTTGATATAGTTTGGATGCGTGTCTCCTCCAAAGCTCATGTTGAAATGTGATCCCCAATGTTGGAGGTGGCACCTGGCAGAGGTGTTTAGGCCATGGAGGAGGATCCCTCATGAATGGCTTAGTGCCCTCTCCATGTTAATGAGTGAGTTCTCACTCTATTCGTTCACATGGGAGCTGGCTGTTGAAAAGCCTGGCACCTCTTGCTGTCTCTCGCCATGTGACACACCTACTTCCCTTCACCTTCTGCCATGAGTGTAAGCTTCCTGTGGTCTCACTGGAAGCATATGCTGGCTCCAAGCTTCTTGTACAGACTGCAGAACCATGAGTCAAAATAAACCTCTTTTCTTTATAAATTACCCAGACTGATATTCCCGTATAGCAATGCAAAACTGACTGACTAATACACTGCTGCATATTTTTTCCTCCTCTTGAAGCGTTAAAATCCATGTTAACATATTAAAGATTATAAAAGGCCTATACTAAAGATATCTGTATTTCCCAATCATTCTATAATGAAACCTTTGATGACCAGTAAAATTTGCATTCTTTGGAACTCATTTTGAGGACTGCTAGAATAGTTGTGGACAAACCTTCAAAGACTCCAGAACTGAGTTTACCATTCATTATAAAAAGCCTACAGGGGGAACATTTTTTAAATGACCTTAAAACTGTCAAACAAACAATCATTGTCAAAACCTTGCCTGCTCCTTCAACTTCACTTCCTGAGGAGCACCCCCAGCATTAAGGGTGACTGCAATCCTCTCTTGGATATGCAAGTCCGCATAGCATCAGTGTGTCATTAGAGGTGATTACAACTTAGTGAACTCCCATTCTTGGAAATGGGATAATAATAACATGGTTATTTGAAAATTGCCATCTGTAGCAAAGAATGCAAATATAATATATCCAACCCTAAAACCCTACTGAACATTTTCCCTGGTGACCAGATGGCTCCGTGGGACCTTACAAGTGCTTCTCAGTCATCATCTTCTTTATCCTGTTGATGCATCAAAAATGATGTTTTGTAAATTTATATGTTAAGATGACTAGCACAGAGGAGCGCCTCCATAAACCACTCCTGCCTGCTTTGTTTTCCACATCTTCCACCAGACTCCACACTGAGGTTTCTCAACCTTGGCACTATTACCATTTTGGTCACATAATTCTTTGTTCTGGGGACTGCCCTGTGCACTGTAGGATATTTAGCAGCATCCTTGGCCTCTACCTTCTAAATGCCAGCAGCAACTCCCACCCGACAGTATGTCAACTAAAAATGTTGCCAAACAGTGTCAAATATCCCCTGGGAGGCAAAATCGCCCCTCATTGAGAACCACTGCTCTTGACTCAAAAAATATTTGCTAACTGTAGGCTCAAAAGGCAAAATAAGGCTGGGCATGGTGGCTCATGCCTGTAATCCCAGCACTTTGGGAGGCCGAGGTGGGCGGATCACGAGGTCAGGAGTTCTAAGACCAGAATGGCCAACATGGTGAAACCCCATCTCTACTAAAAAACACAAAAATTAGCTGGGCATGGTGGCTCATGCCTGTAATCCCCACTACTTGGGAAGCTGAGGTAGAATTGCTTGAACTGGGACCCAGGAGGCGGAGATTGCAGTGAGCCAAGATCATGCCACTGCACTCCAGCCTGGGCTACAGAGCGAGACTCCATCTCAAAAAAAAAAAAAAGCAAAATAAATAATGATAATAAAATTATGGCTTTTAAGAAATAAGATCTGTTTTGATCCAAGTGACGGTTAACTACTAAAAACTGAATAAGCATCTCTGCATTACAGTGAAAGACCCAGAGGGCAAATGTAATAAAGTAGTCTGAAATTCCATAGGGTATTCAATTAAATTGTAGAACAGGTGATCAAGAAATCGGAAGATCTGAAGGTCATGAATAAAACCCAGACACTGTAAAAAAAAAATGTGATTTTAAATGTATTTAAAAACGCAGTGAAAGAAACAGCTGTGGAGTGAATTTAATGCTAATAATTTCATGGAACATAGGAAAATACCATTAAATAAAAGTGCTATTTGTGGCAATAGGAAAAAGGAACTCAGAATAAGCCAGTAGAAATTTTAAGTATTAAGTCTAAATAGATTTCTTTTTTTTTTACTATTGCCAATAAAGCCTGGGATTTCACTTCTGTGGGGCAAAAATACTTATCACAGCATTCCCACTGTGTCCACTAATATTTTTAGAATCACACTCTCTCAATAAGAACATGTTACACATGCCATTTACGAAGAATTATTCCCACTTTTTATAAAGTTTTGGTAACTTCCTATTTCTCAAGATCTATATTTTGATGGTAAGACAGAATATTCCTACAGGTGATTAATAAACTTAGTAAGGTCAAGAATTATTATTCATTTCCTCTTCACAATGGCAGTAAAAATGTCAGTTAGTGATTAAAAAAGCAAAACAAATAATCAACACAGCATAGATAACCTCTTTCGAACTGGAGCCATGTGACGCAGGCTTCCAAGTAAAGGCTGTTCTTCTAGAGTCCAACACTCTACCAGCTCATGAGGCACCCGCCAGTAGCTAACACCTGGAAGGTAGAAAGTCATAATTAAGACAGCCACCATCCACTGCAAAATGCTGAGCAACACTGTTTCACTTAAGACCTGCCAGAGTCTGAGGTTCATGCCTCCCGCTTGGCAAAGGGAGGTGTGCACAACATGACAGGAAGTGCTCACATGAGAAGCTAGGGCCAGGGAGCAACACAGCTCACAACCTGGGTCAGGAAGAGCTGGCCACCAGCTTTGCCACTAATTAGCTGACAAGATTCAGCACGTTATTATGCACACTCAGGGCAGCTGAGAGTGAGGGCTCAGGCTCCAGCCAAGCCTGTCTGGGTCTGAATCTACATCTCTCACTCATCAATCATGTCATCTTGGGAAAGTTACTTTTCTGGGCCTGAATTTTCTCAGCTATGAAATGATGACAATAATAGTATGTACCTTGAAGAACCATTGTGATGATTTAAATGACTTAATAAATGCAAAGTGCTTAGAACTGGGTCTAGCATGGACTAAGCACTCAAAAAATGTCAAGTACCTTTATTTCCACTCGTAGTGATAAGGAGTAGCATAAGTATTGTATAGGGGGTGGGTTGTAACACTTGCCCTGTCTACTTCACTGGGTTGCTTTGACATCAAATCAGGGGTACTCTGTGAACCACTCTGAAAATGGCAACCACTGTACAAATATGAGGTATCACCACCCTATAAGCACCTTTTCCAACAAGAATCTGAGCTAGTGAATTAGGCAAAAATGCCATTCAAATGCATTTTAATTTTTAAATCTGTTTTTGATTAAAAGCTGAAAAATGTATTCTTGAAGCCTCAAAAACATTATGCTAAGTGAAAAACACCAAACACAATAGGTCACATACTGTATCATTCCATTTGTAGAGATATCAAGAGTAGGTAAATCCATTAAGACAGAAAGCAGACTGCTGGTTGCCAGGGGCTGTGGGAGACAGTGGAGTGGGGAGTGACTCCTTAATGGGGATGGAGATTCCTTTTGGGGTAATAACATATTTAGAACTGGATAGAGGTAATGATTGCACAACATTGTGAATGTAGTAAATAACACTGAAATGTATGCTTTAGTTATTGTTATGTGAATTTCATCTCAAATTTTTTTAAAAAAGAAGCATATATACACATAAAAAAAGCTCAAAGAATCATGTTGAATAAAAATTGTTTAGAGTAATCTTAAAAGTTCCAATAATGGATTTGGTGTTGTCTTCTTATTAAAGTTCTGATAATAATTACCAATTTAGCAAGCTGGGCATATAAATCGTTATAATAATAGAAATGTCTGATACTCAAATAACTCTATGATCCTCATTTTAAAATAATTAACTTTCTGGAACTGCTTGATCACACTCCAGAACCTATATATACTATAAAAACATTACCAAATCTGGTCCATTAAGTTTGCCTTTTTTAAAAGTCAAATGTATTAAGATATAATTTACATAAAAAAAAATTCACCCTTTTCAGGTACACAGTTAAATGAGTTTTGACAAATGGATATAGTTATGTACACACAGTCATAATCAAGATGTAGAACACCTTCTATCACCCCAAAAGAGCATACCCCTTTGCAATCAATGTCCCCTCCATCCTTAGTTTTGCCTTTTCTGAAATGTCATATAAATGGGATCATACAAAATGCAACCTTTTGTGTCTGGCTTCTTTAGCATGATGCTTTAAGATTCATCCATGTTGCTGTATGTAGCAATGATCATTTCTTTTATCGGTGAGTAGTATTCCACTATATGGATACACCATAATTTGTTTAAAAACTTTCTCTTTTTCCTGCCTATAAAGTAATTCACATCCCTTGTACAAAACCTGGAAAATATAGCAAAGTAGTATATAGGGGAATCAAAGTCACTCCTAATCAGAAGACCAGGAATCGTTGGCTCAAGACAGACTAATATATTTCATTCCAGTCTTTTTTCTAGTCATATGATACACTTTACATTTATTTCCTGCTTTTTATCATTTCTTATTTTATCACGGGCATTCATCTATGCAAAAAGTTATTTAAAATAACTTTAATAGCTTTATTATATTCCATCCTGAGGATATGCCAAAATATAGTTAACCTTCAATCATTAGACATTTAAAGTGTTTTTATTTTGTCCCTATTATGAATAATGCCAGAGAACATTTCTGTTCCTAAGTCTGTCTGCGTTTATGTCTTTAAGATAGATTCCAAAAAGTAGAATTACTGGGTCAGAGAATACGAAGAATTTTGATGCTACTGATGTGACCTAACAAGTTATTTTCTAAAAGTTATATCAATTTTCACTCCTACCAGAAATGAATGAGAGATCTTTACTCATCTGATATATAAAAAATTATTTTTATTAAATATATGTTTCATTGATAAGGAATGAAATTGAGCCTCCTGTCACATGTTTATTTCCTTTTCTGGTCATGAACCTTGTAATTTTTTTTATAGTAGTGGTTGACTTTCTAATCAATTTTAATAAACCTTCTCTCTATTAAGGATATACTTTGTCCAGTCAATGCAACATTATTTATCCTAGTTTTTCATTAGTCTTTAAATTTTATTTATGATTTTTAATGTTTTTTGTTTTAATATTTATGCCTAGCATTCTATTATTGGAACGCTAAGCATGTGGGAGTTATTTACATCCTACTGCTCAAGGTCATTGCCAAGGTCTGATTGCAAAAATTCAAAAAATTGCAACCTCAGGCATAAATGGATTAAGAGACAGGGTCTTGCTATGTCACCCCGGGTAGAGTACAGAGCGCTACCATAGCTCAGTATAGCCTCAAACCCCTGACCACAAGTGACCCTCCTGCCTCAACCTCCCAACGTGCTACAACTTTAAATGTGAGCCAACATGCCCAGCAATTTTTTGTTTTAAAGTTCCTAATACTTTAGATGTTATGTAACCAACTATATTAATCTTTGTCTTTATGATTTCTAAGCTTTTAATGTCTTTCCCTATTAGGAAATAAATTATTTTCTGACATTTTCTCTTCGCTTACTAGTTTCTTTTTTCTTTCATAAATCCATCTGAAACTATTTTGATAAATTATATGAGGTTAAAGTTTTGGTTTTCCTCCCAAGCATATTCCTAAACTACTTATTAAAATACTGACATTTAATACTTTTTTATATATACTTTAAGTCCTGTGATACATGTGCAGAATGTGCAGGTTTGTAAAATGTGCAGAACGTGCCGTGGTGGTTTGCTGCATCCATCACTCCATCATCTACATTAGGTATTTCTCCTAATGCTATCCCTCCCCTAACTCCACCCCCTGCTATCCCTCCCCTAGCCCCCCACCCCCTGAACAGGCCCTGGTGTATGATGTTCCCCTCCGTATGTCCATGTGTTTTGATTGTTCAACACCCACTATGAGTGAGAACACGCAGTGTTTGGTTTTTGTTCTTATGTCACTTTGCTGAGAATGATGATTTCCAGGTTTCACATAGTATTTTCACTAATTTTACTGGTGTTTACCCTTCATCTCTGCTCTATTCTTATACCAGAAGCATATGCTTTTTATTACTATAGGTCTATAGCATGTTTTACTATCAAATAGAGATAGGCTCATCCCCCTAATTACTTCTACTCCCCAAAATGTTATTGGCTATTTTACCTATTTATTCTTTCAGAGGAATTTTAGAATCATTTCCTCAAGATTCCAAACAAGTTCCATTGCTATTTTGATAGACCTATAATTTAATCTGAGAAGAACTGACATCTTTCTAATATTCATATTTCCCACTCAGGATCATGGTACATCTCACCATTATCTTCATGTCTTCTTTTTTATGGATGGATGGATGGATAAATACATTTTAGCAGTTTTCTTCAGAAAAGACCTAAGTATTTCTTGGGTAGTCCCGAGGATAGTCCTAGTTATTTTATGTTCTGCTTATTGATATAGTGAATGGGATTTTCCCTTATAATTTTTAACTGATTTATCATAGGTAAGCTGCTGATTCTGTATACTTACATTGTATCCAACTAGTTTAACCTACTAAATTTAGCACTTAGAATACTCTCAGTTGATTCTTTGGGGTTTTCTAAAAAGACACTGTCTATAAATAACAATGACTCTGTCTTCTCCTTTCCAATAGTTTTTTCTATTACTTCTGTTTCTTATCTTACGGATTTTCACAGGCCTTCCAGAACTTTGTTAAATCACAATGATGCCTCATTACATGATTTGAAAATGGATAAAATCAGTCACATACTTTGTAAAAGGTATTGATCCCAGTTTTCTACTTCAGCTTTCTTTCTTTCTTTTTTTTTTTTTTTAAGAACGGAGTCTTGCTAGGTAGCCAGGCTAGAGTGCAGTGGTGCAATCTTAGCTCACTGCAACCTCCACCTCGCAGGGTTAAGCAATTCTCCTGCCTCAGCCTCCTGAATAGGTGGGACTATAGGGGTGCACCACCACGCTCAGCTGATTTTTGTATTTTTAGTAGAGACAGGGTTTCACCATGTTGGCCAGGATGGTCTCAATCTCTCAACTTCATGATCTGCCTGCCCCGGCCTCCCAAAGTTCTGGAATTACAGGTGTGAGCCACCGCACCCAGCCCTGCTTCAGTTTTCTAAGTCAGTGGCCTCCTGGACATCTTGCCATTCCAGAGGCACAGAGACACAGAGAACACCATGGAGTTTGGTCTCCAACTTGAGTATAACTGTCTCAAAGCAAATTAAATATAAAGTAGTAAGCTTAAAGATGTCATCCTGCCTGCTCGAGGGTATGACTGGAAAGGAAAAAGGAGGGAAAGTGAGGGGGGCAAAGTTGAGGAAAGGAAGAAGGACTGAGCTGGCATCACATCTGAAGTAAGAAGAGCTGATATAGTGTTTTGTTTTGTTTTGTTCTGTTTTGAGACGGAGTTTTGCTCTTCTTGCCCAGGCTGGAGTGCAATGGCACAATCTCAGCTTACTGCAACCTCCGCCTCCCAAGTTCAAGCCATTCTCCCACCTCAGCCTTTCAAGTAGCTGGGATCACAGGCATGTGCCACTATGCCTGGCTAAGTTTTTGTATTTAGTAGAGATGGGGTTTCACCATCTTGGTCATGCTGGTCTCAAACTCCTGACCTCAGGTGATGCACCTGCCTCAGCCTCCCAAAGTACTGGAATTATAGGCATAAGCCACCATGTACAGCCGATGCAGTTTTTAAAAGCCTCTTCCTCTCCTTTTATGTCTCGCTCTGTCACCCAAGCTGGAGTGCAGTGGTGTGATTATAGCTCACTGTACCCTCAAACTCCTGGGATCAGGCAATCCTCCTGCCTCAGCCTCCCAAGTAGCTGGGACAAGAGGTGCATGACACCAGGCCCAGTTCTTTTATCCATTATGTAACTGGCAGTCAGTCTTTACTAGCTTTTAGGATTATTTGAGGAAGGAATATGTCTTTGGATCCAATTTTAGCACTTGCTATCATACTTTGCACCTAACAGACACTCAATACATGGTTATTAATTAAGAAAAAAAATGCTTAGGCATAGAACAGAACACATAACCTTCTGTGATCCTTATGAAAGTGTCAGAGCCCTTCTGAGACTCAGTTCCTCATCTATAAAAATAGGAATGGTGCCGGGCACAGTGGCTCACACCTGTAATCCTAGCACTTCCTCATGAGGAAGGCAGATCATGAGGTCAAGAGATCAAGACCATCCAGGCCAACATAGTGAAACCCCGTATCTACCAAAAATACAAAAATTAGCTGGGTGTGATGGTGCACGCCTGTGGTCCCAGCTACTTGAAAGGCTGAGGCAGGAGAATTGCTTTAACCCAGGAGGCGGAGGTTGCAGTGAGCTAAGATCACAACACTGCACTCCAGCCTGTTGACAGAGCAAGACTCCATCTCCAAAAATAAAAATTAAAAAATTAAAAAAATAAAATAGGAATGATAAGTAGCATACAGGATTTTGTTAGGACTTAGAGATACTAAATGTAAACTACTTATCAGGGGATATCAAACAGCATTATTATTATCAACTCTCGCTCTGTAGTTTGATAAAAATGATCAGTTTTCAAAGTGTACATTTAAGATTATTGTAATTATTTTATAAGGGCTCTTTAGACATATTCCCCAGTATTATTTTCTCTCCATTTCCTTGATTTCATATTTTATGCTTAATTTGAAGTATTTTTACAATGCACAGTGGGTACTAAATGAACTCTTAATTAAATTAAATAAGCATAACTAACAGAAGCATATTTAAAGTTACTGAATTATAAACTATTAATAATATCTAGCAACTCATGGGATTTAAAGATTTGTAAGTAAACTGCTTCAGTGTTACCTTGAGATAACAAATACATTCACACACTCAAAAGAATATTTTTCCAAAAACAGAAATGCAGTGTATGAGCTTACTTTGTCTTATTTAAAAAAAAAAAAGTCCACCTACTTCCATGAAATAAAAGAATTGCACTGTACCTTTTCCTTCCCAAGCATCAAAGGCATCCATTATTTTCTTCAACTCTGCTACTGAATAATAGCTCCAAATGTACTGAACATTATTTCCCGCCTCTCTAGAAATATTGTAAAAAGTAATGAAAATATACTACCTAGGTATGGATGTGTATATATACATACAGCTAAGAGACATTTAATAAGAGCTTGTTAATTAAGAGAAAAAATAGGTAGGCACTGAGTAGTTGTTCTGTGATCCTTAAGTATATATATATCTACATATATAGATATATATGTACACATTATATAATATATTAACCTACATTTCGATCTCTTTTTACCACAGTATTTTATTAATTCCACAATATACACCATGCAGACAAATCAACACATCTTTAATATCAAGTTTAAAAAAAAAAATCAGCGAACTCCAATGAACTTAGAAAATATTCACCTTTGACCAGCATTACGCCAGGCACTTACATATCTCACATAGAAGCATCCCTATCTGTAAAGAATTCAGAAACTGATGACATATTTAATCACCTAAAAAGGAAAGCTGATATGATCCTGGAATAGTCACTAAAATCTGACCCAATCCCATCTGCCAGAGAATTTTTTTAAAAATTGCTAAGTGAATTAACCAGTGTAAATAAGATTACAGGAAAAATATTAAGTAATAATTCTTAAGAATTTAACATGTTCAAGTCACAGAATTCTAAAGCTGGAAGGGATCAGGGAAGTGCTTTGTCATTTCTCAGAAGATTCCAAGGCAGGCTGGCCCTGGGTCACTCAGCAGACCTGCTGACTTCTTATGCCAATGCTTTTATGGTCTAGGAAGACACCAGGCATGTGGCTTTTCTTTTTTCTTTCTCTTCTTTTCTTTTCAAGCCTCTCAAGGGAGGGGATTCTGATGCAGACTCCCAATTGAGAACCACTGCACTAGATCAT
Organism: Aotus nancymaae; assembly: GCF_030222135.1. NCBI lineage: Eukaryota > Metazoa > Chordata > Mammalia > Primates > Aotidae > Aotus > Aotus nancymaae. Next base: position 33,166,204 of record NW_026988419.1, on the reverse strand, counting down.
GGAGATGGCCTGCACTTATCCATACTGTATGTGAAATGATCTTAATTATAATTTCCTCATAAAGCAGGCCTATTTCAACAGCTATGAGGGCTCACTCTGTCTACTGAGAGGTGTTAATGGTCTTTCCTAGTCAAGCACAACATTTCATTCAGAAACACCTCTTAGAAGAGACAAAGACTTTATTTTCTTTTTCACATTTAAATTTGGACATACCTTTTAAAAATGCTTTTGCTGTGAATTCTTCCTCCCAGCTGCTTATCAATAGCATCTGCTCCATCAGTTTTTGTGGCATACACACCAATAATTCTACTCTCACAGCTTGCACCAGATGTGTTAAGATAGTGGAGAACCCAAACTGTTGGTTTATTGCAGACCAAGCCATATGAATCACAAAAGTCTGTTAAAGCCTGAAGCAAAAAATATATATAAAATTTGAATTTAATTCTAGAGTAAAATAAAAATGAATATGCTCCATTACTTTCATGTAAAAGCTGAAATTCTAGTTGGTCATAAGAGAAATAAAAATATTATAAAGTTCAGCTTAGTCTTTACACCTTTAAAAAACAAACATATATCATTTGAATTAAATGGAGGAGGGAAGGACAATCACAAAAAATACCACCCAAAAACCCAATACCTTTTCATCTACAGAATCCTGTCCACATGGAAATTCCATTTTATTTCTTACACCTTTAGTCTGCCAACAATTACTTTTAATTTTATAATCTTTGTAAGATCATTCCTCCACTGCCAACATCACTTTTAATTTTGTAATCTTCGTATAATAACTAAAAGGTAGACCTTTTTCTTTTCCCTTATTTTCTCCCAAATTTCCTATTTAATACAATCTTCCATTCACCTTCTACTAACTAACCCCATGGTTGGTCCTTATTTTTAATTCCAAGTTCCAATCCTGGACTAACCAGATTGATTTTTCTTTTATATTGAAAGAATGAATATATAAGCTCAATATATGCTGCCTGAACCCATTTGGCATTTATCCCCCTAGTCATTCATTCATTTGAATATTAAGTTACTACTTTGTGCCGAGCTCTAAGATCCAGAAGATATAATGATGAACAATGGTGAGACGGGGTCCCAGCCTTCCTAGAGTTTATAGCTAATGCAGAAGATAAACACTGAATAAGCCACCAGCACCCTGTGTAAGAAATGCCATCAGTCAGACAAGGTGCTCCAGGGCACAGAGCAGAAGGGCTTCTACTTTGTTGTGTTCAGTGCTGTATCCGAAGTGTCTGGAATAGTGTCTAACACAAACAAGATGCCTAGTATTTACTGACTCAGTGAATGAAAATGGGGCCCTACCATGTCTTGCACTTTCATTTAATATTGCTGTCTAACTCCTGTATTGGTTTGCAATTCTACTTACACATACATCTACAAGAATTTCCGACTATACTATAAACTTCAAGGGCAAAGAACTGCATGTTATATTTATTGGTGTCCCACACATCCCCTTGTACAGTGCCACAGGCCCTTGAAACAAACATGTGTTGGCTGACAGCATGAATTTGGGCATGCTGTGTCCTTTTTGAATAAAAACCAGGAATAAAAGACTATGGAGCTGTGACTTCCGAAGATGAATGAGCATTAACCCTCCCCAACCTGCTAGTCAGGCCTCATTTTGCAGATGTGACAACAGCACTGAAAGACTATTCTTTGAAAATAATGGTTTAGGAATAACTTCAGTAGCAGAACCCATATAACTATGCAAATTCCTGAAGGGGATCTGGAACCAAATCAACTTTCTCTTCATGCTGCGCTCCTAAGAAACAACCACCCGCCAGCTTGCTTCCTAAGACATCCAAATCAAAGAATTCAGACCAATTGAGATCAGTTTTCACTATTAACAATTTTCTAAGAAAAATATTTTTCTTAGATGCTCAAAAGTGCTAATTAATAACACATATAATACTTTCAATAAGATAAAAACAGATAATTAGGATTTTCAAATCATGTAAAGATCTTTAAAATGTGATTTAAAATAGTAGCATCTTAAAAAGAGATTTACTGATCTCAAAGTGAACTAGCCAAACTAATGTTTTAACTTAGTAACAAACTACTACACTTACTAAATCAAGTAAGATACTTTTATTATTTATCAGGATCACTCTTTTCAAAAATCATTTTAGTAAATAAAATAATGCCACTATACCCTCACATAGTATAGCATTTCCCTTAATTAAAAAATAATTTCAGGAGTTCTATAAAAAAAGCCATCAAAAAAAAGCCACCAAAAAATTGTTAAATCTTCAATGAGGAATATAAACTCAATCAACTTTTGAGTGGCAATAAAATATACTTTCCAAGAATTTTGGCCTTAAAAAATGAGAAGTAGTAGTAAAGAAACACATCTTCAAAAATGTATAAAAACTATTTTGTTTGGTTAATGTGAAAACACAGGCTATGCAAAATAGTACATATTGCTTTGTGCATCATAAATATATATATACATATATATATTTTCAAAAACTTAAAAAAATGCCAGGACCTTTTTAAGTTCTATATTTGACCTTAAAGAATATGTCTCCATTTCATTGGCCAAGTGGTCCGACAGGCTGTACGGATAAGGGATGCCAAAATAATCAGCCTCTTCCTGTAGGGCAATGCGGGTTTGCTCATCTGTGGGAATCTGAACTTCTCCGTGAAGGTAATCCAAAAGGTATTTAAATAGACGTCCATCACGGTCAATAACACAAGCCCCTAGAAAACATTCAGTTCAAAATGATTGTACAGATTCATACGTCAATCAAAAAGATTTCATCAAATCAAATGAGGTCTGAGGACCTCTAGAATTATAAATGTTTCTTTCTCACATAACAGGTAACATCGAGTGTTCAAATAGGTTTATGTAATCTAGGCTAGACTTTTGTTTGTTCATTCAAACACCAAATATGATATACCAGCAACCCTCTGCTTACAAACAGGTGATACTGTAAAACTGAATCTGAATGAGTTGTGTGGGAAAATCACCTGTAGTTCTATAATACTGCACATAAGTTTGAATGCAAACATATAGGGTTGCCATGTTTGGTTGTATTGGTGTACTATATATACCATGTTATGCCAAGGGGGCAAGAGAGGCTAAAACCAAATCCACACTCTGTTCACTGAGCCATGCACCCTGGCATGGAACTGCATCTTCCAGGATAAAAGGGCACCCTTTTCTAATTTGTGTACAAAGAAACTGAATAAGTTACTGGTGGACCTTTGCATTCTCACCCACCATATGGGAAAATATATTCCAAGATCCATTTGGAACACTGGATGCAATGACTATATTCCTGCAGTGGCCACTGCAAAAGCTAAGGGCACCTCACACTGCTGGTAGAAACAGAAGTTTACCCCTAACCTTATCTCATCTGGACTAGAACAGGCATATGGAGGTGCTCACTAAAGAGAGCATGTGGGGTGCTCATCACTATGTCCAGTGTTTGCATATCGGCAACATTACAAACTTGGGGTTCCTAGCTCTAGGCATGCTAGACGATTGGAATTATTGGGTTAGTCCTTTTGTACTATGAGTATCCAAACTTTAAAAAAGAAGAAATGCTATACTGTACTACTTTATAATAAAATATTTTTCTTAGATAATTTAGCAGAATAATAATAATAATAATAATAATAACCTCTGCATGAGATTAGTCAGTAATTCCTTTTCTCCCTTAACTAGCTCACAAAAGAAGGGATTAAGAAGGTAAAATTTAGGAACAGAGAAGAAAACTAAATCCCTGCTTACCATCTTTGCCCCAAAAACCTTTCTGCCCAGATAGACACCAAGCCCTGGGCACCTGCCACTCGTGATTTTATTTCCCTATTTTTTCAACTGCCATTTAACCAGCAAAGCATCCTAACACCAGGGTTATTAGCAGTAGAATAGTCCCTCATGTTTAAGACTCCTCAATCGTTCTCCTCTAACACAGAACCAAGAGTGGGTCTGGCGCTCATATGCAGTGCAAAAAACCTCACTCGTGTTGATGAAGTTTCTTTACAACCAGTAGTATGTTCAGTGAGTTCCAGAGCACTCGAAGGAGAGAACAGCCCCAGAACCCGACCTGTGTGATTTACAGTTTCTTCTGAAACCCAGTTTTCAGTCCACTGCCCCTTAGCACCTGACGGTATCAATGCACAGACATTTTCTCAGCCATGCACATCAGCCACACAGCAAGACTATGCAGCTAGGCTAGGTGGCGAGCCCAACACTAAGTCTATAATGACAATGACTGCTCTGTTAGCAATAAGGGCAGCTGCTTTCTCCAGACAAACACATTTCTAACTTGAAGAACACAGAGAGAAGCAAATCTATTTAATCAGTGTCAATATCAATCACTGGAGGCTGCATGAAAGTAACAAGTTTCAAAATATAGTTAATCCCCATAATTAGGTCATGATGAGCCTTTATGAACTCTTACTTCTTCGTCAACTTTTAGCAACAGTATCACAGATTTTCAGAAGTAGTGTTTAATTTCTCTATTACTTAATGAATCTCCATAGAGTCCTAATGATCTCAGTAATTAGTATATTCATCTAGTACACTTCACTGTAAATTAGGAAAATCAAAGGGAATTTAAACTGGACTCTTGTGTTAATAAACATTCAGATCATGCTTCCAGACTTTGGACATTTACCTGACTCATCTGTTTTTAGAGGAAAGCGACCACTGAACATAGATGCCAACATGGAGTCCTTAAAGCGGCACAAGGACTCCCGCCGGGCTGTGTAAACACAGCCACCCACGTTCAGTCGGAGAATATCTAGCACCTCTTCTTCTGCCTCGTGGCCTTCCATTTCTCCCCCAGACACCTGAATTTTTGTCTCCCAACACTTTCAGAAACTTCGAAACAATGATGTCTTGGTCTCTCTCTGAAAAACAAAAGACAGTCATCCCTGCTATTTCCAACAAGACACTAAATAGACAATAAAATAAATACACTTTAACATGACTGAAAATAAATTCCTCAGTACTGGCAACATTGAAGGATTTTATATAATATAAGAGAATTTCGAGATATGCTAAGAAGTTGGAAAATGCTGGCTCAGAGGATTTGTAAAAGATAATAAACAACTAACCCAATCATAGCTGTTGAAATGACTGTTTAAGCATGGTAATGCACTCTCTGTCACACAGCAAACAAAGGTGAGGCCTGCTTGTGATCTTCAGTATTCACATATCTTTTTAACCATGGTAATTATGCCTGAGGGAACCTCTAGACTGCAAAGATCAGTGGACACCATGGAATTGAGCTGCTAGGCTCTACCCCTCACCAGCCCGAGGATCTTGGGCAAATTACTTATCTTCCTCTTCTATAAAATGGAGGCAGTGATGATGCCTACCTCAAAGGACTATCAGAGGAATAATTAAAAGAACATAAGAAACAGCAAAAGAGCATTTAAAACAGTCTCTGGCTCATGATAACTATTCAATAAATTATAAATATTATGCATAATGATAGAAATTTAACCATAAGGTGTCTACTGAGGGACTTGATGATATTGACTTTGAAAATTTAAGAAAATAAAGGAGCAGGAATTATTAACAATGATAACTGTAATTCTTAAGTTAGGTAACTAAGGAATATATAATTTATCAACTGAGATCATAATTCTTCTTTTAATTTTTTTAAATTTTTAAAAAATTAGATAGGATCTCACTGAATTGCCCAGGCTGGTCTTGAACTCCTGGGCTCAATCCTCCTGCCTTGGCCTTCCAAAGTGCTGAGACTACAGGTGTGAGCCACCACACCCAGCCTGAGATCAGAATTCTATTTATACCAGCAGCCAGACTAGTCTAGAACTACAAATAACACCTCCAAATCACCCAGCTTCTTCACTGTGAAATGGATGAAGCTCCCAGGAAGTTTTAAGGATTGGATTTTTTAGTCCATTCTGGAGATCACAGAACCACAGATGACACTGTGGTGTTCCCCCACCTAAAACAATACTGTGATGAAAAAGGTACTCCTAATATTGAAAATCTGCAGTATCCACACATTTCACAGCAAGTTTGAAATGGCTGCCTAAAGGCTCAACTACACCCATGTCATTTCACTTTTACTCAATGACCAACTAAGATCGTTTTGTAGATGCCAGTCTGCAATAAAATGGAAGGAGACCATTAAAATCTGAGGAAGACCATGTGTGTAGAACACAGTCAATAACAGAAACCATTACGGACCAAAGGTCCAGCCTTCCAAAACTACTTATGAATGTGACTTCTTGCACTGCCTAAAAGTTCTGGGCGCAGCACTCCAAAGATCCATGTGTGAGAACCACCTCTGAGGCGTGGGATGGCACTAGTTCCCTCTGTCTCATTACCAGCTCCCTGGAATCCTACCTATTCTTCAAGGTCCTCAGCAAACCTAATTTCTTGCATGACCTTCCCACGTATCCTTCTGCCCCACCAAGTTAGAATCCTTGCACAGTTCTACAAATATACTTTGTGTGTCTGTCCACATTTTATATCACTTGTTTAATCCCTACTTTTTGGTCTGTAGGCCAAGGAAGCCAGGGCCTATGTCACTCTTAATAACTCCCATTTATTGAATGCTTATTATGTGCCAGCCACTGTAAGGGACACTTGACACACATTACCTAATTCACACAAAAACTCTACTGGATGGAAATTATTGTCCCTGTTGACAGATGAGGCCACTGGGGTAAAAAAATAGTGATGTGTACAGGGGCCACACGAAGGCTGACTGATAATAGGTTGTGAAGCCAGCCCCAATCCAGACTGGCCGGACAGACCCCAAGTTCTTCCTGCTGTACCCCACACCGCCTCCTCCAGCACTGCTTCACCCCTATAGCTCCTGACCCAGCCCTTTCACTCACTAAGCATCTGTACATCTCAACACTCGGCTACAAGAACACAGCAGCACCCTGATCCCGAGGATTTAAGAGCTACTTCCCCTACCCCAACCCCAGGCAGTCTCTCCTAAAGAAAGAACCATCACCATTCCAAGGCTATGCCAGAGGGGCACTCCCCAGGCCCCATCCTCAAATGCACCCAGTTAGGCTCCCTGCGATGTGGAAAGTGTCCAGCCCTCGGGGACATGTCCCCCAGAGTGCGGTCCTATGAGCATCTGCATCAAAACCATCAGGGACGCTTGGGAAAACAAAGTCACTCCAGCCACAGCACAGAGTTCCTCAGAAAGTCTGGCAGGGGTCGGGATCTGCCCGCGAACCCCACTTTGAGAAAGTGGGGGTTCAAAGGGCTCACACTCCTCTTCCAAAGCGGGAAGAGCAGGGAAGAGCTGCGGAGCCAGAAAGTCCCGCCAGGGTCTTCCGAGGCCTGGAGACCCCAAATCGGCCCGAAGCCCAAGTCTGCAGCCCCGGACACGCCGTTATCAGCGCGGCCCGCGCCCTTCCTCAGGGTGCCCAACCAACTTCCGGGCCCGCGGCCCACCCCGCGCCCGGCTCCTCCGCACCAGCGAGTGGGGCAGGTCGGCAGCTTCCAAGACTGACCTGCTGCCCGCCCGACCCTCGGCGCTGCCGCCGGCCGCCGCGGGGCGGACGCGAAAGTGAACACCTCCTCCGCCGATCGGCAACTCGGGGAGCAGAGGGGCCCCAGCGGCACCCCCGTGCGGCCTGGCTCTGCGGCGGCGGCGGCGGCTCGGCCTAGGGAGAGAAGGAGGCCGCTCCCCGGGCACGCCCCGCCCCAGACTGGTCCCGCCCCCTTGGGCCGCCTCGGAGTCTGATGGGTCTTCCATCCCGGAGGAAAATGAAAGACACGGGAGACAAGGCCAGAGCTGAATCCCGAGAGATGGTTTTGTCTGTTTAGAGGCTGGTTTTACAGATGAAGAGAAGAAGCAGCCACAGAAGTTGGGATTGTCCAAGGTCACTTAATAAGTGGAAAGAATTAGGATGTTAAGTGTTCTCTCATGGTCAGTGCCCATCCCTCTAAACAGGGCTGCTCAGTGCCAACGTGTATTAATATATTGCACTTGGATAAGTCTATTTGGATAGTATCTGCAGCTTACAAAGCTTTTTCAGACACAGCATTCTTGTTTAGTCTGTGAGAGTGCTATAAAGGGTGATATTTATTTCCCATTATAGCAAGGAAATTTGAGACAAAATCAAACCATTTATTCAACAGTTTTGTACACCTGACACTGTGCTAAGTGCTTTGCATGCACTACTTAATTTCCTCTTAAGGATATCTCTAAAAGAGTTCTTCCAGTTTCTAGCAGCATCTTACCTTGTGCAAGGTACTGTGCTAGGTATTTCCAAAAAAAAAAAACAGTCCTGTTTTCAAGATGCTTTCCCAGAATCAATAATATTTGGTTCCAAATTTCCCTGAGAAGAGAATTAGCCAAAGAGAGGTAAGTCAACCTATCCCCTTAAATATTAGCAGTCTTGGGAGAGAGGGAAGGTTTGTTTAAGCTGTAATTATTAAACACTAGCTGTGGAGCAGGCACTGAGAGTTAAGGACTAGATGAGACAAACAATGGGCATTCAACCTCACATTCAAGTACAACATGCAGAAAACCTGTTCTGTAAATATTTGAGGCTTTATGGGCCATACACAACTACTCAACTCTGAGTTGTAGTGTGAAAGAAGGCATAGGCAAAACCTAAACAACTGAGCATTGCTAGTTCCAACTTTATGGACACTGAAATTCCAGTTTCATATAATTTTCATGTGTCATGAAATGTAAAAATGCAGCTTTTTCAAACCCTTAAATATGTAAAAGCCATTCTTAGATCATGGGCCAGACAAACACAAATGGTGGTCCATGGGCCATAGTTTGCCTGCCCTTGTTCAAGTGGCAGAAACAGACACTAAGCAAAGTGGTGACAGACAGTGATAACTAGGTGTGAGGAAATGGGTGGACATTTAAGTTGAGGGCTAAAGGGTGAGAAGGAGTCCACCTTCTACAGTGATGGAGGAAGGGTATTTTATAGGAAGAAAGGAGGGCAAATGGAAAGCCCCTCAGGCAGGAGAGGACTCAGCAATCTGTAGGAAGAGAAAGGCTACTAGTATGTCTGAGCCTTGGTGGGCATCAAGACAGGCGGGAAGATGAGATGGGATGAAGTTGAAGAGAGAGACCCAGGCTCTAAAGTATTGTGTGGCCTTAGTAGAAGTTTAATTTGACTCTATGCATGATGAGAAGCTACTGAAAGGTTTTAAGAAGGGAAATGACAGGATTGATTTACCAATAAAAAATAAATCACTGCAGCTACTGAGGTGAGAATGGATTGGAGAGGTATGAGATGGATGTAGATGACTATTGTAGTAATCCAGGGGAGAAATGTCATAGTTCTCCTTGAGTAGTGTTGGCAATAAAGAGAAGTGGATGGATGCAAGAGGTGTACTTAGGAGATAGAAATGGCGTAAAATTTGTTGATGGATTAAATACAATGTGTTAATATGAATCCTCTGAGAAGCAGACAATACTATCAGATTAGACATGTGAGAGACTTACTGAAGGAAACACCTATGAGGTAATAATAGGGAAGCACCTGAGGGGAATTAGAAAAGACATTAGACAGTTTCAACCCTGTGGAGAACAGGAAAGGAAGAGTAGGAAAAGTTGTAGATATGATACAGTTCTGAGAAAGTTTCAGCACAGCTAATGGGAAGTCTTCAAGCCAAAGTCACCCATATCAGAAGAGTTCTGTGTCTCCCAGGAATGGATCTGCCTTACATCCCTCAGCTCAGTTGCTGGCGGGGAGCAGTCAGTGGCAGTCCAGCCTGGAACATGGTGATAAATTTTAGAGGATACCCGCTGGGGCATCAGTTAACAATACTCCCTGCAATTGGGAACTGAGAAGTGCATTTTCATGGCTGCCATATGTGGAATTTAAGGGAAAGGGGAAAATGTAGGAATATCTCTAAATTGTTGGTTTGAACAATAGGATGATAGTGAGTTTACCAAATCGGTGAATTATGGGAGAGGAATATGTTTGAGGGAAGAGATCAGAAGCCTTGTTTTAGACTACTAAGATTCAGATGTTTATCAGACATCCAGGTAGAGAGATCAATGAGCAATTGAATAAATCTGGAGCTCAGGAGTAAAATTATTCTGTGTTGAAGGTATATGTTTTGAAAGCATAAACATTTAAAGCTATGAGAGTTAATTATCTGCAGAAAGGGCAGATAAATGAGAAGAGACAGCATGAAGCATTGACTTCAGCACTTAGAAGTCAGGCTTACAAGGAAGAGCCAATAGGAAGGAGGGGAATCAGGAGCATGTGGAGTTATAGGAACCAAGAGAGCAAAATGTCATTCATGTCAAATGCCACTGAGAGATCAAGGGTCCATTGTATTTGGTATTGTGGGAGTTCTAGGTGACCTTGACAAGAGCAGTTTCAATGCTGTGGTGAGGATGCAAACTAGCCAAAAATGGGCTGGAGAATGAATGGGAGATGGAAGACTGGATGTAACCCTTTAGAGAAGACTTCGTTGTAAATAGAAGTAGAGAAGTGGGGCTGCGAGTGAAGGTGGGAAGAGTCAAGAAAAGGAGTTTTAGGATGAGAGTCATTCCAGTGGGTTATGCTGATGGAAATGATTCAGTAGATAGGTAGAGACTGGTGAGGCAGGAAGGGAAGAGGGGGGCAACTGAAGGAAATACTTGGCAAAGCAAAAGGGTATTGGAGTCAAAGCACAAATGAAGCAATTTTCATTTGACAAGAGCAGGGGTAGGAGGTAAAACGGAGAAGACAGATTTCAGTTAAAGTAAGTTGTAGATTTCACAGAGGAGAGATGAGAAAAGTCTGACCAAATGGCTTCTGCATTCTCCATTTAGTCTAAAGCAAGGTCAGATGCTGAGAGGAAAGGATATGAGGGGTGGAAGAGGTTTGAAGGAGTGTAAGTTATGAATTATTTATCTTGGAAACTGAAAAGCAAACTTTCTATAGAAACTTGGTAGGATTGCTAAGAAGGAATGAGTGTCCAGTTGAAGATTGTAATCATTATAACATGGATGACAAGCTAGTCATCCCAGTTGTATGACTTTTATCCAGCAACATTCAGCAGCTTCAGTACAGGTGCTGAGAAAGTAGATAACTCTGGGCTCAGCCAGGGTTGGGATTTAGCCAGGTAGTATGACACAAGGATTGATTACCATGATGAAACATCGACTCTATGCTGGGTAAGGAGGGAAATATATGAATGTGGTGATGCATAGTGAAAGGGTAGTGAGGTTAATGGATCTGAGATCTCAATGGAGTTATTATTCAAATAGGAATTATTCAAATAGGGATACTAGAGTAAGTGAGCTAGAAGGATTGAAGGCAGTGGTCAGAGAGTATACTTGGATTCAAGATGTCAGAAGTCATGTAATGAATGTAATGCCAAGGCTCTGGGCTGAGATGGGGTGGAAACAAACTTAGTGGAGATGAAAATTGTAAATAAATGGCAAGCCAGGTTGTAAGATGGGTTACCACCATAAATAAATACAAAGTCAACAAGAATGAGTAGGCATAGAGAGAAAGACGATGAAACGGAAACCGATGTCACCAATAATTGATGATCAGAAGAGTTGTAGAAAACCGCATTGAAGATAGAAGGAGAGATCCTCTATCTAGATGTATGCATATAGTTAAAATTACCTAGGGCTTAGAAAGACAAAGGCGGGAAAAGTGTTTGGAAGCACTTTTGAGAGAAAACAGAATGCCAGCCCCACCTCCTGATTCTGGAATATTGGGGGAGTGGAAGAAAAAGTTGTCTCCCCTAGAGAAGACTACAGTGGAAGCAGGACATCTAAGAACAGACAACTTTCAGGAAAAAAAAAATTGAAGCGTTAGTAACATTTTAGCCAGGTGTGATGGTAGGTGCCTGTAATCCCAGCTACCCAGGTGGCTGAGGCAGGAGAATTGCTTGAACCCGGGAGGCAGAGGTTGCAGTGAGCCAAGATCACACCACTACACTCCAGCCTGGGCCACAGAGCAAGACTACATCTCAAAAAAGAAAAAAAGTAAAAAGAAAGAAAAAAACTGTGATGATAATATTTAAAAGTGGATTTTAAAGGGCTCTGTGGAGGTGCTTGGAAGTAATGGGAAGACTGAGGAATTGGCGCAGAAGAATGAGGATGAGGGCCCCTCGTAACAGTGGACAACTTGGGGAATTGCTACTGCTGGGGTGATTATAGACATAATGAGAAAAGTCCTAACGGTCTATTAATGCAAGGTTCAAGCAAAGGCCAAATATTTAACTCAATAGCATTGGTATAACCCCACTATCTGACTGCTCTCAATTGTATGGTGAACTAAGGGCAGGGAGGGTCTTATGTGGAACTAAAGCTTCAGGAAAACCCTTCGGTGATTACTCCCTCCTGCAGCTCTCCTGGAAGGAAAGAACAATCCTAGCTCTGGTGCATAGGAGCTTGAAGGGAAGGACTCAGAGCCTGAGTCACACACCTAATTAGACTCCAGACTGCCCTCCTCTTCTGGCACTCTTTAAGGTGGGAAAGATAGGTACTTGTCATGGTAAAAGAGAAACAAATAACTTTGTGACTATCCTCCAGGAAAAGCTTCCCAAACTGTAAACATTCCTCCTTCAAATCCAGGACAAGGTATGGGAGAATGAAGGGTCTGGTTGCTTCTTTGTCTACAAAGGCTAGATGAGTTAGGATGTTTTTCCTTTTACAATGCCTGGTGCAGAGTGTGCAGTTCCACCAAGATGACACTGACAGGACAATTTCTGAGCAGCCAGGTAATAGCAGCCATAGCTGCATAAATCTGAATTTCCCAACTCATTCTCTGAAAACCACACTGCAGAACAATAAAAAGATCAAACAAAACTGCATGAAATGCTTGCCCTCTGAATAACTAAAAGAGAATGTTCAAATTTCAGTGTATCTGAAATAAACATCCAATCTCAACTAGCTGTGTCCCAAGATCTTGCCATAAACTTTCACAGAGATAAAGAGTAGTCTGGAGAAAGTGAATGGAAGAGAGAAGTGAAGAGCTGTTGACAGGCCTGTGATTGATCTAACAAAACCATAAAAAAGAGAAAGTCCATCGTATGTGCTAAAATACTAGAGAAGATTCCTAGGGGATAAAACCACTTGCTATATGTATTTTCTTAAAGTGCACATGATTCATGGTAACAATCTATGAAATACATTGCTTCTGGAGGTACAGAAGGTAAAAAGGAATAGAGAGACACCCTTTGAATCTTGGTGAAGAGAAAAATAAGTAAAAAGAAATTTTAGTGCCAAATAAAGCAAATGAATTTTGAAGCTTTTTTCCCCCCCAGGCTGGAGTGCAATGGCATGATCTCAGCTCACTGCAACCTCCACCTCCCAGTTCAAGTGATTCTCCTGTCTCAGCCTCCCAAGTAGCTGGGATTACAAGCATGCACCACCATGCCTTGCTAATTTTTTGTATTTTTAGTAGAGACAGGGTTTCACCATATTAGCCAGGGCAGTCTCGAACTCCTGACCTCAAGTGATCCACCTGCCTTGGCCTCCCAAAGTGCTAAGATTACAAGCGTGAGCCACTGTGCCCGGCCTCAAAGTTTTAAAAATATGCAATCTTTAGCTACATACACATGCATGTATGTGCATGTGCACATGCAAAAGCCATCCATTGACAAACTGTATTTCATTGCAGAAAAGAACACCCTTGAACTTGAAATCTCATAAACCATATCAGATCTTTGAAATGAACAGATGATGTATTATTCATGATTTTCCATAGAAACAGAACCAATATTAGTATATGCATATATATAGATATAGATACAAATATGTAGATTAAAATAAATTTTGAAATTAGAATAGCAAAGAAAATGTATCATGCACAGAAAGAAACACAGCAAATAAAACAGTTTTAAGATAATTATAAAATATGTATAGCAAAATGAATTGAACTAAATGTCATATTAATGAATATGAAAGAGTTTAACTTATCTATTAAAAGCAGAAGATTTCCTCTGGGCACGCTCATGCCCATAATACCAGCACTTTGTGAGGCAGATCACCTGAGGTCAGGCATTTGAGACCAGCCTGGCCAACATGGTGAACTCTGTCTGTACTAAAAATACAAAAATTAGCTAGGCATGGTGGCGGGCACCTGTAATCCCAGCTACTCAGGAGGCTGAGACAGGAGAATCACTTGAGTCCAGGAGGCAGAGGTTGCAGTAAGCCAAGATCACACCACTGACTCCAGCCTGGGTAACAGGGTAACAGAGAGACACTCTGTTTAAAAAAAAAAAAAGCAAAAGATTTTCAATTTTGTTCACAAACCAAGATGCTGAAAATAAGAGACATGACTGAATCAAAATGAATCAGAAAGTCTAAAACGAAAGGGATGGGCAAAAGTACACTAGACAAATGGAAACAACAATAAAGCGGGGGTTGTGATGCTAATGTCAAAATAAAGCTTAAACCAAAATGCATTAAATGAGACAAAGGAGGGCATGTGTTCATGCCACAGTTCACAATGGATATACTACAGTTATGAATTCCATTCACCAAATAACTCGGTAGCAAACTTTATAAGGGAAAAACCACAGGACATGCAAAGAAACACTGATAGAAACACACAAACAAAAAGACTTCAAAACATTACCTTCAGTACAAAACAGACTCAGTAGCCAAAAAAGGTGAATAAATGTAGACCTCAGTAGCATAAGCAATCATGTAGATCTTACAGATACACAGTCATGCATCACTTAAGGATGGGAATATGTTCTGAGAAATTCCTCTTTATGCAGTTTCATTGCTGTGTGAACATCATAGAGTGCACTTACACAAATCTAGATGGCATAGCCTACTATACACCTAGGCTATATTGTATATTACCCCTAGGCTACAAACCTGTACAGCATGATACTGTGCTGAACACTAGAGGCAACTGTAGCACAACGGTAAGTATTTGTGTATCTAAACATATCTAAACACAGAAAAAGTATAGTAAACATATGATATAAATGATTTTGAAAAATAGTACAGCTGCATAAGGCACTTACCATGAATGGGGCTTGCAGGACTGGAAGTTTCTCTGGGTGAGTCAGTGAGTGGTGAATGAATGTGAAGGCCCAGGACGTTACTGTTCACTAGGATAGGCTTTATAAACACTATACACTTAGGTTACCTTAATTTATTTAAAAAAAATAAAGGAATTGTGCTATGATGTTACAATGGCTACCATGTCACTAGGCAATAGGAATGTCTTAGCCCCATTAAAATCTGGGACCATCATTGTACATTTGGTTGGTTGTTGACTGAAACATCATAAAGTGGGACATGACTATAATTATTTTATTTCTTTCTGTTAGTGAAACTGTTTACAGGAGAAAAGGAAGTTTTGGTTTATGCCTAAATAATGTCACTTACATTAGGTTTTACTAAAGTGAAAGCATAAAAATTTTAAATGTAGAGTTGCCTGTTTTTAAGGAAGCAAATGTTTTAAAGATAACATTCCTACATTTCTATGAATGTGAAAGCTTACAAAGCACTCTGGTTTTCAAACTTATCTATGCCTACAACATCTGGTCTTTCTTCTCTTCCCACCACAAAGGAAAAGGAGACCCTTCAGCTTAGCCCTGATTCTAACCTCTGCCCCACCACTACCCACCACTTCCCTATGTCAGCCTCCCTCCCTCTAACAGCTCCTTTATCCAGTCTTTATAAAGAATATGTGAACCCCGAAAATTTGAGACAGGTCTCAGTTAATTTGGAAAGTTAATTTTGCCAAGGTTAAGAACACACACCCATGACACAGCCTCAGGAAGTCCTGATGACATGTGCCCAAAGTATCTGGGGCACAGCTTGGTTTTATACATTTTAGGAAGACATGAGACATCAATCAACATATGTAAGAAGTACATTGGCTCTGTCCAGAAAGGCAGGGACAACTCAAAGCAGGAAGGGGGCTTCCAGGTCACAGGTAAATGAGAGACAAATGGTTGCATTATTTTGAGTTTCTGATAAGCTTTTCTGAAGGAGGCAATCAGAATATGCAGCTATCTCAGTGAGCAGAGGGATGACTTTGAATAGAATGGGAGGAAGGTTTTGCCCTGAGCAGTTTCCAGTTGGACTTTTCCTTTTAGCTTAGTAATTTTGGGGCCCCAAAATTTTCCTTTCACAAATACAAACCCTCCCTCCAACCTTATTCCCCTGTAGCTATTGCCATTTCTTTCTTGATCCTCAAAGAATTGTCCAATTTCATCTCTGCATTCTCTGTTTTGCAAAAGTAATGACTCAACTGTCAAACCTCAGTGCTGTTCTCGCTTAGGTCTTTTCTGCTGCTTAAGACCAGGTTGGCGGTCCCCTCCCAGCCATCATCTTCTCGCTCAGCCCTCCCATATGTCTCCTTCTACCTCTCGCTGCCTCTCTTGCTGCCTTTTCATCTTTCCTCCATTCATTGATATTCACCCTGGTTCTTCCTTCTACTCTTCTTATACCTCCACACACCCTTCCTCCATAACTTAATAACTGTGATTTCTCTTTACTGTTCACTGCTGACTACCAAATCTGAGCATCCCTTTTCAGATCCATATGTCTACTTCTGTGAGCCTACTGGACATTTCTGACTAGATCTCCTAAACAGCAGACTTCGTTATTTTCCACAATTGCTATTCCTTAGCGTTTCAGTGAAGAGTGGAAGGGGGAAGGATTATATGATGAGGAAGGGTGTGGGGGTCTCTGGGGCCCTGTCCAGCAGCCAGGGAATGTCCATATGGAAAGAACTCTGGAGATGTGGGCTTCAGGATCCTGCCAGCTGCATGGTACATGTAAGTGTGAGTCCACTGGTAAAGCTAGTGAGTACAGCATCTATCTTTTCAAGCCCCCTCCCCAAGCCTCCACTTTGTATGGTTATTTTATGACTGGAAATCTTGAGTAAAGGAATACTTTAAGCTTTTGGGACTTCCTGCAGAGGCATAGGGTGGAGGCTGAGAAGGGGACTCCACCCCAGTCTCTCAGTGTCATCCAGCATCTGGACTGGAGTCGTGTTGGGAAGAGTCGCCATGAGAACCAGGCTAGAGGTTATCTAGCTGGACAAGTAGTAGACCAAGTTCCCTGATTATTTTATTTCTTCCAAGACAAGCCTCCCTTCCACATGCACATATGCCTTGGTCAGACATAAGGAAGCTTGGTGTTCCTGTTACGTATTCCCTGCCCTTGCCTAAACCACAAAAACGTTCTTGAATCACCTCAAGGCTCAGGGCCCCCTTCCATCTATCCTCAACGTTGCTCCTGGATTTTCTAGAGTTAATTGGATCTTATCATTCCCTTTCTTAAACTTGAGAGTTTGAGCACTGCCCCCTGCTCCCCACCCCCACGACTTTCCTTCACGTCCACACAAAGTAAAGCTTCTTAGCTGGGCACCCAAGATACTTCTGTTACTTGATTTTGTCTAACCTCTCAGCCTTTGCTTCCATCATCTGACCACATGAGTTCTGGGCCCCAGAAGTTCTGAACCGCTTCCTGGGACAGACTACGTGCTGTCAGCCTAATGAATCTCACCCAACTTGGCCTTCAAGGTTCCACTGCTATGTGACTTCCCCTGAAGATTTGTCTCCCCTCTTCTTTAAGAGTTGCTCTTTGTTTTCTGAATGCTTTCTTTCTTTCTTTCTTTCTTTTATTTATTTATTTTGAGACAGAGTCTCACTCTGTTAGCAGGCGCCAGGCTGGAGTGCAGCGGCATGATCTCAGCTCAATGCAGCCTTGGCCTCCTGGGTTGAAGCAATTCTCCTGCCTCAGCCTCCCAAGTGGCTGGGATTATAGGCATGCGCCACCATGCCCAGCTAATTTTTGTTTTTTTAGTAGAGACAGGGTTTCACCATGTTGACCAGCCTGGGTAACAAGAGTGAAACTCCGTCTCGGGAAAAAAAAAAACAAAAAACAAGCCAACAGCATCACCATCATCGTCATCATCATCATCATTGACGACAACAATAACAAAAGCCAGACAGGCTGTTCAGGACCCCCTTGCAGCAGGACTTGTAGCATATGATTCAGGTTTGACTAGTCAGATACACTCAAACCAGGTTTAGCAACGGAAGCTAGTAATGCCAAGCAGCAATGATGGGAAAACTGCAGCACAACCATGCCCACTTTTCCCATATGCAGCAGCAGTGGTGGTCCCAGTGGCGGCATCTAGTGCCACTGTTGACTGTGCAAGATCAACTGCATCCTCAAAGGGCTATTCTTGGTAGCATGAGTATGGCTAGGTGCTTGTCTGTGGCCAAGGCCCCCTTGTTTTCCAAGCCTGTATCTCTATCCTACCCAGAAATGCTTTAACCCACCCAATATTCTTTTCTGCTTCTACCAGCCTGGGTTAGTTTTTCTTGGTGCAATTCAACCTGCCAGACTGGTACAGATGGTCAGGTCAGATGGTTTCATAAAATGTAAGTATACTCTTTCTACTTTGTTTTATTAGTTTGTTGATTTGCAGTATTCTTTACTTGGCTCCTGCTCAAGGACTGTTCTTGGATGATTTTTGTTTTAGTAATGCTGATATGTTAAAGAGGGTTTTTTGGTTTTTGTTTTTTTGACAGTTACACTTTCGTTTTTCCAATAGTTACACTTTCGTTTTTCCTTTCCTTCCCATCCCTTTTTTGGTACCGGTAATTGTGTCCTAGGGTAGAGAAAATCAGGCAACTAATGAGTATAAGAATAAAGGAGAACAGATGGAGAGGAACAAAATTAGTGCTCAGCGTAGGAGAGTATCACAATAGGACTGTGAGCTCATTTAATGTAACTTTTATTTTACAGATAAAATAGTTGAAACAAGGAACACACAGCTAATGGCTTAGCCACATCTATAATAACTGCATCTCCAGACTTCTCATCCAGGGCTCCTGCCTCTATCCATTATACCAAGAAGCAAAAGGCAAATAACTGAAATGCAAGCTGAGATCACATTAAATTTAACCCAATTAATTATACTTTTTAGGTTTATGGTTGTATATGATACATATTTACATTTTCAAGAGGTTTTACAATTTACAAAGCAGTTAAATCCTTTCACCTGCTCTGAGATAGCACTTAAAAAAAAATAAAAAAGAGGTCTTGGTATTTTTTAGCATCTCTCCTATCTCTGACTTTCCTGTCTTCCTTTTCTATTTGTTTTGGTTTTGAAGCTGTAGCTACAAAATGTGCGCATTGGGAAGAAAGCAGTTTTAATGTATTTGAACAAAAGGGTCCATTGATTGAAGCCATCGTAAAAATATATGGGATGCTGTTATTAACCTCCATTTTACGAATGAGGAAACAGAAGCCCAGAGAGATTAAGTGGTTTGGCCAAGATTAAATAACCATTAAATGGCACAGTCACTACAAGGTTCATTTTAAAAAACATATAACAGACATTGAGCATTTAATGTGTCAGTCTGGGTAAAAAAAATATAGTTCTAGTTAACTCCTAGGTAAGCATAAATTTCTATAACCAGTATATTACTTTCTAACCCACTGTTACTGAAATTTTTATTTTACTGTTTTCTGAAATTTTAGCAGCTGGACAATCAAGAAATAATTTTCAACTTAGATAAGACTCATGTAACCAGATCTGTTTGGAGACTGATCTTGATACATATTAGACTAAAAGGTCTTAACTCAAAAGCATGTTTTGCATCATTTGTCTAGATTCTCTAAAGTAAGAATGGAAAGCTGTAATTCTCAAATGTCTTCGAATGAACAAAAAATTGACAAGAATATGAAGTTGACTGCATTACTGTATAATCAATTATTGGAACCTTGATTTAACAAGCTATTTTCATCTTCAGTCCAATGGCATACAAAGAGGAAATTTTATCTTTTGTAGTTTCTACAAATTCTTTGTAAAAATTATGAAAGTCATTTTCGAAAAATAACTAAGTGAATTGACATGGAATATAAGGTGAATAATACATTTTTAAAATTAAGTTGTGTATAATGGAAAACGTCATTCTTGTATATTCAGCTAAAACAGACCATTAGTGCAAGACCTAAACATTAATGAGATCCGGGGTTTGTAACGAAATGTTATTGCTGCCTTTCCCCTAGAAAGTTAAAAGAAAAATGGGGAGAGCTTTTAAGTGAAAACTAAATAAAGGTGCTGGCATCACAATCGGGAATGCAAGGATGCAGAAGAAATGGTAAAATGTGGGTGGGTAGTTATCACAGTAAACAACATAAACCTTACAACAGACTTGAGGTGGCTGTCAAGCCTTTCAGACATGTGATTGATAAGGGATGTCAGAGGAGCGTTTCCTTTTTCATCAACGCTTCGGGAGACAGCGGACCAACACCAACACTGGGCGGAAGAGATCCCCAGTCACGCAGACTAGGCCACCCCCGGCTCGCCTGGCCACGCCCCCTCCTGCCCCCGCAGTGGGGTCCCGCCTTTCACTTCCGGGTAACTGCACGCCCCTGCACCGCTCTCGCGGGACCCGATTGGCTGACGGGGCAACCGCCAACGGCTGCTGAATTTAAACCCGAGCCGCAGCCGCAGCTGCTCGCCAGAGCGCCCGGAGCTGGGTGGCGGCTACCTCACGCTGAAAGTAAGGTAAGTCAGTGACCTGCGGTATTTGGCGTGGCTGCCCTGTCTCTGGCGAGATAGGTGCTGTTCTTGAGCCGGTTCTCTCGGCGCTGTCCGCTTCGGTCTCCGGCTCGTCCTCCGCCCTCTGCCCTCCCGGACGGCAGCCACTCTCCGGCTCCGAGGGGTTCGTTGACGGAGTCTTGTTTGGGATTTGAGTCACGGCCTCTTGTCTCAGATTTGAGCGCCCAGTAGGGCAAGTGGGGAGAGCCGCCAGTTAGGTCAGCTACTTAAGAAATTTCTGTTTTGGGAACTGCTCTACTCCCTGCTTGTTGAACAGTTTCTAACTCATTGTGAGCCCTCAGTACGTGTCTGCGGAATGAATGTTAGGGACTGTGTGCCAAAGTTCTCGAAGGAGCCATCTCCTTTGGAGAGGCTGGCTGAAGACGAAGTGGTGATGGAAGACTGGGGAGAACTTGGAACTTGAGCTGCATCTTCTTGATATGCAGGTAGAATGTCAGCAGAGAATAGGGACAATGATTTTTCTAGCTGAGGTATCCAATTCAGGAGAATTGGATGTGGAACTGAGTATTTTATATTTAGAGATAGTTGAGATGCTGGCCGGAAAAGTCTCTAGAGTAGTAATAAATAGGTGTTGGTATTCAGTGCTGACTGTATACCAGGTTCCATAATAGACACTGTACATACATTGGCACATTTAGTCCCTGTGAGGAGATGCCCTTATTTTCTATGGTTTTATAAATCTGGAAATTGAGACGAAGAAGTATTGAGATCACATGGCTATGAAACGTTGGAATTGGGGCTCCAACACAGTTCTAATCACCATCATAATGTCTCAGTGTCTGTATGGTAAATCACCCTCGAACAGTATTCCAGGTGCCTGTTTCTGGCTCCTGAAGTGCCCCTTGGTGAGGTCATTGATGGAGGGGGTGACAGGGCAGTGTTAAGGAAGACCTAGGTTTCTGGCATGAGAATTTAAATAGATGATTGACAGTGCCATTTATTAAATTAAGGAATTGTGTCAGAACCAGCTTATTGGGGAGAGCAGTCCAGCTGTGGTTTCCTAATTAGTAAAATGAGATTTGATATTCCAGACTGGATTTTTTTGGGAAATGGATAGATTTCTATGTTAGGATCCCTTTCAGGTGTGTAAGATGCAACAATTTGTGGGGAGTTTCTGTGTTCTACTGTCTATGAGATAGTGATCTTCTTTCATTTTAAAGTTTCTTTTTGGCAAAACGTTTAGAAGAACCGTTGAGCCTTAATCTTTTTTTGTTTGTTTGTTTTTGTTTTTTGAGATGGAGTCGCCCAGGCAGGAGTGCAGCGACACGATCTCAGCTCACTGCAACCTCTGCCTCCCGGGTTGAAGTGATTCTTCTGCCTCAGCCTCCTGAGTAGCTGGGACTACAGGCGTGCGCCACCACCCCTGGCTAATTTTTGTGTTTTTAGTAGACACAGGGTTTCACCATATTAGACAAGCTGGTTTCGAACTCCTGACTTAGGGATCCGCCCGCCTCAGTCTCCCAAAGTGCTGGATTACAGGCATGAACCACTGCACCCAGTGAGCCTTAATCTTGAAAGGTTTCTGGTTCAACTTATTCCCCACTGCAGAAATTTCTTCTAAAACCATCTTTCTGTTATTTGCTTGACTCCACCCAACATCTGGTTAACACTTTCAAAGGAGATCCATTCCAAGAGTGGGCAGTTTTTCTATTGGAAAGTTCTTCCAGTCATTCATAGTCACTTCTTCCACAAATTATCCAGCAGCTGCCATGTGGCTGGCACATTTCTGTACTAAGGTACAGAAGCAAACAAACTTGACAAAAATTGATGCCTTCATTGAACTTACAATTTAGTAGGAAAAAACAGATAATAAGTTAAATAAACTATTTAGATTTATCTTAGACATTGATAAGTTAATGGAGAAAAATAAAACAGAAGGGGAGAATGGGGTAAGTGTACAATTTATAAGTAGTTTGGACTGGGAAGGCTCACTAAGAAAGTAACATTTTAGCAAGTGCTCCCAGGAAGTGAGCAAGCCCTGTGGTCATTTGAAGGAAAAGTTGATACAAAGGGAAAAAGGAATAAAAGTTTCTGCTTTAGAGCATGTTAAGGTAGGCAATGTGGCCAGAGATTCTTGAGCAAGAGGAAGATTAATGAAAAGGATTAGAAAGGTTCACTGATGATAAATTAGGGAAGAGGAGAAGTGTCAAATTGTATAGTACTTTCTAGGCCATTTTAAAGACTGAGATGGAAAGCTACTGGAGAGTTTTTTGGGAATAACATGAATTTACTTAAGTTTTAAAAGGATCATTGTGGTTGCTAGGTTGAGAATAGATAGTGGGGGAGAAAATGGAAGCAGGAAGACCAGTCACATAACTATAGCAATAATGTGTATGAGAGAGAATGGCAACTTGGAACAAAGTGGTAGCAGTAGAAATAGTGGTAAGTAGCCAAAGGGGATATATTGCGAAATCTGGGCCAGCATAATTAATGATAGAGTGGATATGGAATATGAAAGAGAAGTTTCTGACCTGAGCAACTGAAAGGATGGAGTTGTCATTAAGTGAACTAGGGAGAACATGGGGGAGTAGGTTGGGGTGGGGAGAATTTAGGACATGTTAAATTTGAAATGCGTGTTAGAAATCCTAGGTGGAGATGAGTAGTAGGCAGTTGGATGAATAAATCTGGAGTTGAAGGGAAAAGTCTGGATTGGGAACACAAATTTGAGAGTTATTGGTATTTAGATTTAAAAGCCAGGATACTGGCTGAGAGCCCAGGAAGTATATGTAGATATAAAAGAGATGAGATCCAAGAACTGAGACCTAGGGCACTCCAGTGGTAAGAGGTTAGAGAGATGAAGAATAACCAGCAACAGAGACTGAGAAGTGGTCAGCGTGGCAGGAGAAAACCCTGTCTCAGCACAAACAGAAGAATGTGCTATTGTGCAAGCCAAATGAAGAGCATACTTCAAAAGGAAGGAATGATTTGACATTGACTGCTTTTCACAGATCAAGTAAAAAGAGACTGGGCCTAACCACTGTATTTGGTTTAACAACTTAGTAATACAGTGCCCTTAATGAACTATTTCCATATGGTAGTGTTGAGAGCAGAAATTTCATTGTAGTGGATCTAGAGAGACTGGGAGGAGATGAATTGGAGACAGCAAGTATAGACAACTCTCTGAAGGAGTTTTGCTATAAAGAGAAGCAGGGAAATCGGGTCATAGCATTCCAGCATCAAGGGACCACTTGTATTTTCTTAAATATCTCATTTTCATGCATTTACACATGCCAGTCTTTCTTCCTGGAATACCCTTCCTAATCTTGATGCCTGGTAAGTTCTTGGTTTGTAAAACTTATTTATTCATGCAAAAAATATTTACTGTGTTGATATCATTTGTCATGTACTATTCTATGAGCTGGGGAATATAGTGACTAAAATATAAAAATCCATGATCTCCTGGAATTTAAATTCTGGTTAGGAAAGACAGACAACAAATAAATCTATAATATGTTAGATAGTGATAGATGTTAGGGGAAGGAGCTACAGTTTTATTTTGTCTGTCACTCAGGCTGGAGTGCCATGGTATGAGCTCAGCTCACTGAAACCTCGGCCTCCCAGGTTCAAGTAATTCTCTTGCCTCAGCCTCTTGAGTACCTGGAATTACAGGCACCCGCCATCATGCCTGGGTAATTTTTTTGTAATTTTAGTAGAGACAGGGTTCACCATGTTGGCCAGGCTGGTCTTGAACTCCTGACCTCAGGTGATCCACCCACTCAGCCTCCCAAAGTGCTGGGATTACTGGCGTGAGCCACCACACCTGTCCTGGAGCTACAGTTTTAAGTGACCTCACTGAGAAGGTGACATTTGAACAGACTTGATAGAGGAGAGTGAATGGGCCATTTGTATATCTGGAGGAAGAGGTTTCTAAACAGCATTTATTCTAAATGTAGAATAACCAGTACTAAGGACCTGAGACTGAAGAATGCCTGGCATATGCTCCAGAAAGCTAGATCTTGTTAGCCAATGTGGCCTGAGGAGAATGTGATAGCAGGAGAGAAGGAGGAGTTCAAATTAGAGAAGAGCAGAGATAGTGGAGAGACTGTACTAGGATTTTGGAGAAAAGTGGGAACCATTGGAGAGTTTTAGATTGTATAGATTAATTCACCATAGGGGAGCAACAGTGGAAATAGAGAGTCAAATCCTGTTAACAGAAACTCAGGTGAGACATGATAGTGCCTCTGACTAGGTTGGCACCAATGGACATACTGAGAAGTGGTCAGATTCTAAATATATTGTGAAGATAAATTGAGATGTAAGAGAGATTTTCGACCTGAGCAACTGGAAGGATGAAGTTACTGAAATAGAGAAGGCTCTGAGTGAAGCAGGTTTGGGCAGGTTAAATTTGATGCATCTACTTTAGTTATTCAAGTGGAATTGTAGAGTAGACAGTTGGATATATGAATCCAGAGTTCAGGAAAGAGATTCAAACTGAGGACTTAAATTTTGGAGCTCTTGGCATCTGGCTGGTATTTTAAGTGATGAGACTGTTTGAAATCACCAAAGGAGGGAGTGTAGCTAAAGAGAGGAAGTCCAAGGAAAGACTCTGTTAGAAGTTGAAGAACCTGTAAAAGTGACAGAGAAGGAATAGGTAGGTAGATAGGTAGGAAAAAAACTTAGGAGTCTGGTGTTCTGGAACCCAAGGAAATATAATTTTTGAGGAAGGAGAAATTAACCAACCAAATGCTGCTGATAGATCAAGTTAAATGAAGACTCAGAATTGACTATTAGATTTAGCAGCACAGAAGTCATCAGAGACCTTGACAAAAGCAGTTTTGGTGAAGTAGTCCAAGTGAAAACCTGATTGAAGTAGTTAATGAGAAAATTGGAAATTGAGTATAGACAATTTTTTCAAGGAGATTTGCTGTAAAGTTCTGCAGAGAATTGGAGTGGTAGTCTGAGTGTGAAATGGGAACAAAAGAGGGTTCTTTAAGGTGAGGGAAATAGCAGTATGTGTTTGTATATTGATGAGAATGATCCAGTGTAAAAGGAAAAAATTGATGACATAGAGAGAATTGTCTTTAGGGAGGCAGGAAGGCATGGGATCCAGTGCATGGATTGGTATCTAGAGACACAGTTGATCCCTAACAAAAGGAGAGAAAACAAATGCACAGATACAGATACAGTAGGTAGGTAATTATAATGGAAGTTTTGAGAAAGTTCTCCACAGATTGCTTCAGTGTTCTCAGAATAACAGTGAGTGAGAATATGAAATAATTCATAAAGAGGAGTGACCTAGGGATTGATAACAGCAGTGAAGGGGAAAGGGTAATAGAGTCTAGTGACAGTATATTCAAGGATGAGAACTTTTAGGGAGGAGGGAAGATGAACGGTCTGCACACATGAATGTGGTGTAGCTTCTAGAAGGCGTGTGGGAGGAAAAACAACCTCTGCCTGACAGGACTGCAGGAGAATCTGTGTCCTTAGGGGAGAAGGTGGTTCAAAAAGATGAAGGGAACATTCAGAGAAGAGATTGAAGCTGTAGAGGTTTGGTTGATGATGGAGTGTGAGTTCCAGAGGACCTCATGAGTCTGGCAAGGGTGAGATAGGTAGGCTGTATTAGTTTCTTTTGGCTGCTGTAACAAATTATCATAAATGAGGTGCTTAAAACAACAGAAATGTATATCGCCACAGTTCTGGAGGCCAGAAGTCTAAATTCATTTGTCACTGGGCTGAAATCAAGGTGTCTGCCCAGCTGCACTCTCTGTGGAGGCTCTTCAGGAAAATCTGTTCCTTGCCTTTTTCAGTTCCTGATAGCTGCTGGCAGTCCTTGACATGTGGCTGCATCTCTTTCTGTACTTCCTTTAAACTCTGTGTGTATCACTAAGCTTACACTTCTTACATTGTTTGAAAGCACTGTCTGTGCCCACATTGTACCATGCATTCCATGAGGGCAGAGACCATATCCTGTCATCTGTACCCTGCATCTTTGCTGTCTCTTGTAAGGACTCTTGTCCTGGATAATCCAGGATAATCTCCCCATTATAAGATCCTCAACTTATTCAAATCTGCAAAGGCCCTTTTTCCACCTGATGTTTAGAATTAAAGAGACCTCTAATAACTTTGGGGGGCCATTTTCCAGCTTACCACAGGACCAGATGAGGGATGTGTAGAGCTAAGGGGATTCCAGTGAGGGGATTGAAGGTGATCTGGGAGTTGAGGGATTATTGCCATGATTGACATAGTAAGATGAGTCCTGTGAACTCAGGGCAGGTAGTGGTGGAGAGGCTGAGTATCGGGGCTTAGGCAGGTGCAGATGACAGGGTGTTTTGTTTTGTTTTGTTTTGTTTTGATCTCTGCACATGGAGGCAAGGAGGGTTGGGGAAGAAATGAAGGCATGGGGAGATTGGTCTTCTCCAAGCACATGGCTCAACATCAACTGCTCCTTCTCAGTGAAGCTATTTCTGATCCTTTTCCTCTGCCCAGGCAGAGTTAATCACTTCTCCTCTGCATTGTGTATTGTAGCCATTACTCTTGTAATACTACAATGTAATGATTTCTTTATCTTCCTATTGCTGTAATAATAGGCCATAAACCTAACAAACAAATTTAAGATTTCCTGCCTGTTCCTCCAGCCCCCTTCCCCAGCTTGGATTATGTATATCTCTTCTGTACTTCCTTTAAACACTGTGTATATCTCTAAGGTTATACTTCTTACATTGTATGAAAGCACTGTCTATACCCACATTGTACCATGCATTCCATGAGGGCAGAGACCATATCCTGTCATATGTACCCTGACCTGGTACATAGATGATTAATGTAGGTTTGGATGAAAAAAAACAGTCATTTACCTTTTTGGATTATACCTTAAGCCACTTTTGATTACATTTATACTCAGATTTTATACAAAGTTTAGCAAATAACACACAAAGTATATTGTCATGATTATTACTTTAAAAAATGTATCAGTTATTCTTTTTCTTTTATTAATCAATACTATGATTATTTTTTTCTTTCACTTCAGTGATGGAGTGCCCAGTGATGGAAACTGGCTCACTTTTTACCTCAGGAATTAAGAGACATGTGAAAGACAAAAGAATTTCAAAGACTACTAAGTTGAATGTTTCTCTTGCTTCAAAAATAAAAACAAAAATACTAAGTAAGTGCTGTTAGTTTTAAAATACACTCACATTTTTACTTTTCCCCAGAATTGTTATATGTTTGCTACCTTATTTTATCAAGTACAGAAAATTACTAAAATGACTGTTTTGTTAATTGATAACTTTTTAAATTTGAGTCCGTTTCTCCTTCAAGTCCTGTTAGTTGGATGGTTTTTATTATTTACCCTAAATGGTGACAGCTGAATTTTTAGCAGTGAGGCTAGGGTGGCCCAAGATAGCTACTTTCTACAGTTTAGAAAAAAAATACCAATGTGACTTTTCTGGAAAAGATGTAAAAAGAGTAGCAGATTGTTCTGGCATGCTGCAGCAACTGAATGATGGGTAGCCCAGAGGAGGTTGGCTCATACTGGGTGATGCAGAGTTTGACTTTATATAAGCAATCTTATGAAGACACTGAGCACTTTGGAAATGGAATTTTGTGAATTCTGGAGTTAAGGCATCAGAAGGGGAGAAAAAAAGGAGGTGGGAAAACTCCCCAAGATAAACTTAAATTACTTCTGAAAATTATCTCAATGTTCATACCCATCTTAGCAGGAGTCAGGGAAGTATCCATTTAGTCACATTACCTGCTGATATAGATATAGCTCCTGTGAAGGACAATCATGTGTGCCTTCTAAAATAATGCAGCCTCCTGGGTGCCTGTAAATCATGATGCAGCTCCCACCCAGGTCTCTAGGGCCACCCCTTACATTGCTGCTGTCTGCTCTTTTTGGCAAGATTATTCCATACCCCTTGTTATGAGGGAATATGCCGACTTTGAGGAGTACCACAGGAAAATGTTTTTACTCTTTATCTTCTGGAAATCCTAAACCAGTTCTAGTCAGTTTCCATTTGCTATGCCAAGGATGGTTATCCGAAACTACTCCCTCTGTGCCAGAGATAAAGTACTGTTTTGGATCCTGTTTTGCAGAATCCCAAATTTTCCCTAAGTACTTATAAAATATTATTAAATTTTTTAAAACTTATTTCATATACACTATACTTTTATTCTGTGGCATATGTTATTGAATAATGACATTAAGTTAAAATTATGAAAATATAATGATATTTTAAGTGTACTAAGGGAACATACTATATATAAGGTAAGCTTTACCAAGGAATTCACAATAAAATTTCTTTGCTTCCAACAGAAAAGCCTTTCAGGAGTGATTTAAATCATATTTACATAGTGCTTTTAAAGAGAAGTCAAGTTCAGATTGCAGTAGATGCCTAGAAATAAGAAGTAGGATCTTTTGATGTCAGTGAAAGGTCTGACAGGGTTTAAATTATCTGTCTAATATTGCGGTAAGTATGCCTCTATCACTCAGGTTAAAAATGGACTTTGGAAGCATTAACTAATTTGTTCAGTTCTGGGGCTGTAGAAACTGGCTTTAGAATTTCACAGATTGGCTATCCTCATTCCTATGGGACATCTCCAGTTAGAGCTGCAGAATCAGTTTCTGTATTCTATCTACTAGTCAAAGGTAGGAAAGCAGGTAGAGCAGCAAGTATCAAGATTTCCTTTTTGTGGCTGATCTAATCATGTAGAATGCTGTGTCTGTGCTGCAGTCCTCTTATTCCTAACTTTTATACATATGCTGCATTCCTCACAACTCCTGAATTCTTCATCTTCTGTCTAGCCTTCATTTCTTCAGCTTGAAACTCTGGGTTTATTTTTCTCAAAACTGCATCTGTATTGTTATTCACTTTTCCAACCTTCAGTTAAAACTTATAAAGTAAAATGCATTTTGTCTAATGTAGTTTTACTAAAGAATATAAAAATTTATTAAGGAATAAGTTCAATATTAACTCATTTTAAAAATCTTTTTTACAGACAATTCTTCTATTTTCAAAATTTCTTTAAAGCACAACAACAGGGCATTAGCTCAGGCTCTTAGTAGAGAAAAAGAGAATTCTCGAAGAATTACAACTGAAAAGATGCTATTGCAAAAAGAAGTAGAGAAACTGAATTTTGAGAACACATTTCTTCGCCTAAAGCTAAATAACTTGGTATGGAAGCTATATTGTTTTTGAATTCCAAATTGTAACATAAATCTTTTAGCTGCATTATTGTAGACGCTCTTAAAATATTTTTCAAATCTCCAATTGTGAAAAATTATTGAAAGTCAGTATGCCATGTAAATCTCTGTTAAAGGACAAACTGTTAATGGGTAATAAAATATGTGTTTTAAATCTGCATTCTATATGTGCACTGTGTGCTGCGTGAACCAGTATAATACCTTGATCAATATTTGATTGCATATAAGCAAAGCGTAGTGCATTAAGATGGTCATAGTTCTTCCAGTGAATTGAAAGGAAGGGAGTTCCAGAATGTTGTTATTCTTTTTTAATCTCAGCATTTAACTGGCTACAAACCAAGCAGAATGAAGATTATAGCTGTTGCTTTTTTTCCCCCCAAATTTCAACTCTGGTCACAGACAGGGCAGTGAGAGCCAGTGATTAGCTGGGCTGCAACTATAGATCTAAATCTAAAATGAGTAGAACTTACTTAAAATGGAAAAAGGACCTACTCTACTTGTGGGTTAAATTCCTGTGACTGACAATTTGTTCTGTTGCCATGTGATATATTATTGTGAAAAGATAGAAAAATGTTTATAGGAAAACTTTTGTCAGTTCCAAATCATTCAACATGTGTGTGTGTGTGTGTGTGTGTGTGTGTACATGTATGTATGATATGTATGACTATTTGGATTATATAATAAAATACTATTTGGTACTGGTACTATATAATATAGTACCATTTTAGCTGAATGTGATCTCAGTTTTTTGCTCAATGTGATATCAATTATTTTTTAAGTTTTCTCACATGGATGGCATTCATAAATGCTTGATATTATAATAAACTCCAAGTCTTAGCTAATTAAAAGGGGTCTTTATTTTACATGTACAGAATAAGAAGCTTATAGACATAGAAGCTCTCATGAACAATAACTTGATAACTGCAATTGAAATGAGCAGTCTTTCTGAGGTAAGTATAATTTCTATGTAAATAGCATCATTCTTTAGATTACTCAGGATCACTGAGATTTAGTTAAGTAACATCAAGTTTAGAGATTCATATTTCAAATTTTGTGCAAAGGACTGATGATAATATCACTTTTAACTGGCTAACAGCATATTATCATTTTGTATAATTGGTTATTGAAATTGTCATATGAAAATTTGGTTTTTATTAAAAGTAAACAGGATTAGACAAGTCAGTGGAACATACTGGCCCAAATAGACTCAGAACCATAAAGACATTAGTAGAAAGTTAGCATTTTAAATTAGGAAAGACTTTGGGGTTTTGTTTTATTTTTTTAAAAGATGGACATAATTGAAAAACTATTTGGGGAAGATATAGAGGCTGATCTTGTTTTATACTGTTTTCTAAAACAAATTCTAGATTTCTCAAATGCTTTTCATGTGGTTCTCTTTGGAGAACTAAGAGGTTTGAAGTCAACATCTAAACTAAAGCAAAGTAAAAACTGGACAGCAGATGGAGAAGCTGGAGGTGAAGGCATAGTATACAACTGTGGTATCTACTTTCTTGAACTTACTATTTAACTTACTATTAAAAAATTTTCAAGTTATTTTTTTTTTTTTTTTTTTTTTGAGACAGAGTCTCACTCTGTCGCCAGTCTGGAGTATAGTGGCATGATCACTGCTTACTGCAACCTCTGCCTCCTGGGTTCAGGCAATTCTCCTACCTCAACCTCATAAGTAGCTGGGACTATAGAAATGCACCGCCACACCCAGCTAATTTTTATATTTTTAACAGAGACAGGGTTTCACCATGTTGGCCTGGCTGGTCTTGAACTCCTGACCTTGGGTGATCTGCCCTCCTGAAATGCTGGGATTACAGGTGTGAGCCACCATGCCCAGCCGCATACCAGTTTTTAAATTCTCTTTTTTTCTAGTTGTTATTAAGTGGGAGCAGGTGATGGGTCATATAGACATACTGTTCTAACATCAGAATGAGATCAGACAAGTATAGAATAAAGTTTCACACATGCTCTTGTCCGCTTCCAGCTATTTTCTTCTCCGTTCTCTCTTCTTGTACCTCATGCAGGTGATTGCTTTAATCTCTTTCTTTATATAAAAACAAACAAATAAATCTTTTCTTTCTTTTCTTCTTTACACAAAAGATAGTGTGCTATACCAGATATTCTATGCCTTACTTTTTATGTGACATATCTTGGGGATCTCTCCATATGATTACGTGGAGTGATTCCTCATTCTTTTGGTGCTGCTTCAGATAGATCTAGAGTGGACTTGTAATCTACTTCAATAGGCTCCTGTTGATGGACACTTGGGTTGTCCATTGCTGTTGGCTTGTGTTAGCGTAGAGTGCCTTTCCCTCTTGCATCATTAATTTTTTTCCCTCCCTTCTGGATTATTCCCATCAGGGATGTAATAATGTTATCATCTCTCATTTTTAAAAAAATCAAAACCAAATAAACCTCTTACTCCACTTACTTTCCAGCTACTATCTCAGCTCTCTTCTTGCCTTTACAGCAAAACTTTTTGAGAGATTTGTTCATTATCTCTAGTTTCTCTTGATCCCATTCCAATTAGGTTTTCACTACCAATCCACTAAATCCTGAAAGTCACCATTGATGTCCATGTTGCGAAAACCCATGGCTAATTCTTGGTTCTTATATTGACCTTCACACGACTTTTAGAATACCACACTCTCTTTCCTAAGTCTCTTCCTACATTTCTGGCTATTCTTTTTCAGTCTCTTTGCTGGTTTCTCTTTATTTTCCTAAGTTTTGGGAATGCCTTACGACTCAATTCTTGGACTTCTCTATTTATATTCACTCCCCCTAAGTAATTTTATTCTATCTTATGGTTGTAAT
Source organism: Aotus nancymaae (assembly GCF_030222135.1). Taxonomy (NCBI): domain Eukaryota; kingdom Metazoa; phylum Chordata; class Mammalia; order Primates; family Aotidae; genus Aotus; species Aotus nancymaae. Next base: position 33,133,728 of record NW_026988419.1, on the reverse strand, counting down.
TACTACTGTATACTGATGACTTTCAAATTTATAACTCCAGCCTGACCATCTCCTCTGACCTCCAGACAATTTATATCTAATTACCTATTTGGCATCTGTTTGGATGTCTAAAAGGCATCTCAAATTTCACATTTGCCACCAAACTAGTTCCTTTTTTGATTTGCATCTAAGATAATCACAACTCTCTTTTCCTGTCTTTTTCTTACACCCCATATCTGATCCTTTGGCAGGTCGTTTTAGTTCTGCCTTCAAAATCAGTCTACAATTCTCACAACCCTCTTTAACTACCTATGTCCAAGGTACCATTATCTCTTATTTACATATTGTATTAATAATAGCATCCCAACTTGGCCTTCTTACTTCTGCTCTTGGTTCTCTGTGTATTCTCTTATAACAGCCAGAGTGATCATGTTAAAATGTTAGTCTCTGCTTAATATTCTCCAGTGGTGTCTTATCTATTGCCTGATTTGATCTGAAAACTGAAACTCTTGTTATTTCTTCTACCTCATTTGCTACTCTCCTCTTTCTTCCACTCTTTAAGCTTTTCAGTGCAGTTCTTTCCCCACTCCCTCAAACAGAGGTGAGCTGCTACCACAGTACCTTTGTACGTGTTCTGTCTGCATGTGACAAGTTCCTATCCTTCAAATATTGACTCAAAAGTGACTACAGTGAAGTCTTCCCTAGCAACTCTGCATATATTTAAACACTTCCCACGCCTGCACCTACATTTCATATTCTGCTTTTCTTCTTTAATCTTTCTCCTTAACACTTAACTCCATATGACAATTTTGTTTATTATTCATCCCATCAGAATGCAAGCTTCTTGAGTGTAGGGATGTCTTTACCAGAACAATATCTAGAACATAGTAGGATGCAATAAATGTTTATACAATGTCAGGTAGTATTTCCCTAGTAAGAATGATGCTTGTTTTATATATAAATAAGTAAGGTATATATTTTTCCTGCAGTCCCTCTTTGATTGAGCTTTTTAAATAAAAATAATGCTAAATAATGCAAGTATTTTTTTAGTAGGATGATGATGTGGTCTTTTTAGGTGTCTTAGCATGATTATTTATTTTAGTAACTTCCTAATTTTACATTTCTGTAATAAAGTTGAGAAATGATTTATTTTTCTTTTAAAGTGCTGCTGAATTCCTTTTTGCCAATTTTGTTTAGGATTTTTCTTTTGTTATAAGTGAGGACTCTGAAGATTTTTTTTTCTATACATAGAAAAAAAAATAAGACCGTACAGTCTTTAGGCATTGATAAAAATGTTATATATGCTAAGCTCATAAAAATAATTTGGATGTTTTACTTTTCCTATGTTCTGGAAAAGTGACACAGTATTAGAATTGTTTTTCTTTAAAGGTATGGTAGAGTTATTCTGTGAAACCATCTGGACCTGGGACTTTTTTGATAAGAGTGATAGTAGCTTTTTGTTGACTTTATTTATTCTATGGATATTGGTCCCCTTAGGAAAATGTCATTCTCTGTTTTGTTTTTAGTTTTATTAAATTATCTTTCCTTAGAAAGTTACCTGTTTCATTTAAGTTTTTAATTTATGCTCACAGAGTTGACCAAAGTAATCTGTCATTATTCTTTTAATTTTGTCTGTGTTGTATTTCTTCAGTCGATTCATTTTGTGTATTTGGGCTTTTATTTGTCTTCTTTTTCCTGCACTATCTTAGATTGCTGTGGTTTTTCTATTTTATTTTATTCTTTTAAAAGAACCATCTTAAAAAAATAAAAAGAACTGTCTTTCTAATTTAATTCTAATTTATGTTTGATGTTTCATTAATTTTTTGCTTTTATCTTTAATAAGTTCTTTTGCCTTTTTGTGGTTCATTGTTACTTTTCTAACTTTGAGCCAATGCTTTTTTTTGTTTGTTTGTTAACTGTAGGTAAGATGCCATTTCTCTCTCAATACTTTCATTTTTTAAATTCTCTTAAGTTTTGAGAATTTTGACTTTGATGTGTTTTGCCATGAATTTCCTTGGATTTCTTTTTGGGGTTCACTCAGACTCTTGAATTTGTAGGTTCATGTCTTTATCATGTTTGGAAAAATTTTCAGCCATTATGTCTCCAAATACTTTTCCAGTCCTGCCCTCTTTCTCTTTGTCCTTTTCTTCTAGGACTCTGATGACAAGAATGTTTTATCTTTTTCGCTGTTCCACAAATCCCTGGCCCTCTGTTATTTCATTATTATTATTATTATTATTATTATTATTATTATTATTTATTTTTTTGAGACAGAGTTTTGCTCTTGTTGCCCAGGCTGCAGTGCAATGGCATGATCTCGGCTCACTGCAACCTCTGCCTCCTGGGTTTAAGCGATTCTCCTGCCTCAGCCTTCCTAGTAGCTGGGATTACAGGCATGAGCCATGATGCCCAGCTAATTTTGTATTTTTAGTAGAGACGGGGTTTCTCCATGTTGGTTGGGCTGGTTCCGAACTCTTGACCTCAGGTAATTTGCCTACCTCAGCCTCCCAAAGTACTAGGATTACAGGCATGAGCCACCGCACCCAGCTCCTGTTATTTTTTTCAGTCTCTTTTCTCTCTTGTTCAGTTTGGATAATTTTTATTGTTCTATCTCCAAGTTCACAGATTTTTTTTCTCCCTTTTGTTTTCTCTGTTTTGCTGTTGAGCCCATTTAATTTATTTTATTTGGTTATATTTTCAGTTCTGAGCTTTATTTGGCTCTTTACATTTATTTGTTTGCTGAGATGTTCCAATTTTTTCATTTGTTTTAAGCATGTTAGTAATTGCTTGTTGAAGCATTTTTATGATACTTGTTTTAAAATCTTTGTCATATGATTCCAACATTTGTGTCATCTCAGTGTTGGTATCTATAGTCCTTTCTCATTCTAATATAGATTACCTGATTTTTGATATGATGAGTGACTGATTTTCGATTATATTTTGGACATATTATGTGCATTATAAGACATTGGATCTTATTTGCATCTTCTGTTTAAGCAGACCTCCTTTGACACTACACTGGTGGTAAGGGGAGGTGCTGCCTACTGCCAAGTAGGGAATGAAGTTTAGACTTCCCATTCAGTCTCTGTTGACAACACTGTGATGGGGATGTATGCCTTGTAACTGATGAGTGGGGCTGGGAGTTCAGGCTAACACCACTATGGCTGGAACAGGGAAGGGCATCTGATTACTTTCATAGCCTCTGCTGATTTTAGGATGAGGAGGATAACGAAGAGGGGAGGTTGTTACTTCTGAAGAGTGATGAAAATCCTAGTTCTTTATTAAACCACTTCTGTCTCCACCATAGAGGAGAGGGAGGGGAACTCCTTCCTATCACTGAATGGGGATGTATAGCATATATACATTTTATTTTCTGTATATTATGATGTTTTTACATCTTTTAAAACATTATTGACTGGAGACACTGCCCTTCTCAGGGCTAGCCAATTCTTAGAGATAGCAAGGGGCCAGCCAGGAGCATGTCTTTTGTTTTAGTCCGTTTGCTGCTGCTATAAGAGAATACCACAGACAGGGTAATTGGTCGTTTTCTTTTTTCATTTGAGATTTCATTCTCTAAAAAGACTGCGTAATTTATAGAGAACAGAGATTGATTTGGTTCACAGTTCCGAACACTGGGAAGTCTAAGAGCATGATGGTGACATTTGGCATGGGTCATCCCATGGCAGAAGGTAGAAGGGCAAGAAAGCGTGCAAGACAGAAAAGGAGGCCAGACTCCTATAACTAACCCACTCCTGCAGTAACAGCATTAATCCATTCATGAGGGCAGAGCCCTTATGACCTAATTACCTCTAAAGGTCCTGCCTCTTAATACCACCACAATGGTAATTCAGTTTCAACATGAGTTTTGGAGGAGACATTCAAACCATAGCACTTTTGATATGCAAGCTAACTAATCCAGAGCCATACCTCCCCTGTCTGGCCCTTATATCTCAGGAGGCAATCATGCTCTGCTTTGATTGTCTCTGGGTCAGGTACTAAGCATCCAGGGACCTATCTCTCCTATGTCTTAAAGCTTGCCAAAATTATTCAAACTAGCCAATTCTAGACTATTCACCCTGTCCTGCCTTGCCTTTCCTATGGAAACTCTGATAGGCCCTGGCCTAAACCTTTCCCTCGTTCTCATCTTCTGCTCCTGACCACCCTAGTGTCTTTTTCTCTGTGGCTCTGCATGGCCTGCTGTACCTCTTGTCTCTAGGACCTGTGAGTATAATAAACTTTATTTTTTCCTGAGAGTCCCTGCCTTCTTTTAATGACTGCACTCAACTGACCATATCATAAAAAGAATATGAAACAGGATGGAGATCCAGTTGTCCTCCAGTGACATTGCTGGATGGGGATGTACTCTTTAACACTGGGCTATCCCATGCCTTTTCTGATGGTACGCCTGATTTGGAAGACAGTTCCCTTGTTATAGCCTGGTGAGTGTGGAAGTTTAGGTTCCCCATTTGACCTTTGTGCTTTGGTCAAAAATTAATTGACCAAATATATGTGAATCCATTTCTGGACTTTCTGTTCTATGTCATTGTTCTATTTTTCTGTCATTATGCTATTACTACACTGTCTTAATTACTGTAACCCTCTAAATTTTTTTTTCAATTTTTTAAAATTTTTTTTAGCTATTCTAGGTCTTTTGCATTTTCATTTAAAATTAGCTTGATAATTTGGCGCTGTACCCTTGTTTCTATTACAGCTTAGCTCTGTAATAAAAAACATGGTTGTGTGTTGCCTAATTTTCTGGTCTTTATTAAATAATTAAAACATGTTTGTATCTGAAAATTGAGAAATACGGATAAGCAAAAATATAAAACATATATTAAAATCACCAAATTTTTAATTTTTAAAAGCCATTTAAAAGATGTATTATAAAATTCAATAAAATATTATATAATACATATGTACCCATGAACATATTGCATATATCTAAAGATATTGTATATGTGTAGGTATACTCATATGTGTTTATTCCTACACATAGAAGAACGCTGTGGTTATATACTAAAATATTGGCACTGATTGTCTTTAGTTGGCATGATTCAGGATGAACTGTGTTTTAACCTTATTATCACATTATTCTCATTAAACTATTAAAGGCAAATGGAAGAATTGTTCTTTTACTATTGATGTCATTGTATAATTTGGTACCGTTATAACTAACGTAATTTAATAAGGTTAAAAACTTTCAATTTTCTTTATTCTTTTCAAAAATAGTTCCATCAGAGTTCCTTTCTACTGTCAGCTAGCAAGAAGAAACGAATTAGTAAACAATGCATGTTGATGCGTCTTCCATTCGCAAGGTAAGTATGTCCTTGAATTACACTAGTTCAGAGTATGTAGATTTTATATAACACAATCTGTTTGTGTGTATTGCACAATGTTCAGCATAATCAACCTATAGTTATCTACTAAGGTAGAAATGAGGTGGTTTGTAGTGTCGTGCTGTAGGTTATGTCTCTAGGACTTCAAGGAAATTTACCTAATCCCTAAACCAAGTTTGTTTGTAATGTCTTGCCACTTTTCAGTTCTCTTTTTTCTTTTCATCTAGTTGACTTCTGGCCTCATATTGATTTTTGCTGGATAAATCTGATAACTGTTTCTACCTTTATTATCTTGTGTACTGTCCTAAGCTTTAAAATTAACTTTCGTCTTTGCTCTTCTCCTCCTGTCCACAATTCTTATTTTTGATTAATTTGATTATAAGTCATAGAAAGCATCCTATTTCAAATCTATCATTTTAAAAGTCAGTGAAGCCCAGAGAGGTTAAATGATTGAATGAATTGATAGCATTGACCAAAGTCCTCTTGTCTCTTTTAGACAATTTTCTTTCTATTATATATAACTTATAGATTTAGTGATTTTACTTAAGTGCACAAGTAAAGGCACTTATATATTAAAATGGTATCTGTGCCATAGTAAAAATCTTTCTATTCATTCTATTTTGTTCCATTGATTTGCCTATTATGTGTGTTATTACCATTTTGTAACAGTACATTTTAACTGTTGTAATTTTAAAATAGTAAATTTTGTTGTTTATTAGATCCTTAGTAGTTTTTCAGAAGTATGTTGTCATTATGCACACATTGTTTCATATAGATATGCAAATCAAGTGTGAACTTGTTTTCCAAAAAATTGTATTGTATATTTTTAAGTGAACTTTTGTTTAAAGTGTATTATACACATTAGAACATGGTGGATTTTCAGCAAGTGAACACTGTTGTATAATGAATACTCAGAACAAGAAGCAGAATATTACCAATATCTCAGATACTTCCTTGTGTCCCTTTCTAGTCACTACCCACTACCCAACACCTACCCAAGGATAAATATTATAGTGACTTCTAATTATAGATTGATTAATTTTGCATGGTTTTGAACTTCATATAATGAAATCATACAGTATGTATGCTTGTCTCTGGCTTCTTTTGCCCAGCATTATGTTTGTGAGATTCATCCATATTGCTGTATGTAGCTGTAAATTATTTGTTCTCATTGCTGTGTAGATTATACTACAATGTATTCATTCTTCTTATGGTGAACATTTTGTTGGTTTTCCAGTTTGTTTGTTTTTTGAGGTAGAGTCTTGCTCTGTCACCCAAGCTGGGGTGCAGTGGCATGATCTTAGCTCACTGCAACCTCCACCTCCTGGGTTCAAGTGATCCTCCTGCCTCAGCAGTAGTTGGGCTTACAGGCACCCACCACCCTGCTTGGCTAATTTTTGTATTTTTAATAGGGACAGGATTTCACCATGTTGGCCAGGCTGGTCTCAAACTCCTGACCTCAAGTGATCCTCCCTCCTCGGCCTCTGAAAGTGCTGGGATTATAGGCATGAGCCACTGCCCCTGACCTGGTTTTCTAGTTTTGATCTATTACAAATAGGGCTGCCATGTATCTGCCTTTTGATGAAGTTATGTACACATTTCTGTTAGATATACACTGCAGAGTAGAATTACTGGGGAAATAGGGAGATATATATAAATCTCTTTGGCTTCAGGAGAAACTGCTAAGTAGTTTTCTAAAGGAGTTATACCAATTTACATTATTACTAACAGCATATAAGAATTCCTGTTGTTCTGTATCTTTAACAATTCTTGTTACTGTCTGTCCTTTTCATTTTAGCCTTTTGGGGTATGTGTAGTGGTATCATGTTGAGGTTTTATTTTTAATTTTCCTGATAAGAAGTTCAGCATCTGTTCATATGTTTAATTTCTATTGGGTTATCTGTCATATTTTTTAAGGAGTTCTTTTATATATACATATTTTTTGTATGTGAGACAGTGTCTCACTTTGTCTCCTAGCATGGAGTGCAGTGGTGCAGTCTCAGCTCACTGCAGCCTTGACCTCTCGGGCTCAAGTAATCCTCCCACCTCAGTCCCCCGGGTAGCTGGGACTATAGGCACATGCCACCATGTCCAGCTAATTTTTGTACTTTTTGTAGAGACAGGGTTTTGTTATGTTGCCCAGGCTAGTCTAGAACTCCTGAGCTCAAGTGATCTACCCACCTGAGCCTCTCAAACTGCTAGGATTACAGGTGTGAGCCACCATGCCTGGCATATTCTTTGTTTATCTTCTACTCTGTGGCTTGTCACTTTGCTCTCTTAATGGTGTCTTTAGGTGAACAGAAGCTCTTTTTTTTTTTTCCTAGCAAACAATATTCTATCCTAGAACAGAAGCTCTTTATGAAATCCAACTGTTTGTGTTGTGGGGAGGTGTGTGTCTTCTGCCTCACCCACCTTTTGGTTACTAATTTCTGTGTCCTTTTAAGAAAATATTGGTTCTGGTTTTAAAATGGCAGTGTAAGATAAGCTGGCTTCTCTTGCCCCAACAAAAAAACAAAAACAAATATACAGTGCCAAGATCTTCCACCAGCGATAGCCCAGAGCTCAAGCTAGATGAGATACTTCCTGGGGCCAAAGAAAGGTAGAAAAACTCTGAGCAGGTGGTAGAAAGAGCTACACTTCCACATCTGCAATACCCCTCCCTCCCATTCTGCCAGGCACCTACTATGTGGAAAATCTACCCTCAACTCACAATTTCTATACTGGAAAAAGCAAAATTGAAGTGGTCAACCAGCTTCCCAACTTCAGTTCCCTTGTCAGGAGACTTGTCCTTGCCTTAACTGATGGATAGCATTGTGACTGCCTGAAGGGAGAAATATTCCTGAGGACAGGCAGAGATAAACAAGCAAGGCTAGACATCCCCAGCCCAGAAACTCTGCTCTGTAACTCAGCCAAAGGAAGTACCAAATGAGAGTAGTTGTAGCGGGTATATTCCCCTGGTCCCCTGGGTGTGAATTCCTAGCCAGCCTTCCCACACTGCTGTCTTAAACCCTTTGGGACCTCCCTCATTTGGGACAGGCAGTGGTCAAACCATTTACTAGCTCCAAGGTAAACCTGGGTTGAAGGTGCCACCTAGAGCCAAAAAGGAGGCAGCAAACTAGCAGTAAAGATTTGCTAAGCAGATATAGTCAGTAAAATTCAAAACAAACTGGACAAAGCAGACTGGAATAAATAATCCTTCAAAGCAAAGACATAGACATATACTCACAAAAAACTACAGCAAACAAGGAACTATGACCTTCCCAAAAGGACAAAAAGCAGAAATTTAGTGATTCTAATGAAGTGGCAATTTGTGAGTTCTTAGACCAAGAGTTCTAAATAGTAGTTTTCAGTAAACTCAGTGATCTCCAAGATAACACAAAAAAGCAGCTCAGAAATTTATCAGAGAAATTTAACAAAGAGATTAAAATAATTTAAAAAGTCAAACAGAAATCTTGGAACTGAGAAATACATTTACTGAACTATACAACTCTTTAGAGGTTCTTAATAGCAGAATGAACCAAGCAGAGGAAAGAATCAGTGAGCTTTAAGACTGCCTATTTGAAAATATACAGTCAGAGGATAAAAAAATAAAATAGAAGGAAAAGGAATAAATAGTTACCTACAAGATACTGAAAATTACCCCCAAAGGACCAAATCTGAGAATTATTAGTGTTTAAGAGATAGCTGAGCATGAGCAAGGGTTAGGAAGCCTATTCAAAGAAATAATAACAGAAAACTTGTCAAGACATGAGAAAGATTTACATATCCAGATAAAGGAAAGCCTGAGAACACCAGACAGATTCAATCCAAATAAGACTACGCCAAGGTATATAATAATCAAACTCTCAAAGGACAAGGACAAAGAGAAGATCCTAAAAGTGATGAGAGATAAGAAGCAAATAACATATAAAGGAGCTCCAATTCATGGAGCAACAGACTTCTCCACAGAAATCATGCAGGCTAGGAGGGAGTAGAACAACATTTTCAAAGCATTCAAACAACAACAAAAAAAAACTGACACCCAAGAATATTTTGTCCAACAAAATGGTCATGCAAATTTGAAGGAGAGATAAAGTCTAACAAAAGCTGAGGAAATTCACCACCACCAAGACCCACGTTGCAAGAAATGCTAAAGGGAGTTCTTTGAAAGAAAAAGACACTAACATGCAAAAGGAAACTTTTTTGTTGTTGTTGTTGTATAAATAAAATAAATATATATTTTATTGCATTTGAGGTTTTGGGGTACACATGAAGAACAAGCAAGATTGTTGCATAGGTACATACATGGCAATGTGATTTGCTGCCTTCCTCCCCATCACCTATATCTGGCATTTCTCTCCATGTTATCCCTCCCCAACTCCCAACCCCCTGCTGTCCCTCCCCTATTTCCCCCTGACAGACCCCAGTGTGTGATGCTCCCCTCCCTGTGTCCATGTGTTCTCATTGTTCAACATCCTCCTATGAGTAAGAACATGCAGTGTTTGATTTTCTGTTCTTGTGTCAGTTTGCTGAGAATGATGTTTTCCGGGTTTATCCATGTCCATACATAGGACACAAACTCATCATTTTTTATGGCTGCATAGTATTCCATGGTGTATATGTGCCACATTTTCCCTGTCCAGTCTATCATTGATGGGCATTTGGGTTGGTTCCAACTCTTTGCTATTGTAAACAATGCCACATAGAACATTCGTGTGCATGTGTCCTTATAATAGAATGATTTATAATCCTTTGGATATATACCCAGTAATGGGATTGCTGGGTCAAATGGAATATCTATTTCTAGGTCCTCGAGGAATCACCACACTGTCTTCCACAATGGTTGAACTAATTTGCACTCCCACCAACACTGTAAAAATGTTCCTGTTTCTCCACATCCTCTCCAGCATCTGTTGTCTCCAGATTTTTTAATGATTGTCATTCTAACTGGTGTGAGATGATATCTCAATGTAGTTTTGATTTGCATTTCTCTAATGACCAGTGATGATGAGCATTTTTTCATATGTTTGTTGGCCTCATATACGTCTTCTTCTGTAAAGTGTCTGTTAATATCATTTGCCCAATTTTGAATGGGATTGTTCGTTTTTTTCTTGTAAATCTGTTTTAGTTCTTTGTACATTCTGGATATTAGCCCTTTGTCAGATGGGTAGATTGCAAAAATTTTTTCCCATTCTGTTGGTTGCTGGTTCACTCTAATGATTGTTTCTTTTGCTGTGCAGAAGCTCTGGAGTTTAATTAGGTCCCATTTGTCTATTTTGGCTCTTGTTACCAATGCTTTTGGTGTTTTGGTTATGAAGTCCTTGCCTATGCTTATGTCCTGAATGGTTTTGCCTAGGTTTTCTTCTAGGGTTTTTATGATGTTAGGTCTTATGTTTAAGTCTTTAATCCATCTGGAGTTAATTTTAGTGTAAGGTGTCAGGAAGGGGTCCAGTTTCTGCTTTCTGCACATGGCTAGCCAGCTTTGCCAACATCATTTATTAAACAGAGAATCCTTTCCCCATTGCTTATTTTTGTCAGGTTTGTCAAAGATCAGATGGTTGAAGATGTGTGGTGTTGCCTCTGAGGCCTCTGTTCTGTTCCATTGGTCTGTATCTCTGTTTTGGTACCAGTACCATGCTGTTTTGATTACTGTTGCCTTGCAGTATAGTTTGAAGTCAGGTAGTGTGATGCCTCCAGCTTTGTTCTTTTTGCTTAGAATTGACTTGGCTATATGGACTCTCTTTTGGTTCCATATGAAGTTTAAGGTGGTTTTTTCCAGTTTTGTGAAGAAGGTCATTGGTAGCTTGATGGGGATAGCATTGAATCTATAAATTACTTTGGGTAGTATGTCCATTTTCATGATATTGATTCTTCCTAACCATGAGCATGGAATGTTTCTCCATCTATGTGTCTTTTATTTCTTTGAGCAGTGGTTTGTAGTTCTCCTCGAAGAGGTCCTTTTTTAGTTAGTTGTATTCCTAGGTATTTTATTCTCTTTGTAGCAATTGTGAATGGCAGTTCATTCTTGATTTGGCTCTCTTTAAGTCTGTTATTGGTGTATAGGAATGCTTGTGATTTTTGCACATTGATTTTATATACTGAGACTTTGCTGAAGTTGCTTATCAGTTTCAGGAGATTTTGGACTGAGATGATGGGGTCTTCTAAATATACAATCATGTCGTCTGCAAATAGAGACAATTTGTCTTCCTCCTTTCCTAATTAAATACTCTTTATTTCTTTTTCTTGCCTGATTGCTCTGGCTAGAACTTCCAGTACTATATTGAATAGGAGTGGTGAGAGAGGGCATCCTTGTCTAGTGCCAGATTTCAAAGGGAATGCTTCCAGTTTTTGCCCATTCAGTAGGATACTGGCTGTGGGTTTGTCATAAATAGATTTTATTATTTTGAGATACGTTCTGTCAATACCTAGTTTATTGAGAGTTTCTAGCATAAAGGGCTGCTGAATTTTGTCAAAGACTTTCTCTGCATCTATTGAGATAATCATGTGGTTTTTGTCTTTCATTCTGTTTATATGGTGAGTTATGTTTATATACTTGCATATGTTGAACCAGCCTTGCATCCCTGGGATGAAACCTACTTGATCGTGATGGGTAAGCTTTTTGATGTGCTGTTGTAATCAGTTTGCCTGTATTTTATTGAAGATTTTTGCATCTATGGTCATCATGGATATTGGCCTGAAGTTTTCTTTTCTGTTGAGTCTTTGCTGGGTTTTGGTATCAGGATGATGTTTGTCTCATAAATGATTTGGGAAGGATTCCCTCTTTTTGGATTGTTTGTAATAGTTTCAGAAGGAGTGGTACCAGCTCCTCTTTGTATGTCTGGGAGAATTCGGCTCTGAACCCATCTGAATCTAGGCTTTTTTTGGTTGGTAGGCTATTAATTGCTGCCTCAACTTCAGCCTTTGTTATTGGCCTATTCAGGGTTTCGACTTCTTCCAGGTTTACTGGTTTATGTGCATATAGTTGTTTGTAGTAATCTCTGATAGTGGTTTGTATTTCTGTGGAATCTGTGGTGATATCCCCTTTATTGTTTTTTTATTGTGTCTATTTGGTCTCTTTTCTTTTTTAATAATCTGGCTAGTGGTCTGTCTGCTTTGTTGGTCTTTTCAAAAAACCAGCTCCCGGATTTATAGATTTTTTGAAGGGTTTTTTGTGTCTCTATCTCCTTCAGTTCTGCTCTGATCTTAGTTATTTCTTGTCTTCTGCTAGGTTTTGAGTTTTTTTATCTTGCTCTTCTAGCTCCTTCAGTTTTGATGATAGGGTGTTGATTTTAGATCTTTCCTTGCCTCTCATGTGGGCATTTATGGCTATATATTTTCCTCTAGACACTGCTTTAAATGTGTCCCAGAGATTCTGGTATGTTGTGTCTTCGTTCTCATTGGTTTTGAAGAACATCTTTATTTCTGCCTTCATTTCGTTGTTTATCCAGTCAACATTAAAGAGCCAGTTGTTCAGTTTCCATGAAGCTGTGCAGTTCTGAGTTAGTTTCTGAATTCTGAGTTCTAACTTGATTGCACTATGGTCTGCGAGACTGTTTGTTATGATTTCCATTATTTTACATTTGCTGAGGAGTGATTTACTTCCAATTATGCAGTCAGTTTTAGAGTAGGTGTGATGTGCTGCTGAGAATAATGTATGTTGTGTGGATTTGGGGTGGAAAGTTCTGTAAATGTTTGCTTGGTCCAGGTCTGAGTTCAAGTCCTTGATACCCTTGTTAATTTTCTGTCTCGTTGATCTGTCTAATATTGACAGTGGAGTGTTAAAATCTCCCACTATTATTGTGTGGGAGTCTAAGTCTCTTTGTAAGTCATTAAGAACTTGATTTATGTATCTGGGTGCTCCTGTATTGGGTACATATATATTTAGGATCGTTAGCTCTTCTTGTTGCATTGATCCTTTTACCATTATGTAATGTTCTTCTTTGTCTCTTTTGATCTTTGTTGGTTTAAAGTCTATTTTATCAGAGACGAGAATTGCAACTCCTGCTTTTTTTTGCTCTCCATTTGCTTGGTAAATCTTCCTCCATCCCTTTATTTTGAGCTTATGTGTATCCTTGCACGTGAGATGGGTTTCCTGGATACAGCACACTGATAAGTTTTGGCTTTTTATCCAATTTGCCAGTCTGTGTCTTTTGATTGGGGCATTTAGTCCATTTACATTTAGGGTTAATATTGTTATGTGTGAATTTGATCCTGCCATTTTGACGCTAGCTGGTTGTTTTGCCCATTAGTTGATGCAGTTTCTTCATTGTCTCGATGCTCTTTACCAATTGTTACATTTTTGGAGTGGCTGGTACTGGTTGTTCCTTTCTAAGTTTAGTGCTTCTTTCAGGAGCTCTTGTAAAGCAGGCCTGGTAGTGATGAAATCTCTGAGTACTTGCTTGTTCGTAAAGGATTTTATTTCTCCTTCGCTTATGAAACTTAGTTTGGCTGGAGATGAGATCCTAGGTTAAAAGTTCTTCTCCTTAAGGATGTTGAATATTGGTCCCCACTCTCTTCTGGCTTGTTAGGGTTTCTGCTGTGAGTCTGATGTGCTTCCCTTTGTGGGTGAGCCGACCTTTCTCTCTGGCTGCCCTTAGCATTTTCTCCTTCATTTCAGCCCTGTCGAATCTGACAATTATGTGCCTTGAGGTTGCTCTTCTTGAGGAATATCTTTGTGGTGTTCTCTGTATTTCCTGGACTTGAATATTGGCCTGCCTTGCTAGGTTGGGGAAATTCTCCTGGATAATTTCCTGAAGAGTGTTTTCCAGCTTGGATTCATTCTCTCCGTCACATTCAGGTACACCTATCAAACGTAGATTAAGTCTTTTCACATAATCCCATATTTCTTGGAGGCTTTGTTCGTTTCATTTTACTCTTTATTCTCTAATCTTGCCTTCTCGTTTTATTTCATTGAGTTGATCTTTGACCTCTGATATCCTTTCTTCTGTTTTGTCAGATTAGCTATTGAAACTTGTGTATGCTTCGTGAAGTTCTCATGTTGTGTTTTTCAGCTCCATCAATTCACTTATGTTCCTCTCTAAGCTGTTTATTCTCGTTAGCACTTCGTCAAACCTTTTTTCAAGGTTCTTAGTTTCTTTGCATTAGGTTAGAACATGTTCTTTTAGCTCAGAGAAGTTTCTTATTACCCACCTTCTGAAGCCTGTTTCTGTCAATTCATCAGACTCATTCTCCATCCAGCCTTGTTCCCTTGCTGGTGAGGAGTTGTGATCCCTTGAAGGAGGAGAGCTTTTCTGGTTTTGGGTGTTTTCATCCTTTTTTTTGCCAGTTTCTTCCCATCTTTGTGGATTTATTTACCTGTGGTCTTTGTAGTTGGTGACTTTCAGATGGGGTCTCTGAGTGGACATCCCGTTTGTTGCTGATGAAGCTATTTCTCTCTGTTTCTTAGTTTTCCTTCTAACAGTCAGGCCCCTCTGCTGTAGGACTGCTGGAGGTCCACTCCAGACCCTGCTTGCCTGGGGCTCACCTGCAGCAGCCTCCACACTCTTGTTGGATGCTGCAATCCAGAGCTCTTCCTACTCGGCCATCTTGCCAAATAACTCTCCAGAAGGAAACTTTTAAAGGTATAAAACCCACTGGTAAAATTAAGTACACAGACAAACCCAGAATACTTTGTTACTATATTTGTAATGTGCAATTCACTCAAACTCTAGTATGAAGCCCAAAAGACAAATTTATCAAAACTGATTATAACTATACCAACCTGTTAATAGATAATATAAAAATATGTAAATTGATACAACTAAAAGACATAATGTTGGAGGATGGAACTAAAGTGTAGAATTCTTGTGTGTGTGTGTGTGTGTGTGTGTGTGTGTGTGCCGTTGCCTTTGATTCTGTTATTTGTGACCTAAGATAAGTTGTCATCTCTTTAAAATAACCTGTTATATCTATAAAATGCTTTTTGTAAGCCTCATGGTAACCAGAGCCAAAAAGAAAAACCTATATTAGATTTACTAAAAGTAAGAAGCAACAAATTAAAACATGATCCCAGAGATAATTACCTAGCCACAAGGGAAAACAGTAAGAAAGGAAGAGAGTACTCTCAATATAACCAGGAAACAAGCAACAAAATGTGAGTAGTAAGTTCCTACTTATCGATGATAACTGAACGTAAATGGTCTCAGTTCTTCAGTTAAAAGGCATAGAGAAGCTGAATAGATAAATAAATGAAACCTGCCTACCTATGTACTGCCTTCAAGAAACCCACTTTATCTATAAAGACACATATAAACTGAAAGTACAAGGGGTGGAACAAGATATTGCATGCAACTGGAAACCAAAAAGGAGCAAGAGTAGTTGTACTCGTAACAGATAAGATAAACTACAAAGACTGTAAAAACTGACGGTAAAGGAGGGTCACTATATGATTAAGAGGTCAGTTCACCCAGAGGATATAACAGTTATAAATATCTGTGCACTCAACACTGCAGCTCCCAACTATATAAAGTCAACGTTAATGAATGTAAAGAGAGAGAGAGACTGCAATACAATAATAGTAGGGGACTTTAACATCCTACTCTTAGTAATGGACAGATTATCCATACAGAAAATCAACAAACAGCATAACCTGCGCACTAGATACAGCAGGTCTAACTGACATTTACAGAACATTTCACCCAACTGCTGCAGAATACACATTATTTTCATTAATACATGGAAGTTTTTTCATAATAGACCATATCTTAGGCACAAACAAGTCTGTTCAAGGTCAAAAACATGTAAATCATATCCAGTATCTTCTCTGACCACAATGGAAGAAAACTGGGAATCAGTAATGAGAAGAACTTTGGAAAATACACAAACAAATGGAAATTAAACAACATGCTCCTAAGCAACCAATAGGTCAAAGATGAAAGTAAGAAGGAAACTAAAAAATTTCTTAAAACAAATGAAAAGGGAAATACAACATAGCAAAATCTATGGGGCATGGCAAAAGCATTACCGAAAGAGAAGCTTATAACAATAAATGCCTATATCAAAAAAGGAGAAAAAACTTAAATAAACAACTAACAATACATGTCAAGGAATTAGAAAGGCAAGAACAAGCCACATCCCAAGTAAGGAAAGAAATAATAAAGATCAGAGCAGAAATAAATGAAATTGAGACTAAAAAAAATAGATGATAAACAAATGAAAAGTTGGTTTTTTGAAAAGATAAACAACATTGACAAACCTTTAGCTAGACTGAGAAGACTATAATAAAATCAAACAAGAAATGAGACATAACACTTTAGACCTCAGAAATACACATAATTATTAGAAACTATTATGAATAATTATACACCAGCAAATCAGAAATGTGGAAGAAATGAGTAAATTTTTGGACATATATAACCTACCAAGCTTGAACCATAAAAAAATAGGAAACCTCAACAAACCAATAACAAGTAATGAGATGAAGCTGTAATAAACACTCTCCTATTGAAGAAAAGCCCAGGCTGGGCACAGTGGCTCACACCTATAATCCCAGTCCTTTGGAAGTCAAGGCAGAAGGATTGCTTGAGGCCAGGAGCTTGAGACCAGCCTGGGGAATATAGCAAGACCCAGTCCCTAGAAAATAAAAAATTAGCTGGGTCGTGGCTAATCCTGTCAGGAGTAATCCTGTCGGGCTAATCCTGTGGTCCCAGCTACTCAGGAAGCTAAGGTGGGAAGACTGCTTGAGCCTGGGAAGTTAAGGCTGCAGTGCTGAGCAGTGTTCACACCACGTATGCTGGCTTTGGTGACAGATCAACATCCTATCTCAAAAAAAGAAAAGCCCAGGACTTGGATTCACTGCTAAATTCTACCAAAAATTTAAAGAACAATGATTATGAATCCCACTAAAACTCTTTGAAAAGGAGGAAGACTTCAAAACTCACTCTACAAGGCCAGCATTACCTTAATTAATACCAATCATTACTCTAATTAATACCAAAACCAGACCAGGATGCAACAAAAAAAGAAAACTACAGACCAATATCACTGATGAACATAGATGCAAAAATCCTCAACTAACTACTGGTAGGTTAAATTCAACAACACATTAAAAAGAACATTCACCATGACCAAGTGGGATTCATGCTAGGAATGCAAGGATAGTTCAGCATACACAAATCAATCAATGTGATTCACCACATTAACAGAAGAACAAAAATTGTATGGTTATTTCAATAGATGTCAAACAGCTTTTGGTAAAATTCAACATCCCTTTTTGATAAAAACACTCATCAAAATGGATATAAAAAGAAATACCTCAAAATAGTAAAAGTCATATATGACAAACCCATGTGTAGCATTGTACTTTAAAGACTGGAACAAGACAAGAATGCCCACTTTCACTGCTATTCAACATAATACTTGAAGTACTGGCCAGAGCAACTAAGCAAGAGAATGAAAAAAACAGCATCCACATTGAAAAGGAAGAATTCAAATTAGCCTTGTTTGCAGATGATCTGATCTTATAAAGACTCCACTGAAAAGCTGATAGGAAAGATAAGGAAATTCAATAAAGTTACAGGATGAAAAATCAACATAATTAGTAGCATTTATATACACCCAACAGTGAACAATCTGAAAAAGTCAGGAAAGCAGTCTTATTTATAGTAGCTACAAAGAATATGAAATACCTAGGAATCAATCTAACCAAAGAAGTGAAAGTTCTGTAGAAGGAAAACTACAAAACTCTGATGAAAGAAATAGGGCACCAAAAAAGGGAAGATATTCCATGCTCATGGATTGGAAGAATTAATACTGTTAAAATGAAAATACTGGTCGGGTGCAGTGGCTCACCCCTGTAATCCCAGCACTTTGGGAGGTGGAGGTGGGTGGATCACCTGAGGTCAGGAGTTTGAGACCAGCCTGGCCAACACGGTGAAACCCCATCTCTACTAAAAATACAAAAATGTGCTGGCTGTGGTAGTGGATATCTGTAATCCCAGCTACTTGGGAGGCTGAAGCAGGAGAATTGCTTGAACCCCAGAGGTGGAAGTTGCAGTGAGCCAAGATTGCGCCATTGCACTCCAGCCTCGGCAACAAAAGTGAAACTGTCTCAAAAAAAAAAAAAGAAAAAAGAAAGAAAATACTACACAAAGCAATTTACTGATTCAGTGCAATTCATATCAAAATACCAATGACATTCTTCACAGAAATAAGGGGGAAAATCTTAAAATTTATATGGACCTACAAAAGACGCTGAGTAACCAAATGAACAAAATGAACAAAGCTGGAAGTATCACACTACATGACTTCAAAATTTATTACAAAGCTATAGTAACCAAAACAGCATGACACTGACATAAAAATGGACACATATACCAGTGGAACAGAGAACCTAGATATAAATACACTCATTTACAACCAACTCATTTTCTACAAAGGTGTCAAGAACTTACAAAGGGATAGTGTCTTCAATAAATGGTGCTGGGAAAACTGGATACCTATATGCAGAAGAATGAAAGTAGGCTCCTATCTCTCACCATACACACAAACCAAATCAAAATGGATAAATGATTTGAATCTAAGACCAGAAACTGTTAGAAGAAAACATTGGGGAAACACTTCAGGACATTGATCTGGGCAAAAATTTCTTGTGTAAGACCTCAAAAGCACAGGCAACCAAAGCAAAAATAGACAATTAAGATTATATCAAGCTAAAAAGCTTCTACACAGCAAAGGAAACAAGAAAGTGAAGAGACAACCCATGTAATGTGAGAAAATATTTCCAAACTTATCTCTGTGACAAAGGATTAATAACAAGCATATATTGTGATCTTAAACAACTAAGTAGCAAAAAAAAAAAAAATTGAAAAAAGAGGGGTCCTCATATACTGTTGGTAGAAATATAAATTAATATAGGCACTATGCAGAACAGTATGGAGGTTCTTCAAAAAACTAAAAGTAGAACTTCCATATGATCCAGCAATTCTATTGCTGAGAATATATCCCCC
This sequence comes from Aotus nancymaae, assembly GCF_030222135.1. Lineage (NCBI taxonomy): Eukaryota > Metazoa > Chordata > Mammalia > Primates > Aotidae > Aotus > Aotus nancymaae. The sequence continues at coordinate 33,114,488 of NW_026988419.1, read as the reverse complement.
CAAAAAAGAAAATGAGTATATCAAAGAGCTATCTGTTCTTCCATGCTTATTGCAGCACTATTCACAATAGTCAACATGTGAAATCAACCCAAGCACCCATTAACAGAAGTGTGGATAAAGTATGGAAGATATATACACAGTGGCATATTATTCAGTCATTAAAAAGAAATCCTGTCATTTGTAGCAACATGGACGGAACCGAGGCCATTATGTTAAGTGAAATACGCCAAGCACAGAAAGACAAATATTCTCACTCATATGTGGGAGCTTAAAAAGTAGATTCATGAAGATAGATTGGTGGTTACCAGAGGGTGGGAAGAGAGAGGAAAGAATGAAGGAATTTTCATTACCACTGAACTGTAGACTTAAAAATGGTAAAGATGTAAGTCATATATCTTTTACCTGAATAATTTTTTAAAAAAGGAATATGTCTATTGATTGCAAAGTCACAAGGTGTTCTGTTCTAAAAATTTTATTATTTTCCCATTCACATTTATATATTTGGTCTACTTAGAATTTGGGGTATGATGATGGGAGGGAAGGATCATAATCCTTTTTTCTTTTTTCATGTGGATATCTTGTTGATCTTGTATCATGCATTGAAGTGATCGTCCTTTCTCCACCCCATTTCAGTGTCATCTGTATTATCAATCAGGGGGACTGGATATGAATGGGTCTGCTTCTGAACTCACTCTTCTATTATGTGAGTCCTTTTGTCAGTACCACACTGTCTTAATTATTAGTTTTATAGTAAGTCTTGCAATTTGATAGTGTGAATCTCCATTTTATTTATTTTTATTCTTCAACATTAGCTTGGCTGTTCTTGGCTCTTTGCATTTACACATGAATTTTAGAATCAGCTTGTCAGTTTACATGTACACACACACACACATAACACCCCTACCTAGAATTTTTGACCAGGATTATGTGGAATATAGTTCAGTTTGGGGACAATGGACATTTTATAAAATTGACTCTTCCATCTATAAACATGATATATTATTCTATTTAGCTATAATATATATTTGTTCCATATTTTATAGTTTTTTGTGTAGAGTTAGTACTGTCTCAGATTTAATTCTTTTCATTTTATATAGACACATTTAAAAATATATATTTTTAAGATAGGGTCTTGCTATCTTGTCCAGGCTAGATTCAAACTCCTACCTCAGCCTCCTGAATAACTGAGATTACAGGTGTGTGTCACAGTGCTCAGCTTTATTTTATATTCTTAAATGATATTCTGAATGTTACTGGGTTTTATTTGTTTGTTTGTTTGTTTTTTAAGTGAAAGCAAGTTTACTAGTAAAGTTAAGGAATAAAGAATGGCTACTCCATAAGCAGAGCAGTGGCATGGGCTGTTTAAGTAAGGTTACTTGTAGTTATTCCTTGTTCATATGCTAAAAACAAGGGGTGGATTATTCATGAATTTTCTAGGAAAGAGGTGGGCAAATCTGGGAACTGAGGTTTTCTCTTCTTTTAGACCATATAGGGTACTTTCCTGACATTACCAAGGTATTTTTAAATTGGTGCTGCTGGGAGTGTCTTTTAGCATGCTAATAATTATAATTAGCATATAATGAGCAGTAAGGATGACCTGAGGTCACTTTTATCACCATCTTGGTTTTGGTGGGTTTTAGCCGGCTTCTTTACCACATGCTGTCTCATCAGCAAGGTCTTTGCGACCTGTACCTTTTGCTGACCTCCTGTCTCATCCTGTGCCTAAGAATGCCTTAATTTCTGGGAATGCAGCTCAGCAGGTCTCAGACTTATTTTACCCATTCCCTGTTCGAGATGGAGTTGCTCTGGCTCAAACACCTCTGACCTATTTTTCCCCCTTCCTTTTACAAGGGAACCCTAAGGGTTGTAGGGGGATGAAAATTCATCTTCCGTAACTTCTTCAGGCTGAACGGGGGTGATGATATTCTGGCCTAACTATTAGAGTCTTTTGTATTCAGGGTAGAGAGGAGCTTAGTCGGAAGGCATCAGTATGGGGAGGGCCATTCCTAACTCTGGAGTGCCAGCAAAAGGTGATACCTGGAAGATTAACAAGTGTTCAATTTCAGAAAATACTAAGGAAGCTCATCCTGCATTCTTACACAAGGAGTACAACAGCAATATATTCTACAACAGTAAAGCAAAATAAAATAAGTAAAATTATCCCAAGTAAACTAAATGCAAAGGCTTTCCATGAACTGGGCAATTGTTGAAACAAGCTAATATGGAGTCACTAACTGATTTAATACGTGCCCAGAATTAGAATACTAATCCAGATTTCTACATTACCTATCCCTCTTGTTTCTTTTGAACAGCAACCAGAGACCACTGATTGGTTCACAAGAATAAGCAGTCAATCTAAATTGCAGAAAAAAAACCTTAAAAACAGCTAGACTAGAATCCAGTAACAGGTGTATCATAATGTTTGAAACATAATTTTCTTCTCTCTCCAGTCTCACATTTTTACTAAAGACAAATCATAATAGGACTGATTTGTTTGCAAAAATAAGCTTTAGTCTTACACTTAGCCTGATTATTTGTATAACGTGCAGCAAGAATAATTTTTTTTTTTAACATAAGCTCTTTTTAAATTGGCTTCAATGGAACTCTGTTCCATAAGGAATCTGAGATGAGACTTTTTTAAAGCTGAGCACAGCCATGGGTTCGTACCCTCCAATACCTATAACTTGAGTAAATTCCTCTCTTCTTGAGCTCCCAAAATAACTTGGGACTCCTGGGCCTGTCAGAAAGTGACATTATTTACTTTCCACAGGTCAAGAACCCTGTACAGGGATTATGTAGACAGTTTTCCCAAGGGACATTTATTGGTTCTATAAGTCAAATTTGATTTCTTAAAGGAAAGCACACCATTCCAGTCAATGCCTTGGTATGTACTGTTGCAAAAGAAAACAGGTTCTTATTGTATTTATGCAAACAACTATATTGCCATAAATTAAGAATATTCACAACTAGTTTTCAAATTCTGGAGAAATCAGGTAGAGAGAAACAAATATGCTCCAAATTTTGTTCACAGGAGTATACTTTACTCAATTATTAAAAGCTGTAAATAGCTCAAAAGAAAAATTTTGTTGACACTGGAAAACAAAACAAAGGATCAACAACATTTCAAGCAAAAAGTCAAAAAAGATTACTTCAGACTTATATTAGTTCAGTCCATGCAGTTAACTTCTGTTCTATTTGATATTCATGAACATTTCAGGTCTCATGAGTATTGAAAGTTTTTCCCTCTATTCTAATGTCACAATCTCCAAAGTTACTAGAAACTTGGATTCAAGAAACCTGTCAAAGTCCTATAGCTGATTATAAATTACCTTTTGAGAGGATTAAAACAAGACAACAATTGTCTGTGAGTGACAAAAAGTCTTAGGACAGCAATTATTGAAGTTACAATTGACAAGGAAATTTTGGTTTCCTTCATGACATACAACAATTTTACATAACAGTTATAATAATTAATAACATACACTAAGCCATATCAGCATTATAGGAATTTACCATAATTTTGGAACACATACCAATAATATTTATACATTTTATAATTGGATATATTATTTATATCCTATATATAACATAACAGGAGTTAACTGCATGGACTGAACTAATATGTCTGAAGTAATCTTTTGGCTTTTTGCTTGAAACATTATTGATCCTTTTTGTTTTGTTTTCCAATGTCAACAAACTTTTTCTTTTGAGCTATTTACAGCTTTTAACAATAAACGTTATTGGTATGTGTTCCAAAATTGCCTAAAGAAAGGCAAACACTTTGATATTTGGCAATGCTTCCTATATGATTTTTATACCAAATAAGCCAAATTTCACCACTGCATTAGTGTATTATTTATGTCAAACTCAGTTCTTAATAAAATGTTATACACAAATGTATTCAATCTTAGTTTGACTATAAGGTAAGATTCTCAAACCTTTTACAACCCTTTACAATTTTTTTTAAAGAGCAGATTAATGCTCTAAGAAAAACCTGTTATGCTTTTATTCCAATGTTAAATTTATGGAAAAACTGAATAATACCCCTTTAACTTTAGCTAATATGTTCACACACAGAATTTTTTTTACAAGATTAATTTTTCACAAACCTCCATAACTTGCTCAAACCTTCTGCTTTATCCTATCTAACTTAATCCTTTAACCCTCTAAATGAGGCAAAAAAAAATTCACATTCCCATGTCTTTTATAATCTTTTCCCAAAGATTGGTTAAGTCACGTGAACTGAAAGGCATTACACTTTTTACTTTTCTGACAAAATGTTTTATTTAAGCACTTATTTTTAAGCCAGTTAATCAAAGCCCTTTCATATCACACACACCACACATATAAATACAGAGACAGACAAAAGAAGATCCAGTAGTTGTAAGATTTTTCATTTGCTAGTTTTTAAGTTTCTCTTTAAAGCATACAATTTCCAGGGCCTAATAAGCAGGCATAACTGGAAGGCAAAATAAATCCCCCAAAATTAAGGGTCCCATTTTTATACCAGATCCTAGATTCCAAAAAATGAGAAACGCCATGGAACAAGACAGTACAATGATTTTACCATGCATTTTATTACAAAGCAACCCAAACCCAATCAGCCCATTCTGTGATTAGCCTATCCCCCATGGGAGTCTTATTTCTCAGTGGTAGGGGAAAGTGAGGACATTTCCATACTTTCCAGTGGCCAAGAGCATGCTTTTCTGATCCAAACATGTAAAGAGCCTAGTATCCCCACTATAACTGCCATTAGCTGTCCCCAGAAGTATATTTCCTACTGAATTATTACACACCAATGTTCTCTCATAATGCAAAGTAATTTCTGATATCCCCAAAAGTCAAAAACACCAGATAACACAGTGCAAAACAGAACAGAGCCTTAGATTTTGAGAAGGATCTATCAACTTTCAATTCCTGGGTTTTCATGAGGAAAACAGAGGTTTTTCCCAAAACAGGGTCTGTGGCACCTCCTCTGTTTTCCCCAAGGAATCTCAGGCTATTAGAGCTTGAATATCTACTTTTTTGATTGTTTGTTTGTTTGTTTTTTGAGATGGAGTCTCACTCTTGTTGCCCTCCTCTATTTTCCCCAAGGAATCTCAGGCTGTTAGAGCTTGAATATTCACCTTTTTTTTTTTTTTTTTTTTGAGGCAGAGTCTTACTCTTATCACTCAGGCTGGAGTGCAGTGGTACAATCTTGTCTCACTGTAACCTCCACCTCCCAAGTTCAAGTGATTTTCCTGCTTCATCCTCCCGAGTAGCTGGGATTATAGGCACCCGCCACCACACCTGGCTAATTTTTGTATTTTTAGAAGGATGGGGTTTCATCATGTTGGCCAGGCTGGTCTCAAACTCCTGACCTCAGGTGATCTGCCCTCCTCGGCCTCCCAAAGTGCTGGGATTACAGGCGTGAGCCACCACGCTCAGCCAAATATCTGCTTTTAATTATCTACTGATTTTTAGTCATAGCACTCTTTTTAAAAGTCCTTTTAAATCTCTTATTACCTGACTTGAGCCAGGCCAAACAGCCAATATTTCTTGCTTTTGAATTTTACCAACGGTAACCTCACAGTTAAACCAATAAGCCTAAAGCTATAACTTAACTACAGATGTACAAGGTATTTTCAAAGAAGTGGTAAGCAGTTTTTACAAGATTAGAATCTCCAAAGGTAGCTCAGAGAAAGGAAGATTCAAGAAGGGAAGCCAGAAGTCATATATGGAGGGGAAGAGAATCAATAAATGGTAAAGTTAACACAGATATCAACCAGAAAATGCTCATTCCCTAAGCTGGGAATTGAACCCAGCCTACCATAGTGGTAAGACAAAACCTTAGCCACTAAGCTACAGCATTGAGCAGTTTCCATTGCCTTTCCCAGAAGGACCCTAGAGCAGCCAATTTTGAGCTTGCAAAGGATTTTAATTTCTCAAGACAATTTTTGGAGCTAACTGCGACATCAACCCCAAGATACCTGTCCTCCAGATGCTAGAGAGAAAAAGGAAGTACTGCTATGTGGTTATAAGGTCAAGCTCCCAAAGACATGTTTCAGCATGTGGTCTCTAGGCAAGATGAAAGAGCAGACAGTTGCCCTGAATAATAGAAAAGATAGAAAAGGGAAAGGAGAGAGAGAGAGAGAAGCAATAGAAAAGATAGAAAAGGGAAAGGAGAGAGAGAGAGAGAAGCAATAGAAAAGATAGAAAAGGGAAAGGAGAGAGAGAGAGAGAAGCATTGCCTATGTGAGAGAGAAGACAAAGAGCTCAGAGAAGCCAGAGAAAGACCCACTCATTGCAGTGACACTGAGTCAAAAGTTCAGGTGGCCACTTACTTGTCAGTTACAAAGGAATCTTTTATAGCAGTCCCATCAGCTGTCAAATTTGTTCTTAGCCAAGAAGGACTTTACTGAGGGGGGCCTCTAATCCTCTTCATCTTAGAAGGGACTCTAACCCTCCTAAGTTGGGCCTTGAACTGAAGTTCAGTGAAGCATCCTTACCTTTTATTAAGAGGGGCCTTTAACCCACTCTGTCTTAGGAGAGACTCTAACTCCCCCAAGTTGAGCCACTAACCCAATCCAATCCTTTACCTGGGCACTCTACCACTTACTCAAAGTTGACCAATTGATGCTGCAGTCTGTTTCTTTGGGTCAGGGGTCTCCTCAGTATCATCCTTTCATGGTTTGCCGGGAAGATGTTATTGAAAAGCATCCTGATCCAAACCCCAAGAGAAGGTTCTTGGATCTTGCTCAAGAAATAATTCAAGGCAAATCCATAAAGTGAAAGCAAGTTTATTAGGAAAGTAAAGGAATAAGGAATGGCTACTCCATAGGCAGAGCAGCCTGGTTTTTTAAATTTAATTTTCTTCTTGGTGTTTGTATATAGCAATATAATTTTTGCATATGGACCTTGTTTCCAGCGACTTTGCTATTCTAATACTTTGTGAATATAATTTTACTATTTGTGTATAAGGACATTTTTCTTCCTCCCAACCTCCTAATATATGGGCTTTTCTTTTTTCTTTTTTTTTCTTTTTCTTTTTTTAATTTTTTGAGACAGAGCCTTGCTCTGTCACCAGGCTAGAGTACAGTGGCGCAGTCTTGGCTCACTGCAACCTCTACCTCGTAGGTTCAAGTGATTCCCCTGCCTCAGCCTCCCGAGTAGCTGACTCTACAGGCAGGCATCCCCACACCTGGCTAATTTTTTGTATTTTAGTAAAGATGGGGTTACCATATTGGTCAGGATGGTCTTGATCTCCTGACCTTGTGATCCGCCCACCTCGGCCTCACAAAGTGTTGAAATCACAGGCGTGAGCCACCGTACCTGGCCTTTAATTAATTAATTAATTAATTAATTATTTATTTCAGATTTTGGCTTTTATTTTTTCTTACCTTATTGCACTGGCTACTTGGGTTTTTTTGTTTGGTTTGGTTTTTTGTTTTGTTTTGTTTTTTTGAGACGGAGGTCTCGCTCTGTCACCAGGATGGAGTGCAGTGGCGTGATCTCGGCTTACTGCAACCTCTGCCTCCCAGGTTTAAGTGATTCATCTGCATTAGCCTCCCAAGTAGCTGGGACTACAGGCATGCGCCACCATGCCCAGTTAATTTTTGTTTATTTAATAGAGACAGGGTTTCACCATGTTGGCCAGGATGTTCTCGATCTCTTGACCTTGTGATCTACCCACCTCAGCCTCCCACAGACAGATGTGAACCACGACAGCTGGCTAGCTACTTGTTGAATATTGAATAAAAGAAGTAAGAACAGGCATTCATACTGTATTCCTGTTATTAAATATGATGTTTGCTCTCTGGTTTTTGTAGACTTTCTTAATCAGATTATGAAAGTTTTCTTGTACTTTCAGTTTGCTGAGAGTTTTTCGTGACTAGCTACCGAATTTTATCAGATGCTTTTTCTGTCACTTTTGAGTATTTTTTCTTTTTTCTATTAATGTTATGAATTTTAATATTTTTTATTTATATAATGAATTATAAGGATTTTTGAATGTTAAACCACAATTGCCTTCCTACAATGAACTGCTCCTGATGAAGTATCCTTTTGACATGCCACAAAATTGTAATTGCTAATTTTTAAAAAGGATTTTTGTATCATTTTACATCATTGTATGTTAATGATGAAAATGATTTATAATCTTTGTTTCTTGTAATATGCTGGTCACAGTAAATTAATTAAGTGTACTTTTTTTCTGTTTTATGGCAGTATTTATGTAGGATTTATTTGTTTGTTTGTTTAGAAGTTATCTGGGCTTGCCATTTTCTTTTTTTTTTTTTTTTTTTTGAGTTGGAGTTTCATTCTTGTTACCCAGGCTAGAGTGCAATGGCACAATGTCAGCACACTGCAGCCTTCACCTTCCAGGTTTAAGCAGTTCTTTGCCTCAGCCTCCTGAGTAGCTGGGATTACAGGTGCACACCACTGCACCTGGCTACTTTTTTTGTATTTTTAGTCCAAGGGTTTCAACATGTTAACCAGGCTGGTCTTGGACTCCTGACCCCAGGTGATCCACCTGCCTCGGCCTCCCAAAGTGCTGGGATTACACGTGTGAGCCACCATGCCCAGCCTAACATCTCATTTCTTTAATAGGTATAAGAATATTCAGATTTTCTATTTCTTCTTATGTTAGGTTTGTTCAATTTTTTTTTTAAAGAATTTAACCATTTCATCTAAAATTACTGGCATAACATTGTTCATAATATTATCAAGTTAATGTGCTTAATGTGTTTAGGGTATGTAGTGAGGTTCTCTTTTTCTTTCTCAGTATTGATTATTTGTGTTTCATCACTTTTTTTAATTAGTCTTTCTCTAGAGGTCTATCCATTTTATTCATCTTTGTAAAGGTCTCATTTGGGGCTATCTTGTTGTTTTAGTATATTTGTTTTCTATTTTATTGATTCTGCTCCTTATTGTTACTTTCCTTCTTTCTGTTTTACTTTTCTTTTTATTATTATTACTCTTATTATTTGCTTCTCAGGATATTTTAGGTGATCAATTTTCAGTCTCTCTTTTAAAAAAAAGTGAGCATTTAAGATTATTTTCCTATAATCACTGCTTTAGCTGTGTACCACAATTTTTGTTTGTTTATTTTGAGATGAGTTCTCATGTGCTGTTCCCCAAGCTGGACTTGAACTCCTGGGTTCAGATGATCCTCTTGCTTTAGCCTCCTGAGTAGCTGGGACTACAGGCATGCATCATCACTCTCTCCTGGATTCACAGCTTTTGATATACCATATCATTATTTAGTTCAAGATTTTTTTTTTTTCTGATTTCTTCTTTGACCCTATGGATCATTTAGAAGCATATTGTTTAATTTTGAATTATACTTTAAGTTCTGGGGTATATGTGCAGATTGTGCAGGTTTGTTCCATAGGTATACAGATGCCATGGTGGTTTGCTGCATCCATCCCTCCGTCATCTACATTAAGTATTTCTCCTAATGTTATCCCTCCCTAATCCCCCCACCCCCTGACAGACCCCAGTGTGTGATGTTCCCCTCCCTGTATCCATGTGTTCTCATTGTTCAATACCCACTTATGAGTGAGAACATGTGGTGTTTGGTTTTCTGTTCTTGTGTCGGTTTGCTGAGAATGGTTTCCAACTTCATCCATGTCCCTGCAAAGGACATAGACTCATCCTTTTTTATGGCTGCATAGTATTCCATGATGTATATGTGCCACATTTTCTTTATACGGTCTATCATTGATGGACATTTGGGTTGGTTCCAAGTCTTTGCTATTGTAAACAATGATGCAATAAACATACATGTGCATGTGTCTTTATAATTAAATGTTTTATGATCCTTTGGGTATATATCCAAGTAATGGGATTGCTGGGATAAATGGTATTTCTGTTCTAGATCCTTGAGGAATCGTCACACTGTCTTCCACGATGGTTGAACTATTTTTCACTCCAACCAAGAGTGTAAAAGCGTTTCTATTTCTTCACATCCTCTCCAGCATCTGTTGTCTCCTGATTTTTTAATGATCACCATTCTAACTGGCATGAGATGGTATCTCAATGTGGTTTTGATGTGCATTTCTCTAATGACCAGTGATGATGAGCTTTTTTTCTTACGTTTGTTGGCTACATAAATGTCTTCTTTTGAAAAGTGTCTGTTCATATCCTTCACCCACTTTTTAATGGGGTTGTTGTTTTCTTGTAAATTTGTTTAAGTTCTTTGTAGATTCTGGTTATTAGCCCTTTGTCAGATGGGTAGATTGCAAAAGTTCTTTCCTATTCTGTTGGTTGCTGGTTCACTCTAATGATTGTTTCTTTACCTGTGCAGAAGCTCTGGAGTTTAATTAGATCCTATTTGTCTATTTTGGCTTTTGTTGCCATTGCTTTTGAGGTTTTAGTCATGAAGTTCTTGCCCATGCCTATGTCTTGAATGGTATTGCCTAGGTTTTTTTCTAGGGATTTTATGGTGTTAGGTCTTATGTTTAAATCTTTAATCCATCTGGAGTTCATTTCTGTGTAAGGGATCCAGAAGGGATCTGGTTTCAGCTTTCTGCATATGGCTAGCCAGTTTGCCAACAGCATTTATTAAACAGGGAATCCTTTCCCCATTGCTTGTTTTTGTCAGGTTTGTCAAAGATCAGATGGTTGTAGATGTGTGGTATTACTTCTGAGGCCTCTGTTCTGTTTCACTGGTCTATATCTCTGTTTTGGTACCAGTATCATGCTGTTTTGATTACTGTAGCCTTGTAGTATAGTTTGAAGTCAGATAGTGTGATGCCTCCAGCTTTGTTCTTTTTACTTAGGATTTTCTTGGCTATATGGACTCTCTTTTGGTTCCATATGAAGTTTAAGGTGTTTTTTTTCCCAATTCTGTGAAGAAAGTCAATGGTAGCTTGATGAAGATATGGGACTTTTCAAATTTTTGATTTCTTTTTGAGTCAATTTAGAAAATGTTTGTCTTTCAAGAAAATCACCCATTTTATCTAGTCAGTAAAGTTTAGTGGTATAAAGTTGTTTATAATATGCTTTTCTTATTCTTGTAATGCTTGTAGCATCTGTAGTAAGAACCTTTCTTTCCTGACTTTTGTAATTTGTTTGTTTAATCAAACTAGCTAAAGGTGTGTCAATTTTATTGTTTATTTTAAAAACTCAGCGTTTGGATTCATTGATTTTATTTTTCTCAGTTTTATGTTTTATATTTCATTGGCATCTATTTTTAAATTATTTCCTTTCTTGTATTTACTTTTAAAAACAGAGATACAGAATTCACATAACATAAAATTTCTTATCACATGAAATTTATCCTTTTAAAGTATATAGTGCAGTGGTTTTAGTATATTCACAAAGCTTTGAATCTTCACCCTGTCCAATTCTAAAATATTTTCATCTCTAAAATTAAATCTCATATCTATAGTAGTCACTTTCCATTCTCCACTCCTCTAGCCCCTGACAACTGCTAATCTACTTCCTGTCTAAATGGATTTGGCCATTTTGGGTATTTCATATCAATGGAATCATAAAATATGTGGCATTTTGTGCTTGGCTTTTTTCACTTAGCATATTGTTTTCAAGGTTCATTCATATTATAGCACATATGAGCATTTCATTACTTTTTATGAAGGGACAGTGATTCTGTTGTATGGATAAACCATGTTTTGTTTATCCATTCATCAATCAAGAGACATTTATGTTGTTTCCACTTTTTGGCTCTTATGGATAATGCTGCTATTAACATTCATGTACAAGTTTTTGTGTAGACATATGTTTTCAGTTCTCTTGAATATATGCCTAACAGTGGAATTGCTGGGTCATCTGGTAACTCTGTGTTTAACTTTTGGAGAAACTGCCAAATTGTTTTTCCAAGCTTCTGCACCACTTTACATTCCCACTAGTGTGGATACTGATTTCTCCACATCCTCACCAACACTTGTTAATATCTATTCTTGTGATTATAGCCATCTAAGGCTGTGAAGTAGTATCTCATCATGGTTTGTATTTGTAGTTCCCTAATAATTAATGATGTTAAATATATTTTTATGTGCTTATTGGCCAGTTGCATATCAGGATCATTCCCTTGATTATCTTTTCCCTGTGAGTTTAAATCATGTTTTTCTGTTGCTTCATATATTGGATAATACTAGATTACATTTGGGTATTGTGTATACCTTGTTGTAGAAAATGTAGATTCAGTTATGCTCTTCCAAAGAGTTTTGATGTTTCAATTTTAGTAGGCAGTAACCTTGTCTGAACCGAAAATTAGCAACATCTGAAATCTCATTTTAGTTGTTTTATCCTTAGCTGGGCTGCTTAGAATCTTTCTCATATATTCAGATTCAGAGGTCAGCTAGATATTTGGGGAGCATTTATACACAAAATGTAGGGCTCTCCTCTCTACATCTTTTATATGATATTTTCCTTCATCACTTTACAGGTGTTATAATTGCCCTGAATTCTAACCTTGAACCAATAAGACTGTAGGTTTCTAACTTTTTTTGAATGTGGCACCAGATGAAGCTGTGAACAATGGGGAACTCACTCTTCTTCCAAGTGTCGGCCCCTTCTTTACTAACTCTCTACCTGCTTTTTGTCCATTCTCCACTGACTTGTACTGGTTGTTTTTTAAATATTTTGTCCAGAAATTATAGTCATTATGTTAGGTACAGCTGGTCTGATAGTAACTGTTCAGCCATTACCAGAAGCAGAACCTCTCTGTTTATTTTTGTTAACTTGTTTCCTCAAGTGGTATAGACATTTCCTCCCAATAGCTATTCTACTGGTAGTTGCCTTTAAATTTCTCATAAATATTTATCAGAAATATTTTACTTTTCTTATTATAAATTAAAATATCTGTGGTTTCCTTGGAATGCAAGGCAACTCTTTACTGTTGGTGGAGGATATTGCTCTTCATTCTTTGAATTCAAATATGTCAGTTTATCAAATTATTTCTGTGGATTTCTGTCTGTTTTCCTCCCATAGATTTAATTACTCTAGGAATAATGGTTTTAGTGTACTTGAATGCCTTTTGGAAACATAGCAAGCTTATTTCACACATAATTTTATAAGCAATTATATTTGCTAGAAACCAAAGGAAGAGTTTTGGGTATTACATAGAATTAATTATATGAAAAGTATAAATATTATATATAGCTGTTTATAAGTATGTTTGAACTTTTTTGTTTCCTTAATAGTAGTATTCTAATAGCACAACCAGTGAATATATAAACGATCTTATTTTAGGGCCACTGTGACCAAAGGGTTAAGAAGCATTCCTGTTTCCTTCCAAGTTCTGTTCTAGTAGAAACTACTTATTCATTTCCTACCTTTAAGAGTCTTCATTGAACTTGAAAAAGTACCAGGATGGATTTGTGGTTCAATCTTAAATAGAATATAGAAATAATTGTCCACACATTTTAAAAAAAAATTTATAAAATACAAAATTTCTCATTTCCTTCCCACTTGCCTTTAGGGTTCCATTAACTTCAAATGATGATGAAGATGATGATAAAGAGAAAATGCAGTGTGACAATAATATTAAGTCAAAGACATTACCTGATATTTCCTCAAGATCAACAATACAACCGTTATCAACTCCGGATAATTTGGAAGTGTTATTTCTTAAGGAAAATAATCAGAATGTATGTGGTTCAGATGATTCAGAACATATTTCTTCTGTAGTTGATGTACCTCCCAGAGGTGAGATTGTTTTAAAAATTCATTTTGAGTATTTGTATTAAATAGTTACATTTATATGATATTATTCCTGAGGAGAATGATGTATAACAGTTAATAAGTTAGATCACTTATGTTACAGATTTGCTAACTTCTGCCATTTAAAACTGCTAGTGGCAAATTTAACTTAAAGTAAATATGCTGACAAACATCAGATCTACAGTGGCCTAATACGGTTACTCTGGAAGCACTGTTTAGGAATGAATGGACCTAATGAGCTTTTCTTGATATCTTAGCTTATGATTTGAAAGATACCGTATTGTTACTTAGCTTCACCCTCTTTTTTCATAGATATGAAAGTTGGGGACCTAGATAGGTATGGAGACTCTTTCAAGATCATCACCAATTAATTACTGGCAAGGCAAAAACTTGAGCCTGGGTAATAGTTGAGCAAGAAAAAAGATGGCACGTAACGTTTTATTTACATAGTATTCCTAAATGATAATCCATGGTATAATCTGGTGCTTACAGATTTGCCATAGATTTTCAGACTGGGATATGGAACCATAGCAATGTTGAATTTAGAGCTTAGGATTATTTTTCCTTTCTAAAAGTGTGTGTGTATGTGTGTGTATGTATACGTATATAATATATACAAACATACATATAGTATACATATAATGTATACAGTGTACGTATATACATGTGTGTATGTATTTACACACATACACACCTATATTAATATATGGATATATAATTTACATAAATTTTAGCTGCCTGCTGATAGTCTTTGATAGTAATCCTTTTCAGAGTTATCAGTATTATTTGGATTCACTTGCCTGGCCTCTTTTCACTCTAGAAATAGATGCTAATGGCTCTACTGTTGGCTTACTCCACTCTACTGTTGGGGCTGAGACAGCCATTCTCAGTATATATTTTCCATATATACAAATGTAAAATGTGACTTATGAGTACTCATCATTTCTAACTTATTTACTTATAAGCACAGATTCTTAGTAGTATTAGGATATGAGCAGAACAAATTGTCAGAAATTATATCTGTGAAACAGCTTGATTTCTAATCTGTTTAAAGTAACTTATTACTTATTTCACTACTTATTTCTAGTTTTGTTTTCCTTTTCTTAATAGAAAGCCATTCCCACTCAGACCAAAGTTCTAAGAGTTCTCTAATGAGTGAGATGAGAAATGCCCAATCTATTGGCCACAGATGGGAGAAACCATCTCCTAGTAATGTGACTGAAAGGAAGAAGCGTGGGTCATCTTGGGAATCAAATAATCTTTCTGCAGACATTCCATGTACAACAGTTTTAGATCAACAACGCATTTCAAGTCCAAAATTAAATTGCCATAATGAGATAAATGGTCATGCTAATGAAACAAATACTGAAATGCAAATAAATAAACAGTATCTTCCTGGCTTATCTTCTGAGTCTGCCAGTGAACCTAATGCAGAGTGCATGAATCCAGTTGAGGATGATGATGACCTTCAATTGCAGAAAACTGTGTATGATGCTGACATGGATTTAACTGCTAGTGAAGTCAGCAAAATTGTCACAGTATCAACAGGCATTAAAAAGAAAAGTAATAAAAAAACAAATGAATGTGGAATGAAAACTTTCAGAAAAGTGAAAGATTCAAGCTCTGAGAAGAAGAGAGAAAGATCAAAGAAACAGACTAAAAATAGTTCAGATGTGGCTATTGGGGAAAAGATTGAAAATAGGCCAGAAAGATCTGATGTCCTGGATGGCAAAAGAGATGTAGAAGATTCAGGTTTTATTTTTGATCCTGAACAGCTGGCTCAGGTGAATGAACTGAAGAAAATGACCCTTCATACTGGCTTTGAACAAGATGACAGAGAAAATGTACAGTGTAATAAAAAGAAGAAAAGAATAGCAAATGAGCAAGAAAAAACATACTTTTTCCCCCAAAGTTCAGATAAATTTCACCAGGAGAGTAAATTTGATAAGGGACAGAATTCCCTAACTTGTAATAAAAGTAAAGCTTCTAGACAGACATTTGTGATTCACAAATTAGAAAAAGATAACTTACTCACAAACCAAAAGGATAAAGTAACCATTTGTGAAAATCTAGACACCACAAATGAATTTCAAACAGCCAGTCTTTCCACCAAAGATAATGGAAATTTATTTGATTATGGGACCCAGAATATATTGGATTCGAAAAATTATGTCACTGATATACAACCTCCTGAGCAAAATGAGCCAAACAGTAATAAGCGTAGAAAGAAAGTAAACCGGAAGACAGAAATAATTTCTGGAATGAACCACATGTATGAGGATAATGACAAAGATGTTCATGGCCTAAAAAAAGATAATTTTTTCTTCGAAACCCAAGAGGATAAAGAACTTATCTCTGAAAACTTAGAAGTTTCCAAAGAGCTTCAAACCACAGCTCTTTTTACCGGAGACAATGGAAATCTGTGTGACTATAGGACCCAGAATGTGTTGGGTTTGCAAAAGCAGATCACTGATATGCACCCTGTTCAGCAAAATGAATCAAAAGTTAATAAGAAACTTAGGCAGAAGGTAAATCGGAAAACAGAAATAATTTCTGAAGTGAGTCGTTTAGATAATGACAAAAGTATGGATTACACAGTTAAAAGTCACTCACTCTTTTTAACCCAAAAAGATAAGGAAATCATCCCTGGAAACCTAGAAGACCCAAGTGAGTTTGAAACACCTGTTCTTTCTACCAAAGATAGTGGAAACCTCTATGAAACCTCTATGAAACCTTTGGGAGTGAAACAACATGTCCATGATATGCAACCTGCTTGTCAAAATGATTCAAAAATAGGTAAGAAGCCTAGACTAAATGTATATCAAAAGTCGGAAATAATTTCTGAAACCAACCAAATATATAAGAATGATGACAAAGGTGTACATGACCTAGGAAAAGATAACTTCTTTTCTCTAACCCCAAAAGATAAAGAAACCATTTCTGAAAACCTACAAATCACAAATGAGTTTCAAACAGCTGATCTTGTTATCAAAGAGAATGGAAATTTATGTGATTATGACACCCAGAATATATTGGATTTGAAAACACATGTCACTGATAGGAAATCTGCTGAGCAAAATGAATCAAAAATAAATAAAGAGCTTAGGAATAAAGTGAATTGGAAGACAGAAATAATTTATGAAATGAACCAGATATATGATGATAATGATAAAGATGTACTTGTCCAAGAAAGCTACACCAAAGATCTTGATTTTAAAATAATTAAATCTAAACAAAAACTTGAATGCCAAGACATTATCAATGAACACTATATGGAAATCAACAGTAATGAAAAGGAAAGTTGTAATCAAATTCCAGATTCCTGCAAAGTAGTTAAAAAGCGTAAGAAAGAGTCATGCGAGGCAAAGAACGTTTTGACAAAAGGTAAAAAGAAACGTGCTTCACAGTTAACAGAGTCTTCACAGACATCTATCTCTTTAGAATCTGATTTAAAATGTATTACTAGTGAAGCAGATTCTGATCCAGGAAACCCAGTTGAACTACGTAAGACTCAGAAGCAAAGCACTACCACTTTGAATAAAAAAAGAGATACCCTTTTTGTGGAAAAAATGAAAGAAGGAGAGTGTCAGTTTAAAAAAGTAAATAAAATGACATCTAAGTCAAAGAAAAGAAAGACCTCCATAGATCCTTCTCCAGTGAGCCATGAAATAATGGAAAGACTCAACACCATTCAGGGAAAGTCTATTGGATCGGAACAAGCAGATAAGGAAAACAATTTGGAGAATGAGAAAATAGTCAAAAATAAGCCAGACTTTTACACAAAGGCATTGAAATCTTTGTCTGAGATATATTCACCTGACATACAAGATTCTTCTTTTGACAGTGTTCATGAAGGTTTAGTACCTTTGAGTATTTCTTCTAGTAAAAATGTGATAGTAAAAGAAAATTTTGCCTTGGAATGCTCACCAGCCTTTCAAGTAAGTGATGACGTGCATGAGAAGATGAACGAGATGAAATTTGAAGTCAACCGGAGAACCCAAAACTCAGGAGTAGGTAGGTTAATAACCATTATGAAATGATAAAGTTTTAGAAGTGTTTTGTTTTTTGTTTTTGTTCTTCACTTTGCCAATGAAATATTTTCTAACTGGTATTTTTCTAGAATTTAAAAACAATGTATAACTAAGTACATGATCCATAGAAATAGCATGAAGGAATAAAGAAAGTTTCATACTTTGGGAAAATAACAGTGAGAGTATCTTGGACATTTGCAACTACAAATGGATTTGGCCTTTACCACAAACTTGCCTTAGGCAAATAATTTCTGTTTTCATACATTTGAAGGAAAAAGAATGTTTTAAATGTATATAATAATGAATTACACTGGTTTTATTTTACTGAAGACGGTTGCATGTTTCTTGAGGGTGAGACTCTTTCCCCATTCAATAGCATATATTTAGTGTGATCAAACCCTTATTCTAGGTTTTATAGAAGATTGAGAAATAAACAATACCAACCTCCTTTCCTCACATTCCATGTATGTAATCATGGTGAAAAGGAATAAATGATTCTTTAATAAAAAGCACATGCATTATGCTAAGGGATATAATGGGGAGTAATTTTAACTAGAGGAATCTTCAAAAGCATCCTTAAATAGGTAGCATTTTAGGCCCTAAAGGATAAGTAAGTTTTTTTTGTTTTTTTTTTTTTGAGACAGAGTCTCACTCCGTCACCAGGTGCCAGGCTGGAGTGCAGTGGCGTGACCTCGGCTCACTGCAACCTCCGCCTCTCGGGTTCAAGCAGTTCTCCTGCCTCAGCCTCCAGAGTAGCTGGGACTACAGGTGCGCACCACCAAGCCCAGCTAATTTTTTTGTATTTTTAGTAGAGACGAGGTTTCACCATGTTGGCCAGGATGGTCTCGATCTCTTGACCTCGTGATCCGCCCGCCTCGGCCTCCCTTATCCATGACGCCAGTGGCCCTCCCGGCGCGTGAGCCACTGCGCCCGACCGGATAAGTAAGATTTTTACCTGTAGTATTTATTTTTTGTTTTCCGCCAGTTATTAAAATAGTACTCACTGCAGAAAATCAAAAGTAGAGTATCAGAAAAGGGGAGGGGAAAAAATTACCTGGGAGAACTTTAGTCCCCTTACCATGTGCATGCAGACCCAAATCTACAGATTTTTAAATATATGTTTGAAGTCATACTATATATAACATTACTCATCCCATTTTTTTTCCTTAACAGTGGATCCTAAGAATGTTCTTTTGCCATTAGAAATTTTGTAACATTAAATATTCCTATACCAATTAAAAATTTTTACTGGGAACCTATTATTTCAATATATATGTATAGATCCCTAGGGTTTTGGTGAGTAAGTCAATTCCAGGTAAAAAGCACACTGAAGCAAAAGAATTAGAAAGGTCCAGAGTTGCAGGATCTGTTAGAGTACTGGTGAGACATTTTTCATTTCTGTGCTCCTCATGGTGCCTTTCACAGAGAGTGATCACTGGCAGATATGTTGAATGAATGTGCAGTAATTTGTGTGCTTCCATAAAAAGAGTTGAACTAGGATGAGCTTTTGGGAGCCACATGTGATTTGAGAATAAAAATGTTGCAGTCTAGTTTGACAGTTTGTTTCAAATGTTAGTCTCTTTCCTCTCAAAATTGAATCAAGATTTAAAATTTGTTGCAGTGATCTTTATATACTTTAAAAAATATTTGTGAAAAATAATATTCCTTTCAGGTGATAGACCATTACAGGACTTGACAAATACCAGTTTTGTTTTAAATAACACTGGTGAATCTCACAGTAAGTCAGAAGATCTATCTTCAGAACAGACAAGCAGAAGAAGAAGGTGTGCTCCTTTCCATTTGAAAGAGCCAAGCCTCAGAGAGTAAGTATTTCAAGTATTTTAGTGTGCCATTATAAAATATAGCCTTAAAAAAAATTCTGCCTGAATCAGTATCTGAGCACTTCTGATAATTCAGTAAAGCATATATTACTGATATGTAACAACCATAGTGTGATTTGGGTAAGATTTGAAGAAATATATCCTTTGAACAGGCTATTTTTGGGGGGTTGGAGTATTGTCTGGATTTAAATTTATTTACTTTTCGTTGGTTCCCAGTTCTGTCATATTTTAAATTGTAACCTGATGATTAGAATTTTTAAAATTCATGGCCTGTGATTTCAAAGCCATTTTTTATCTGTTAGTCCATTTGCTTATTTCCTACATTGTTCCCTAGAAGTCAAAGTGGTTTATGTGTCCTTTACTCTCAAAGAATAACAGTCCTTTCTCTTTGTTTTTGTAAATTTCAAACGTACTCCAACAAACAGAATAGTGCCCTCCTTCAGTTTATCCTCAGGTTCAACAGTTATTAACACTTTGTCATACTTACTTCATCCTTTTTGTTATATTTCAGTCTCAAATATTGAGTCATTTGATTCTTAAAACACTTATACATATCTCTAAAAAGTAAGAACTTAACAAAGTTCTTAGCAAAACTAGGCAACAATGATCACATCTAACAAAAAAGAATGATTCTCATGGGTATTTTAAAACAGTAACCACCAGATGACAGAATATAAGGGAGGGTGAAAGAAGAAAATTAAAAGTCAAATTAAGGACCAAAGGGCCTTTCTCTCTCTCTTTCTCTCTCCCTCTCTCTCCCTCTGTGTGTGTGTGTGTATGTGTGTCTCTCTCTCTGTGTCTCTCTCTGTGTCTGTCTGTCTCTCTCTCTCTCTCTCTCTCTCTCTCTCTCTCTCTCTCTCTCTCTCTGCTGTTGAGATATAGTTCATACAATTTAAACTGTACAATTTAGGCCAGACGTGGTAGCTCACACCTGTAATACCAGCACTATGGTAGGCCAAGGCGGGTGGATTGCTTGAGGCCAGGAGTTTGAGACCAGTCTGACCAACATGGTGAAACCCCATCTCTACTAAAAATACAAAAGGTAGCCGGGAATGGTGGCATGTACCTGTAGTCCCAGCTGCTCGGGAGGCTGAGGCAGGAGAATCACCTTGAACCCAGAGGTGGATGTTGCAGTGAGCTGAGATGACACCACTGCAATCCAATCTGGGTGACAGAGCAAGACTCTGTCACCAAAAAAAAAAAGTGTACAATATTCTGGTTTTTAGTATATTCATAGATATGTGCAACCATTACCACAGTCAATTTTAGAACATTTCTTTACTTAAAAAGAAACCCTGTACCCTTTAGTTATCACTTTCCTATCCCTCATTTCTAGGCAACCACTAATCTACTTCTTGTCTCTCTAAATTTCCCTGTTCTACACATTTCATATGAATGGAATAATAGAGTATGTGGTCTTTGCAACTGGCTTCTTTGACCCAGCATGTTTTAAAGGTTTCTTCATGTTGTAGCATGTATCAGTATTTCATTCATTTTTATGACTGAATAATATTCCATTGTGTAGATATACCACATTTTGTTTATCCATTTGTCCTTTGATGGACAATTGGGTTTTCATCTTTTGGCTATTACGAATATTCTACTATGAACATTCATTTGCAGGGTTTTGTGTGCAAAGTTCCCTGCTGCCCTTGGATATATCCCTAGAAGTGGAATTGTGCTAAGTCTGTTAAATTGTTTGAGGAACTGCCAAGTTGTTTCAAAAGTTGCTGTGCCATTTTACATTCTTACCAACAAATGATGATTTTTAAAAATTTCTCCTTATCCTTATGAACATTTGTTTTTATATGACTTTGATTCTAGCCATCCTAGTTGGCATGAAGTGATATTGCTTTGTGGTTTTAATTTGCAATTCCCTGATAACTAATGATGTTGAGCGTCTTTTTGCGTGCTTCCTGGCCATCTGTATATCTTCCTGGAGAAATGGCCTGTTGAGATCCTTTGCCCACTTTTCAGTTGAGTCATTTGTCTTTTAATGATTTGTAAGTTAAACTTTTAATTTTGAATAATTTTAGACTTTCAGTAAAGTTGTAAAAACAAAGGTTTCCCATATGGTCCTCTCCCAGCATTCCTTAATTTTAATGTCTTATGTACCCACAGTACAATTATCAAAACTAAAGAATTAGCATTGGTACAATACTATTAACAAACTATGGACTTTCACTAACATCACTTTCTGTTTCAGAATTCTGTCTAGAGTCCCACATTGCATTTAGTTGTTTCTCCTAAGCATCCTCCACCTATGACAGTTCCTCAGTTTTTTTCTTTCTTTCTGCCTTGGACACCTTTGAAGACTACTAGTCAGCTTATTTTGTAGAATATCTCTCGGTTTGGGTGTGTCAGATGTTTTCTCGTGATTACAATGCAGTTGTGCTTTTTTGGTAAATATTCCACAGAAATTATAAGTTCTTCTTGCATCATACCATATACATGATGTCAACATGTTTCATTACTAGTCATGTTACCCTTGATTCCTTGGTTAAGGCGATGTCTGCTGGGTTTTTTAACTGTGAAGTCACAATCTTTTCCTCTATAGTTGATGAACATGGGAGATACTTTGAGTCGATATATTCCATTTCTCAAACTTTTACCCACTAATTTGAGCATCCATTGGTGGCTCTTGCCTGCAACAGTTACAACTGTGGGTACTACTGGTAGTGATTTTCCATTTCTCCCTTTCCTTCTACATTAACTGGAATTTATCTGTAAGGAAGAGTTGTCTTTTCTCCCTCTATTTTCATATATCATGGATATCTCTTTTGTTCTATAGATGAAAGTCCAATACCATCAATATTTATTTTGTTGCTCAGGTTATTCCAACTTTGATCATTAAGAGTTGCTTCAGGTTGGCTTCTGTGTCCATTTGACATGACTTCATGCTATTTGGAGCACTTCCTTACTTTCTGACACACAGGATGTTCCAGGCTTATTCTAGTGAGAAGTGCCAGAATCAGGCACTTCTTTGAGAAGCCTGGTTCCCTTAGAGAATTTTGCTTAGAAACTGAGATCTGAGCACTAGGTATGCATATTGTTTATACTGTGTTGATTTAGTTATCTATTACTCAATAGCAATATTACCATAAACCTAGTGGCTTAAAGTAGCAATCTGGACAGAGTTTAATTGGGTATTCTGCTTAGGGTGTGATAAAGCTGCACTGAAGGTATTGTCCAGGCTGGTTCTCATCTGGAGGCTGTACCGGGAAAGAATCTGCTTCCAAGTCACACAGGTTGTTGGCAGAATTCATTTCTTTGTGGTTCTGGACAGAGGGGCTCATCTTCTTGCTGTTGGCTAGAAGATGTGCTTACTTCTTTACCATACGGCCTCCTTCCCAGGATGGCCACTTAATTCAAAGCCAGCTATGGAGAATCTCTAGAGCAAGTCCTCTAGCAAGATGGAGACTTACATAACAAAATGTCATCTCAGAAGTGAGACATCCCATCACCTTTGCCAGTAATCTGCTTCTTTATTGTAGAGGCTTTGTAGTATATTTTAATGTCTGGTAAGGCTAGTAGCCTCTCATAGTTTTTCTTTTTCATTGTTTCCCTCACTGTTGTTGAATGTTTGTTGTTCCATATGAATCTTAGGATAGTGTTGACTTGTCTAGCTCAGAGTTTCATAACCTTGGCACTGTTGACATTTTGGGCTAGATATTTCTCTTTTATTGGAGGCTGTCCTGTGCATTGTAGGATGTTTAGTGGTATCCCTGATCTCCATCCACTGGATGTCAGTAGCACCTTCACGTTTACAACCAAAAATGTCTCCAGCTGTTGCAAAATTTCAACTGGGAGGCAAAATCATCCGAGTTGAAAACCGCTAGTCTAGCTTGTTGTTTTTATTGGGATTGTACTGAATTTCTGCATTAATTTAGGGAGTTAATCTTAAATTAATTGAGAACAATAATGGAGTCGCTGTATCCAAGAACAGAGGATATCTATTTGTTCAAGTCATCTTCTGTGTCTGGAAGTATTTAGAAGTGCTTGTGTTTAGATTTTTCTTACATAGGTTTTGCACATATTTTGTTAAATTTATTTATAAGTATTTAGTTCTCTTTGTTGCTATTACATATGGACATGTAACTCATGCCCAATATTGTTCATATATATGAAAACGGTTGCATTTTGTGTCAGTTTATTATGTCTTGCTACTTACTAAACTCTGTTATTCTCTTATCTCACAATTGTCTCGAGTTCTCCAGGTATACTATGATATCATCTAAAAATAGAGAGAGTTTTACTTCGTTACCCCTTTGTATGCCTCTTATTGTTTTTCTATTAGCATTGACTATTAACTCAGGCACAATATTAAATAGTAGCAAGAATAGTAAGCATGCTTGCCTTGTTCTTGATTTTAATTGAAATACTTCTATTGAAGTATTTTTGTCTCTCCGTTAAATAAGATACCTGCTTTAGGATTAAGATATGTACATAATTTACTAAGAAAATCCCCCTTGATGCCTATTGAGTGTTTTTATCATGAATGATTGTTGAATTTTGTCAAAGGCTTGTTCGGCATTTATGGAGATAATCATATACTTTATTTCCTTACATTTATTAACATGGTGTCTGTTGATGAGTTTTCTAGTACCAAACTAACCTTGCTTTCCTGGAATAAATCTCACTTGGTCATGCAGTATGTTTTTCATAATGTGAGATGTTGAATTGAGTTTGCTAAAATATTTTGTTTATAATTTTTATAGCAACATACATAATTGATATGAGTCTATAGTTTTGTCTTTGAATTGTCTTTATCTGGCCTAGGTATCATATTAAGGGAATCAAGAAAGTCACCTTCTTGGTTCCTTTAATAAAATAATTTATAGAGCATTATAATTTATGTTTATAATTATTTGTATGTTATATACTTATATAATTTTAAAACATTGCGACTCTCTGGTTTTTGAAAGTTTGTTAGCATCCCCCTCTGAAACCATCTGGACCTAGTATTGTTTTGTGTGGGGTAGTTCCTTAATAACGTTGACTGTTTTTTTTGTGTGTAAAAATTAGACTGTTTAAGCTTTTTGGCTCTTATGGGGTCATTTTTGTTATTTGTATTTTCATAGGAAATTATCCATTTCATCTAAGTTTTCAAATTTATTTGCATAAAAGTCTGCAAATTATCTTTTGTGAATTGGACATGTAAATGAATTTTAAATATCTTTTTTCCCATAATTATTTTGCCTGTATCATTTATTATCTTTTGTGTTTGTTCCTTTTCTCTTTTTCTTAATCAAGTTAGAGTAGTTTATTTATTTTATTAATTTTTGCAAAAAATTAGGACTTTGATTTACTAATTGGATCTATTTTTCTGTTCTCTACTTCACTGATTTCTGCTTTATATTTATTGTTTTCTTCTTTGTGTTTTCTTTGATTTACTTTATTGTTGTTGTTTTCTCATTTCTGGAGCAGGGAATTCAATTTATTATTTTTATTCTTTCATTTATATGGATAACAGTGTTTTATGGCCAGGCATAGTGGCTCACACCTGTAATCCCAACATTGGGAGGCTAAAGTGAGAGGATCACTTTAGCCCAAGAGTTCGAGACCAGCCTGGGCCACACAGGGAGACCCTCACTCTACAAAAAATTTAAAAATCAGCCAGGCATTTTGGCATGTATCTGTAGTCCCAGCTGCTACTAGAGAGGATGAGGTGAGAGGATAGTTTAGGCCTGGGAGGTCGAGGCTGCAATGAGCCAAGATTGTGCCACGGCACAGAGAAAGATCTTGACTCAAAAAATTAAAAATAAAGATAAATAAACACACAAAAACCAATTTTTTAAAAAAGGTTTTTGTGCAATTAGTTTTTCTCTGATCAGTGCTTTCAGTTTATCTTGATTCTGACATGTAGTGTTTTCATTGTCATTTTTAAGTATCTCCTTTTATTCAGGAATTATTTATTAAGACGTTTTAAAATTTCCAGGTGGATGGACCTTTCTTGTTTTTTGTTTTTATTTGTAAATGTAGTTTTATTGCATTTTGGTCAGATTATTTATTGTAATATTTTTGCTTTATGGAAATTGCCGGTATTTTTTTGTGTTTATGACCTACTATAGGATCAGTACTTATAACTGTGCTCTGAGTACTTGAGAAAAATGTGTATTCTCCATAATCAGGATCTAAAGTTTGATATATATCCCTAAGACTTATTGTGTTTATTATGTTGCTTAGATCTTCTGTCTCTTTTCTTCTTTGTCCACTTGATCTGTTTTGTACTAAGGTTATACTAAGAGTGGTATATTAAAATCTACTGTGTCCTGTGTTTCCATGTATCTCCTGTAGTTTTCGCTTCAGAAAGGTGGTTGCTCTGCTTTTTGCTGTGTTAACATCATAATTATTACATATTCATTTTGGATTATCACCTTTATTATATTAAAAGTATCCTCATTTGTCATGTTCAGTGCTCTGGGACTTAAGAGATAAAGACTTTAAAAACATATTTATGTGACCTTTCTGATAACTCCTGCCACTCCTATCTTCAATACCTATGATGATTGTTCCATAATAGCAAGCAGCTTTAATTAGGATCTATTTTCATGGGAGCTACTAGAAGCTGGGATATACCTAGTGCATACCATTTCCAATCCAAAAAAGAAGGAAGAAAACAAAAGTGGCAACTGGTCATCACTCAGAATTTATACTGAATGTTGTGATTTTTGCTTTTAAAAATTATACCAGCTAAGCTGTTTAGCAAATAATCTGCATGCACCATACATGTAAACTAAAATAGAATACTATTTCCTGATAGCATTTTGCTGTTTTGTTTAGAATAGGTAGTTCTTTTAAAAGGATTAATTAAATTCTATCTAATTAACCAAGGCAGTGGTTAATACTGGCTCTGGAGAGGAGTACAAAGGAGTGAAAGAGACCTTTCCTCCTAATCTTGTATACCTTTTTAATTTGGAACCATGTCTGTGTATTTCATCTAAAACCACACACATACACATATACATGTAAAATGTAAAGTATAAATAAACTCCATATCTTGAAACATGGTGTATTAGGTGCATGAATCAACTCTCCTACTGAAAAAAATAAAATTATTGGGTAAAATACTAAAAAAATACCTTGAATGCATTTCTTAGCCAATGACTATTAGCTAATCAATGTTTCTATTAGTAGGAAAGTAAGAAAAGCTCAGATTGGAGACCAAATGATAGCAGGAAACTCAGAGGGGTCAGTGGAGGCTGAAACTCACCTTATCCTGAAGATATTTGTCTAACTAGGTGAACCTAAATATTGCATTCACAGTCTTATGGGGCTAGGGACAGAAGACAAATCCTAGGGTTTATACAAAATGAAGAGTCTAATAGATATTTTTCCATAAAGTTGAGCTACTTTCTCAGTAGAAGAGCAAACTAAAAATAACCTCCCCACTAGCTTGTTCAGCCCCAGGGAATAACTTGGGTGCTGAATTAAGGAGAAAAAAATCTTTCCTTAGAATTCATAACCAAAATAAATGCAGCCTTTATGCAGATTATAACTTGAATTCACAGTATCTCAAAGGCACAAAAAATTTGAAGCTGAGGATTTAGTATAAATAGTACATGAACTATAGTGCCCTGTTGTCAATTAGAAGCAAATATTTTCTAGGGAGTTGTCCATTTCACACTTCAACATGTTTTGCACAGCCAAAGTTCCAAGGAAAATGAATAGCTAGCTCTTGTAAAGAAAAACACTACATACACAGGGGAACAAGGTAACAGCAGAAACTGCAAATCAGATACAGAATATAAAATGTTTAATGTTTCAATAAAGGAGAGGCTTGAAAATGAATGAAGATGTTGAGTGGAAAAATCAAGTCACAAAAAAAAACACCTACAGTATGATTCTGTTGACATAAAGGTCAAACACAGATAAAACCAAACAATATACTTTTTAGGAGAGCAATATACAGTTGCTTAAAATAAAAACTTGTAAAGAAAGGAGTGATTAACACAATTCAGGATAGTGGTTCCTTTATGGGGGAGGAGAGGGATGTGATCAGAAAGAGGCACACTGCAGGTGTGGTAATATTCCATTTCTCAACCTGGATGGTAGGAACATGAACACTTACTTTGTTTTTAAATTGTATATTTTCATGTGTTCTTAAATATATGCTAAATTTCTAATGAAAAGGAACTATGTAGTAAACACATAATGTATAAAATCTATGTTGATTATTTTTTCTTAAATCTTTATTTGAAATACTCTGATAGTGGGAACTATAAGATTTAAGAAAAATTAGAGTATTTTAAATATTTAGCAAAGCTTGTGGTTTAAGGAAACTTCTTTACTATGATGAAACAATTTTCTTCTCCAACCTTCACAGCAAAAGCATTAATTTTGGGCTGTTATTAATCTTCCTTTTTTTCTACTTTGCAGCAAGATGAGAAGATGAAGTGAATTTATGGATTCTGGTTTTTCTGAATTTTCAAAGCACAAGGAATCAAAACAGAAAATAGTATCAAGAAGATGAAATGCTCAATGAAAAGCTTTTTTTTTTTTTGTCTTTCATGGAGTGTTGATTTGTCCATTCTTATGTTTGTTAATAGATATATATGCATAAAATAGCTATTTTATAGCATTAAACTTTTCAAATCATTTTGGTCATCATATATCTTATGTTCTTGTTTATTTAAGCTTCTTTTTATCTAATAGCCCAAAGGTAAAAAGAAGCTTAAATAAACAAGAACTTAAGTTACATGATGTAACCAAACAATAGCTATTAACCTTTTAACCAAATAAAATGTGTTAATAAATACCTTTGCATTGGTTATCTTGTATACCAGGCTGTCTTGTTTTGCTGTGTTTTTAACCTATTCAATACATGTGGACATCTAAAAGGGTTTAAAAGCCGCCTCCTTCCCTGGCCTGTTTTCTGTCTCCCTTCATTCTTCTAATTTTCAGAAATACATGTTGAATGTCAGCTTCTGTATTACTTCTATTATATGTAATCTGATGACTTAGAGGAGGAGATTAACCTTTCAGACTCTTTCAAATTTGGTTTTTATAACTTTGTCTCAAAGATCACTTAGTCTTCCAGTAATAAGAAGTAATAAATCCTGTTCATATCTGAGATCAATACACAGCTTATTGGATTCAAATGACTACTCAAAACTCTATTCTACCTAGATAGAAAACTTTTTTAGACAATATCTGACCGCTAAAGGGGTGAGCTCAGAAATCTGCATCTTAATCAAATGCTTCAGGTAAGTCTGTCCAAGGATTGTCCTAGTACTACACTTTGAGAGACTGCAGTAGGGGTACAGAGTGCTGTAGGGGTATAGTCAATAGCTCTAGTGAAAGATGGATGGTTTTATTCAAAGAATCCCAGTTGATGAATAAAGAAGAAATGCTAGAATTAGAAAAATTGCAACCCCTTACTAAAACTACTGCTCAGACAATGCTCAACAATGGATGTAAAGCAGTTGATGGAGATAATTCATTTTGAAGGGATAACCCTTTGAACCCACTATTCAATGTCAGCATCATTACGACTGAAACAACCAGACACCATATGCTTCCTGCTGTGCTGCAGTATTAAGTATATGGTATCACCTATAAAGTGTTCTCTCCCCCCAAAAAATTGAACCTGAACTTAAAGCTTTAGTTCTAATATTTGGTGTATAAGAAATAAATAAGGTAGAAAAATAACACTACTGAGAAGCAATTACCCACATTGAAAAAGTGGTTCATTTCATTAGGACAACTGACCTGGTTTCTTTTTCAACATGTTAACAGTGCTAAGTCTGTTTTAGATCAAAGGAGACATACAAGACCACATGCAAATACATTGCACAGCTCTTGTTTGATTCAAAGAAGTCAAATGTAAAAGACTTTTTTAGGCCAGGGGTGGTGGCTCATGCCTGTAATCCCAGCACTTTGGGAGGCTGAGGCGGGTGGATCATGAGGTCAAGAGACTGAGACCATCCTGGCCAACATGGTGAAACCCTGTCTTTACTAAAAATACAAAAATTAGCTGGGCATGGTGGCACGTGCCTGTAGTCCCAGCTACTGGGGAGGCTGAGGCAGAATTGCTTGAACCAGGGAGGTGGGGGTTGCAATGAGCCGAGATCGCGCCACTGCACTCCAGCCTGGCGCCTGGTAACAGAGCGAGACTGTGTCCAAAAAAAAAAAAAAAAGACTTTTAGATACTGAGAAATGGCATTGTGGCTGACTAAAACAAATGTGTATGTGTGTTTTTGAAGTATTTAAGGCTAAAATAAGTCCAGGATTGGCTTTTAAATACTACAAAAAAATGGAGTATGGCAAAATGTTGACCATTGTTAAAGCTCAGTGAAGGGCAGGCAGATGCCAGTTGCACTCTTCAGTTTTATGTACAAATTTTGGAAATTTTCACAATAAAATTTTTGTGTTTACATAAATGAAATAACATGGGAAAATGTTCTAAGGTATGTCAAGTGAAAGGAAGTCTGAAAAATAGTTTAATCCTACTTGTTTTTAAAGGTGTTACAGTGCATATTTCAAAAAATAAGGATAGACTAAAAAGTGAACAGTGGAAAGTTCTAAGTTGTGGGCTTATAGGTAATCTTTATGCTTTGCTGTATTTTTTACATCTCTGTTCTTATTTACCAGATAAACTTTGTGGTTAGTTACTGGATAAACTGTAAATAGTGATAAAACTTTTAAGTTTATCTCAAGATATCTCTTTGTTTTAAAATGAGTAATTATTAGGTTTGCGCAAAAGTAATTGCAGTTCTTGCCATTGGAGGTAATGGTAAAAACCGCAATTATTTTTGCACCAGCCTTATGTTTCTAAAAGGTAAAGTTGTAAACCTATTTGTTGTGTCCTCAAGATCTGCTCCAGCAGAGTTGGAATAAATATGATTGTTTACACTTAAGAGTTCAGGACTACAACAGGCCTGGTTGGAGGGGACGTACTACCGTTCCCAGACTTAAATATAGCTGGAACATCACCTAAAATATGCAATAACATAAGACCATCCAAAGCAATGTCACAGGACTTACAATGTTTGCTAAGACGCAAGTGGGTGTTACATGGACGCTAAGCGCCGCTGGCGAGGAGATCCTTTATCTCCTCATTTCATCTTGTTTCATTCGTAAGGATGCTGACATTGAACAGTGGGTTCAAAGGTTATCCCTTGTAATGAATTTCTCTAACATTTCACCTAGTTGTTTTATATCCATTGTTGAGCATTTTCTGAGCAGTAGTTTTAATATGGGGTTACAATTTTTTCTAATTCTAGCATTTCTTCTTCATTCATCAACTGAGATTCTTTGAATAAAACTATCCATCCTACACTAGAACTATTGACTATATTTACAGCACTGTGTACCCTTAATGCAGGGGTCGTCTTCATCTTCGCCAGATGATTTCCGCCCACACAGAGGGCGCCAGTGACGCCCACACACGTGCTGTTGTCCCGGAAGAGTTTTCCTGGCAAAGAGCTCAGGAACGTTGGCTCTTTATCAAGGCTTTCTCCGTCTGGGTGGGTGGGTGAGTTGGCCTCCAGTAAGCCCCGCCCCACTCGGCGGGTCGGCGCTGCCGGGTCCCAGTTGCCCACGACTTCCTAGAGCCGCTGCCTCCTCCAGCTCCGGGCCCTCGGACTCGCGCGCCTGCCACCATGGACCGGACGCCAGAGCTGCTCTTCTACGTTAATGGCCGCAAGGTGAGCGCCTGCGGGCTGACCCTGCTCCCAGATCCGCAGCCCGGGTCGGGGCAGAGAGGAGCCCCTGCCGTTCGTCCTATCCTTTCGTGCCCGCCGCTTAAGGCACTCAGGCACGTACCTGGCTTTCTCCTTTAATAGCGGCTTTTTCTTCGCGTTCTCACCCCTGCCTCCCGGGCAGGTGAAGGCTGCGTTTTCAGGGACTGCTCTGGATCTTTGGACCCCCACCTTCCTCATGTTCCCCTTTCCTTGTGAGGCTCACAGCCTGATTACCAACCACACGCCCTCCCTAAACAGTAAGGAAAAAAGTATTCATGCCCATCAAGGTCAGCACTCCCAAACCTTCCCTCCCTCAATTCCAGCCCATAACGGGAACGTCCTCCAGTACTTTGAGAGCAGCCTACAGAGATGGCTGAGCCTCAGCTGGCCGGGTGCATTTGGAAGCGCAGAGAGCAACTTAGAGTCGGGACAGGACTGTAGAGACTAACACATTCAAACCATCGTTTCTCAGATGAAGAAATCGTCACTTTCCAAAGTCAGCTAGTTCCTGGCGGAGCTGAACACAAGTCAGGCTCTGGGGGCTCCAAGGTCCTCACAGGGTCCACTGCTGGGTCGGGCTCTGCCCCCTCAGAAGCTGGGCTCACTCTGGCAACCCGAGGGACAGTTCTAGGCATTGTCCGATGTTTGGGGGCAGCAAAGCCCCGTGGGCATCCTTTAAGACACCCCCCTGAATGTAAGCATCAACTCTGCTCACTCTTAATGTCCCAGTTTTAATGACACCACTTTGAAGGAGGGGACTGAGGCAGGAAGGTTAAGGAGCTTCCCTAAGAGTGTGGCTCATGCCTGAAATCAGCACTTTGGGAGACCGAGGCAGGAGGATTGCTTGAGCCCAGGAGTTCGAGTTTAGCCTGGGCAACATGGCAAAAACGCTATCTCTACAAAAAATAAAAAATAACCAGGTGTGGTGGTGGACGACTATAGTCCCAGCTACTGGTGAAGGGCGGGGGGATCGCTTGAGTCTGAGAGTTCCAGGTTACAGCGAGCTGTGATCACACCACTGCACTCCAGCCTGAACAAAAGAACAAGATCCTGTCTCTTAAAAGAAACAGAGCTAACAACCAAGCAAGACCAGTGGCATCTGCTTTCCCTGGTGCTCGTGTTGGTGCTGGTTCATTCAGAGCCACCTGTGACCCCTGCTTCTGGCTAAGGGCAGCCACAACACTTTTCCTTACCAGCAACAGCTGCCTCTCCTGGAAGCTAAACAGGGTGAAACATCAGACCCTAGTTGTGAGGCCTGTTCTAAGGCCCTCATCCTAATTTCATTTGTGGTTTTGTATTATGTTTCTTAAAGAGGGGCCCCCAAATTGTACATTAGACCCCTCAAAAACTTTGCCCCAGCTGCCTGGGTTCCACATTGGACAAAATGAACTTGTTTTTCCTGATCTGTAGTGGGGGTCATTAGGACCCCTTCACAGGACTGCTGTGAGGGTGAAATATGACAATGGGGTGAGGTGATTGACATTATGTCACTTTTTCTTCTTCTGCATAATGGAATGGTGTAGTAAACAGAACACTGGCTTTGTTGTTCAAACAAGTCTTCAATTCCAGTTCTAATTCTAATTGAGAAAACCTAACCTCCCAGAGGCTTAGTTCCTCTGTTAAAAGAGAATGATGCTACTTACTTCATAAACAGTGATCATGAGCATTCAATCCATTTATTTGTTTAGGGCCTACCATATACCAGGCAGTGTTCCAGGCTTATGAGATACAGCAGAGCACAGAAATAACAAGTCCCTGCGTGCATAGAGTTTAAATTGTGCTGGGGAGATAGCAAGAATATAAATACATGGAATTGTGTAATGTCAGGAAGTGAGAAGTGCTAATATAAAAAATAAAGCACAGCAGGGGGACAGAGAATGTGCAGGATACTTAGATGGGATGGATGTTTTGGCCTCTCTGAAAGGGTGGCATTTGAGCAGTGACTGGGATGCAGTGAGGAACAAGCCATGCAAACATCTGGGGAAAGAGCATCCAGGGTGGGGATGGCAGGTGCAAAGGTCCTGAGGTGGAAGGATTTCTGTGTGCTCAGGAGGTAGGTTGGTGGGGTTGGCAACATGGCCAGGGTCCACGTTACTAGGGCTTTATAGGTGATGGTAAGGGTTTGGGTTAAATGAGGAAATGGGTTTTGAGTCTAACATCTCCTTGCTTCTCCTTCCCCTACTTCCAAACAAATATTGGGATTTTTAACATCCATGGCCAAGAACAGTTGGTGGCCTATTGATTTTTTAAATTAGATAAGCTAGTTCTTATCTATGGGCTCACTTTGTCTATGGACCAAATGTCCTGTGGTTATTTGTAAAGTATGCTATGGAGATATTGATTCTGTTTTTGCAATTACCCATCAAAAGAAACTGTTAACCTTTCCCTTTCCTTTTCCTCTCTTCTAAATTCTATTAGGTGTGTGCTTCAGTACTGGTAAACAAGCCTGATTACTTACATGGGAAGAACTAGAATAAACTTTCTTCTTTTTTTTTTTTTTTGACATCAAGTCTCACTCTGTTACCCAGGCTGAAGTGCAGTGGCGTGATCTCAGCTCACTGCAACCTCCACCTCCTGGGTTCAAGCGATTCTTATGCCTTAGCCTCCTGAGTAGCTGGGACTACAGGCTTGAGCCACCACAACCAGCTAATTTTTGTATTTTTAGTAGAGATGGGGTTTCACCATGTTGGCCAGGCTGGTCTCAAACTCCTGACCTCAGGTGATCTGCCTGCCTTGGTCTCCCAAAGTGCTAGGATTACAAGTGCGAGCCACCGTACCCAGCCTAGCATGAACTTTTCAGTTTCAGAGAGTAAGGGACTGTTGAGAAGAGTGTGAGAGAGAAAACCTACCATAGAAGAGGGCTTTTGATTTCAAATGCAATCTCTGGAATTAAAAACTCACCTTTGAAAAAGAAGCTTAGAAGTGAAGCCACTTAGGAGACAGTAGGTGTCATGATGGCTTCTGTTCTGCTTTTTGCTAAACTTTCTCATGTCACCAAAAGTTGTCATCAGGCAGATGGTATTACAGAGAGACTTCTGTAATCTTATTCACTCTACCAAGGCCCCCAGAAGAACAGATGACCCATTTAACATGGAGTTTTAGGGAAGAAGAGCCTGTGAATAAATTCTGCCATAGATGCCACATTCCAACCTCAACTTAGGAACTGAAGCATATCATTTCATGAGGCAATGAGGTGTGGAAATCAAAGGTATGGGCCTTGGAACTAGTCAGGCATGGGTTTGAATCCTGTGGTATCTGCTCTGCCACTTGGCAGCTCTGGGACCTCAGGCAAGGTACTTAATGTCGCTGAGCTTCCGTTTTCTCCTTTGCAAAATGGAGCTAATAACAGAACATTTTCCCCTGAAATTGGGGGTGATTAAGTGGCATGGAGAGTGGTTAGCAAGGTGCATGTACACAGGAAACACTTGATATGTGGAAACAATTGTTACTATCTGGACTAGAAAATTATCTGCTTCATTAGTAGAGCTAGAACCTGCTTGGAAGAGTCAAGATGACTGCTTCTTAGCAGTCATCTTGCATTATTTGTGCAATAAATGTAGACTTTTGGTATTGGTATGGGAATCTCAAAAGAGCTGTTTATTGGCTAGCATTCTCTAAGGTTTTTGGTTTACAAGGCTGAGAGAGGAAATTTCTGGGCTTCTAGAATGGCTGTAATGATTCAGAGAAAAGAGAAGTTAGAGGCAGCTTAGGCAGAAAGAAGTAACAAGCAAAATGAATTTTAAAGCAATCTAAAGCTCAGGAAGATGTGTCTTATGGCTGTCCCCTGAGGCCTCTTTCTCTCCTCTGAGGCTGTTGTAGATTATTGTTCTTTTCTACTAACTGTGTCTCATAGCATACACCCCTTTCTTTCCTCTTCTTCTACCTCTCAGCCTTGTCCTTTCACATGCACTTCTAACTCTTCCTTATTTTCTACTCTCTCCCCTCTTATCTCCCTCTTCCTTTCTCTTTCTGACTCTGTCTTGGATCTGTCAGGGCCTCCTCAGGCACTAGTCACTGGCAGTACACAGAGGAAACTGAGTCTTAACCAAGTACAATGTAAACTTGGACTTGGTTACATTGGGTTAAAAAGGGCTGGCAGTGATACAGAGGGACAGATTCCACCCTTGCAACATTCAAGGCTATGCTGAGATGAGTACATGCAATGACCCTGACCTGCGAACTGGCAACATCTCTCTAATCCAGAGTCAACCAGAGTAACTGTTACCCAGCTCTGCTACACCTCCTAGCCTCTATCTGAGTTCTAACCTCCCTGTTTCATTCCCAGAGCTGCCAGGACAAGATGCATGCTAGATCCCTGCCCCCACTTCCTCCAAATACAAACACCCACTACATCAAAACAACAAAAACATATTTCAAACCAGTGGGACTTTGAGCCAGATTCCAATCCCTTGAAATTTGAGCCAGATTCCAATCCCTTGAAACATTTCCTGGAACAAATACCCAATCAAGCATGACCTTCTTCCATGAATTCCTTCCTCAAATATAGAAATATTCCTCAAGCCTAAAATGCTATTCTTTACTAACTAGGCACTAACTAGGCTATCCAGACTCTGTCCATCCATTCAAACTGGGCTTCTATGGTTTACCATCATATCTAGGAACAGACATTGTGAGATTGGGGCAGAAGCTTTACAGTGTTATCTGTGACCCAGGTTTCTTCTCTTTTTTTTTCTCTGCTGCCATTAGCGTGTTGCCTCATGGTCTAAGATGACCGCTGGGGTTATAGCCATTTCATCCCTATTCCAAGTAGCAGGAAGGAAGGAAAGAAGAATGCACGCCAGGATAGACAACCTATAGTTTCTGCCATCAATAACTTCTGTGTTTTTCTTTTTTATCATCTGTTCAGATGCCCAAGTCTGTGAGAAATTATTCCTTCTTGGTATCTCATACCAAATCATACATATCGTGTTCTAGTCATTCATTTAATTATCATTTATTACATCCTGTGATATATCCCCACCACCAAGCTCAGTGTTTGACATAAATAAGAATAGCAGAAGATGGCTTCTCTCAGATCGAGATAGTCTTGTACATACACAAATAATTATGATACAGTGTAAAAAATGTCATAAAAGAAGAGGTGAAGACATCAGCCATGGGAACAAAGAGGAGGGTGGTTACTTGGAGATGGGGAAGGGTATTTTATGTGGCAACACTCTCCATAGAGAACATTTGAGCAGGGTGGAGAATGACATACAAAATTCTGCCAACAAGTGAGGAAGGATTTTCAGAACAGCGATAATTCAGAACCAAGGACAGTAGCACTTTTACCTCAAGTGCATGCAAAAAAAAAAAAAAAAGTCCATGTACCCCTGTGACTAGCCACTTCATCCATGAAGCCTGAATTCAAATTTCTTCTTGTATTCTGGAAATAGTTGGCTATTAATTCGCCTAAGATCCACTCAGTGTACCTATTTAAAAAGCACATTTTCTGGTTCCCTCTACTAGAAATCCTGATTCCATAGAGGCTTCATTTTAACAAGCATCCCCATGATTCAGGAATTCCCAGCATGGCAGTTTGGCAGCCAGGAGCTACGTTAAATTTAGGCATATACATGAGATAATCAGGTTTGGGTTTTATAGCAGTCACTCTGGTCATGGTGTAGAGGACGATACTGCGATATCAAGAGTGGAGGCAGGGAGACCTGTTAGGCAGGTCTTAATAATCATTCGGACAATAGGTGATATGGGCTCATGGGTAGTGACAGTAGAAGAGAAAGGAGTCTAGAGTATCATTGGAAGCCCAAGTGGAAGAACTCAGTAACACTGATTGTGGTGGATTGGAAAAGGAAAAAAAAGTTGAAAATAGCTTTTTTTTTTTTTTTTTTTTCCAGCTTAGATTACCTAGCAGATGCTGAAGCCATTAAACAGCTTAGGGAAAAGAAGGGAGGAGTAAGTAAGTTTGGAAAACAAAGAGTTACATTTGGGAGCCAATTAGTTTGAAGATACCAAGAGGTACCCCATATTTTTTCTTTACACACACACACACACACACACACACACACACCAATCTTTCTATGTTGCAGACTCCTCTAGGGCACGGACCTGACCTTGGCAATTGGCATACCCCTCACCTTGCATGACATACAGCCTCTTAGAATTGAGGATGAGGCAGTAGCCCTAGAATAAGCATTTGTCCACTCCTCATCTACTTCCCAGAAGGGAAAATTACTATAATATGGTGAAAGACGAGTTCAGCTTCTGGAATGGCAAAGCAAGTCATGCTTCTATGTGTTCTGTGAATCTAAAAGAAATGTCAAATTTTTAGTGAAAAAAGAGAAAACAATCACTTTGGAAAACACAATCATGACAATTTTATGTCATCCTTGGGAAAAGACAGCCTGCCGTTCCACTGCTGTGCTGCCAGGCTGCTCCCATGAACTTGCCTAAGTGTGTCTTTGCTGTGCAGCTTTGCATCTCTTAGCATACATTATCTTCCCCTGTGTTTATTTGATTGGGGCCATGGCTGGTTGTCTTTTACTGGAAACCAGAATTACTTTTTGGTTTCCAAAAAAAAAAACAATTTTTTGAACAAGATAAAACAATATTTTAAAAATTAACTATGTCAGTTTCTCAGAGGCTATTCTATTCCAGCAATTCCCCTCCCTCCTTTCCTTTCTTATTTCATCCACCCCTCTCTCTATCTCTCTAGTCTGAACTGTTCTACTAATGTCTTTACTCTCAATTGCTTTAGACTTTCTAGAAAAAAACTGGACAGGAGCTAGCATTCCTGTTAGTGGAAACAACAAATGCCTTAGAGAACGGCAATAATTCAAAACCAAGGACAGTAGCACAATCGTGGTGGGGCTCAAGATTACACCTAAGAGAGGTGGTTCCTATATCACAGGTGTTCCATAAAGCTGAAATCTACTTGAATATATGAGTAGAAGAGCTAATTAACATGAATTTCCTTCAAATTGGTGTGATCCTGCCAATGCGAATTTCACATTAACTCTCTCAACTTTGCATGAGTAACTCTTATTTTCGCTTTGGTATAGGTGACAGAAAAAAATGTTGATCCTGAAACAATGCTGTTGCCTTATCTGAGGAAGAAGCGTATCCTTTTCTTTACTTTGAGTGTGTATGCATGTGTGTATTTGTATGACTCCAATTTCCTCATTAAATGATATTTCAAACATACATTTATAGACACTGAGACATATTCCCTACTATCATGGTTTTATGCCCATCTTTGAGAAAGCCCTATCTTTTAGTTTTATAGGCAGTGCACAAATTTGGCTGTCAGAAGAGCCAATTTTTTTCTAGTCTCTGTATAAAATGGAGAAACTAGCAATGGAAACTTTAAAAAGGACCTAATTAAGCATCCTTTAGAACTAAGAGTCACAATATTTATATTCTGTCCTTAAGAACTAATTATTATGCCCATTAGAAAAAGAGAGCACAGAAGTCACCTGAAATGAAAGTAAAAGAAAAATGGAAAAACTAAACCTGAAAATGTTATCCTAGAAAAACTTTCCAAATAAAAGCCATCTAGGGAATGGATTTTTAGCATGAACTCCAGTAGGCTACCAGAGGGTAGTAGGCACTACTGAATTATATGCAAAATTATGTTTCAATGGGGGTGTGTACATTTTTCCCCTGGAAAGGGTAAAATTACCAAAAGAGTACACAACTCCAAATCATCAGTAATTATTTTTCAGACACACGAATATGTTTATGAGACATGCTCATTAAAGTCAGTCAAGATATTTAGACAAAAAACAATGAATATTACTTCCTGATTATCCACAGTACCTATGTGTAATATTTAAAGTTTGGTTCACCATGAGTGACAGAAAACCCCAACTCATGGTAAACAGGATAGAAGATAGAAGTTTTCTTTCTTTTTCACTGTGTTAGTTCAGATTCTTCAGGATTGTGGACACCAAAAATGGGATTAAATGTGCTTTATTAGAAGTGCCTGTGGGAAAGGAAGTAGGGAGGGAGTCAGAGCAGGCTTAGGGAGCCGTTTGATCACCATGCAAGTCTGACCCTGGAGATAAGATTGAGTGGAAGGTCCCTAGACTGCTGGTTTGTGTAAGGCATATTCTTCAGAACCACTGGGATGGTTGACAAGGACTTCATGTCTCTACATAGCACTAAGCCATTGGTGGAGAGCAGTTCATAGGAGGCATGGCCTTAATGAAAACCGGAGTGATCAGTATCAAAGTGCAGCAACAGGATCTCTTGGTCAGTTACCCTCCATGTTGAATTGAGGTCTGTGAGGTATGTTTACATGGCTATCACACTCGCATAAGGAAAGCCCACAAGTAGGAGGATCAGGGCTGGTAAAGCAGTGTCACAGCATTGAGAAACCAAGCAGCACCTTCCTCAGCGTGCAGCTTTCTCCCCACAGTCAGAGATGGCTAATGGAGGCCCAGCCTCATATCTGAATTCCAGCAAATAGGAAGAAGTAATGAGCAAAGAAAGAAGTACCTCTCTCCTTTTGAGGACACTCTTCTCCTGGAAGTCATACACAACACTTATAATTACATCCTATTAGCCAGCAATGTTATTGACCCCACCTAGCTGCAGAGGAAGCTGGGAAAGTATATTTTTTACTCTGGGAAGCCCTGTGTGTGGCTAAAAATCAGGGTTTCTATTATTAAGGAATAATGAGAGAACAGATATTAGGGAACAGATGGAAGTATCTGCCACTGAAAGGCAGAGAAATATACAAACATGGCTAACATGACACAAATATTCCAAGAATTATCTACAATTTAACATTTTGCTTTGTGTCATTA
Organism: Aotus nancymaae; assembly: GCF_030222135.1. Taxonomy (NCBI): domain Eukaryota; kingdom Metazoa; phylum Chordata; class Mammalia; order Primates; family Aotidae; genus Aotus; species Aotus nancymaae. Next base: position 33,074,499 of record NW_026988419.1, on the reverse strand, counting down.
AAGACAGAGATAAGGTTGAGAATAAATGTGCAATGTATTCATACCTTCAAATACTCAAGCCCTTACATATATAGATTCTTCTTTTTTCAGTTCAGCCCTATTTTTGGCAACCTGAGGTCCAATTGTTTTCAAAGGGAGGATACAAGATACACCATACACAAAAAATCAAGAATTTACAAGATTATATATTATAGCTGCTATATTATAATAGTAAGACATACACACATCATTCGATGAATATGTATTGAACTTAACGTACATTTAAGAGTCTTTAATGTTGCTGTCTCCTATTGGCAGGGCTATTCTAGAAAGAGAATTATGTAACACATATGATCTTTAACTATGCCTCTTCCAGTCCGACTCACAGGAACCAAATATGGCTGTGGAGGAGGAGACTGTGGTGCATGTACAGTGATGATATCACGATATAACCCCATCACCAAGAGAATAAGGTACCATATAGCAAAGTCCAGATATGGTTGAATTTTTATAATTTTGAACTTTGTTATATTCCTTCATTTGGTAAATATATATTGAGTACCTACCATGTGAAAAGAACTGGACACTAGGGGTGCAATGATGAACAAGAAAGACATGGTCCCAGGAATATGAAAGTATTGGGAGAGAAACATATCATCAGTGAGGATAACATATGGTCAAAGAATTCTCCATCAAAGCCAGGCACAGTGGCATGCATTTCTAGCTACTTGAGAGGCTGTCAGGAGTATTGCTTGAGTTTGCGTCCAGCCTGGGCAACATAGCAAAACCTTGTCTAAGAAAAACAAAAATCCCCTGTCAAAAGTTGAATGGCTGCCTGACTCCCTGTCTGGTGAGGAAAGGCTAGGCTGAAATTGCAGTGGAGAATAATGCCATCATCACACTCATATATTACTATTCCAGTCCCTAACTTATCTCCTTGTTCCCATCTAGTGCATTCTCCATACAGCAGCCAGAGTGTTCTGCTTTAATTATCATCAAATCAAGTCATTCTCCTACATAAAAGCCACCAATGGCTTCCCATTATGTTTAACATCTGTTTATGTTTGGTATTTATCCTTCTTCAAGTTTGCCAAGTTTCTTAGATCTGTGTGTTGATGTCTCTGGAAACTTCTCAAGCATTATCTCTTCAAATATTTACTCTGTGCCACATACTCTTCCCTCTGTTCTTCTGGGACTCCAATTATGCTTATGTTAGAACATTTTACATCGTTTCACAGATCTCAATTGAAGGCAAAGGATCTGAGCACTGGTGAGGTTTCAGATATCTGCCTGTGTTCCACAACCAAACCACCTGCTATCTGAACTCTGAGACATTCCTCCCTGCTTTACAGCCTAGCTGTCAGCTTTTTAGTTCACTGGGGATTTCTCTTTTCTTGCCTATCTCACCTTCCATGCTTTGGGAGATCTCTGGCAGCCATGCTGCTCTGTCTTTAGCCTCTAGGGAGTGGTGACTACTCTATACTCTGTGAAGTCTGAGTACGTAGGGTTTTCTCTCAGGTATCCTGTCTCTCCCCCAGCCTTCTTTGTTTAAGGGCCAGTATGCCTGAAGAGCTTATTTTAGCTCTCCTTCCCTGCCTATTTTTGGGGAACTACTCCCGGCACTCAGTGATCTCTGGTAGGGAAGAGATTGGAAATAATGCAGTCCAGCTTTTTATTTCCATCTGTTGTTATCGGCCCACATGAAACCATCCAAAGTTTGTTGAAAGTTGGTCTGGTTTCTCCTTATTTCTGTTTAAGGCAGTTTCCTCTTCCTCCTTCAATTTCAGGAAGAGAATAATTGTAACTCAGGGATGAGAGCAGTTGTATCTTCTCTCTTATGAAGGGGTTGTCACATAACAGAGGTTAGCTCATTTATTAAGTTTTACTCATAAAGTTTCTCTGTGTACTCAGCATCTGATGAGCTTTAAAAATATGTGGTTATGTTCCTCGTATGGTTTAGTTTGGTTTTTAGAGTGACACTGACAGTCTCTTACAACTTTCTACATCTAAACTGAAAGCTCGCTTGTCTTTGAATCAGTAAACTCCGTGCCTTTACTATCAAGCCTTTACCATTACCTACCTGGTCCCTGCCTGTCTCTCTAACCCTTAGTAACACCACTCCCCTTGCATTCACTATGTTCCTGCCTCACCAGACTTTTTTTTTAATCCCTCTTTCTGTACTTAAACATCCCACACTTATTCTTGCCTCAGGGCCTGAGTGTGTGTTTTGTCCCACTGCCTTCCATGTCTGGCCCCTTCAAATCATTCAGATTTTATAAAGTTACGTTCTCAACCCTCCCTGATCACCTACTAAATAGCTATGCTCCACCTCACCTTTACAACTCTCCATTGTGTTAGCCTATATTAATATATTCATAGCACTTCTCAACATTTCAGTTAATATGTTTGTATGTGCATATTGTCCATATACATATGTGCTAACTTCCTTCAACTAGAATATGCATTCTACAAGGGCAGAGATTTTGTCTATCTTGTTCACCAGTGAATTTTAGCATGTGGAACTCTGCCTGGCACATAGGAGGCACTCAATAAATATTTGCACTTATTTATAAATGAGTAATATCATTTGAATCTTTCTTTTATGTATATACATATTAAAGCATACTGTACATACTGTTTAAAAGCCTGTATATTTTGTTAATTTCTCCTTAATATTTTATCATAATAATAAATTCATTCATGGCTGTGTATGTTCCATCTTTTGGGCGTACCAAAACCAACCTCCAAATACTGTTAACTTAGATTATTTTTAGTTTTTATTAGTATGAGCAATGCATCAATGAACACTCCTATAGATACGTTTATGTCTATGATTATTTCCTTATGATGTATCCATAATGGTAGAATTGCAGTGTGTAAAAGAAAGTGTGCATTTTAAAGGTTTGTTTTTGTCTTCCTGTGAAATGTCTCTCAGCAGCTCTTAGGGAGAACTCAGTTTCCATTCTCACAAACAGTATGAGTCTCATTTTCCCAAACCATTGCTACTAATAGATGTTACAAATATTAAAAATGTTTATCATTTTTTGACAAAAATCGTGTTTCTCATTGCTTGAGTCTCTCTTGATTTTTAAGTTTGAATACTTGTTTCATGTGTTTATTGGACATTCATAGTTCTGTTTGGTGAATGAGAACATTTAGGAGTCATTGTGAGCTGGACATTTTCTAGCAGTGATCCTGTGGGAATGAGGAGTTCTGGATCCCACACCCTGTTTCTTCTTCTGAAGCATGGTAACACTTTTACTTTATTGCTCAACCAACTCCTGGCCCATCATCTGCCTGGAAGATGGAATGAGCTCTAGGTGTGTGTGTTCCCAGACAGAATGAGGTCTGGAGGCTTGTTCTTGTGGTCTAAAAACAAGAAGCAGACAGACTGGGAAAGAAAGGAGTTTATTTCTGCAACCAGTTACAGGGAGAAGGTCGGAGTAACTAACCAGAACAACTCTAAGTTACTGGTTTTTTCCTGGTGCTTATATACATTCAGTGTACCTACAAACTGAAAGCCAAAGTGTTTCACTCTGTCTAATCTTTAACTAGGGCCTGGGGTCTAGACAATTACTTCAGAGCCTTGGAAGAATTACTTAGTCTAAAGTGGATCCTGGTACAAGGTGTACAAGGTGTGTAAGAATGTCTCCATTAGTTTAACGGAACTCTTAAGTTCTGAGGAAACCCAGGCAGGGTGTTAATGGCCTTGTTTTTACATTCTGGCTTTTGTACTAAGGCACCAGTTTCTCCAGTTCTTTAATGTTTACTTTCTACATTCAAGAGAGTGACAGTGAGGTGTTGGTGAAGGCTGACTGCTCTGGTTGCTAATGGAGACCTGGCCTGCCACAGTTGGGTGGTTACCTGTGACTAGAGAATGTCAACCCCTCATTGGACATTCTCAAGAGGAAAAACCATCAAAGTTTTGACAGTTTTTGACAAGTGAGACCCTGGAGTTAGAATTAGGAGGCCTAATTTTAATCCTGCCTCTGACATTCTGACTGTGACCCTGAGATTCCACTTCTATAAAAAATGGGGCTGAGCTAAGGAAACAATGTTGGTGCAAAACCCGGGGACATTATACAAAAACCTGCCACAGTGGAGAAGCTCAGTGAATGCCTGGCCCCTTTCCCACTGGATGTGAAGTAACTTGTAATTTGTGCTTTTCTTTTGCATTCTGAAGGCATCACCCAGCCAATGCCTGTCTGATTCCCATCTGTTCTCTGTATGGTGCTGCTGTCACCACAGTAGAAGGCATAGGAAGCACCCACACCAGAATTCATCCTGTTCAGGTGAGGATGTGCCTCTTCCTTATGGAGTTTCTGTGCTTTAGAAACCTCATGACATTGAGTCCCTGAGACTAAGAGAACGGAGCAGCCTGGCCTGCTGCTTGGCCACTCTAACAGATACAGCCTAGCTGGAAACAAGAGCAAAGCCTGGCATATTGGAATATGTGACTGTTCATGACTAACTTCTTGGAAAGATGCTTTTGGAAGGCTAGACAAATTTTTCTTCTCTAAGAAAACTCTGACATTTGTGGGTTTGTTTTCTGTGTTCTAATTAGATGGGATCTGTCTATTTTCCAAACTCATAAAGAAACAAAAGCCAGGTGTAACAAAAGCCAGGTGTAGTGGCTCACACCTGTAATCCCAACACTTTGGGAAGCCAAGGCAGGCAGATTGCTTGAGCCCAGGAGTTTGAGACCAGCTTAGACAACATGGTGAAACACATCTGTATAAAAAATACAAAAATTAGCCAGGCATGGTGGTGAGCACCTGCAGTTCTAGCTACTCAGGGGTGCTGAGGTGAAAGAATCACTTGAGCCTGGGAGGTTGAGGCTGCAGTAAACCACAGTTGTACCCTGTACTTCAGCCTGGGTGACCGAGTGAGACCCTGTCAAAAGAAAGAAAAAGAGAGAAAGAGAGAGAGAGAGGAGGGAAGGAGGAAGGGAAGAAGGAGAGGAGGGAAGGAGGAAGGGAACAAGGAAAGGAGGGAGGGAGGGAAAGAAGGAAGGAAGGAGAGAGAGGGAGGAAGGAAAGGAAGGAAGGAGAGGGAGGGAGGGAAGGAAGGAGAGGGAGGGAGGGAAGGAAGGAAGGGGAAGGAAAGAAGGAAGAAAGATAAAAGGGCCATGTACATTGAGGGATATAATTTTATTGTGTTTTTTTAATAAAGTGGAAAATAACATGATCTTAAGGCTGAGTGAAAATCTCAGCTACTAAAAGGTTTTGTTATACTTAGAGCTTGTTTGGAAGGCAGATGATAGCAGTTGTCAATAAATTTTTTGGCTTTTCTCCTGAAGAAGCACCTTGTTCAAGTTTTAGCCTCAAGTGAAAAGGCATCTTCAGACACCTGACTCTTGATGTATATGTTACCCATAAAAATGTCATTTCTAGGCCAGGTGCAGTGGCTCATGCCTGTAATCCCAGCACTTTGGGAGGCTGAGGCGGGCTGATCACGATGTCAAGAGATAGAGACCATCCTGAAAAACATGGTGAAATCCTGTCTGTACCAAAATATAAAAATTAGTTGGGTATGGTGGCGTGCACCTGTAGTCCCAGCTACTCAGGAGGCTGAGGCAGGAGAATCGCTTGAACCTGGAAGGCAGAGGTTGCAATGAGCCAACATCACGCCACTGTACTCCAGCCTGGTGACAGAGCGAGACTCCATCTCAAAAAAAAAAAGAAAAAAATGCCATTTCTACTCATTTTTTATTGAAGTTAATGAAGATCACATATGAGGAAAAGAAAGGAACAACATAGAAAATTGCCTATTCAAATTTTCTAGATTTGAAGGAATCTTGGATTCTGTTTATTTGAAAGATCATTATCTAGAGGGAGAGAATTTTGCCTAGATCATTATGAAATATCATTAACTAGAGGGAGAGAATGCTGCCTGGATGCTCATGTGAGACCTGGTCACACACAGGCATACAACACCCTTTCATTTCCTAATTGACATGGAATTCCCACTGTTACAATGTTTCTTGAAGACAACTTCCAAAATCGACTTCAATCTTAGAAGTTAGACTCCAAAGCAAAAATGCTAGGGAGAGAGAAAGGTATATATATAAAAAAAAGTTTTATGTTTTATTTTTATTTTTACTTTTTGTTTCACTTCTCAACTTGAGTGTAATTTGGTTTATTTCTCTGAAGGACTTCCTTTATCTCAGTAATTCACAGCCACAACTGCACATTGAAACCAACCATCTGGGAATCTTTAAAAGATGTATGCCTGTGCCCCATTCCCAGAGACTCTGTCAGTTGGTTTGTGGTGCTGTGTGGGGCTTGGAATCTTAACACTCTCCTGGTGATTCTCAAGACTGGCAACCACTTCCTTAAGTGAAGCTCGAAAGCAGATGAGGCCCAACCTAACATAACCCAGCCCTGGGGTGGGAGGCACCTGGGATGAGAAGGGTTCTCAGGGGCCTCTACTGCAACATTAGCATGCAGACGAATCACCTGGGGATGTTGCTGGAATGCAGGCTCTGATTCACTAGGCCTGGGATGGGGCCCAAGATTCTGCATTCCTAACCTTTCTGTGCTTCCAGGAGAGGATCGCCAAGTGTCATGGCACCCAGTGTGGCTTCTGCACACCTGGGATGGTGATGTCCATCTACACCCTGCTCAGGAACCACCCAGAGCCCACTCTGGATCAGTTAACTGATGCCCTTGGTGGTAGGTTATATATGCATGCTTTTCATTTTTATTTTTTTATTTTTATTTTGAGACAGAGTCTCACTCTTGCCCAGGCTGGAGTACAGTGGCACAATCTTGGCTCACTGCAACCTCCACCTCCAGGGTTCAAGGGATTCTCGTGCCTCAGCCTCCCGCGTGCTTTTATTGTTAAACGATAACAATGATAATGATAACAACAGCTAATACTGGATACCATTCATGCGACACACACTGCATTAAATACTATTTGAAGATTGTCTCATTTAATCCTCACAAAATTTTAAAAGATAGGTAGCATTATTATTTTCCCCTTTTCATTAATGGAGAAACTGACGTTTGGGGAGAGTGATTTGTTCAAAGTTACATCCCCAATAAGTGGAAGAATCAATTTGTTCAAATCAGGATTCAAACCAGACCCACACATTGCATTTGGCTGATGTATTTCTGAAGTATCTTTTGCTTGTTCTCATAATCATTAAAAAGCCAGTTATTCATCAGCCCTTGGGAAGAGTTCTGTTATCTCCACATGCTGCTCCCTCACCACTCTCCCTACTGGGTGGGTGCTTTCAGGACCATATTCAGCATCAGAGGGCTGCTGATGGATACACTGTGAAGTCAGAGACTGAGATCTTATGGTGATACTTGATACTTATTGCAAAGAACGGTCTCTATTCACTCTAGAGTGATTTTGTCAAGTTCAAGAGCTCAGTGTGTATGTGGCAGGAGGATATCCACATCAACGAGATTCTAAACAAGTCTTTTAAATGATACCCTCTCAAGTCCTATTTCTGGTGAAATTCTCCATGACTCTGTTTGTCTTTGTCTCAGGCCTCCTGAAGACCTCATTTCTCTGCTGGAGAACATGAGCCTAAAGCTCATATGTACACTTACTCTGCAAAAATGTTCCAGGGAAAATCAGAACAAATGGACATAGGAGAAACATTGCTCATAAACTGTCTTCTGCCTGATTTCCTTTAGGTCTTATCATGAATTCGATTTCATGGCTGTTTATGATGTAAACAAGTGACAAGGATTCTCAGATTTCAGGGTACTTAGATCATACATGGGAATTTGTGAGAAATAAAGATTCCTGGGACCCACCCCTAGAGAGTTTGACTCAGCAATATTGTTTTTAAATAAGACTTCAGATTTGGGGGTGGAGGAGGAACACAGGACCATACTGTGAGAGAAACGCTGGCCTAATGATTTATTGTAAATAAATACACCCGACTGCTTTCACAGTTTAATAACTACCTTAGCTGCTATATAATAACTTTGATCTTTCTATCAGCTGAAGCTTAGAGTGCTCTTTTTTTTTTTTTTTTTTTTCAATATATTGGTAACTGTCACGGTAAGTGTTAAGAATGAGGGGTATTTTTCTTTAGAAAAAGAAGTAAAGCTTGCCATTTGCAACAACATGAATGAAAATGGAGGACATTATGCTGAGTGAAATAAGCCAGGCACAGAAGAACAAATGCTACATGATCCCTCATGCAAGGAACCTAAAGTAGTCAGACCCATAGAAGCAGAGAATAGAATGGTGATTACCAGGGCCTGGGGAAGGAGAAAACACAGAGGTATTGGTCAAAGGTAAAAAGTTTCAGTTATGCAAAATGAATGAGTCCTAGAGATACTGTACAGCATAATGCTTATAGTTAACAACACTGTATTGTATACTCAAACATTTGCTAAAAGGGTAGATGTTGTAGTAACCACAAAATAAATGAACAAATAAATAAATGATGGGAGGGAACTTAGAGGTAATAGATATGTTTATAACCTTGACTGTGGTGATGGTTTCATGGGTATAAGACTTATCTCCAAATTTACCAAGTTGTACAGCTTCTTGTATGTCAATAATAGCTCAATAAAATGGATTTTGTTGTTTAAAAAAAAATTAGGCTGACTGGGCACAGTGGCTCACGCCTGTAATCCCAGCATTTTGGGAGGCCAAGGTGGGCAGATCACCTTAGGTCAGGAATTTGAGACCAGCCTGGCTGACGTGGTGAAACCCCATCTCTACTAAAAATACAAAAATTAGCCTGGCCTGGTGGTGTGTGCCTGTAGTCCCAGCTACTCAGGAGTCTGAGGCAGAAAAATCACTTGAACTCAGGAGGTAGAAGTTGCAGTGAGCCGAGATTGAACCACCGTACCTGCAGCCTGAGCGACAGAGTGAAACCCTGTCTCTAAATAAATAAATAAATAAATAATTTTTTTGAAAAATGAGGCTTAGCTCTTGAGTGTGACTGTAGAGCAAGTTTTTGACTTGAAATCATTGTGTTGTTTGAGCACCTATCACCAGCAGAAGGCATAACAACTTTACAGGAGAAAGCACGAATGCCTGAGCTGTTAAAATCTGCCTCAAGATTCTTAATTAAATATCCCAAGTTGCTGATGAAAAGATCTGACTTTGTAGATTAGGTGGACTAAAATGTCAAACAGAGCTTTCCTCTATGACAGGGTCTTTACTTCCATCACACTCTTGGTAGACAGTGCCTTTATCTGGGTCACTTGGTTAACAGAGCTGGATTTTTCTCCTTCAGGTAACCTGTGCCGTTGCACTGGATACAGGCCCATAATTGATGCATGCAAGACTTTCTGTAAAGTAAGTGGAAAGGACCACATGTTTGAGTACTTTTTCCCCAATGAAACAGAATGGTAGGGGTTGTCAGTGGTTAGGGGGACAGCCATCTTACTAATACATGGCGACTTCTTATCTCAAGGTTTCTAGCTGCTGTTTGTTATTTGATCTTGACCAGGACACTTACCCTCATTCATTGAGCTTGCCTTGGTAGTCACATAATGAACACCCGAGCATTTTGACATTGGCTGTGTGTCATTGCTTCTAAGAGGTCTTTCCTGACCTCTTTGCTTGGGTCAGGTGCCCTGCCCTGGTGTTCCTATAGGCCTCTGCGAACATGGGATGGGCATCTGCATGTCCCATCGCAGCTTTGGTCACAATGTGGTACAACTGATCATTTGCTATCCCATCTCATCACCAGACTGTGGGCTGCTTCACAGCAGAGGCTGTATGTCTCCGAGTCCAGTCACCGTATAGTCATTGAGCAGCAATACTCAATAACTATATGGTGCAATAAATACTCAATATTTGTTGAATGAATAAATGAACAAACAAGGTTGTGATGAAGGGTATAAGATTGCCCTTTGGATGTTAAACTATGAATTCAGTATGTCATGATAAGAACAGAGATGACAGTAATAATACTTGTTAATATTTATTAATATTTAAAATACTAAAAATATAAACTAATCATTATTAATATTTTATTAATATTTAATCTATGTGCCAGGCTTAGTTATAAAGTATTTATGTCTTTTAACTTATTTAATAATCACTGCTATTCAAAATTTCCTATCAGCTCCGGTTTTTCATTAAAGTTAGTTTGGATATGTTTTAAGTACCAGTCTTTTAAGTGCCAGTCTTTCACGGCATCTAACAATATTGATTCAGCATTATGTTTCAACTGGTTCTCACCTGCTTTATTTACTACTTAGTAGAATCAGCAATAAATTCTTAGTGATTTGTTTTTGTCCACTAGACTTCAGGTTGCTGTCAAAGTAAAGAAAATGGGATTTGCTGTTTGGATCAAGGAATCAATGGATTGCCAGAATTCGAGGAAGGAAGTGAGGTCAGTGAAATGCAGAGCTTTTATAAGGTTTTCTCAGGACATGAGCATGAGCCAACATACTCTTAGGAAAAATAAATGGCTACTCAACTGAGTAATTTGAGGTGTGTCAACATGTGCCCTCTCCCATTCTCATTCCATCTCTATAAAAAAAATTCTGTCTGGCCGGGCGCAGTGGCTCACATCTGTAATCCCAGCACTTTGGGAGGCTGAGGCGGGTGGATCACGAGGTCAAGAGATCGACGCTATCCTGGTTAACACGGTGAAAACCCATCTCTACTAAAAATTCAAAAAATTAGCTGGGCAAGGTGGCGCGTGCCTGTAATCCCAGCTACTCAGGAGGCTGAGGCAGGAGAATTGCCTGAACCCAGGAGGCGGAGGTTGCGGTGAGCCGAGATTGTGCCATTGCACTCCAGCCTGGGTAACAAGAGCGAAACTCTGTCTCAAAAAAAAAAAAAAAAAAAATTCTGTCATAGCAATTTTGTCCTCATTCCAGATATTATTCCCATTTAGATACAATTATCTACAGGAAGGAAAGCACATTGTTTCCTTAGTGTCTCTTAATTTTTAAAAGCATTTTTCAAGTTATTTTCCAAGGGCCAGAAGTAAAGTGGAGATGTCACAGAAATGAAAGAACAGGTAGAGCGAGTAGAGACAGGAGAGGTTCAGGGGGCCGTTCTTATTCCAGCTGTGTGTGCTGCTGCTGCCTCCTCTTCTGCTGTCCCCAGACTCCAAAGAGAATGTGCAGGGAGTTGAGGCCTCCAGAGGCACATTGGCATCAGCACTGAGTTGCTGATGACCAGGTTTGTGTCAGAGCCCTTGGTTTGGAGCTCAGGGATTATGGCTGGCCACTAGACCTTTTTGTCGGTTTGCTATATCTGACCATGTGTCTATCTTTTGGCCTTATTCCACAAAGGATTTTAAAGTTGCTTGATAACAATAACTTCTGATATGTTCTCTTTTTAAGACAAGTCCAAAACTCTTCACAGAAGAGGAGTTTCTGCCATTGGATCCAACCCAGGAACTGATATTTCCTCCTGAACTAATGGTAAGTAAAGCAATGTTGAGTTCATCCTGGAAGAATTCATGGTGAAATATCAGGAAGGGCATTTGTTTATGGATTCTCTCAAAAGCTGATTGGCAAATAGGTAAGGCCTCTCTGTCATCCTTATCTCAAGATCTAAAAATTATGGACTGAGGAAGAAGAGGAGGAATGAGGGTGGGGTCACCATGAGGGGACAGCTGAACTGACTGTAAGAAGCAGTAGATAGCATCTACAAATCATGAAATCACAGCGTGTGGGTTCACACACTGTGTAGACATGTTTCCTACTTCCACTTTTGCTGAAGTTTATTCCTCCATGGAATGACTTAACAAGATTAAGCATGTTACTATATTTACAAACATTAAAATGAAGTTCTCTGAGACATAAGAACACCAAAGGGAGATAGACTGAGCAGTTCCCAGGAGTAAAGAACTGTTGTGCTTTTATTCTGAACTCTGATTCCTTGTAAAGCTCTACTTTTAGGTCACTTTGTACTTTATTTTTTAGTGATGTGTATTTTCTCTTTCTGTTTCTACAATGCTAATGATCGAGTGGAAACAGGTGGAGATGGCACCATTGGATACCTTGAATCCCAATTGCTTTTTCAATAGATAATGGCTGAGAAACAGCCCCAAAGGACCAGGGTGTTTGGCAGTGAGAGAATGGCGTGGTTTTCCCCCGTGACCCTGAAGGAACTGCTGGAATTGAAATTCAAGTATCCCCAGGCCCCTGTTGTTATGGGAAACACCTCCGTGGGTATGTAGAACCCCAGGGACTTCTTATAGGGAAATTGAGGAAAAGAGCTTAGGGTGGGGCCGGAGAGGGCAGGGAAACTTCATATACATGTGTTCTCAGGAAAAGCAGTCTAAAATAGCATTTTAAATCTTTTGGGCTAGACTTCCTGAGCTTGCCCAAGAGACTTTCTAACTAGTATTAAGTAAGTCCCTCTCACCTCTCATCGGAGCAGTGTGCAGAGTTGCACCCGAGGGGCTTGCTCCATAGCAAACCAGCAGCAGCAGCTCCAGTGACAGCTGTCCTGTCTTTCCATTTGGGGATTGATCTGGGCCTCAAATTTGAAATTGCTCTTTGTTTCCGCTCTCGGGGTGTCTCAATAGGTGTAACATGTTTTACTTAAACCGCAGCTACAGGGTCTTCCTGTTGCATCCAGTGTTTGCTCAGCTTGAGGAGCCCTTAGAGTCTTCCCAGAGAGAATTCTGAGCATGCCATATAGCCCAAGTTTCAAGGTTGACAATTCCAGAGTCTTCCAAGTTTAATGAAAATCTATCCAGCCATTCTCTCTGTATGTGATTTGGCAATAAACAGATGAATAGAAAGATACATAATTTTTATATATTTAAAGATATTAGTTTAATAATAATTTCAAATTTAAAAGGCAGTCCCTTTATTCCAGTCTTATTATGATTTTTTTTAATCCTTTAGGGCCTGAAGTGAAATTTAAAGGTGTCTTTCACCCAGTTATAATTTCTCCTGATAGAATTGAAGAACTGAGTGTTATAATCCATGCATCTAATGGTGAGTTCTTAAGTCTCTATTTTCTTAGTTAATATGCATTAATCAATTTACCTTGCCCAGCAGACAAGCAGGAAAAGAATGATTCCTAATTATACACACAGAAATTATCTTCTTATAAGAATGATATGTTTATCATATAAATGTCTTCTTTTGAGAAGTGTCAGTTCATATCCTTTGCCCACTTTTTTATGGGGTTGTTTTTCCCTTATAAATTTGTTTAAGTTCCTTTTAGATTCTGGATATTAGACCTTTGTCAATGGGTAAATTGCAAAATTTTTCTCCCATTCTGCAGATTGCCTGTTCACTCTGATACTACTTTCTTTTATACAGAAACTCTTTACTTTAATTAGATCTCAATTGTCAATTTTGGTTTTTGTTGCAATTGCTTTTGATGTTTTAGTCATGAAGTCTTTGCCCATGCCTATGTCCTGCAGGGTATTGCCTAGGTTTTCTTCTGGGGTTTTTATGGTTTTGGGTCTTATGTTTAAGTCTTTAATCCATCTTGAGTTACTTTTTGTATAACGTGTAACACAGGGGTTCCATTTCAGTTTTCTGCATATGGCTAGCCAGTTTTCCAGCACCATTTATTAAATAGGGAATCCTTTCCCCATTGCTTTCTTTTGTCAGGTTTGTCAAAGATCAGATGGTTGTAGATATGTGGTTTTATTTCTGAGGTCTCTGTTCTGTTCCATTGGTCCATATATCTGTTTTAGTACCAGTACCATGCTGTTTTGGTTACTGTAGTCTTGTAGTATAGTTTGAAGTCAGGTAGCAGGATGCCTCCTGCTTTATTCTTTTTGTTTAGGATTGTCTTGGCTACATGGGCTCTTTTTGGTTCCATGTGAAATTTAAAGCAGTTTTTTCTAATGCTGTGAAGAAAGTCAATGGTAGCTTGATGCAGATAGCATTGAATCTATAAATTACTTTGGACAGTATGGCTATTTTCACGATATTGATTCTTCCTATTCATGAGCATGGAATGTTTTTCCATTTGTTCGTGTCCTCTCTTATTTCCTTGATCAGTGGTTTGTAGTTCTCCTTGAAAAGGTCCTTCACATCCCTTGTGAGTTGTATTCCCAGGTATTTTATTCTTTTTATAGCAATTTTGAATGGGAATTCATTCATGATTTGGCTCTCTCTTTGTCTGTTGTTGGTGTATAGGAATGCTTGTGATTTTTGTACATTGATTTTGTATCCTGAGACTTTGCTGAAGTTGCTTATCAGCTTAATTAGTGTTTGGACTGAGTTGATGGGGTTTTCTAAATATACAATCAGGTCATCTGCAAATAGAGACAATTTGGTGACTTCCTCTTTTCCTAATTGAATACCCTTTATTTCTTTTCCTTGCCTGATTGCCCTGACCAGAACTTCCAATACTATGTTGAATAGGAGTGGTGAGAGAGGACATCCTTGTCTTGTGCCAGTTTTCAAAGGGAATCCTTCCAGCTTTTGCCCATTCAGTATGATATTGGCTGTGGGTTTGTCGTAAATAGCTCTTATTATTTTGAGATATGTTCCATCAATACCTAGTTTATTGAAAGTTCTTAACATGAAGAGATGTTGAATTTTATCAAAGGCCTTTTCTGCATCTACTGAAATAATCATGTGGTTTTTGTCACTGGTTCTGTTTATGTGAGGGATTATGCTTATCAATTTGCATATGTTGAACCAGCCTTGCATCCCTGGGATGAAGCTGACTTGATTACGGTGGATAAGCTTTTTTATGTGGTGCTCATCATCAATGATCATTAGAGAAATGCAAATGAAAACCACAATGAGATACCATCTCATGCCAGTCAGAATGGTGATTATTAAAAAGTCAGGAAACAATAAATGCTAGCAAGGCTGTGGAGAAATAGGAACACTTTTACACTGTTGATGGGAGTTTAAATTAGTTCAACCATTGTGGAAGACAGTGTGGCAATTCCTCAAGGATCTAGAACCAGAAATACCATTCGACCTGGCAATCCCATTACTGGGTATGTACCCAAAGAATTGTAAATCTTTCTATTATAAAGACACATGCACACATATGTTTATTGCAGCACCGTTCACAATAGCAAAGACTGGGAACCAACCCAAATGTTCATCAATGATAGACTAGAAAAGAAAATGTGGCACATATATGCCATGGAATACTATGCAGCCATAAAAAAGAATGAGATCACCTCCCTTGCAGGGGCATGGATGAAGCTGGAAGCCATCATTCTCAGCAAAGCAATACAGGCACAGAAAACCAAACACCACATGTTCTTACTCATAAGTGGGAGTTGAACAATGAGAACACATGGACACAGAGAGGGAACAACACACCGAGGCCTGTGAGTGGGTAGGGGGCAAGGGAAGGGAGAGCATTATGACAAATACCTAATGCATGTGGTGCTTAAAACCTAGATGAAGGGTTGATAGGTGCAGCAAACCACCATGGCACATGTATACCTATGTAACAAACCTGCACATTCTGCACATGTATCCTAGAACTTAAAGTAAAATTTAAAAATAAATAAATAAAATGGGAACAGAAAGCATTAAAAAAACAGGAATGATAACATTCTGGAGGAAGGCTCAGGGAAGAATTCTCTAAAGTTAATCTGAATACTAATTGTCTGAATAGTTCAATTTTTACTGAAGAACTTCCTCTGTCTGCAATATCAGAGAAATATAACAACTATTTAATGAAGGATACAGTGCTAAGTGCTGGACAGAAGATAAAGATGAACATAACACAGTCTTTGCTCTTTAAAACCCCAGTAGCAAGTTTATGTATTAAACAGCTTACAGACTGGTTTTTCCATTCCTGTGGAGGAAATTGATTTAATGGCAATGATGAGAAACAATATTAATGTGGGTTTGGAGTACAGCCTCTGAAATCTAACTCTTGACAATGGCATATATTAGCTGTCAGATCTTAGGCAAATTACTTAAATAACTCTCAGTTTCTTCATCTGTGAAATGGGGCTATTAATATCTCATAGGTCTGTCCAGATTTAAGGAGATTATCTAAAGCATTCAACATAATACTTGATAGAGAGTGAGTGTTCAATGAATCTAGCCTTCATTACCTCCATCAACACCACTTCCATTACTACCACCACCACTACCATTACCCCCACCTTCACTACCACCACTACACCACCCCCTTACTGCTATCCCTACCACCACCCCATCACCACCACCTTCATTACCACCATTACCTTCATCACCACCACCACCATCACTGCCTGTTACCACCATCACAAATAAGCAGGGCAGCATGTATCCAGTACAAAGATTCTATGTCTATAGCTTTGGTCTAATGGACATTTTCAGGTCAGCAGTGATCACACTGCATTATTTACAAATGACTTCATTTCAGGACTCACCCTTGGTGCTGGTCTCAGCCTAGCTCAGGTGAAGGACATTTTGGCTGATGTGGTCCAGAAGCTTCCAGAGGAGAAGACACAGATGTACCAAGCTCTCTTGAAGCATTTGAGAACTCTGGCTGGGTCCCAGATCAGAAACATGGCTGTATGTATCTGATGACAGTAAATTCTGGTATGCATCCCTTGGGTGGCTCTCTCTAATGAATCATGACATTTTCATTCTTTTGGAACAGCGAAAAAGATAGTTATCCAAAGCCTTGCTTAATCCTTATTTCAGCACTTGTGTTTTTATGATTACATAACTGAAATGAAAATAACTCATTGTTTTAAAAAGTCTTTAGGGGGACACATCATTAGCAGGCATCCAGATTCAGATCTGAATCCCCTCCTGGCTGTGGGTAACTGTACCCTCAACTTGCTATCAAAAGGTAAGTGACAGCCCCTACTCGGGGATTATTCAGCTGTTTCTCTACCCACTTTTCTCTCTGAGGAAGTAGGAAGTCCAGTCCTGAAAATGACTTTTCCCTATAATATCAATAATTTTCTCTGCTTTTCTGAATACTAGAAAGTTTCTGAGTCTTGTCTTAATATTGCAGGCTTTCTTCCCCTGTGTCTTTCTGGGATTTTTTTTTTCTCATACTGGTCACCCTACACTGGACATGTTTGTGATGGTTAATGTCCAGATATGATCTGATTATTGCTGAGAAATACATACTATTGAGAACTATTGGCCCCTTTGTTCAAGACATTCTCCAGGTGGTACAGGAGTGTTATGGCACCCACATTGTGCTTTGGGCTCATACTTAATTTATCATTGATGGAAACATACAAGTCTTTTTCAGGTGAACAATGATTGGGCCTCGTTCTACATTTATTTATTTATTTGATTTTTGTTATTGAAACTAAGTCCACAACATTTAATTTATTGTTCTTCCAATTTGCTTGAATATTATTAGGAAGTTCTAATCGGTCCTCTATAAATTTGTGGGTTTTTATTTTTTCATTAAAAATATGGTCTAGCTTTCTATCATATCATTTCACTAGCATCGTGAACTACTTACTCTTCATGTCATTTAAACCACAAAACTATCTTTTTTCTTTTCTTTTTTAAAATGGAATCTCTCTGTCACCCAGTCTGGAGTGCAGTGACACAATCTCAGCTCACTACAACCTCTACATCCTGGGTTCGAGCAATTCTCCGGCCTCAGCCTCCTGAGTAGCTGAGAGAACAGGCACACACCACCACACCCAGCTAATTTTTGTATTTTTAGTAGAGATGATGTTTCACCATGTTGGCCAAGCTGGTCTCGAACTCCTGACCTCAGGGGATCTACCCGCCTCTGCCTCCCAAAGTGTTGGAATTACAGGCCTGAGCCACGGCATTAGGCCGCAAAACTATCTTAAAGAGGAAGATTTGCATTCAGAGTTTTCAATTTAAGTAACATCCCCTTAAAAACTCATACTATGAGAAACAGGTTTTGTGATGTGAATATAGACATCAAAAGCTCTTTAGCTTTCATCTCCAACTCATATTTTGTTATAGTTTTAAACTGTTCCTCTTCCTGATATATTGATTAAAGAACTAAGGTTCTCTAGGTACTGGAACAAGATATAAAAAAGTAAGATAACACCTCACTAGTATACAAGTTTATTAATGATAATTTCTTATTCATGACTGTACCTAGTAGGGTTCCTGGTTACAAACAATAAATAATTTTTGGCTGACTTGATCGGAATATCAAAGGAGATACTAGTATTTACTCCCTTCTTGTAAAGCTTTAAGTGAATTGCGCTGTCAGGAAGAGGACTGCTAAGATTCTATTCTACCTGAAACTCTGGGCTACTCCGCTAGATGTTCTTATCTATCTATTTATTTTAAATTTTGTTTTAGTTGGAGTCTACTCTGTAATCCAGGCTGAAGTGCAGTGGCGTGATCTCGACTCACTGCAACCTCCGCCTCCTGGGTTCAAGTGATTTTCTTGCCTCCGCTTCCTGAGTAGCTGGGACTACAGGCATGTACCACCATGCCCAGCTAATTTTTTTGTATTTTTAGTAGAGACGGGATTTCACCATGTTGGCCAGTCTGGTCTCAAACCCCCAACCTCAAATGGTCCACCTGCCTTGGCCTCCCAAAATGTTAGGATTACAGACGTGAGCCACTGCACCCGGTCGATGTTTTGATCAATAAGAAAGTAAAGAAAACAAAAAGAGATGGGGTGTAGACTAGAAGAAACATTGCAAGATGCTTTATAGGGTAAAAGATTTGCTAAGCGTAGGAAGAGCACCTCTTTCTCTGAACAACCAGTTTCCTCAGGCATTTGGTAGAATTATTTCCCAAGATTTGGAAGTTTATTTAATAGACCAAACAGATTCCAGGGAAAGTATCATTTCTTTCCACAGAAGGAAAACGACAGATTCCTTTAAACGAGCAGTTCCTCAGCAAATGCCCTAATGCAGATCTTAAGCCTCAAGAAATCTTGATCTCAGTGAACATCCCCTACTCAAGGAAGGTGAGAACATCCAACTGTCAATTTCCCAGTTCCACCTGTGATGCTATGGCTTGTTTATTCCAGCATATGGTGGAATAAGAAAAAGGGTTAAGTGTTTATGGGGGAGATAAAGGCTCAACTTCAGGAAGTGGTGTGAGGTCATTATTTTAAGACTTGTGAATAGTTGCCTTTTCCTTGTATTACACATGCCCCATCACTCCTCAGGTCAGGAGATCTTTATCTCTGCCATTCTTGCTCTCTCTCCCCCTACCCCAAACTCTAAGGTTACTTTCTAACAAGTTTTTGTCCCATAAGGCTTTCTCCCTAAATATGACATGAATAGTATACCTCTACCTGTATCCTGTGGTTTGAAAAAAGCCTGAAAATACATTTGCAATAGAACTTAGCCTTTGCATGAGACAGAGTCAGGTTTGAATCCTGGTTTCAAGACCTGAACTAATTACTGAATCCTCTGCGCCTTGGATTCCTCTCTGTAAAATGGGAATAATCGAGCCTGCCTCAGAGGATATATTAGTTTTCTAGGGCTACCATAACAAAGAAACACATTCTGGGTGGCCTCAACAACAGAGATTGACTTTTTTTGGAGATGCTAGGGGCTACATGTCTGATATCAATGTGACACTCAACATACACAGACTGACCAGTGTGTAGATGATGCTCAACACACACAGACTGCCTGGAGCATAGGTGATGCTCAATGTTTCTACATGTGCCACTTAACTGTTTCTTTCAGTGGGAATTTGTGTCAGCCTTCCGACAAGCCCAGCGGCAAGAGAATGCACTAGCGATAGTCAATTCGGGAATGAAAGTCTTTTTTGGAGAAGAGGATGGCATTATTAGAGAATTATCCATCTCATATGGAGGCATTGGTCCAACCACCATCTGTGCCAAGAATTCCTGCCAGAAAGTCATTGGAAGGTAAGGCATTGTCCTTAGATTCCAAGTATTAGAGCAGCCCTTTTTGTGGTGAGATGTGATTACAAGAAGAAAAATGCTCCATACCTTTTTTATTTAATGGCTGAGAATTCCAATAAGATTTTGTTATTATTTCCATATATCTGAAGTGAGAATTATATATTCTGTCTGTGTATGTGTATGTAAGAGTGGAAGGAGAGAGAGAGAGAGAGAGAGAGCGAGAGAGAGAGAGAGAGAGCGCTTCCCCTGTGCAAATTTGCATTCTTTATTTTGGGAGAATAATTTGCCATGATCAAAAACCAAGTATGAGAATTTGTTCTATAATAAATTGTTAAAAGCACTTGCTTACCTGATTTCCTATATCTATAGGTGATACTAATAGCCAATATTTCTTGAGCTTTACTTGGTATCAGCTGCCATAACAAAGCATAAGGATTAAAAGCATGAGCTTAAAACTTGAGAAACCCAGACTGCCTGGCCCAAATCTCAGTTCACCCTCTGTTAACTCCTCCATGATCTCAGTCAGCTTACTTAATTATATTGCTACTTTGGTTCCCTGTATGTCAAAGATGGTTGATCATATTTACCTCTTAGGGCAGTTGAGAGGATTAAATGAGTGAATACATTTAAGGTAATAAAAGCAGAACTTGGCATGCAGTAAATGTCCTAGTGTTATGAGGTCAGTTACTCCTGGACCATGAATTTTATATGAGTTCTCATTTATTTCTCTAGATCACTCTGTGAGTTAGGTTCTACTAATATTCCCCTTTTACAGATGAGGACATGGCAAGACCTAGGCTAAACACCTTGAGAGTGGTGGACCAGTTTAAACTCAGGCTGCCTGACTCCAGAGCTTGTACTCTTATTTCCTGTGTGAAACTGTGGCTATTTGCCTTATATGTTAGATGAAGATATGGGGTAATAAACCCTGTTAGGCTAGGAGTCTTCTCTTTGGACTTTCTAGGCACTGGAATGAAGAAATGCTGGATACAGCTTGTAGGCTTGTTCTGGATGAAGTCTCTCTCCCGGGTTCGGCTCCAGGTGGGAAAGTGGAGTTCAAGAGGACCCTCATCATCAGCTTCCTCTTCAAGTTCTACCTGGAAGTGTCACAGATTTTGAAAAAGATGGTAAACACAATGGGTTACACATTAACTTCCCCATTACTGGGAGCTATGATAACACCCAAAGTAGAGGCAATGACTCCCTACCAAATGGCTGTAGAATAAAAAAGACAATCCATGTTTGAAACACATGCATTTGCCGGGCATTGCTCAGCCTGTCTGTGGATGGGTATGAGTTTGGAAGAATTGCAAGTAGAGCCGAGAGCTGGGAAAGCTTGTATTTAAAACCATTCAATTATTTTGTTTCTGACCTGCAGTTTTTCTAGATCATGTTCAGAAAACTTGCTAATGATTTGAATAAGGAATAAGTTTTCCCTCCATAGGGCACTTTTTCCTCTTGAGATATTACCCTCACCTTGAGGTTTACTTCACGTGTTTGGTCTTCTTTCCCAGATTCAGCTTCATTTCTCTAGCCCATAAGGTGACAATGGCAGCCACCACACAAGATGATTGTGAAATGCATCATTGTAGGTCCCTAGGGCTTCAGAGGAAATCCATAGTTGTAGTCATAATAATAGGAGCGACAATCCATGCATTATTTTGCCAGGTCTCTCTTAGGGCAAACAGTTAGTGCTACAAGATTGTTGGCTGGGGAGGATACAACTAAAAAAAAAAATCTCTGAATAAATCTGTTAGACCCCAAGGCGACTTGAGCCTTATTGGCCTCACAAACCCCATGCTATAACCAGCTGACCAAACTAGACTAGAAGCCAAGAACAGTCTTCCTGCGGTATAGAAATTAGTATGGTCACTTTAAATAGGAGACACAAAGTCCTCTCTTATCCTTGTTTTTGAGGGTATCTTCTCATCGTAGGCAGGAACAACTAGGAACCAGAAAGGTAGTATCACATTTTTAAGAATGAAAACTTGAAATTACAGATAAGTGTCATATTGTCACCAGGTAACCAATTATAGACTCCTCCCATTAATAGTAAACTAATACAATTTCTGGTTGACTCAAGTGATATAATTTAAAACTTTTGCTTGTAGTCTTACACCCCTCCTCTCGTTAAAAATAATAGCTTTTGTTGGTTTTATTTTTTTATTTTTTTTTTGAGACAGGGTCTCACTCTGTCACCCAAATTGGAGTACAGTGGTGTGATATCATAGCTCATTGCAGCCTCAACTTCCTGGGCTCAAGCAATCCTCTCATCTCAGCCTCCTGAGTAACTGTGACCATAGGCATGAGCCACCACGCCTGACTAATTTCTTTTATTTTTTTGTAGAGACAGGGTCTTACTATGTTGCCCAAGCTGGTCTTGAACTCCTGGACTCAAGCAATCCTCCTGCCTTGGCCTCTCAAAATGCTGGGATTAAAGGCATGAGCCACGGCACCTAGCTCGTTTTATTTTCTATTAAAATTATTTAAATTAGAAAAAAATAACCACTAGGTGTATTGTTGAAAGCCTTTCCCCCTATCTGGCTGTAGGCTGTGCAATGTTCTCAGTCTTGTGTAAAGAACTAACTGACTCACTTCCCTCAGTCCCAAGGAATGTTCTTGCTTTGGAACAGAATCCTTCCCGCTGTGGGGCAGCAGCAGGGAGGCAGCCTGTGTCCCCCTTTCTACATAGCTGGTGGGCAACATGGAACAGTTTTATGCTTATTTGCAATGGTGAACTTTGACTCTGATGTTTTCCTGGCTTAAGTATTTTCTTCCTTTCCATTTTACTTACTTACCTTCTGTCTTCCTGTTGGATCAGTTTATAAGTCCTCAAATCATTTAGGAGAGTATATGAGAGAATCATAGAAACATAGAGATGGTGGAAGCCAGTTACCTACTGTATTCATCTGGCTATTCATAATATGAGGGAGTATGTATGCACCTTTCAGAGTATATGTC
The DNA here is from genome assembly GCF_030222135.1 of Aotus nancymaae. Taxonomy (NCBI): domain Eukaryota; kingdom Metazoa; phylum Chordata; class Mammalia; order Primates; family Aotidae; genus Aotus; species Aotus nancymaae. The sequence continues at coordinate 33,051,873 of NW_026988419.1, read as the reverse complement.
TTTGAGTCAGGGAGTTGCTTTGTATTCTAGGGTTCTGAATAGGATGAGTGCTTAATACATGTGAGACTTCAAAGTAGAGATGCTTGCTAATACTCATACCAGCCTCCCTTCCAAAACCATTCTGGCACATTCAACCCATTTAAAGTATCTGCGATGGTTCTACTTTTCAGAACTCAGTTCACTATCCTAGCCTTGCAGACAAGTATGCAAGTGCTTTAGAAGATCTTCATTCCAGACATCACTGCAGTACATTAAAGTACCAGGTGAGTGGTATTTCTGTTTTTAAAAATTCAGAGTCTGTGCTATAGTGCTTTCACCTGGACATTCCCATTGTCTCTTTGTGAAACTCAAACTCTGTAAGTTCAAGCTCCTCTTCTGGTGAACTTATAGCCTTCTTTAGGGGTAATTAAAATTTTGAAATCAATGAAGAATTGTGACTAAAGACAAATCTGGCAGTGATAATATTAAAGAAAAATGTTGATTGGGTCTTAAAGGTCACATGCTTTGCACTGGGGCCTTGTACCACTGACACCCACGAACTGGCCACCTTGCCACGTGTTTTCTGCCCTAAGCACTGCAAGGCATCAGAGTCCAATAAAGTCACACTCTGCGGCAGGGCCATGAGCTGCTTTGCTTTCATTTTCAGAGGAAAAGACACAGCCCCTGGCAGTTGATGAAAATGCAATAATGCTTTTAAAAAGAACCGCTGATTTGTTTACTTGAATGTGAACATATATTACTCTCTTAGTCCCTATTCTCCAAGTGATTTTTCTGTTAGTTACTTTTGAGAGTTGAATCAAATGTAAGTTCTAAGAGCTTTTTATAAGCTCTCCCAATAAAGGCTATTAGAGAACAGAATTCCTAACTCTCAAATGGAATTTTCTGCCATATCATAAAAGTATTGCCTGAAGTCACCCTGTTGGTAAAGTGGATACAATTTGATGTGTTTTTCCTTGAAATTATTATCAGGAAACTTGACCTGGAGAGTTTTAATAAGTCAAGAACATGAAAAGGCTTTTTAAAGCATTTGTTCACTGAATCTATTGTTGGATTTAGTTGTAAAAGTTTATAGTATGTCATAATCAACATTGTAGTTGGTATATATTCCTTGAGGTTTTAGGTTCAATATGTTTAAAAATTAAAATGCACCAAACTCTACTGAAAATGATCATTTTGAAATTTAAAAACAGCTGCCATCTTCCCTGGTATTCTTTAAAAATATGATAGTCAAACCTTTGACTTATAAATATCCTAATATTTCTTGGACAATGGAATAAACCTCAGAAAGAAACAACAACAAATTAATGGATATTGAAATCATCCAAAGAAAAAAGGAAATTTTCACATAGTGCATGATCTTGAATGAGAGTTTATCATTGGTTGCAAAACAAAGTTTTAGATACAATATGTCTGCCATATAGATGAGTTTTGTTTTTGTTTTGCCTGTGGTTTTTCACACACATATACAAATATCCACATTACTGGAGCAACGTCAGCAATCACAAAGAGCATTTTCCCCTAAATCAGTTCATTGGCTTTGAAAGCATTCTGACACAGCTTCAAAAGATCACCAGTTTGAGGAGACAACATTCTTTCTTCCATAGTATCTTTAGCCAAATACGAAGCAGAAGCAGGTAGTTGACAGCCTCTTTCACCAGTAGATTTATCACAACTGACAGAAAAAAAAAAGTGCAATATCTTTAAAATAATCAACTTTATATTTGACTACAGGACAAAGACATTTTTTGGAATTTTTCCTCAGTTTTTGGCAGGCCTCACACAGCATGGTTTCAAAAGACTTTTTTTTCCCAACGTTATTAAGTGTTTTGTTGGTTACAGTGAAAAGTGCTATGTCAGTTAACTCCCAGACCCGTTACAGATACCTATGAGTGTCTTTCCTTAATGTCTGAGCTCATGAATTATCTGAAATGTTGCTTTTCAGGATGAAAAAACTTCTTAGGGTTTTAAAAAGATGTGAGTGATTTTTTTCACTCAAATGTGGTTCAGGTTGGGAGCTGAAGAAGCATCACAGCTCAGCACTTTGGGAGATATTTTACAGAGGAAGTCAATTCTTACCATCTGTAACATATGAAAAATTACACCTGGTAGAACCTACATTGTTGGTTTTTTCTTCCTTTTCATCACTATCTCAGCTCCTCAAAGCAGAGGGGGAAGAGGAGAACTGCTGGGAGCCCTTTGCCATGAGGACAGGGCAGTGTGAGCTACGTCAATAGAGCTGGGGCATTGGGACTGCCTCCAATCTGTCCTCATGCCCAAACCCCAATAACTAAAAATTTCTCTAATTTTCCCCAGTCCCCAACATTAGTGGCCTAATATCTACCTTTATTTAATAGTGCCTTGGCCAAGGTCTAAATTATTTTTCTCGATAGTCTCCTGCTGTCTAGATTATGGATGACTCAACAATAACTGAAAAGGAAAAAACAAAAACTTAGTCAATACTCTTTTTTTATGCACTGTATTATACTAACTTCAAAATAGAAGTTTAGATTTAAGTAAAACAAGTATGAAATTAAAGCGATAAATGCTTATCAACAGTGTTTATTTTGCAATAAAACAGTAAATTTTATATAAAATAGGAATAAGTGCATCCTACACACGTCTTACACCAAGGTAATTGTAGAAATTACACTACTTTCTGTGCATAGTTGTCAACCACAATTTGGTTAACATGTTACTCCTTGTCATTTATATTATGAAAACAATACTTTTTTTCTTTTATCAAATCATCAATAATGATGTTGAACATGTTCTCAACACATGCCACCGTGCCATTCCCTACTGATATTCCAGGCATGCCACCTGCCTGGAGAATCTCTGATCTCCGACTCCAGCCAGAGGTTTATGTTTTTGAGACCCTTAAGTAGTTTGGTAGTGAGTGGAGAGCACCCTTCTCAAGTTCTGGAGCAGCAGAGGGTGTTGGAGAACTGTACATTTCACAGCTGTCTTAAGTAAAGTTCTACATTATAACCAGAGCTCTCCTCCATTTGTGGGATTGGATGAATTAAATACAAATGTTCAGAAAGGAAAAGAAAGAAAAACATCTGCATGAAAAGGAAATGTGTTAATCAGGGAAATCCAGACAACTTCTCTTCAGTTCCATAGAGCAAGAGCCTTAGAGCACTTTCACTGGACCAGGGCGGACTTTGATACAGGAGAATCTGCAGTGAAGTGTGAAATGAGATACTATTTTAGATGGATTCAATATCTAACTTATTGTTCACAGCTGTGAAATGTATTGAATAGACTTTCTCAAACTGCACATTCTGGTAATCAAATGCAAAAGAATTTAGCTTTTCTCCCCGCTTCAGATGCCTTGAAGGACACCATGTTGGAAATAGGTCTGTTTCTTCTTTTTTCTCCCAGTAAAGATTTTTAAGCAGTGTGTGTTCTGTTGGTGACTTGATCTCTCTTCCCTCCTTCCAATGATGTGTAGCCTGGCATTGTAAGGCTCATCTCAAAGGAAGATCCAGGACTCAGGGTGATCATGTGAACTGCAGGATGGGAAGGGGTGGCGTCCATAGCTTTTCCCTGACCTCAACCTGGCCAACATGACCGTATGCCCCTCACCCACACGTCTTCTAGAGAAAGCCTCTGGGAGTCTGGCCTCAGTCCCAGCACTGAGTGCAATGCTGCCACAGTGAGTTACAGATGGGGACACCCGCCAAGGCTTAGCAGGCCACTCCTCAGCCACAGCCTTCACCCTGGGCTCTGAGCTCAGCTTATATCATGTCTCTTTACTCTCTCTCTCCTTTATTCATTCCTTCAATTCTTTTCACAATATACATTCAAATGGGAAAGTCAGAAACTCCCATATTTGAAATACCAGGGCAGATATTGTGCTGACTAATCTCCATTTTGGTTAATGAAACACATTTGAGGTATTTACAGAGCCACCAGCAAGACATTCTGCTCCATGGGGCCCTAAGAACGAGCAACATTAGTGAATCATTGCTCCAATTGCAGGTCCCTTTGGCTTCATTCTCTACCAGGATTGTCTAAGTTAAGAGTTTTGCCAATTATTTCTTATATTTCCTTATTCAAAATAGAAAAAAAAAAGGCTCCTCTGGTTAAAGTAATACCCTCAATATTTTCTATAAACATAGTCATGATACCATCATACTCTTCTGTAAAATATGTGTCATGCTTATATAGAAACAGTAAAGTCATTTTGATAATAAAATTTAAAGAGATACATAAGCATTAGCAAGAGGACATAACTTTATACTATCAAGAAGAAGGATTTAAATTTGTTTACTTACACAAATGGAATTTCCATTAGTGATATTTGGGGTCTATATTTTTTAAAAAGTGAAAAATAAAAACATCATGGATCGACATACCAGTTGGCCTAATGAATTACCGTAGTAGGTTTATTTTCCTGGTGTTACTAATAGTGACTTTTTTCTTCTTTGAGATAGAATCTCTATCGTCTCCCAGGCTGGAGTGCAGTGGTGTGATCTCGGCCCACTGTAACCTCTGCCTTCCAGGTTCCAGCAATTCTGTAGCCTCAGACTCCTGAGTAGCTGGGATTACAGGCATGCACCACCACATCTGGCTAATTTTGTTTTTAATTTTTAGTAGAGTTTCACCATGTTGGCCAGGCTGGTCTCGAACTCCTAACCTCAAGTGATCTGCCCACCTCAGCCTTCTAAGGTGCTGAGATTATAGGCGTGAAACACTGCGCCTAGCCCAATAGTGATTTTTCATATGCAAATTGTTCTTCTGGTTATACTGCCTTCTTATAGGAAATGTGTATAATAAGACTATTCCTGCCTTCTCTATAGAAATGTAAAAGTATATTTTGGTTATTTATTAAACAGAAAATAGGCCCAAAGCAGCATCCTGAAGACCCAGTTGGCCATCCCATCATGCATCTGTCTGGTGTGAAGCATGCCACGGGGGAGGCCATCTACTGTGATGACATGCCTCCGGTGGACCAGGAACTTTTCTTGACTTTTGTGACTAGTTCAAGAGCTCATGCTAAGATTGTGTAAGTGATGAAGTTCTTATACAATGGGCGTAAATGACTGCTTTTTCATCTAAATCACATTAGTGAAAAGTAATGGTGTAAAGAAATAGACTATTTGTTGGTGATACCCAATTCAGACCAGAGATGAAATGGGATTGAAATGTAGGATTTACTACAACTTCATTGACCCAAGAATTTTTTTCCCAATTGCTTGGCAGAGACTGTTGGACAGTTCTTACCTCTCTCATATCTTATTTTCCAATTAATCATGTTCTCGGGCTCTATGGCCGCTCTCAGGAGCTCTGCTGTATATACCACCTAGGTCTATTGATCTGTCAGAAGCTCTCAGCATGCCCGGTGTAGTGGACATCATGACAGCAGAACATCTTAGTGACGTCAATTCCTTCTGCTTTTTCACCGAAACTGAGACATTTCTGGCAACAGATAAGGTACTGCATTTTTGCTTTCTGTTTGAAAAATAACTTTCTCAGTTAATAGTGCTTCATATTTTCTTAAAGATACCATCTAATTTGGCACACCATGAAAGACTACAGTATTCTTAGAATGCTTCTTATAAAAGTATATTCATTTTCCGTATAAGTAAGACATTAGTTAAATAAAAGATTATTTGGTGTTTTACATTTTCTAGTAGTGAGATGGCATGCTGCTAATGGTATAAGTGAATAAATAAAGACATATTAATGATAACTTTTATTTGGAAATCCCTTCCCTGAGAATCCCTTATTATTGTGCTAGTCTCCATGTGGTCAGTTCAACTACAAGTTCAAGTCGTATCTATACCATAAAGCCTTTTTCCTTATTCTTTAATTCAGAAATAGTTCTCTCTCTCTCTCTCAGCTTATTCTGGTTCATTCATTCATATTTCCACGTGTTAAATGGGCTTTTTATTTTATTTCATTTCATTTATTTTTTTGAGATGGAGTTTATCTCTGTCACCCAGATTGGAGGGCAGTGGCATGATCTCAGCTCACTGCAACTTCTGCCTCCCGGGTTCAAGCGATTCTCTTGCCTCAGCTTCCTGAATAGCTGGGATTACAGGCACATACCATCACGCCTAATTTTTGTATTTTTAGTAGAGACAGGGTTTCACCATGTTGACTAGGCTGGTCTTGAACTCCTTACCTCAGGTGATCCGCCCGCCTCCATCTCCCAAAGTGCTGGGATTACAGGCATGAGCCACCACACCTGGACTAAATGGGCTTTTTAAAAATGAGCATCTATGATATCAGGTCACCATAACTGAACAAGATATGTATGATTTTCTACTTTCATGCAGCTTAAAGTCTAGAGGAGGAAATGAAGTGACCTTTAATGTACTTTCTACCTTGTGTTAAGCTTGTTTATTTGTCTTATGTTTTGTCTTATATATTTCCTCTACCTAGTATAAATTCCTTGAGTGAGGATCCATGTCTGATTCATCTGTATATTCCACACACTGCTTCCCACATTGCAGGGTGAATGAATAGAGGGATAGTGATAATATTGTTGCTTTGTGAAAGTTACAAATGATTAAAACTTTGGCTACAGCAAGGACAGCAGTCAGCAGGTTTTCTGCATAACAGACTGCTCAGTTCAGTGTTTACCCAAAAGGGCTTCATAATTTGAAACAGTACCTTCCTCTGGCTCTCCCTTGAAAATACTCTCTGGAAGATATGGTTCATAGAAATGAAAGCTTGATGACTGAGAGTTGGAACTCAAGGTTGAAACTCCCCCGAAGCAGGGCTGTGCAGCACTGGCAGAATCAGTGAGAATTTAAGGCCTTTGCATAAATAAATAAAGCAAAACTGGCCTCAACTGCATGATAGTACCTGCTCTCTGAGATGTCCTTATGAAGAGTATAAGCATCTTAGGGGCCACATCTATATGCCAGGTCACAGGAGCAAAACCAGGCATCTTTGGAGAGCAAAGAACAGTGGCATTGTGAATGATGCCTTTATTGGTTTAATGCTTTTTAAAATATTCATTTATGGCACTTAATGCCTTTTTAAAAAGTTTTCATTGTAGAAGTTGTAACATACACAAAAATAGAAAAGTATTATACAATGAACCCCATAGATCCATCACTCAACTTCAACAATTACCAACACATTGCCATTCTTGTTTCATTTTTCTCTTTCACTGTCCCCTTCCAACGAACACACTTTTCTGTGTTCATACTAGATTTAATGGTTTTAATACCTTTTTTTCTGTTGATAAAACTGCTTTACATTCATTGTGGAAAAGACATAATAGTTTAAAGTCTATTTTTAAAATGAGTGATTACGTTGGAATTGTGAATCCTTACAGCATAAGGTAGGAGAGATAACTCAGCAGTAATGGTGACTTCTTCCAGTCCAGACTGTTTTTACCTTTCTCAAGCCTTAAGATTTATTTTCCCCATCTTCTGCTCTGGTCCTTGTGTGAACTCCTGAGTCTAGCTACCCCACCCGCAGGTGAATAATCCTAGCTGCCAGCCCCCCAGGAAGGGGGTGCTATATGCTTGGTTGCATCTTGGCTAGGAAGTCTTTTCATGAAAAGGCAGTTGGTGAGGAGAGATGTGCTCACCAGCAGTGTTCTGTTATCAAAGGGGACTCCCCTTCCCAAGTCACCCCCTTTTTCTCTCTGACTGAGATGAGCTGTGACTTCCTGGTCCTCCCTGTCCATGAAAGCAGAGGCTGCCTCTCTCAGAACAGCTCTGATTGTCATGTGACAGCTACATGTCAAGTCATGGGACAGGCTGGCCTTCACATAGCCTCATAGGCTTGGCCTGGAGCCTGAGTCAGCTGTCCTCAAGACAACATCACTCAAGCTCCTTTGATAGAGCACAAGGGTCTATACTTTCCCCAGTGCCTGGAATCAGGAGGCCAGCTGTGGTTATAGTCATGGACTGATGTGCAGGGGTCACATCTGTGTGTGTGTAGCCCTAGCCCTAGCGTTTATCTAGCCCTAGCCCTAGTGTGATCTAGTACTAGAAAGCAGGAAGAAAAGGAATAAAAGAGAGGAACTGATGCCTGCCTTCCTTGACAACAAAGATCTTTCTGTGTCGTAGGTTTTCTGTGTGGGTCACCTTGTCTGTGCCGTGCTTGCTGATTCTGAGGTTCAGGCAAAGCGAGCTGCTAAGCGAGTGAAGATTGTCTATCAAGACTTGGAGCCACAGATCCTAACAATCGAGGTAATGAGTTCCATGGTGGTGCCAGTTGGGAGCCGGAACAAATGTTGATTAAAATGCTTTTGGCTACTGTAACAGAAAAATGTGGATTAAAGTGGCTTCCAGAATACAAGGACTTTAGTGAACTCTAAACAGTCTCAGGATTAACAATTTCCCCAAGGACAGTTTCTTTTGCCACTAACTCTCTGCTGCCCACGATTCAGGCTTGATCTCCTGTGGTCACAGATGGCCACCAGAACAACCTGAGCTTCCTTATTCATGTTCAAGGACTAACAGGAACCCTATTGCCCCAGCATTCCAAGCACAAATCCTGAGATCTAGCCTATGAACATTGGGGAGGCAGCGTAAATAGATTAGACTCAGTCCATACAGGCTGCATGTGCTCTGGGACACAATAGTAGCTTCACAGCATAATGAACACATTGCTCTCTGGGTGACTAGTATGACCTGAGGCAGAACTGAGGAAGCGACCTGGGCACGATCAGGGTCTCCAGGAGAACCAGGTGTTGGGGGTGCTTCCTGCCATGCTGCTTGATGCCTAGGAACATGGAGTTTATCTCTGGGAATTTTTCTTATGTTTTAAAATTAAAACATATTCTTATGTTTTAAAATTAAAATCATGTTAAAAAGACAAAATTTTAAAAGTTTAATTGGAGTCAAAGCACGTTTAGACCTCCCAGATTTTCCTGGCCAGTTTCAAATCCAAACACTCTATTCCCTTCTCAGGCCCTTTTCATTTACATGTTGCCTGCTGTTCTTGCTTGCTTCATATATTCCATCCCCCGAAATTTTGCTGGAGAGTTAAAATTACTTATTAGAAATTATTTTGTTTCTAATTCTTTGCCCAGTACCATGGGCTAAATATCTACTTTTCACTCCCCCTACCTTCCAGCTGAGTAAAAGTCCTGATAAGCAAGTATGACAGATGCCACTTCCCCAGGCCTCCCCACATCAGCCAGCAGACTTGTGATTGTCTGCCAGAGAATCCCAGCATCAGATACAAGCTTTGGCTTTGTGGAAAAGAATTGCCTCACATTGTGTTTAGAGATTAAGCTCTCAAAGTTTCATCAACTGGATCAGAGTGGATTTAATCAAAGTGTATAGCAGGGAAATATGCCCCTCTCCCTATACATTACATTTCTTTTATCACTTTCCTAAGAAAAATTCAGAAAATTGGCTCAAGGTTACTTAAAGAGCAAGCAGCCAGTGAAGTTGAAAATGATTAAACTTTTAAAAATAGGATTTATGAAACCTAGCTTCTTTTTTCTTTCCAACCTGGAATCTCTTTAATCTTGGATTAATAAGGAAAGCATGTGGACTGATTCCAATAGGAAGTGTGTTATCAATCAAAATAGAACAAAAACAAATATCTCTGTCATTATCACAAAGATCTAATCTGCTTTTTGAGTTTTGAGTAGATGGAATGGGGAAATAAAACTCTTGCATCAAGGGGTAAGGCTGATGACCATAGTGGAAAAAAAAGTATTCCCTACCAGAATCTGTCATGAATAATAATCACCCGATTGACATAATTGTAGGTCAGTTTCACACCTTCACTTACAAAATGCTCACAACAATCCTATGAGGCAAAAACTATTTTCATCCCCATTCTGATGGGGAAACTAAAAGGGTTACCCAAGGTTACATAGCTAGTCAGTAACAAAAGCAATAAACAAACACTCTGTCAAAGAACCTGGGCCCTACCTGTGCTATAAACAAACCAACCCTGTTTTTGAATAGGGGAAATGGCAGAATCACAATAGCACGTCCCTCTAAGGGGTGTTGTCTAGACACCTACTGGTGGCCAGAAGAAAACAGAGATAAGAGAATCCCCAACTACTAACAGAATGGAATTTCATGGATGGACAACAACTCACAGTAGTTAATGCCAGCAGGAGCTGGCACACCACATTTGTCAGTGGACACATGGATTACTGCAAGATAAATTCTCAGGGATAGCTAAAAACCAATCATCTATGTTATAGTAACTACATCTCTGGTTATGTACACCACCATACCCCTTCACTGGGCACCCAGGGAGAGCCAACAGGGGCCAGTGTATGCATGGATTTGTACACCAGCAGCCAGACAGGGCTTGTCTGACATCTTACTTCCAGGGCTGGAGGTCCCAGGTGCTCTACTGCCCTGTGCAAATGAAATGCTCATCCCCACAAAGAAGGAATGTGGGACTGGCAGGCAGAGCCACCATGATCCCAATCACTAGAGTGTCTTCAACTAGCATTTATTAAATGCTTACTGAATGCCACATAAGCTCTTCACATGTCTATTTCATTTTATCTTCACCAACCACAATCCTGTTGGAGCTATACACACACCTGTTACTTTCATTTTATAGAAAGCAATAAGAGAGGTGAAGTGATAGGTCCACAGTCAAAGCTGGTAAATGGGGAAAATGTGCATGATGCTATCTAGGTCTAGAGCCCAGGCTCTGAAGCTCTGTGCTGTATGGCCTTGGCTGCAAGAAATGGATTGTGGGTGAAGAGAATAATCTGCCTGGAAAATACTGGTTTCATTCTGAGATCACTTAGGTGCCAGTCTCTGCATATTATTTCTTTTGACTGAGTGGGCACATCTACATTTCCTCACTGGGGAGTCTCTCTGCAGTTGGATTCTTAGCTTGGCTCACCAAGGTCATGGTGAAAGTGCATGGGACCACAAGGTGAAGGGAGGAACAGCCCCAGCTCAGAGGATGCACAGTGGGGCGTGGCTGCCACCCTAGGGCAGCATCTCTTGCCCAGGACGCCTCACTCTTCTATTCTCTTTCTAGGAAGCTATACAACACAACTCCTTCTTCAAGCCAGAAAGGAAACTGGAATATGGAAATGTTGATGAAGCGTTTAAAGTGGTTGATCACATTCTTGAAGGTAAAAAAGTAAGGGAAGGGTAAGCGACCCTGGAAGCCTTCTAAGCATGTCCAGTTTAACGCTTCCTTTGTCTTCTGGAAATCATCTGGCAGCCTAGGCGGGTATTGCTCCTCAGAAACAGGCATTCACAATGTGTTTCCCTGTCCCTGGGGTAGACGAAGAGCCAATGCGGAGGCAAAACAAGAGGCAAGACCCTCCCCTGTGCCCTGAACCCTCTTCCCTCATCAAGGCTCTGGCTGTTAGAGATGTCGTTTCCTTTCCTGTTCACAACCACCCTGCAGAGGGTACTATTATCTCAATTTTATAGGCTGGATAATGGAGGCTCAGAGTTAACTATGGAGTGTAACCAAGGTCACACAACAGCTACTAAATGACAAAGTTGGCCGTTGAATTGATAGGTTTTATTAGGATTTCCAAAACCCGAGTCTCTTCTTCATCCTTTCTCTCTCTGATTCTCTCCCTCTTCCTTTTTCCTTCTCTGCTTTCTCTTCCCTTCCCCTCCCCTCCCCTTCCTCCTTTCTCTTTCTTCCAAAATTCTTTCCTGTATGTGTGTATGTAATTAAAATTAAATTTGCTTCTTAGAAAATAGTTAATTATAACTTTCCAGTACAATTCTTAAACTTTTTGCTTGGAAATATTTTAATATTTCAAACAATTTTAATTTTAAAACTTACATAAAAGTTGCAGAAACATTAAAGAAACTCCCAAATATCCTTCACTCAGATTACCCAATTTTATACACACACACACACACACACACACACACACACACTCACACTCTCTCTCTCTTCTTCGGAGCCACTTGAGAATAAATTGTAAACATGATATCTCTTTACCCCTAAATAGTCAGTGTTTGTTCCCTAAAAACAGGATATTGTCTTACATAAACATAGTTATCAAAATCAGAATATTAGCAACACATATACTATTAATCTACACAGCTTATTCAAATTTTGCCAGTTGTCTCAATAATGTCTTTTATAGCGGTGAGCTGAGATCATGCCACTTCAAAAAAAAAACAAAAAAAAAAAACACACACACACACAACTCCCATCTTCTTAATTTTTCTCTCCAACCTCTATCACAAGAATAGGAAGACTCCTAAGACACATGTCATCCTGAGTGCACAACCAGAGCTGTGTAATATGTCATCAGTCAGCCCAGCTTCTTAAGTTCCAAGTCCATCATGTCTCAACTCCATAGGTGTGTAAACTTGAAGCATGTTCAGTGGCTGACCCAGGAAATGTCACCTGCAAGCTGGAGGAAAGACACCTGGGACTGTCACCTACCAGTTTTCCTTGGCATTGTTTCTTATTAGCTGTGTGACCTAGCAGGGCACTTCTCAGGGCTCAGTCTCCCTGTTTTAATATTATATGGATAAGGCAAAAACAATTTCAAAGGTGAATTACGAAGATTATAAGAGATAATCATGTGTTCTTGGCATATAGTAACCAATCAATAACTGTGTGCAGTGATTATTAGATTTAGATGATTTTGTTGTTGTTCTCCTGTAAAGGTTGTCTATTACTGAGATACATTGGCAGGTGTTCATTTATCAAACCCAGTGTTACCAAGATTTTCTCCTTATAGGAATCACTGGGGATGTTTATGATACCTAGAGATTCCAGTGCCCTTTTTTAGAATTATAGAGGATCCAAAGCAGCCCAGGAATCTGTCTTAACAAGTTTTCCAGGTAATTCTTAGGGCTAGTAAAATGTAAAAAACACTGGAAGGGTGAGTTTGATATATGGTAATGAAGAGAAAAAGCAGGTACATTTCTATCATAGGAGTTCATGGCATGAGCATGTTGGAAATATCAATATTTAGGGGGATTCCTTCTCTCATGTTTGTTGCTTGACATAATGAGTATTTGTGCAAGAATTCTGTTATTGTGTTTTTCCTTGATATCTTCTTTAATTATCTAATTCAATTAGGTGATTGGTTTATTCTGTCACTTCCTTGAATTTTTGTTACTGTCACATCCCCTATTGATAAGTATAAAAATAATATAGGAATATTTAAAAGGACATTTATATATTACTTTTCAGTATAAATACAAGGTGCAGTGGCTCATGTCTATAATCTCAGCACTTTGGGAGGCCAAGGCAGGACATTTGAGGCCAGGAGTTTGAGACCAGCCTGGTCAATGTAGCAAGACTCCTTCTATTTAAAAAAAAGAAGAAGAAGAAGAAGGAGGAGGAGGAGGAGGAGGAGGAGGAGGAAGCTGGGTGCCGTGGCTCACACCTGTAATCCCAGCACTTTGTGAGGCCAAGGCAGGTGGATTGTTTGAGGTCAGGAGTTTGAGACCAGCCTGGGCAACATTGCAAAACCCAGTCTCTAATAAAAATACAAAAATTAGCTGGGTGTGGCGGCAAACACCTGTAATCCCAGCTACTTGGGAGGCTGAGGCATCAGAATGGCTTGAACCCGGGAGGTGGAGATTGCAGTGAGATGAGATCACACCATTGCACTCCAGCCTGGGTGACAGAGTGAGACTGTGAAAGAAAGAAAGGAAGGAACGGAAGGGAAGGGAAAGGAAAGGGAGGAAAAGAAGAAAGAAAAAAAGAAAAGAAAGAGAAAGAAGGAAGGAAAAGAAAAAGAAGGAAAGAAAAGAGAAGGGAAGGCAAAAGAAAATCAGTTTTCATCCTCTTGACTCACTAGTTTGAGTCTAGTTTTTCCTTTGTCTGCTATTGTCATTTGGATTATGAGTTTCTGATTATTTATTTCAATGAGAAGTAATTGGAAGTAATTATCATAACAACACTTCATCTGTCTCCTAAGAAAATAGGTGTTCCACACTCCGGCCTGTAGGAGTGAGGGTAGGGGGAGATAGAACATCAGGAAGAATAGTTAATGGATGCTGTGTTTAATACTTAAGTGATAGGTTCATCTATGCAGCAAACCACCATGGCACACATTTACCTATGAAATAATTTACCTGCACCCCAGAACTTAAAAGTTGAAGGAAAAAAAGAAGAAAACAGAAGTTCCAAGAAAAAAAAATATTTAAAAGATAAAATATGTGGAGCATTACAGCAAGTCTTAGAATGTGTTCTTGGAGGGGGTGACGTTATTGTTTGTTCTTATCTGCCGGAAGATATATTTCAGTTCTATCTAATCCTGGTGTCATAGCACTGGAGGATGCTAAAGATTACCATTTTCAAATGAGCCAGCTGAGGCTAGAGAGGCTACCTGATTGACCAGGATCAAATCTAAGAGTTTTCCCAACTCAAAAGTTAGTATTCTTTCCTCTACATTATCCTGCTTCTCATTTATCTCATTAAAATTCTGTTAGCGGGGACATGCTTTATACTGGAGAGCACAAAGGACAATCTGTATAGCAGGATTTGCAAGAGACCCAGGCAGCCCGGAAACTGAGATTATTTTCCCTAAACCTGTCCTTTTGGGCATGGCACAGATAGACATCGTAGTAGATTTGGGGCTTTAAGGGCCTCTTACTAAAATGCAAATATGCCTAGAGGAATCACTCCTAAACCCATAGTGGGATAACATTTTATCTCAGAAATTAGTTGATCAAATTGGTTTCCAACCTGGAGAGTTGAAAGCAGCACCCTAAGGTAAAGAGGGGTCACTATGGGTGGGAGCTGTCGGATGCAATGTAACAGGTTTCTAAAACTTTGCCTACTGTACAGATTTAAACAGAATTTAAATTAGCTCTGTCTAATATTTCTTTAGGTCTGTATATTTTAAATAAAGAGAATACTTAACAAAATAAATTCTGAGTGGATAGGCAGAATCAATAATACTGCAAACTTGAATTTGAGCCTAGTGACAATGACATAGGTCTTCAGACTTTGATAAAAGCTTAAATTGAGGTTAAAGTCTGAGCTTGTGAAATTTTAATGTTTATATTTTATAAGTGAAGCAGAATCTGTTCATTTTTCTGTGCTATTTTTTGAACTCAGATTTTGGATAAGATGGAAGTCCAGATTTCAATATAAAATATCCCATTGGGAATCTCCCTCAAACAATTTGCAAATCACTATTACTGAGCAAATTTTTAATTTTTAAAAGTACTGCCTTCCACTAACATGATGACCAGTATAATTATATTATGTTTGTTCCCTCTGCTTTTTATTCTTTCCCCCACCTTCCTGTGGGTTGCCTGAATATTTGTTTAGAATTTCATTTTGATTAATCTATAGTGTTTATTAGTATATCTCCTTGTACAGATTTTTTTTAGTGGTAGCTCTAGTTTACGCACATGCACACACACACACACATACATGTATAAAATAAAATTTATATGCATAAAGTATAAAATATCACAGTCTGGTATCAACATTTTACAAGTTCAAGTCAAGTGAAGAAATTACCTCCCTTTACATCCTTCTCCTGTTTATAATATAATTGATTCTATTTATTTCTTCTGCATACATTGAGAATCACATGAAACAATGTTATAATTTTGCTTCAGACACAATTAAGGAAACCCAAGAAGAGAAAGAAAGTCTATTGTATTTACTGGTATTTTTATTCTTTCTGTTGTTTTTTCTTCTTTCCCAATGTTTCAAGATTTCTTTATTAAAAAAAAAAAATGTCTGTTTCAAAAACTTCCCTTAGCCATTATTTTAGGATAAATCTGTTTAAAACAAACTCTCTGAGTTTTCCTTCATCTGAAAATATCTTGATTTCCCTTTCATTGTTGAAAGATATTTTTGCTGGATATAGAACTCTGAGTCGACAGGCATTTTCACAGTAGAAAAATTTTTACCACTTCTTCTGGCCTCCACAGTTCCTGAAGAGAAATCTGCTGTCTTTGAAAGTGCTTTTTTTTTTTTTTTTTTTTTTTCTCTGAGATGGAGTCTCACTCTGTCACCCAGGCTAGAGTGCAGTGGCATGATATCAGCTCACTGTAACCTCCACCTCCCAGGTTCGAGCCATTCTCCTGTCTCAGCCTCCC
This sequence comes from Aotus nancymaae, assembly GCF_030222135.1. Taxonomy (NCBI): domain Eukaryota; kingdom Metazoa; phylum Chordata; class Mammalia; order Primates; family Aotidae; genus Aotus; species Aotus nancymaae. The sequence goes on along the minus strand of NW_026988419.1, from coordinate 33,035,905 downwards.
GAGTAGTTGGAATTACAGGTGCCCACCACCATGCCTGGCTGACTTTTGTATTTTTAGTAGAGACAGAGTTTCACTATGCTTTTTTCCTATAGATAAAGTAGGGTTTCTTTCTCATAGCTTTCAAGATAGTGTCTTTGTCTTTAGTTTTCTGAAGGTTGACTATGATGTGTCTTGGCATGTGTATTTCTTCAAATTTATTCTATTTAGGATCACTCAGCTTCTTGAATCTGTAGATTTGTGTCTTTTGCCAATTTGGGGACATTTTTAGCCATTGTTTTTCAAATACTTGATCTCAGTGGCACAAATGTTAGATCTTTTGTTATAGCCACCTAGGTTCCCAAGGCTCTGTTTATTTTTTTTCCAGTTTATTTTTTTCAACTTTTCAGATTGGTCAATTTCTATTGTTCTATATTCTTGTATATTAATCATTTCCTCTGCTCTCCCTATTCTGTTGCTGAGCCCATCCCTTGAGCTTTTAAAATTTTGTTAGTATGTCTTAATTCTAAAATTTATATTTGTTTTTTCTTTTTATACTTTCTATTTCTTTGCTAAGGCTTCAAATTTTTCATTTGCTTCAAGTGTTTGTGTAATTGCTTATTAAAGCATTTTTATTACAGCTGCTTTGAAATCCTTGTTAGATAATTCCAACATCTATATCATCTCAGTGTTGGCATCTGTTGATTGTCTTTTCTCATTGAAGTTGGGATTTTCTTGGTTCCTTGTATGAATGATATTTGATTGTATCCTGGACATTTTAGATATTATGTTGAGACTTTGGATCTTATTTAAATATTCTATTTTGCTAGAATATTCTGTTTTACTAGACTACTTCAACCTTTTGCTGATGGGGAAGAAAGGGGTGATGCCTTGTTACTGCTAGGTAGGGGTCGTAAGTCCAGGTTCCCCATGTAGCGTCTGCTGACACCGCACCAACAGAGAGGCTGGATACCTCACTGCAGCCTGACGAGGGTGAAACTATAGATTTCCTACTCCACCTTTACAGTAGGGGTAGGGCTGCAGTTTTTTTCCATGGTGCTTGCCTGGAGTAGAGTGCTTATTGTCTAAAAGTTTTTTGTCTTTCTAGTCTTCCCCTTTTCTGGTCCTTTGGCTAGGGTAAGTGGGCTTTTCTTGAGGATTTTTTTTTTGTCTTTGCATGTTTGTATTTTTAAATTGCTGGCTTCTATGGAACTAAGTCTGGGATATCTGAAGCAAACAGCAACAACAACAACAAAACCCACTGAACTCACTGCTGTGTCTTTCCTTGGGTCCTGAAGTCCCTACCTGGTCTGCCTTCTTTCCACCTTTCAGAGTCTTCTTATATTTGTTTTATAAATAGTGTTCAGGGTTATCTGTACTTAACAAGTGGGACAGGGAGCAGTATATCTACTCCCACTTGTTCTAGAACTGTACGCCTCCACATTCTAACGTTCCTACTCCTCTGCTAACAGTGCTGGCTCCTTATGACCTACTAAATCAAGCCCTCTGCTTTTGGCTCTAGAAAGTCGTACACCTTTCTCTAGGACTCTGTGACCTAGGTATTAGAAGACACAAAAGATTCTCCTACAGAACTTTATTTCAAATCTGTAAGTAGACTGAAAGCTAAACGTTGCTGTTTGTTACACTTCACTGTGCAGCCTGTTGCCCCAGCAGAAGCACGGTCAGTGGAATTTCTGCACAATGGGACAACAGCTCAGGGACACTACCTGTTTTTTCTAAATACCTCCTTGACTTTCATGTATTTTCCTGTAACAGGTGAAATACATATGGGAGGTCAAGAACATTTTTATATGGAAACCCAAAGCATGCTCGTGGTTCCCAAAGGAGAGGATCAAGAAATGGATGTCTATGTGTCCACACAGTTTCCCAAATATATACAGGTAACATAGGGCCATTATGAAGACAACATGGCTAAATGATTTCTGACCAGTGAAATATATCAAAAGCAATTAGAGATAAAAGTGTATTTGGGTGGTTGAGGTGGAAGGATCACTTGAACCCAGGAGCTCAAGGCTTCAGTGAGCTATGATCATACCACTGCACTCTAGCCTGGGAGACAGTGTGAGACCCTGTCTCTAAAACAAAACAAACAAAACAAAATGAAACAAAAAATGTCATTTCTTCAGGAACTGAAGAAATATTGAATACTAATAGCCATATTGATTTGGGTATTAATAGCCATAGTTCAATGCTTTTAAAACAGTGTTATTAAAGTAGAGGCCTTTTGTTTGTGGATTGTAGCTTTAAAACCAGTTATGGAATCAGCAGCTCTCTTTTGCTCAACTCTCAGCACATATTAAGAACACAAGGGCCGGGCGCGGTGGCTCAAGCCTGTAATCCCAGCACTTTGGGAGGCCGAGGCGGGTGGATCACGAGGTCAAGAGATCGAGACCATCCTGGTCAACGTGGTGAAACTCCGTCTCCACTAAAAATACAAAAAATTAGCTGGGCATGGTGGCATGTGCCTGTAATCACAGCTACTCGGGAGGCTGAGGCAGGAGAATTGCCTGAACCCAGGAGGCGGAGGTTGTGGTGAGCCAAGATCGCACCATTGCACTCCAGCCTGGGTAACAAAAGCGAAACTCCGTCTCAAAAAAAAAAAAAAAAGAACACAAAAGAAGAAAGAGGAAGACCTGCTCTCCAAAGCCTATGGTGCCTAACTCACATGAAACAGTTAGGAAACAATATTGAAAAGGATGCAACCAGGTGCTAAATCAGTGAAAGCAAAATTTACATGAGTGGAGAAATTAGGGAAAAGGAAAGTTTGCCAAGGGCTAGAATCATCCAGGAAGTCCCACAGAGAAGTCTTAAGTTTGGATTCAGAGTGAGAGTGAGGTTTGTCTAGATGGTAGGACGCGAGAGGTCCCTTCCAGGCAATTCCGCAGCAAGATCAAATGACATCCATTCATTTACTCATCTCTTCTGCAAACATTTGTTGCCTCTGTGCTATATCCCAGGCAGCGTGCATGGAAAGAAGGAGGAATAGCACAATGACTGCCACAGCTGGAATGGAGGGTGCCTTTAGGGAGGCTAGGTTTAGGTATCAGGGTGAGAGTTAGGGAAATGAAGCAGAGAGGTCTTGATTCTAGTCATAAGGAGCCAGTGCTGTTAGCAGAGGAGTAGGAATATGAGACTGTGGAGAATGAGGCCTTATAAAAGGTGGGATCCTAAGGAGGTTCAGGGGAACTCCATTCCAGGCCTGCTTTGCTCTTCACTCCCCATGGGTTGTTGGGTCCATCACCTTATCCATCTCAGGCTTCCTATCTATAAGAATCATTGTTAAGACTAAATGACCCCTAATCACTAAGATGGCAGAAAAGAGTGAGATCTGCATCCAGGAAAGACCAACTGGTCAACTTTAAACTTTAGCAGCAATCCAAGCAAGAATTGAGAAGTGATTTTTTTTTTTTTTCCTGAGACAGAGTCTCACTTAGTCACACAGGCTGGAGTACAGTGGTGCAATCTCAGCTCAGTGCAACCACTACCTCCCAGGTTCAAGTGATTCTGCTGCCTCAGCCTCCTGAGTAGCTGGGATTACAGGCATGTACCACCACACCTGGCTAATTTTTGTATTTTTAGTATAGATGGGATTTTGCCATGTTGGCCAGGCTGGTCTTGAACTCCTGACCTCAGGTGATCCACTTGCTTCGGCCTCCCAAAGTGCTGGGATTACAGTTGTGAGCCACCATACTGGCCTGAGAAGTGCTTATTTTCCAGTAGAGATAATAGAATGCAGGGAAAAGACCCATGCTGAGTGAGGCTTAGAAGACTGCAAAATCCCAAGGTTACAGGAAACGTATATCTAGCGATTAGTGTGAATAGGATAATTTAGGTGTAATTCATGGGGAAAATACAAAAAAGTATGAGTACAAAAATATCTCACTGGTAATGAAAAGACTACTAATTAGTTTTGGCAATGTCATTATAGCCAAGTACTGTTGAGATCAGTTGGGGCTATGTGCCAGGGTTATTGGACATTATCCCATTATTTAGCATAACCACACAGTGTGGGTATCATGTACAACATTAAAGAAGCAAAACATCTAGTGACTGTCACACTCCCGTTTCAGAGGACAGTTTTTTGTTGTTGTTGTTAAGGTCATGGGTGTGACAATGACACTCACAATTAAATTCTTGCTGAAGATGGATCAGATTAATCAGAACTATTATTGTTCACAGGACATAGTTGCCTCAACCTTAAAGCTCCCAGCTAACAAGGTCATGTGTCATGTAAGGCGTGTTGGTGGAGCATTTGGAGGGAAGGTGTTCAAGACTGGAACTATTGCAGCCGTCACCGCGTTTGCTGCAAACAAGTAAGTGGAGAAAATCTGCTAAAAATAAAATGAAGTCACGCTGAAAGTTCTCACCGTCAGAATCAATGAGGAAGAAACTGGGCCAAGATTATTTAATATCACATATACTATACAAACACACAAGCTGCCAGCTTATTACATTTACTTGTCTTATATTGTCCTATAGAAACCAAAATACAAATCAATTACTGAAAATAATAAAAGCCACAGAAAAAAATATTATGATACCTAGAAAGTAGACAGAAACAGGTCCTGAATGGGTGGGAGTTATTTGTCCTCTGCACCTGCTGGACTGAACTATATCTGTTGAGGTCGTATATATGACTTTTGAACCACGTACCTGTATGTAAACATACGCATATGCATATACACACATATACATATACTTTTATATACATACACATAAACGTATATGTTTATGTGTGTATATATATGTACATTCCTCAATATATCAGATATTTTTATAAAATGGGTTCCCCTATACACATATATATACATATACGTATATACACATATACGTACACATATGTATATATGTATATATACATGTATGTGTATGTATATGTGTGTACATGCATGTGTATGTATATATGTATATGTGTGTGTATATGTATATTCTATTGACTTGAGACTTTGCTTTTGTTATACTTATATTCATTTATATTGTCATTTTCCTTTGAGGATCTCAAAACATTCTAATGGAACATTTTCTCTGGAGCAGGCACACCCAGAAGGCTTAATTTGTTTGCTGAGTAATATGAGTCAGTTTCTCCATCCCAGGAAGCAAAAAGACCTTGATTCCAGATCTCTCCTATCAGGGAGCACTTGGTAGTTAGGCAGCACCTGCATTCTTCTATTTGTGGCCAGTCTAAAATAAGACCGTGGGATCATTTTCCTCTAATAAATGTTGTTATTACGATGGGAAATGTCCCAAAGCAATGCCCTGGAGCCCCTGGCACCCAAGAGCCCCCTGTCCCACAAGTTGTAAATGCCTGGCGTTATTCCCTGACCTAACAGGAGGAAAGGCCACTGTGTATGTCTGAGATCAGCAGAGACTAGTCATGGGAAGTAGTTGTGTTGTTCTGTGATGCATGTGAGCTCCACTCAGCTACACTCAGGCTCTTGCTAGGAGTTATATAAACCCCAGATAATGCCTATTAGGTAAGAGAGTTTACCTCGGTTGCTTTTTTTCTGTTTTAGACATGGCCGTGCAGTTCGCTGTGTTCTGGAACGAGGAGAAGACATGTTAATAACTGGAGGCCGCCATCCTTACCTTGGAAAGTACAAAGTAAGTATAAGAAGGCGTGGAAGAAAGATTTACCTTGTAGATATAACATCCTATCAGTGCGCAGAGCAGCCTTTGGCTACTCTCTAATGGGAAGTAACAATGAGCAAATCAACAAACAGGGCATCTATTTAACTTTCCATTCGTTGTGCTTTTGATTACCAGCTGGTTCAATGAGGCTTTTCTGCTTTGCTCAAAAATGTCATTTTCAGAAATAAAACACTTGGTACCAGCTGGTATTGGCTGTACAGAGTGAGTAACTAGAAAACGTGAGTGTGTACGTCCATTAAAGTAGATTTGATTACCATACTTATTCCCACATATAAAATAAGTAAAAGTAGAATAATTCCCATAACAGTAGTGTTATGTGAAATTGCAATTATTTGCAAATGGTTTCCTCATTCTTCAATATATCAAGGATATTTTTGTAAAATGGGGTTCCAGAAATTCATAGAAAAAAATTGTAGTAGAAAATAGTGGTTCTTTTGCTTTATTATTATTATTTATTATTTGAGACAGAGTCTCCCTCTGTCACCAGGCTGGAGTGCAGTGGCACAGTCTTGTCTCACTGCAACCTCAGCCTCCTAGATTCAAGTGATTCTCCTGCCTCAGACTACAAAAATTAGCTGGGCGTGGTGTTATGTACTACAGGTACACAACACCACTCCCAGCTAATTTTTGTATTTTCAGTAGAGACGGGGTTTCACCATGTTGACCAGGATAGTCTCGATCTCCTGACCTTGTGATCCACCCACCTCGGCCTCCCAAAGTGCTGGGATTACAGGTGTGAGCCACTGTACCTGGCCAATTCTTTTGCTTTATAAGAAAAATTTTACTTGTCAGAGTCGGCTAACTGTTCTAACAAAGAACTAAAAGCTCTTAAACTTTCATTGTGTCATTTCTTGCTCAAGTAACAGCTCAATATAATTATTGAGGGGACAAAAGGGGAGTATTCTGCTTTATAAAATCATTCAGGGACTGGAGCTGTTTTCATTTATTGGTGCCACTATGCCCTTGAACGCATCATCCAATATAGTGGTCACTAGGAGCACATGGCTATTTAAATTTAAATTAACCAAATTAAATACAATTAAAAATTTAGTTCTAGAGTTGTATTAGCTATATTTCAAGTGCTCAGTAACCACATATGGTTAATGTCTACCATACTGGACAGTGCAGACGCAGAACATTGTCATCATCACGGAAAGTTTTATCAGATATCACTACCCACAAATTCTGAGTCTCCCAGGCGATCTTCTGCTGAGGGCAGCAAACAGGGAAGACAGAGAGAGCATGGAGTGTCACGTGGTAGGTATTTAGGTTTTAGGCACCGGACCTGTAAGCTGTGGACCTCACTTGTATCCAGATGTCATTGGCAAGACCTCTCTCACCTAACTGTAAGGGAGGCTGGGAAATGTCATCCTCCCATGTGCCCAGGATGAAAGACAATGGGATTTGTTAAATGCATAGCATTGTCTCTATCACAAAACTGCATAACTAAATACATGTTTTTAGAAGATAATGACTGTTTCCATTTTGAATCACACTCACTCTAAACAGTATTTTGAATTTGATTTAGTTCAGAAAGATTTGTTAGAGTAAACTTTATCCTGAAGGAGCTTTTAAATAAGACATATATGAAGTCATTATAAAAACATAACAATCTCAGGTTAAAAGATGGAGAGATGAATATGAGTTGGACTATATATAGTCATCTTCTTAGAGAAGGTAAAACATAGGCCTTCAAGAATGGAGGCTGGGTGCAGTGGCTCACACCTATAATCCTAGCACTTTGGGAGGTCAAGGCAAGTGAATTACCTGAGGAGTTTGAGACCAGCCTGGGCAACATGGTGAAACCCCATCTCTACTAAAAATACAAAAAATTAGTAGCATGCGCCTGTAATCCCAGCTACTTGGGAGACTGAGGCAGGAGAATCCCTTGAACACAGGAGGCAGAAGTTGCAGTGAGCTGAGATCATGCCACTGCACTCCAGCCTGGGTGACAGAGCAAGACTCTGTCTCAAAAAAAAAAAAAAAAAAAAAGAATGGATAGGCAGAAAGAAGGTATGCCAGGTGTGGGAATAGTAAGAGCAAAACTACAGAGGTATAATGAACATGGCATGTTTGATAGAGGCAGGAGTAAGGAGTAAGGGGAGAGGGGGAATTAGAACACAGAGCCCTTTCTGGAGGGTAGTGAAAAATAGAATTGATAGGTTTAGTGATGCCTGAGAGGGGCCTAGAGTCCCAGAATGGGGAGTTTAAACTTGATCTTATAAGAAAGAGTGAGACAGAGTGGATCCTTGAATGGCTCAGTGCTATAATATTAAACACTGTGCTTTGGGGATGGTAACGGGATAGTCTGGGGAGGAGAGAGGATGGAGGCTGGTGAACCAGCAGCAGACAGCTAGTGCTTTCAGACGTGAAGCAGTTGGGGTCTGAGATATGATAGTAAGTTGTAGAAGAGATGGGTCCAAGAGCCACTATAGTGTAAAATAAAACAGAAGTAGTGAAAATCTTGGCAAAATGCAATGAAGACTAAAACTGCAAACATGACTTGGAGGGTTTTGGAAGAAAGAGACGAGTTGTAAGGAGGAACAATCTGGAAGAACAATGAAGAGCTTGTTTGTGTAAGTGCTAGGGAAAGAACTGACAACTGGACCTTGAAGCAGAAATGTCCTTCACCACCATGGGACTTTGTTGAGAGGACTGGATCATAGTGACAAAAGCCATTGTCATAATGTGACTAAAACTATGAGAAAATAATGTTTTCTGATGGAGAGTAGTGTGAGGATAGGTGATATTAATACTATTTATGATGGTAATATTAATTATATTTAGAGTACTTGCTTTGTTTTAGGCACTTGCCTATAATTTTCTATGTGTTACCTTATTTACTTCCATTTCACAGATAGTCTGAGTGGTTACATATCTTGCCTAAGATCACAAAGGTAGTTATATAGCCAAGAAACCATTGCCAAATCCAATGTCAGGAAGCTTTTCCCCTGCGTGGAGGGTTTGCAAATGACAGACTTTAGAGAGACTTGGCCCCTGTTCCAGCATCCGATGTCGGTTCTCTTCCCCAGGCTGGATTCATGAATGATGGCAGAATCTTGGCCCTGGACATGGAGCATTATAACAATGCAGGCGCCTCCCTGGATGAATCAATATTCGTAAGTGTTTTAAGGAGCAAGTTAACATTCCTGAAAGAGTGTTACATAAAATGATTTAAATCAGAAAATGTCCAATAGTTAAGTAATATTTAATTATAGAGGCATAATGACCATCATTGCAGGGATTCCATGTGTTACTTCCTGGTGCCCATAGTGTGAGCCCAGAGATGTTGGCTGAGTTGTATCTGTGTGGTGCCCCCAGGCTTCTCATACTTAGAGCTCTTTTCCCAGATGCACACATGAGACCAGGAGGCTTTCTCAGCTTTGGCCCTACTGATATTTTGGAGTGTGTAGCTCTTTATGGTGGGAACTATCCTGCTCATTGTATCATATTTAGCCTCTACTTTGTAGGTGTCAGTGGCATTACCACCCCCTAGTCTTTTTATTTTTTATTTTTATTTTTTGAGACACAGAGACCCACTCTGTTGCCTAGGCTATAATGCAGTGGCTCAAATGATCCTCCCACCTCAGCCTCCCAGATAACTGGGACTGCAAGTACATGCCACCATGCCCGGCTAATTTATTATTATTATTTTGTAGAGATGGGGTCTCACTATGTTGCCAGAGCTGGTCTCAAACTACTAGGCTCAAGCAGTCCTCCCACCTTGGCATCCCAAAGTGCTGGGATTACAGGTGTGAGCCACCATGTCCAGCCCAACCCCAGACAAAAATGTCTCAACCAGACCGGGCATGGTGGCTCACGCTTGTAATCCCAGCACTTTGGGAGGCCGAGACAGGTGGATCACTTGAGGTCAGGATTTCGAGACCAGTCTGACCAACATAGTGAAATCACGTTTCTACTATAAATTCAAAATTAGCTGTGCATGGTGGCACACATCTGTAATCCCAGCTACTTGGGAGGCTGAGGCAGGAGAATCACTTGAACCCGGGAGGTGTAGGTTGCAGTGAGCTGAGATTGTGCCATTGCACTCCAGCCTAGACAAGAGCGAAACTCCATTTCAATTAAAAAAAAATATATCTTAACCAAAATGTTAACAACGAAAAATGTCTTCAGACATTGCCAAATGTCCCCAGGAGCAGGGAAAAGATTGCTCCTCATTGAGAACCAATACATTAGACCCAATGCCAGAACATTTTTTCTGTTTTCTCTGTCTTCCAGGATATTATATTCATTACATTCTATAAACTCAGTGCTCAGGGCCTGTGAACATATCAAAGGCTTTTGTTTATGTTTGAAATCTTAAAACAATGCATTAACTCAAAAATATGAAAATAAAAAATAATACTCTCAAAGGAAAACTTATTCAAATACTTAAAAATTATTTTACAGCAAAAATGTGTTTAATTGGGACATGGGAATATTTTAGCATGTTTGGTGGGATGTAAAGAGGGCTGCCATTTCCAGCCTAGTTTTGGTCTGAGGTTGTAGGATGATAAAACAGGTTCAGAAGATCTTACTGCATCAACTCTGGGTTTCTCCAGGTGATAGAAATGGGACTTCTGAAAATGGACAATGCTTACAAGTTTCCCAACCTGCGCTGCCGGGGTTGGGCATGCAGAACCAACCTTCCATCCAACATGGCTTTTCGTGGGTTTGGATTTCCTCAGGCAGGGCTGATCACTGAATCTTGTATCATGGAAGTTGCAGCCAAATGTGGACTGTCCCCTGAGAAGGTAATACTAAATTAGCTTCACAGACAAAACATGTGGAATGTCAGAGGTGGGAGGGCTTTTGGGAGCTATTCAGGTTGAGGAATTTGAGACCCAGAGGGGTAAATGATTTGTGCCACGTTACCCAGCTAACTGAGTAATGCAGAGCTCAGACTCCAAAGTTCAGCAATCTTCGCCTTATGTAGACTCCTGCTCCAAAATCCCAAAGCAGAGAATACTGAGGAATGAGCACTGCATTCTCCCCTGGCTAGTGAGAGGCTTCCATTGGCTGGGGATATAACTGCTACCAACAATTCCATCAAGGCCCTCTTTCCCTGCTTCCCAAACATCTCAGCCAGCTGTCATAAAGTTGGTCATTTCAGTGGCTAAAATGGTCTCCTTTTGGTGCTTTTTTTTTTTGTAACATTAAGAGGCTGGCTTTTATTTTTATTTATTTATTTCCATAAGTTATTCAGGTACAGGTGGTATTTAGTTATATGAGTACGTTCTTTAGTAGTGATTTGTGAGATTTTGGTTCAGCCATCACCCGAGCAGTATACACCGTACAATATTTGTAGTCTCTTATCCCTCACTCCCCTCCCACTCTTCCCCCCAAGTCCCCAAAATTCATTGTATTATTCTTATGTCTTTGTATCCTCATAGCTTAGCTCTCATATATCACTAAGAACATACAATGTTTGGTTTTCCATTCCTGAATTACTTAGAACAATAGTCTCCAATCTCATCCAGGTCACTGCAAATGCAGTTAACTCATTCCTTTTTATGGCTGTGTAGTATTCCATTTTATATATATATATATGTATATATATATATGTGTGTATATATATATATAGCATTCCATCATACATATACATATATATGATTATATGTATATGATTTTTATATACATATATGATGGAATACTACACAGCCATAAAAAGGAATGAATTAACTGCATTTAAATACATATATTTAAATACACATACTGTGATATATACATATATATATACCACATACGTATATATATACGTATATATATATATACCACATACGTGTATATATATGTGTATATATATACCACATACGTATATATATGTGTATATATATACCACATACGTATATATATATGTGTATATATATACGTATATATCACAGTTTCTTTATCTACTCATTGATTGTGGGCATTTGGGTTGGTTCCGTGATTTTGCTATTGTGAACTGTGCTGCTATAAAGATGTGTATGCAAGTATCTTTTTCAAATAATGACTTCTTTTCCTCTGGGTAGATACCCAGTAGTGGGATTGCTGGATCAAATGGTAGTTCTACTTTCAGTTCTTTAAGGAATCTCCACACTGTTTTCCATAGTGGCTGTACTAGTTTACATTCCCACCAGCAGCATAGAAGTATTCCCTGTTCACTGCATCCATGCCAACATGTACTGTTTTTTGATTTTTTTTTTATTATGGCCATTCTTGCAAGACTAAGGTGGTATCACATTGTGGTTTCAATTTGCATTTCCCTGATCATTAGTAATGTTGAGCATTGTTTCATATGTTTGTTGGCCATTTGTATATCTTCTTTTGAGAATTGTTTATCCATGTCCTTAGCCCACTTTTTGATGGGATTGTTTTTTTCTTACTGATTTGTTTGAGTTCATTGTAGGTTCTGGATATTAGTCCTTTGTCAGATGTATAGATTTTCTCCCGCTCTGTGGGTTGTCTGTTTACCCTGCTGACTCTTCCTTTTGCTGTGCAAAATCTCTTCAGTTTAATTAGCTCCCAGCTATCTATCTTTGTTTTTATTGCATTTGATTTTAGGTTCTTGGTCATGAATCCTTGCCTAAGCCAATGTCTAGAAGGGTTTTTTCCAATGTTATCTTCTAGAATTTTAATAGTTTCAGGTCTTAGGTTTAAGTCCTTAATACATCTTAAGTTGATTTTTGTATAAGGTGAGAGATGAGTATCCAGTTTCATTCTTACTGCATGTGGCTAGCCAATTATCCCAGTACCATTTGTTGAATGGGGTGTCTTTTCCCCATTTCATGTTTTTGCTTGCTTTGTCAAAGATCAGCTGGGTGTAAGTATTTGGGTTTATTTCTGGATTCTCTATTCTGTTCCATTGGTCTATGTGCTTATTTTTATACCAGTACCAAACTGTTTTGGTGACTATGGCCTTACAATATAGTTTGAAATCAGGTATTGTGATGCCTCCAGATCTGTTATTTTTGCTTAGTCGTGCTTTGGCTATGGGGTCTCTTTTTTGGTTCCATATGAATTTTAGAATTTCTTTTGCGAATTCTGTGAAGAATGATGGTGTTCTTTTGATGGGGATTGCATTGAATTTGTAGATTGCTTTTGGCAGTATGGTCACTTTCACAATATTGATTCTATCTATCCATGAGCATTGGATGTGTTTCCATTTGTTTGTGTCATCTATGATTTCTTTCAGCAGTGTTTTGTAGTTTTCTTGTAGAGGTCTTTCAACTCCTTGTTTAGGTATATTCCTAAGTATTTTATTATTATTATTTTTGTAGCTGTTATAAAAGGGGTTGAGTTATTGATTTGATTCTCTGCTTGGTCACCATTGGTGTACAGAAGAACTACTGATTTGTGTACATTAATCTTGTATCTGGAAACTTTGATGAATTCTTTTGTCAGTTCTAGGAGCCTTCTGGAGGAGTCCTTAGGGTTTTCAAGGTAAACCATCATATTGTCAGCCAACAGTGACTGTTTGACTTCCTCTTAACCAATTTGGATGCCCTTTTTAAATTTCTCTTGTGCTATTGCTTTGGCTAGGACTTCCAGTACTATGTTGAAGAGAAGTGGTGAGAGTGGGCATCCTTGTCTTTTTCCTGTTCTCAGAGGGAATGCCTTCAACTTTTCCCCATTCAGTATTATGTTGACTGTGTTTGTCGTAGATGGATTTTATTACATTAAAGTATATCCCTTGTATGCTGATTTTTCTAACAGTTTTACTCATAAAGGGATGCTGGATTTTTTCAAATGCTTTTTCTGCATTGAGATGATCATGTGATTTTTGTTTTTAATTCTGATTTTGTAGTGTATCACATTTGTTAACTTGCATGTGTATCACATTTGTTAACTTGTGTGTGTTAAACCTGCATTTCTGGTATGAAACTCACTTGATCATGGTGAATTATCTCTTTAATATGTTATTGGATTCAGTTAAGTAGTATTTTGTTAAGGATTTTAACATTGATGTTCATCAAGGATATTGGTCTGTACTTTTCTTTTTTGGTTGTGTCCTTGCCTGGTTTTGTTATTAGGGTGATGCTGGCTTCATAAAATGAATTAGTTAAGGTTCCTTATTTCTCTATCTTGTGGAATAGTCTCAAAAGAATTGGTACCAATACTTCAAATGTCTGGTGGAATTCTGCTGTGAATCCATCTGGTCCTGGAATTTTTATTGTTGGTAATTTTTAAATTACCGTTTCAATCTCACTGCTTGTTATTGGTCTGTTAAGGGCATCTAATTCTTCCTGATTTGAGCTAGGAGGGTTGTATTTTTCCAGGAATTTATCCACCTCTTCTAGGTTTTCTAATTTATGTGTGTAAAAGTGTTCATAGTAACCGTCAATGATCTTTTGTATTTCAGTGTTGTCAGTTGTAATATCTCCTGTCTCATTTCTTAGTAAGGTTATTTGGATTTTCACTCTTCTTTTTTTAGTTAATCTTGCTGATGATGTATCAATTTTATTTATCTTTTCAAAGAACCAGCCTTTTGTTTCATTTATCTTTTGTGTTGTTTTTTTCCCTCTATTTCATTTATTTCTGCTCTGATCTTTGTAATTTCCTTTCTTCTGCTGGGTTTGGGTTTGATTTGTTCTTGTTTCTTTAGTTCCTTGAGGTGTGACCTTAGAATGTCAGGTTGTGCACTTTCAGTCTTTTTGATGTAGGCACTTATGGCTATGAACTTTCCTCTTAGCACTGCCTTTGTGTATCCCAGAGGTTTTGATAGGTTGTATCATTATCATCATTCAGTTTGAAGAATATTTTAATTTCCATTTGATTTCTTTTTTGACCCAATTCTCATTCAGGAGCAGGTTATTTAATTTCCATGTATTTGCATGGTTCTGAAGGTTCCTTTTGGAGCTGATTTCCAGTTTTATTCCACTGTGATCTGAGACAGTGCTTGATATAATTTCAGTTTTCTTAAATATATTGAGCTTGTTTTATGGCCTATCATATGGTCTATATGGTCTATCTTGGAGAAAGTTCCATGTGCTGTTGAATAGAAGGCATATTCTGCAGTTGTTAGATGAAATGTTCTGTATATATCTGTTTAGTCCATTTGTTCCAAAGTATAGTTTGAATCTGTTTCTTTGTTGACTTTCTGTCTTGATGACCTGTCTAGTCCTGTAAGTGTAGTATTGAAGTTCCCCACTATTATTGTATTGCTGTCTATCTTATTTATTAGGTCTATTAGTAATTGCTTTATAAATTTGGGAGCTCCAGTGTTAGGTGCATATATGTTTAAGACTGTGATATTTTCCTGTTGGACAAGGCCTTTTACCATTATATAATGTCCTTTTTTGTCTCTTTTAACTGCTGTTGCTGTAAAATTTGTTTTGTCTGATATAAGAATAGTTACTCCTACTTGCTGTTGGTGTCTATTTGCATGAATTGCCTTTTCCACCCCTTTACTTTGTTTACGTGAGTCCTTATGTGTTAGGTGAGTCTTCTGAAGGCAGCAGATAGTTGGTTGTTGAGTTCTTATCCATTCTGTGGTTCTGTATCTTTTAAGTGGCATTTACACCATTTATACTCAATGTTAGTATTGAAATGTGAGATACTGTTGCATTCACCATGTTTTTTGTTGCCTGTGTACTTTGTGTTTTTTTGTTTTCACTTTTTAACATGTATTTATGTTTTATAGATCCTGTGTGACTTATGCTTCAAAAAAAGTCTGTTTTGATGTGTTTCCAGAATTTGTTTCAAGATTTAGAGCTCCTTTTAGCAGTTCTTGTAGTGATGACTTGATCAAATTCTCTCAGCCTTTGTTTGTCTGAAAATGATTGTATCTTTCTTTCATACACGATGCTTAGTTTCGCTGGATACAAAATTTGGCTGAAAATTGTTTTGTTTGAGGAGGCTGAAGATAGGACCCCAATCCCTTCTAGATTGTAGGGTTTCTGCTGAGAAATCTGCTTTTAATCTGATAAGTTTTCCTTCATAGGTTATCTGGTGCTTCTGTCTCACAGCTCCTAAGATTCTTTCTTTTGTCTTAACTTTGGATAACCTGATGACAATGTGCCTAGGTGAAGATTTTTTTGCGATGAATTTTCCAGGTGTTCTTTTTGCTTCTTGTATTTGGATGTCTAGGTCTCTAGCAAGACTGGGGAAGTTTTCCTCGATTATTCCCCCAAATATGTTTTCTAAGATTTTAGAATTCTCTTCTTCCTCAGCAACACGGATTATTCTTAAGTTTGGTCATTTAACATAATCCCAGACTTCTTGGACACTTTGTTGATATTTTTCTATTCTTTTCTCTTTATCATTGTTGGATTGGATTAATTCAAAGACCTTGTCTTTGAGCTCAGAACGTCTTTCTTCTACTTGTTCAATTCTATTACTGAGACTTTCCAGATCATTTTGCATTTCTAAAAGTGTATCCAAAGTTTCCTGAAATTTTTGATTGTTTTTTCTTTAAGCTATCTATTTCTTTGAATATTTCTCCCTCACTTCTTATATCATTTTTTGGATTTCCTTGCATTGGGCTTTGCCCTTCTCTTGTCCCTCCCTGATTAGCTTAATAACTAACCTCCTGAATTCTTTTCCAGGTAAATTAGAGATTTCTTATAGGTTTGTATCCATTGCTTGTGAGCATGTGTGATTTTTTGGGGGGTGTTGATGAGCCTTGTTTTGTCATATTACCAGGGTTGGTTTTCTGGTTCCGTCTCATTTGGGTAGACTCTGTCAGAGGGAAGGTCTAGGGCTGAAGGCTGTTGCTCAGTTTCTTTTGTCCCACAGAGTATTCCTTTGTTGTAATACTTTCTCTCTTTTCCTATGGATGTGGTTTCCTGTGAGTAGAACTGCAGTGATTGTTGTCTTTCTTCTGGGTCTAGCTACCCAGCGAGTCCACCCGGCTCCAGGCTGGGACTGAGGGTTGTCTGCACAGATTCCTGTGATGTGAACTGTCTATGAGTCTCTCAGCCATGGATACCAGTGCCTGTTCTGGTGGAGGTGATGGAGGGTACAGTGGACTCCATTAGTGTCCTTAGCTTTGGTGGTTTAATGCTCTAGTTTTGTGCTGGTTGGCCTCCTGCCAGGAGGTAGCACTTTCCAGAAAGCATCAGCTATAGTAATGAGGGACTGGTGGTGGATGGGGCCCTAGTATGCCCAAGACTAAATGTCCTTCATCTTCCACTACCAGGGTGAATAGGGAAAGACCATCAAGTGGGGGTGGGGATAGGCGCTTCTGAGCTCAGACTCTCCTTGGGTGGGTCTTGCTGTGGCTGCTGTGGGGGATGGGGGTGAGATTCCCAGGTCACTGGAGTTGTGTACCTAGGAGGATTATGGCTGCCTCTACCGAGTCATGCAGGTTGTCAGGCAAGTGGGGGAAAGCTGGCAGTCATAGGTCTCACCCAGCTCTCATGCAAACTGAAGGGCCAGTCTCACTCCCACCATGCACCCCCCAACAGCCCTGAGTTTGTTTCCAGGCAGAGGGTGTGATGGGCTTGAAAACTTGCCCTGGGCTACACACCTCCCAGCTGTGAGAGAAAAGGGCTTGGTTCTTCGCTCGCCTGTGGAGTCTGCACACCAGATATCTGCCCTCCTCTGAGTTCTGGCCGGGAGGCTTCTTGTCCCATTCAAATTATTACAAAGATCAGCTAGAGATTTCCTTCTCCCTGTGGAGTTATACTCCCTGCTCCTCTGGTCACACTCCCAATGGGTCCCTGTGGTATTAGGCAGGAACAACATGCTAGGGGACACAGTGAGCTCCAAGGGCCTTTCTGCTGCTTCTTCTATCCCTGCATTGCACTCGGCTCTCTAAATTGGCTCAGCTCCAGGTAAGGTCAGAAACTTCTCCTGCAAACAAGCCTTCAGCTTCTCCAGTGTGGGGGTGTGTTTAGGAGAGGAGGGTCTCCCTTTCCCCCTTCCGCAGTTGGAGCACTCACAGTATTTGAGGTATCTCCTGGTTTCTGCAAGAGCAGTCCACTTCCTTCAGAGGGTTTGTGGGTCCACTTGGAATTACTGGTTTGTCCTTGCAGTCAATCTGGAGCTAAAATTCACAAGGCAAGCTTCCACAAACTGCTCTGTCTGGAGCTGCAATCTAGTCCTACATCCTGTCTGCCATAATGATCCAGGTTCTCTCAGTTCTTTCCGTCTCAGCCCCAACTTCGTTCATTGACAAGGACCTTCCCCTTCCTGGCTCCTCTTCCCAGATCCTGGAGTAGAATTAGTGTGGGGAGATGGAGTGAGCTCTCTTTCAGCTCCTTTCCCTCCCCTGTGCCTTCTGCTGTGATGCTGGTGCAAGGAGGAAGAGGAGGACTAGGGAAAACAGCCAGTTTCTCCCTCTGTGACTTCTCCCAGCAAGCTCACAGTCCTCTCTTTGGTCAGATGTAATCACTTTTCAAGTACATTGTCCATGGCTCCATTTCTGCCAGCTCTTCCAGAAATTGACAGTCCCTGGACCTTCAGCAGGCAGCTGGCACAGCTTTCCACTGGTGATCATGCCTCTCTGCCCATGTCTCAACTGTCTTTAGAAGGCCCCAGATCATGTTGCACCGGGGCGATCACAGAAAATCAACACCAAGACAAAAGTATGCCAAATTGCAGGGTCTTTATTGCCGATGGCCACGGAGGACTCATGTCTCTCCAACCCATGACCCCGAGCTCAGGGGAAGCAAGGCATTTAAGCTGTAAAACCACATCCTTGTTCAAGGTGGCACAGGGGTGAGCAGGTGTGCAAGGCAAGCAGTCTGTACAGAAGCTGAAGTTTGCGGTTTTTTGCAAGGGAAGCGGGGGGTAGCAGTGGAAATTTTTACCTGTAACACTTCTGAGAATTGATGTACATTAACAGTTCTGAGAACTACACCTCTGCCCAGGGCCCAAGTGGCTTCTCTATAAGATGGCAGTGCTTAGGCTTCAGTTTTAGCCCCTATCTCAGTCCCAACTCATCTACCACCTTTCGCCCAAGAGTAGCCACTTTCTTTGCTTCTCTTGAACCTGTGGGAGGCCTTGCCCCTCCCTTCGTGGTCATCCCCTAGACTCTCTCCTGATGTCCTGCCACATTTGGTGGCACTATGGAAGAGAATCACAAGAAGACCTGTCTTCACACCCAGGAAAGTTAGAGCAGGGAACGGCCTCTTAAAAACACCACTTCCCCCAAATGGCACAGCTCATTAATTTCCAGTCTTTCTCTTACAATGATCTGATAATTTGCTTAGGAGGGTAGGGAGAGTGTGTCTGTGATGGCTCAGTCAGCTTAGGGAGGGGGCTGACCACAAGTACTAAGAGTTTTCTCAGCTGAGAATATAACATACTTGGCACCTTTTATTCTCTGCTGAGGGTCTTAGTTACCAATTCTGGGAATACAGGAAGAATTGCACTCAGTGCTTCAGACATCCTAGGATAGAATCTTTCAATTTGTTCTTCATCCTAGATATTGGTTATATTTAAGCAAACTTTCATGTTTGCCTGTTTTGGAGGTGAGTAGTCTTATCTTACAACCAAGCATGTGAGTAATGCAAATCATGTGGCCTAGATGATCTTTCAGCAGCTATTCCAAATGCAACTAGAATTAAGAGTCTACAGCGTACATGGACTGTGTTGAGTTATATTGGAACATAAGGGAAGGGTTCCATCCTTTAAAGTTGCACAAGAGTAGCATAGAAAGCACATAAGTAATTGCTAGCATGTTTGATAGAAGCTCTGAGTAGAGGAAGAGGACAATGTTGTGCAATAGGAAAGGCTTCCACAAGGACTAAGTAGAAATTGGCTTGGACCTTATTAGATGGGCAGAATTTGACCAGGAGGACAGGGGGCAGACGAGCCTATGTCTGCTGGGCTTCCCCTCCCTGCCTTAATCTCCTTTTCTTTCATAGGTGCGAATGATAAACATGTACAAGGAAATTGATCAAACACCCTACAAACAAGAGATCAATGCCAAGAACCTGGCCCAGTGTTGGAGAGAATGTATGGCCATGTCTTCCTACTCCCAGAGGAAAGTGGTTGTGGAAAAATTCAACGTGGAGAATTACTGGAAGAAGAAAGGACTGGCCATGATCCCCTTGAAGTTTCCTGTCGGCCTTGGCTCACGCGCTGCTGGTCAGGTCAGTTCTCCAAACACACATGAGGATGCTGCCCAGAGAGAGCATAGACAAAGCAAGAGGTGTTGAGGAAACTTCTCCTTAAGTCATATGAGCCATATGGTTGCAATGCCCAGTTGTTAAATTTCACAAAAGCCACCAAAGTCAAAGTAATTAAGCTAGCTTTACTCCAGAGGAGACCACAGCTCCTCTGCCCACATCCCCATGGTTGGTGAAAAACATTCTTGCTGGAAACTGGGGGACTGAGGTTTACTCGTGGTCCTGGCAACAGGCAGCTGGGTCCATTTGCTCTGGGCCCAGACTGCTCATGTGGAAAGCAGGAGGGTGGGACCAATGGCCTCCAAGACTCCTCTCCCAGCATTTGCAATTCTGTGTCACTGGACCATGAAATAGGAATGAGAAGCTGCAAGGTTTTGGGTGCCCAACCCTGGGTGGGTTGGAGTAAATTAAATCCAGAGAAATAAATCACTTTTTAAATATAATGTTTGAAGTTTATTCACCTTGGAGCTTTTAAACTGTGAAAGCGGGGACTGGGAATCTGCTCTTGCAGTTTAATTTCTTTCATTGATTAAAGAAATCCCCTTGCCTGGTTGCTGAATCCCACATGCTATTTCTACCTCTTCATTCTTGACTGTCTCTCAAGATTGAATGAAACTTACCCCTAATGGCTGGTGAGGACTGCAACATTCTGGCTCATTGTATGGCAGTGGGGAACCCCTCTTATCTATTTTCTTACATACACACATCCATGTATATACAGATAAGCTGGCAGAACCCTCACAATTGTCACTCCTCTTTGCAGATTCACTCCTTGGTCGGAGCCACAAAGAAGGCATGGCAGTTGTGTTGATTGATCACAAAATAGAAATAAATGGTGGGGTGGGGAAGCTTTGAGAGGATCTTGTGTGTTAAGGGAGGAGAAGAGGCCAGGAAAAATGGGTAGGACCGTCGTTTCCCCATCCCATATCCATCCATTCACCTAACTGTCCTAGTTGAGTTTTGGTGTCATCCTTAGACCATTTGCATGCAGCTTTGATTGTAGGCAGGAGGTAGGTCAGAGAAGTATTATAACAAATGGTTATCTTATTGCAGCCTTCTCGTTCCTTGCCTGTTTGTGATGGCAAAAAATAACACAGAGCCATGTAGTCATCTACATACAATTAACTCAGATGTGAGAGACAGTCAAGAGACTGTGGTTGAGAAATTAAAGCAAAAACGAGGTTATTACAAAGGAAGAGAGAAAAAAACTACCACTGGGAAAAGTGTTTGTAAGCATTGAGTCTTGGTATAGAATTTTGGGTAAACTGATTAGCTGGCACTTACAAAGAGGTCAGTCAGGGCCATCTGGCTTGAGCAGACTGGTCAGGATCATCAGGAAAAACAGTCTCCTTTGTTCATGGATCCTTTGGAAATCCTCTCATGTTTGGCTATGGGTAAACATGATGTACCACCTCTATTTGATGGCTGCCATTACTTCATATCTGGCCTCCACCATAGACCAGGTCTTACCCATTTTCTTCATCAGAATTTTCTCAAAAGGTAGATTAAAAAAAGATATGGCCAGATGCAGTGCCTCACACCTGTAATCCCAACACTTTGGGAGGCCAAGATGGGAGAATTGCTTGAGGCCAGGAGTTTGAAACCAGTCTGGGCAACGTAGTGAGGCCCCATCTCTACAAGAAAGAAAAAATAATAATAATGACAATTAATGAGCACTATGATGTTTAAGTACTTTTAGGTTTTATCTCATTCAACCTTAGGACAACCTAGAAAATTTGTATTCTCATTTTAGGGATGAAAAAATCTAGGCTTAGAGGGTTTAAATAACTGGCTCAAGGTCCTGCAGCTGGTAGAGGTAGGGGTGGGGCTAGAACTCAGGTCTGAATGGCTCTCAAAGCTGGATTTTCTAGTTGCACCACATGGTCTCCCCAAAACACCTTTTGATAGAAACTGAAGTGGGATTCAGCTCAGCTGAGAACAAACTAGGCAAGAGCCAGCAGTACAAATGCATTCTTGAAGGCCTTCTGGGAAACTGACCAGCTTCTGTGCTAAAAATATTTACTTAGGGCAGAATCAAGGAGTTTGAGACCAAACTCCTTGGAAGACACGTGCTAAAAGACTCCATTCTGAAGCAAACTAAATAGAGGAGGAAACTAGACATGATATTTGAGTGCCTTCTCTGTGGAAGGACCTGAGCTGGGGAATTTGTGGTCACCACTTGGTTAGTCCCTATCTCATTTCTATCAGGTAGGTATGAATATCTCTATTTCATAGAAGGGGAAACTGAAACCCATAGGGATTCTCTGTCTTGCCCAAGGACATCCAGCCAGTAAATGGCAGAACAAGGATTCAACCTCAGCACCGCCTTCATCATCCTACACTCCTCCCTGAGCAGAGGCAGTCCCTGCCCAACAGCTGAGGGGGTCAAACATACCCCACCTGTGTTATTCAGGCATACCTTGTTTTACTGCCCTCTGCTTTATTGTACTTCCTAGATACTGCTTTTTTTATGAATTGAAAGTTTGTGGCAACCTTGCTTCAAGCAAGTCTATTGGTGCCATTTTTTCAACAGTATGTGCTGACTCTGTCTCTCTGTCACGTTTTGGTAATTCTCACAGTATTTCAACCTTTTTCATGATTATGGTGATCTGTGATCAGCGATCTTTGATTTTAGTATTGTAATTTTTGGGGGGCACCATGAACCACGCCCATATAAGACAGCAAACTTAATAAATGTTTTATATGTTCTGACTATTCCACCGACTGGCCCTTCCCCCATTTCTCTCCCTCTCCTTAGGCCTCCATATTCCCTGAGACTCAATAATATTGAAATTAGGTCCATTAATAACCCTGCAATCGCCTCTAAGTGTTCAAGTGAAAAAAAGAGTCACAAGTCTCACTTGAAATCAAAAGCTAGAAATGATTAAGCTTAGTAAGGAAGGCACTGCACTCCAGCCTGGGTGGCAAAGCAAGACCCTGTCTCAAAAAAAAGAAAATGTTACAACTACTCCAATCTTCAGCAACCACCACCCTGGTTAGTCAGCAACCATCAACATTGAGACAAGACCCTCCTCCATCTACAAAAAGATTCTGACTCTCTGAAGGCTCAGATGATTGTTAGCATTTTTTAACAAAGTATTTTGAAATTAAAGTATGTACAATCTTTTTAGACATAATTCTATTGCACACTTAATAGAGTATGGTGTAGCATAAACATCACTTTTATATACACTGGAAAAGAAAAAAATTGTGTGATTTGCTTTATTGCTGTGGTTTGGAGCTGAACCTGAAATATCAGCGTACGTACTTCCCGCAGTGTGAACACTGAGTGGTACAGACAGGACCTAACCAACCTCTGTGTGTCCAAGCCTTACTATGGCACTTGGCACAGAGTAGGAACTAAGATGTCTGAATGGCTGAAATATTTGGGGAATCTGTGGGTTTGAAGCTAACTTCTCACTGCTAACAGTAGTTGTTGTTTGAAGGTTTAAATTCCCCCAACTAGGTCCTCTACTTACACTGGAGAACATCTGCTCCAGGTCTCCAGTTGTGCCTATTTTATAGATGAAGCTTTGCAGAATTATCTTTTGTGGCACTAACAATGAACTGTCTGGTGGTGCCACTTAACTAAACCAAATTTGGCATTTTAAATGGCCCAAGGAGATTGCAGCACCACATGGAACAAATTACTGAGTGATCTCTGATCGACATGCTGCCTTGGACATACAGGCTGAACGCTGTCACCAGCAGAGTCACACAATGTAGGAAAAGTACAATCCACTGTAATTGTAGCTCAATCACATGGGCCAAGTCCAACTACGAATTACATGCACACTTTGCAGGGCCAAGGAGACCAAATACAGAGTCTACAAGATTAAGAAACAGATTGCATGGCTATGCTACTGCAAATTTACTTATCAAACATTTACTGAGCACCTGCCACATGTTTGTTGCTATGTTGCATTCCGAGAGATGCCTTAAGACGTGATCCTTCCTTTCAGGGGGCTCATATTCTAGCAAAGCACAATGAAGTGCCATGGAATGGGGCCCAGGAGCTACTGTTGCAGCTGGCGTCACCTGACATCTGATGAACAGCCCCCAGGCAGCCAGCTCGGGGCTCTCTGTAAAGGAAAGCTATTTCTTACCTTTATTATTTTGAGAATGAATGGCCATGCTTCCAGGAGTCATGAGTCAATAAACAGTAAAACACACCCTGCTGCATCTTCCCAAGGCCCTTGGGTGTCATTATCATGGCTGCTATGCCTTCCTCAAGAGTCTAAGGTTCTCCTTTGGACTGTGGATAGATGTGCCTTTGTCCTCAGAGAAAGGGTATCCTGGTGTCCCCATTTGCCCAATACATCCCTAGTTTACACCTGCTGACCAAATAAATGGAGTCCATTTTCACTGTCAAACTTGCCTTATTTGGAATGACAGAGGCTTCCGGTTGTCATTCACAGGGGTAATGTGAACCTTTGGATACAAATAGAGTTCTGCAAGTGTGGTCCACAGTCCCCAGGTAGCTGGGAAGGCCCTTCTGATGGTCAGAGAATTGATCTGGAAATACTGTCTTTTTCTTGGGTTTATCTGGCGATTAACATGCAGTTCCATCAACTTTCACTTATGACCAGGATTGCTTACAAATAATCTAAGTGAGCAATTAAGGCTTAGGAAAATTTTGGGTTTATTAAGTGGACATTGGATTGTTACCAGAATGTCAGAAGACCTTGACTTTCAAATCCTAGATTATTATGCCACTCTGCATAGAAACTTAGATGTTAAGAAACCTAGCTGATGCAGACCACACCCATGCAGCAGCACTTCCCTGCTGAAGAGCTGTGAAGGTTGCCTTGCAGGCTTTCCTGGACCACAGTGGAACCACTGAGAGACAGCTGTTCTAGGACCATATGCCACTGATGTTGCTCTTACATTGGAGACCCAAAGGGAAGAAGCCATCCTTGTTTTCTGCTGTGAATTTCTGGGATGTCCCCATATTCTAGTTTAGCACAGGCAGACACGCCAGAAGGCACATTCTTGTTAACTATAAAACATGTTTAGCTTAGAGACTGGATGTTTCTGATTATAAGAGCCTTTAATGCTGTTAGCAGTCTGGTTCCTTCTGGATCCTTGTAGGGAGCTATACAGTTAGATAAGATTACTTCCAAGTTCTTGTCTAGCTCCAAAGCTCTGTAATTCTGTGCCAAGAGATGATTTAGGGTGAACTTAGTCATTGTGCAGCAAAAAAAAACAAAATTTAATGTCTATCTATCTCATCTTATATGGGATTATAAGAAAATGGATTTCCATTTTTATTTCTCTGTGACATGCCTACAACTATGAGAATATGCATGCACACAATTATTCACCCTCTCCCTCTACCTGTCTATACTTTCCTTTGCGTTTTAAAACAGAGTCCCCGCCCCATTTCCCCCACCCGCAAAAGAAACCTAAACTGTTGCTCCAGCCTCGGAGGTGGGGGATTCTTGGAAGGAAATATTTCCAAGGAAAATGTTTTAATTGATACGATATGTGATAATATCAAAAAGATCATAGAAACAGTTTTTGTCTTTTCTGCTCAGGCTACTGCCTTGGTTCACATTTATCTTGATGGCTCGGTGCTGGTCACTCACGGTGGAATTGAAATGGGGCAGGGGGTCCACACTAAAATGATTCAGGTAAGAATGCAAATAACTAGATTGAGGTGGGTGTGTGCTTGTAAATCTGTTCATGAGATAAAAACAATGAATGGATATTTTTTGTTTTAAAATACAGGATAGGAAGCAGGGCAGGGTGGCTCATGCCTATAATCCCAGCATTTCGGGAAGCTTAGGCAAGAGGATTGCTTAAGTGAAGGAGTTCAAAACCAGCCCAGGGAACATAGGGAGATTCCATCTCTAATATATATATATATATATATATATATATTTTTTTTTTTTTTTTTTTTTTGAGTTAGCAGGCCATGGTGGCATGAGCCTGTGTTCCCAGCTACTTGGGAGACTGAGGTGGGAGGATTGCTTAAGCCTGGGAGGTTGAGGCTGCAGTGAGCCAATTGTACCACCGTACTCCAGCCTGGATGGCAGAGCAAGACCCTGTCTCAAAAAATAAAAAATAAATAAAAATTAAAAATAAAGGATAGGAGATTTGAGCTTTGACAGCTTAAGCTGTTAAGTGATTAGCAGAAACTGGGTAAACAAACCAATTTTGGAAGTGAACTCCTAAAAGAATGTGGCAGAAGAGTCTCAAATTGTTTTATTGCTGAAGAAAGTTATATGCTTATTTGCTGCTTTCCTTTGGATACAGTGACAGTTGAGTTGTTCTTTTTGAAACTTTGTTGGGAAATAAGATAATGTGTAAATTCTGATGTATAAGATTATTTCTTGCCCTTTTTGTATTAAGGGCTCCAAACAATCACTAACGTAAATCACCTTTGATATTTCCAGCCAAACTTTATCTGTTTTCTTTTGGCTATCTTATTTTAGATTAATTTTAAGCTACTGTTTCTCTTTTGTTAATCATAATAGTAACATTATAGATTGTAAAACATTTGGAAGCAGCAGAAAAATTTAAAAAACAAAGACCCTACACAATTTCACCACGTAGAATAATCATTACTTGGGAGTCTTTTCATCTTGTCTTTTTTTTCTTTTGCAAAAAGTCACCAACATGCTTTTGTATAATTTTGTATTCTGTTTTTTCACCCACTTTATATAGTGTGAACACTTTCTCCTGTCGTTAAGCAGTCTTTACAATCACGATTTTTAATGGCTGCATGTGGATATATGTATGATTTATTTAACCATCCCTCAGCTGTTTGAATACTTCAGTGAATATTTTTGTACATTAACCTGTAATCATATTATTGATTGTTTCTTAAAATAGATTTCTGGGAGAACTGCTGGGTCACAGGTGTGACTATTTTAAATTGTTTGACACATATAATCAAATTGTTTTCCAGAAAGTGTCCATTTCATGATAACCCTAACAGTGAATGTTATGGATTGTTGAAAATTTGAAAATTTGTAGATAATTTGATAAGTGAATGAAAGTATCTTATTACTGCTTTCATTTACTTTTTTTTAAGTATAAAGATGTTGAATACATATTTTCACTCGTGTTCTCAGTCACTTGAGAATTGACTGGTCATCCTTTCCCCATTTAGAGGGTAAAATTTCAATGTTTTCCTATTGGATCACCAGAGACCTTTATATGCTGAGCCTATGCACTCTGTGTGGATGATCTGAGAGCCAGACCTCATGGAAGGGCTCCGTATGCCTGTGTCCTTATAGGAGCTCTAGGTAAACAATTTCAAGCCATTCTGCTAGCAGGAGAGAGGTGAATTTGGGATCAACTAAAGTTAACAATATGATTTTTCTCTCTAGCACTAAAAATAAAGAATAAAGCAGCCAGCTAAGTCCCAGTGTTGGCATGTAGCACTATCACCATGTCCTGTGACTCACATGTTCATGTCGCCACTTTTCCAAGGCCATTGTCCTCCCTCATAAGAAGCATTCTTTTCCTGGGGCAACTCCAGAAATGTGGATAGGAGATAGACATCTCCTATCATTGATGAGGTTCTGCTAGAATTTTGCAGAGTGTGGTGGTAGGAGAGCCCTCAAAGGTGTCAATATCATGATTATAAAAATAAGAATGAAGCATTTCTTCCAGCGTTGGCCCAGGGCCTCACCTCCTCTTTCTGACACGATCACCAGAAAGTCAAAGAAAAAGAAAGTGTGTTCAGGACTTGGGGTCCAGACTAGCATATAGGGTTTTAGAAACAAGAAACTTTTGTGTCTGGAGGAAATTTGTGGTTCTGCTCCCTTGTCCCTGTCATACGTATGAGGGTGTTACATGTGTGTTACCACGTGGGCATGTGTACAGGTCTGGGACTGATCAAAGTGTTTAAAAAGAAACTCTCTCCTAAAATCCAGGTGGTCAGCCGTGAATTAAGAATGCCAATGTCAAATGTTCACCTGCGTGGAACAAGCACGGAAACCGTCCCTAATGCAAATGTCTCTGGAGGTTCTGTAGTGGCAGATCTCAATGGGTTGGCAGTAAAGGTAACAGTCACTGCAGTGGCGTCCAAATCATTAACTCCTTCAGGGCCAAATACATGGGTGGAGCTCCAAAGATGCTGAGAGTTAATCCAGCTCATATCTCCTTCCCCATCTTGGCCTCAGTCAGGGGTACAGCACCCTGTGGTTCTCCTGTGCCAGAAATGCCACTTCTCTTTCTCCTTCACTCCTGAATTTTACTAATGAGCAAGTCCTTTCAATTCTACTCAAAAATGTCTCTTATCTTTCTGCTTCCATGTTGTTAGTACCACTTTGAGACAGACTCCCACCTCTTCCTAGGACCGATGTAGGACTTCTGTCTCTCCACCACAACTTCATCACCTTTTGCTCTGGCTTTTTGCTGCCAGAGTGAATTTTCTCACAAAATAAAATGTGGCCAAGCCATGTCTGAAAGCAGTGGCTGGTGGTTTGCCAAGAGGTTTTTTATTAAGTCCTGACTTTTTAGCGTGGCTTACAAAGCCAGTTCTCTCTCTCTCTCTCTCTCTCTCTCTCTCTCTCTCTCTCTCTCTCTCTCTCTCTCTCTCTCTCTCTCTGTCTCTCTCTCTCACACACACACACAAGCATGTGCACACACTCATATGAAACCTTTCAGATCACCTTCATATAGGGTTGGTGTCTTATTTCTGCATGTTCCCTCTTAGATAAGCCTATGGAATGGTACATATTGTGTTGTTTTGAATTTGGTGTTTGCATGAAATTAGGATAATCATTTTAATTTAAAAATAATTTCTAGGATGCCTGTCAAACTCTTCTAAAACGCCTCGAACCCATCATCAGCAAGAATCCTAAAGGAACTTGGAAAGACTGGGTGAGAATCAACAGTTCTCTGTATTTTATTTTAGAAGAAAAAGGAGTGGGAGGAGAGTAAGAACAATATGCATTAATTAAAATCTGCAGAAAGGGCGTTTGCAAAGGTACCACCATTGCATAATGATAAGTAAAAGGCCCTTTGGCTCTTAGCGTGTGGAAATCCTATCACAATGTAGTAGAGGAACTCATGCATCTGGGAAAATTTTCTGTTAGAGAGAAAGATGGTTTTTCTGCCAGAACTCCTGTTTTAATCTAGAATTCATTAATGTTTCATCCTATGGAACCTAGGGATTGTCTGGATAATAACGTTACATCTGTTTTTTTCTCCTTCTTTTGGTTTTACTGTTCCTAAAATAGAAAAACAATAGTAGAACCATTCTGTAAAAGTAAAAATCATATAAGCACTCATTTAGAAATAGAAAACCAGGCCAACTGGTATTGTTCATCCAGTAATAGGTACTCAGTAGAATGGAAATACTCAGCTGCTTCCTTTGACCTGCCTACAATCTAGTTGGAAAAGAAGACACATTCTAAAGTCAACTAACAAACTTTTCAAAGTAATAGGTTATCAACTACCAGAAGTTGTGGAACGAATATCCATAAAAGCTGGGAGCGTGTGTCACGCTGGCTATTCTAGAATGCCAGTTTTTGCAACCTTACGAGTACAGGTCTAGCAGAAGTAGCATTTGAGGAATCCCACTTAGGAAAGGTTTAAAGGTTTCTGCTGTTCTGCAGAGTAAGGACTCATTTTATAATTCATATTTATGATGTCTGTCTATACTTCCTGGGCATATTTGTTTCTGTCCTCTCCCCTGTGCTACCTGAGTCCAATAAGCTGAGTCGCTGTGGCTGGAGAAAGCTGGAGAGAGGTGCAGCGTGGGGAGTACTCCTCCACTACCATGAAATACAGCCATTCAGCCCACTGTCTTCTCTAATGATTGATGTTCTTCTGACCTTCATTCATAGACTTGGGGCCTTGGACCTAACCCCCATTTTTCTGCATAATAGTCAACTCCGTGCACTGCAGAGTCAGGAGACCTTTTGGTGAAAATGGTACGATTTAGCAAAATTACTCCCCTCAACTGAAACAAATATGCCCAGAAAGAATTGACAATTCCCATAACTATAAATTAGAAAATGAACCCTTACTCTATAGACTAGCAGGACCCTGATATTAAAATTAATTAAGCAGCCAACCAACCATTGTTTTCTAAAATGTCCCATGTTAATTGGAAATTTATTATGGATGACTGAGTGAATTTCTTCCTAAGTGGAACACGTGTTGATGACTTTAGTCCATTCTGCAGTGTGCCACGGCAGGCATTTATTACGATCATATGTGCTGAACAAACAGCTACAAGCTGTGAACCACAAATGCCTGTGGAAATGGAGAATGCAGAAAGGAATGGACTAATCTGGGTCCTTCCTAGTTACTGTTGCTGGTAATTTTATTTAACACACAGGGTAAAATTAAAACTCAAGTCTTGAGTGATTCTTTCTTTGGGCATCCTTGTTGCATCACACTATGCTCTTCCTTCACAGGCGCAGACTGCTTTTAATGAAAGCATTAGTCTTTCAGCTGTTGGATACTTCAGGTAAATACTCCCTCCAATCACATGCTATGGAAGATAACAGTGGTATGTTGAGGAAGAGTTTCAGTTCCCTTGCAATTTGGCAAACGCTGACTTTGTACCTTCTATTTACCCATGGTTATAAAGAACATTTAACTGCTAGTTAATTCATGGTTATAAAGAACGTTTAACGGCTAATATCCAGAAAGACTTCTGCTAGGGAAAATAGGCACACAAAATTCAGCTGAACTGATGATTCTAATCATAGTGGGTGGTATTATAAGGCTCTCTGGGGTTAGTACTTGGAATACTCAGCAGTGGTTGACTTTTTGTTAGAAACACAGTCTATCTCTTAAGAAACAAAGGTAGGGGAATGCAAATTAAACCACAAGATGGATACCATTTTACACCTTCAGGATTGACAAAAAGATATTAGACCATAACCATGTTACATTAAGATGTGAAACAACAGGAACTCACTGAATCTGGAAAACAGTTTATTAAATTATTTTAACGGAGAGTGAAAGCTGTCTGAGAGCAGGGTGATGTAGAGCCTTACCTGGTTTGGTCGCTTTGCTGTTGCCGTGGGAGTCCTGGGCACTGACTGCCTGTCAGGAACAGGCTTTGGAAGCATTTTTAATGGCCACCTCCGGTTGCAGGGGAGCAGAGGAGAGAGGGTAGAGAGTCCTGCAAGCTGCTGACCCATGCTTCTCTTTTACCATTAATATTTATTTGATGTTCTTAAAAATTAGTTAGGAACAGAGCAGGCCATGGAGCTTGATGGTGAGAGACCAGAGTAGAGGCAAAGAATGAGAGCCATGGGACCTGATCCTTCACACAGAGGGGCAAATACTGGAGCCAGAAAGATAGACAAAGCAGGCAAACATGCACCTTTGAAATAGCGTTTGGTGTAAAATGAAGGTTGAGTTCCCCAAATCTGATGACAATTACATGATCCAATATTAGCCAAAAGCAGTAAGATGGACATTCATTGAAGTAAGAAGCTAAGTTAGGAGGCACTAGTCAGGAGTAGTTAGATGTTTTTATTAGACAAAGCAAGTTTTAAAAGAAAAAACTAAATATTTATTCAATGCATTTATTGCACATACATTAGGTGCTGGCATATTATTGTACAAGTATATTCCTGTGGTTTGCATAACTCCTCATGGGTCTGTCTAGTCATCATGGTCTGCAATTAGAGGACTTGATCACTTAACAACACTCAAGAGTTCTGTTTCCTCCAGGGGTTACGAGTCAGACATGAACTGGGAGAAAGGCGAAGGCCATCCCTTCGAATACTTTGTTTATGGAGCTGCCTGTTCCGAGGTGGAAATAGACTGCCTGACGGGGGATCATAAGGTCAGTACTGGTTGGAAAGGTCTTCAAGTTGCACTTAGGATGCACCTAAATTCCACAGGTGCCATCTATCTGAGGAGAGCTGAGTGAGTGGCAACACCGGGCATTTGGCCTAAGGGTGATTTCCCTGGATTACCAGAAGAAAATATAATCCCCACAGTTGCCTTGGTGGTCTGGTTGCTGCCACAGAAAACAACTGGTGACTTTTCTTTATTTCCCCAGCCCTTTTAAATGGAATCAGGAAAGAAACCACTTGAAGAAGCAGATATACTCAAAAGGGGGCTTTCATGTAGACTGTTGACACAACAAGCAATTTTGACCTCTTATGAGAAAGGCCAAGATACAACATTCTTGAAGGATTTCATAGGCATCCGTAATCTGCTAACAAGCACCAAGCCAGTCCAGGGCAGTCAGTGGCCATGTTTTGATGTCTTTTACTCAGCTAGGTTTTGCTTTTTAGAAGTCCAATGCACTACCCATTGTGCCACAGAGCTGGCTTCCTTTTTAGATAGTTTAAGAGCATCCTTGTGCTTTCAAGGGATGCTTTGAAGAGATACACACACACACACACACACACACTCTCTCTCTCTCTCTCTCTCTCTCTCTCCCTCCCTCCCTCTCCCTCCTCTCTCTCTCTCGCTTCAAAGACTCATAGAATTTCTCCTCTTGTACCACAGCCTTCAGGAGTGAAAGGAGCCACTTACTGGTCACTGTCAATAATAATGAATGATCATTGATACATTAAATGGGACTGTGATACCCTCACAATTGTCACGTGACCAAGCTACCAGTTTAGTAATAATCTGTTCCAAAATATACCTAGAAGCAAGCTCTAATTCTTGATATTTACAAATATCCTCTATTCCTGCATTCTTGGACTGTGATCAGATTTAACTTTTCATTTAATAAGTCCCCAGCATGTATTTTTTAAAACTATAGTCAACCTAATCTCTGAAACTATAGTCACCTTTATTGAATCTGCCTTTTCAAGTATCTAACCTGTGTGATTCTAACTCAGACTGGATCTCTTTAGGGTTACCTCGAACTAGGGCAAAACAATGATCACTCTGAGCATAGTTTTTGTGTTAGAGTAGCAGTCCTACACTACTAGGGAAGAGGGTTCTTTCATATAACTGATTTCTTTTTGTTTGTTTCTTTGTTTTTGAGACAGAATTTCACTCTGTCACCCAGGCTGGGGTGCAGTGGCTCAATTCGGCTTATTGCAACCTCTGCCTCCCGGCTTCAAGCGATTCTCATGCCTCCCAAGTAGCTGGGATTAGAGGCTGCACCACCATACCCAGCTAACCTTTGTATTTTTAGAAGAGATATGGTTTCATCATGTTTCCCAGGCTGGTCTCAAATTCCTGCCTTCAAGTGATCCACCCACCTTGACCTCCCAAAATGCTGGGATGACAGGCATGAGCCACTGTGCCCTGCTCATATAAGTGATTTCTAAATCCCTTCTCCCTCAAAACAAAAGTTAGTGAAAACTTAGTCATGTGGATTTTCTTAGTCATTCCTATATATGCCTTGTCCTTGTTGAGATCTAAGAACAAGGTAATAATTAGCCTAGTATGAAATTTTAAGACATTTTCTCATAACTTATTTTAATGATCTTAAGAGATCTGCCATATAGTCTCATCAGATGCCTTCATAAAAGCAAAATCTCAGCTCAGGTGGGTGTCACTGCTAGGCAAAAAGCCACAATGTGACATTCTACCAGGGTCCTTCCCCAGAGGCCTGGTTCTCAGCCATTCCCCTGTTGATAGAATTGCCCTTATTCCAGCAAAATTTTCCTTACTTTGAACCTACATCTAAATATCAGTTATCTGTTGTTATGCAACAAATTACCCCCAAACTTAGTGCTGAAAACAGTGGATGCTCATTTGCTCACATGACTTCTGAGGGGCAGGCCTCCGGGAATGGCTTATCTGGGTGATTCTGCATGAAGCTTTAGTCAAGCTGTGGCTGGGGCGACAGTCATCTCAAATTCAATGGGGACAGGAGAATCCTGTTCCACCTCCCTCCGTCATAGCGTCATAGCGTTGTTGACAGGAGGCCTCAGCTTCTCACTGGCTGTTGGCCAGAGGCCCCTCCATTCTTTGTCATGTAGACACCTCTCTGTAGGCTGCCTGAGTGTCCTCAGGACATCACAGCTGGCTTCCTCCAGAAAGACCAGCCCAAGAGAAAAAGAGAGAGCATGAGCAAGCGAGAGAGTACCCTAGACAGAAACCCAGCTTAATCACCTAATCTCAGTGATTAGTGTCACCTCCACCATAGCCTATTGGTCATACAGGTTAGCCCTGGTAGAGTGTAGGAGGAGACTGTATGTGGATGTGAAAACCAGAAGGTGAGGATCATCTAGAGCCATCCTGAAGGCAGCCTACCACAACCTAGACCCACTCTCTCCAGCCCTAACAAAAAACACACACAGCACTAAACCCATGGCTTTGTGGGTTGTTTTCTTCTGTTTTGAGACAAAGTCTTGCTCTGTTGCCAAGGCTGGAGTGCAATGGCACGATCTCGGCTCACTGCAGCCTCCACCTCCAGGGTTCAAGTGATTCTCATGCCTTAGCCTCCTGAGTAGCTGGGACTACAGGCATATGCCACCACCCCTGGATAATTTTGTATTTTTAGTAGAGACAGTGTTTCACCATGTTGGCCAGGTTGGTCTTGAACTCCTGGCCTCAAGTGATCTGCCCGCCTTGGCCTCCCAAAGTGCTGGGATTAGAGACATGAACCAGCCCACCCAGCCTAAGCCCACAGCTTTGAAAGCAGAACCTTCACTAATACAGAAGACTTTAGAGCTTCTTCTCTCACCTCCAGTTAAGGCCACTTATCTCCTGCAAGGCCAGTCTTGCTGACTGGTGTCAAAGCGGATTTTACACTTCACTGTGTCTTTAAATAAGAGATGTGAGTTTCTGAAGTTTTATTATGGTCAAACATTCCGGATCATCTAATTTTCAAATGTTAGATGAAAGTCCCAGATCAAACAAGGAAACTCTTGGATTTCCTTTGTTCAACTAGTAATTATAAGTACAATCTGTTAGTCATGGCAGAGACCATTACATCACATTTTTTAAAAATGCACAGATTTGCTGGACAGCAAAGTGTTACTAACACTCTGGCTGGGCCTGCTGTACTCCTCATTTGTAGGTTATCAGGAACAAGTTGTAGTGTCAACTTTATTCTCTCCTCTGCCCCAAAAATGAAGAGTCTAGAACAGCAGATGACAGTTCAAAGAGTTTTTTGTGGATGCACCCCAAACTCTGTGGTTCAGTAAACATTTCTCAGCCAGTCGTACCTGGATGTTGGGTAGTGTGCTAGCCATTAAGCTTTGCAACTAGGATCGTGAGAGCCATAGATATTTTCTTTTGTTGTGTCATATATTATATCTGTTGTAGTGAATTAAACTCAATCTGTTGCATCATCCAGCTTGAATCAAAATCAAGTAATTTTTTTCTCCTATTATTTCCAAGGAAAAACTAAACAGTGCTTCAGCAGGCTAAGAGTATTTGCATAATTTTGAAAGTTTTACATAATAAACTTTGTCATATAATAAAATCTTTGTTGCCTCTTCTGAAATGACATGGCTCAAAGAAAGGCTTTATACCAAAGTCAGCCTGGCAGGAAGTATTCCTCAGCTTCTTCTCCCTAATATTTCTTCATTAAAATAAACATTTTAACTTTTTTTTTATTATTACCAGAACATCAGAACAGACATCGTCATGGATGTTGGCCGCAGTATAAATCCAGCCCTTGACATCGGCCAGGTATGTGTAACTGATGTGTCTCACTTTGTGTTTGTAAAAGCCAAATGTGCAGTGGGGTCTGCAGGGGAGCATTCTGTCAGGCTTAGTTCATCATCTTATTTTTCTACCCTTTTAGTCAACTCTATTCAAAACAACTGCAGAGCTCAAATGTCTTGCTGTTTAAAAGGGGGAAGGATATAAAGGTGTTTTAGGTAGTTTTTGAAGGAACATACAATCTGTGACTGGGGAGCATGAGTGAGGCAAGACCAAGCCTAGAGGGGACCGATGAGCTCCAAACTGCTGGGACATAAGTGGAGTTAGTGCCCAGGGCTGAACCTTGGCCACACAGTGCGCTTCAGCTTCAAGGAGTTTGAAGTCGTGTTGGGATAATAAGCCTCAAGTCATTAGAGCAGTAGCTATTGATAGGCAGCCTGTAGGGCTGGATTCCACCTGCAGACATTTTCAAATTTAAATTTGAAATAGTTGGAAAGTCATAAATATCTAGCTTCTCTTGAAAACAGAAAATTTGCCCACACTGGATCTGCATTTCCTTGAGGCAAAAGTCGGTGGCCACACCTTTAGAGTCCCACACTCTCCAGTGACACAGGACCCACCTGAAATCTTCACATACTTGCTTTACCTGTCTCGAACCTGGAGGCAATTCAGCTCTTTAACTCCGATTTAGGGCACCATCTAGTGTCCCCTCCCCGCCCCCACCATCCTAACATTGTGTTCTTGGTGAATGGGAAGAATCTATGGTGTGGAGAAGTCAAAAGAGGCTTAAGGAGGAAATGGGTATGAACCAGGTTGTCAAGGAAAGAACGAGAAATGATGTTTGAGGTGAAAGAAGAATGGAGGAAGTCACCCTACAGAAACACATGGAATTTAGCATGCCCGTTCATGGCTGCTGATCAGGCCAGGGCTGCTGACAATGAGCAAGGCCTGTGTGGCGGTGGGGGTTGGACCAGGAGGTGGGTGTCAGAGAACAGAAGAGGGCCGGGGACTGCCACGGGTGGGTAGGAGGCTTTTAGAGACAAGATTTCATTTAGTGGGAATGGCCTGGAGTTTTCAAAGACTCATCTAAAATCAGAGTCCAGAGATGTGAGGCTAGCCAATTTGCAGGTGAGGAGGTGGGATGAGACAATGGAATTCTAGCTTTCACTAGTGCCCTGGGGTCTGTGGATACATCAGTCGGAGAGTTTCATCTGCCTTATGGGAGAGGGGGAAAAGAAGAAGGTGCTTAGGCTCCGGTCTCTGTGAAGACTCTTCCTGAGCAATCATTTCAATGGCCAAACCAAGATTGGAACCCAAGTCCTTTGACTTTGAACTTCTTTGAACTTAGTGCTGAACGCGGTGTTCAGAATGGCTTTTAGGGTAGCTTTCAGCGACACGCTCCAAGACATCCTGAATATGCTCTTAAACTATAATTTAAAAAAATTCAAACAAACAGCATGTGTTGAAATGCTACTTACTGTTGACTGTGTTTTCTCATATGTGGAAATTCTTTTTTTGTTCTTGCCTCAGATTGAAGGTGCATTTATTCAAGGCATGGGACTTTATACAATAGAGGAACTGAATTATTCTCCCCAGGGCGTTCTGCACACTCGTGGTCCAGACCAATATAAAATCCCTGCCATCTGTGACATGCCCACACAGTTGCACATTTCTTTGTTGCCTCCCTCTCAAAACTCAAATACTCTTTATTCATCTAAGGTAAGTTACGCTCTGTGGGGAAATTTGCATGTTTATGTGATACCTGTTGGGTGACAGGGGGGCAACATTCATCTCTTGGCTGTTTGGGATTTTTACTAGGTGTGCAGAAGAAAAATTCTCATTAAACATTTTAATTCTAATCTAACATCATGATAAAATTTTTAAATTCCAAATCTTAGAACCTAACATGAACTACTATTGCCATCAGGTTCTATCTGATTTTTCACCTTGCAATAATCATCTGCATGACTAATAATTATCTTCTGTATGTAGGTCATTTCTTTAGGCTAAAATTCTAAGAATGGGAATATTGAATCAAAAGATTAAATTACTTTTTTAAACAAAAAATTTACATAGGCTGGGCACAATGGCTCATGTGTGTAATCCAAGCACTTTGGGAGGCCAAGGCGGGCAGATCACCTGAGACCAGGAGCTCAAGATCAGCCTGGCCAACCTGGCGAAACCCTATCTCTGCCAAAAATACAAAAATAATCTGGGTGTGGTTGTGCATGTCTGTAATCCCAGCTACTCAGGAGGCTGAGGCAAGAGAATGGCTTGAACCCCGGAGACAGAGATTGCAGTGAGCTGAGATGGCATCACTGCACACCAGTGTCACACTTGGACGACAGAGCCAGACTCTGTCTCAAAACAAAACCAAAAAAACCCACATATATCATATGTAATATTTTTATATATTCACATATACTATAAATATGCACACATATATAGAGTGAGAGAGAGAGAGGAAT
This sequence comes from Aotus nancymaae, assembly GCF_030222135.1. Taxonomy (NCBI): domain Eukaryota; kingdom Metazoa; phylum Chordata; class Mammalia; order Primates; family Aotidae; genus Aotus; species Aotus nancymaae. The sequence goes on along the minus strand of NW_026988419.1, from coordinate 32,998,218 downwards.
ACTCTAGTTGGCGTGCTTCCTTTCAAGGGTCTGGGAGAGTCGGGGGTCTTCCTGGGATGCTCTGTGTTTTTCGCTATCCATGATGCGGTGAGTGCAGCACGACAGGAAAGAGGACTGCGTGGACCCTTGAGGCTTAATAGTCCACTGACCCCGGAGAAGATTAGGATGGCCTGTGAAGACAAGTTCACAAAAATGGTATGTTCTACCCAGTAGAAAAAAAGCAATTATAAAATTCTGAATTTTGGGCCCCTGTTCTTGTGGTAAGATTTCATGAACCCATCACTGTGGCTTTTCTTGCCAGAAAAGGTGATGGGAAACTTGGGGGCATTTGCTCAGATGCGCAGGGGGGCCCTTGAACTTGTGCCCCTCAGGTTGCCTTTTTTCATCAGCCTTGCCCTGCTCCACTCCATTCTATACCATTTGACAAAAGAAGGTTCATTCCCATCAATTTTATGTTCCTTTCCTGTTTTGCTCCCTTCCTAGGATACCTCGGTCAGGAACAGAAGTTCAGGAACTGTGCCCTGAACCTAGGATACCCAGGCCAGGAATATAGGCCCCTCTGACAGTCTGTCTCCACCCCAGCCCCAAACAGGCACCAGAAAAGTGTGCTAGCAGGAACCAGTCCCTTCTGGCAACAGTGCCCCTGCCGAGCAGGCATCTCTACCCTCCTTGGATATTTTCAGGGACAGGGTTTTTAATAGTGGAAGAAAGTCATGCTGTTCACAGTTACCTCCCTGACTTAGACCAAAGGAAGAGCCCCTCCCATCTTCCACTCACATTGGCTCTTTGTGGTATCCTTTGTGGTTTTCCCTAAGCCTCTCACAAATTGCTTCTTCTACTCTGGAGAAACAGAGACCCACTCCACTTTTTGCTGGGCCGTCTTCAAGCATGAGATGATAACCCCAGGAGCTCCCCATTCCTCCCCTGGCTTCCTCCGCGCTTCACAGGCTGTTGTTCCCTGACCTATCATGGCCTGGTTGCCCTCTGATGGTGTTTAGCCTACTTTATGTTCTGCTATTTTTCACCTAAGTCACAAACATTTCCCAGGTTTGAACATCCAAATTTGTCTTTATTCTAGATTCCAAGAGATGAACCTGGATCCTATGTTCCTTGGAATGTACCCATCTAAATCAAATGCAAACTTCTGGAGAAAATTGTGTGCCTCTTCCCAGATGGCAATCTGTCCTGTCTTTGCTCAAAGATGCTTTAGATCTGAAGCGTAGAATTTCCACAGTTCAGAAATCATCCACAGTGTTGCTTTTCTATGGAGGTGATTCAGAGTATTCCATTTAGATTTGATAGATATGCTTAAGCAATCTATAAATCATTTTCAATGTTATAAACACTAATTGGTTTCCTCTAGGGTGATATTCACCATTACTCTGTCTCTTTGAGCCATCCAGCTAAATGGAATAGAGGATGACTTGCATGTGACTCATACTTGGCTTGTATCCACCAACAGAAATTATACTGTCTAGTGAAAGGCAATTTTCTAAATAATTTCATTACTAATAGGAACTGTGAAGTTGTCATTTTTTCTTTTGTCCCTTTCTGCTACCACCTTCCTCTTGTCAGAGTGAATATAGACACTGTATCTAAGTGGGACTAAAGAAAAAAATAGCAAACTTTCATCAAAGTTTTCATGAAAACTAAAAAACTTTGAAGATTACTACCAAGAAATTAAAAGAAAACCCACAGAATAGGATAAAATATTTGTAAATCATGTATTTGATAAAGGTCTTGTAACCAGATAAATGAAGAGCTCCTACAACTCAACAATAAAAAGGCAAGTAATTTAAAAATAGGGAAAGGAATTGCTGGATGGTACAGTAGTTCTTTTACCCTAAATACCCTGACTTGATCATTTAACATTCTATGCATGTAACAAAATATCACATGTACTCCATAAATAGGCATAAAGTATCAATAAAATTTTTAATGGCCAGAAGATTTGAGTAGACATCTCTCCAAAGAAGATATATAAATGAATAAGCATATAAAAATATGCTCAAACTCATTAATCATTAAGAAAATCCAAATCAAAACCACAATGAGCCACCATTTTATATGCACTAGGATGGTTATAATCAAAATTATGGACAGCAGTAAGTATTGGCAAGGGTACGGAGAAACTGGAACACTTATCCAGGGCAGTGGGGAGTGTAGAATGGTGTAAATACTGTGGAAAACAGTTTAGCATTTCCTCAAGGAGTTAAACATTGTTAACATAGAAGTTAAACATAGAATTACCATAATCTTAGGTATACACCCAGGAGAATTTAAAAACATACATTCACACAAAACCTTGTACATAACTCTTCATAGCATTATTCATAGTATCCCAGAAGTGGAAACATCTCAAATTTCCATCAACTGATAAAATGTGGTATATCCATACAAGAGAGCTTTTTCAGCCTTGTAAAGAAATAAAGTACTATTACATGGACAACATAGATGAACCTTGAACACATTGTCTAAATGAAAGAAGCCAGGCACAAAAGGCCACAGATTGCATGATTCCATCTATACAAAATATCCAGAATAGGCAAATTCACAAAGACACAAAGTAGATTAACAGCTGCCAGAGGCTGCTGGGAGCACGAATTGCTAACAGGTATGGGATTTATTTTTGGGGTGATAAAAATGCTCTAGAATGAGTGGTGATAATTTTACAACATGTGAATATACTTAAAAACACTGAATTGTAAATTTTATAAAGGTGAGTTTTATGGTATGTGAATTATACCTCAATTTTTTTTTTTTTTTTAGACCGAGTCTTGCTCTGTCACCCAGGCTGGAGTGCAGTGGCACGATCTCGGCTCATTGCAACCTCCGCCTCCCAGGTTCTTGTAATTCTCCTGCCTCAGCCTCCCAAGTAGCTGGGACTACAGGCACATGCTGCCATGCCCAGCAAATTTTTTGTATTTTAGTAGAGATGGGGGTTTCACCATGTTGCCCAGGCTGGTCTCGAACTCCTGAGCTCAGGCAATCACAATCTGCCTGCCTTGGCCTCCCAGAGTGCTAGGATTACAGGCATGAGCCACTGCGCCTGGTCACCTCAATTTTTTTAAAAGTATCTGTGGAGAGAAATAGAAAATATGGGAAAGATTGAGAAGTTGTGAGAATCAAGAAACCTGTCCCAATCAATGGCTTTCCAAAACTATGGAAGCCCCAAAGGGAGGCTAAATAACAAGACATCATCAAGGAAAAACTCCATTTCCATTAGTAGCAGAGAGAAGTTACATGGATATCTCCCTTTAAGAGATTTTCTCATTTATACCACAAGTATTTATAGAGCATTTTACTCTGTGCCAGGCACTGTACTGGGCAATTGGGATTTATCAGCAAACAGACAGAGATTCCTGTCCTTGGGAAGATCCTATTAAGGTAAGAGGAGACAGAGCAATTTTAAAGATAATAACAAATAAGCAAATTACGGAGTATGCTTGATGCTTGAGTGCTAAGGAAAGAAGTAAAAGTGGAGCAGGTTCAGGCCAATGGAGAGTGATAGAGCAGGTGACAGGCTGTGGTTAGAATAGGTCAGGGAAAGCCCTCCTTAGGACATGAGGATAGAGGCTGTGACCCAAGCATGTATCTGGAGGAAGAGCATTACTGGGGAGACAGGGCACTACAGCAGTCTCATGCGAGCAAGTGCACCTGGCCTGTTTGTGGAGCAGCAGTGGGGCCCATGGGGCTAGCACAGAGCCACGAATGGCAGCAGACATGTAGAACCTGGGGGCCGTTATAAGGACTTAAGCTTTTAATCTGAGTGGCTGTGGAGCAGAAAAGTGACATGGACTTGCTTCTATTGCAAAGGGTCACCCCAGATGCTGTGCTGTCCTTTTGTCCCCTTGCCAACTCCTCCCCCTCCAGCCTACCTCTGTAAATGTTGGAATTCTCGAGAGAGCCACGGGTCCTCTTTCCCAAGCTCTCTCCCTGGTGGGTGACCTCCTTTAGTCCCATGACTGACTCTCTTGCTTACGCTCTAGCTCTGTAAACCCAACTCTTGATTTTCATTGCCACTTGGATATCTCAAAGGCACCTCAAATATGTCCCAAGCAGATCTTGTTTGTACAGCCATCCACAGGTTGCTAAGCCAGAAATGGGGAAATAATCTGAGATGCTCTGAGATGCTCTTTGCACACACATCTATCCAGACACAAAATCCCGTCAACCCCACCTCAGAGACAGTTCCTGAATCTGCCTCTCCCTCTCTTTATTTCCATAGCTGCTATGTTGCTCCAAGCCATCTTCATTTCTCCCCTGGCTGTTGCAATATCCCCTCCTGATTTTCCTGCATTCATTTTACTTCCCTTCCAACCATTCTCATATTGAAGCCAAAGATATACATGAATTTATGGGCACGCACACATGCACATGCACACACAAAACTATCATGTTATACTCTTGCCTAAAGCCCTTCAATGGCTTCCTATTCATCTCAGCAGAACAATGTCCCAAATCCCTAAGATGGTACCTGCACCCTAGGTTATCTAGTCTCCAGCATTGGCTCATGATCCCTTCCCTTTTCTCGTTTGGGTTTCTTGTTACAGTTCTCACTCTGGAGCCTTTGCTTGTGTCCTCTGTCTGGAAGGTTCTATCACTTTTACCCCTCCTTGGGTCCGACTGCCACTATCCAGTGCTGCTCTGCAGTTACAGGCACAAAAGTAACTTGAGGATCTTATGGAAACACAAGTTTTAAGGTCAGGCAAGCAGCAGCTATACAATAAGAAGGAAGCAGAACATCCAGAACCAAGCACAGGCAGGAGCAGGAGGAATAAGCCAGCCACAGGAGCAGGTACCCCAGACACAGTGACCCACGCCGGTGTTTTACGTCTCTCCCTCCATTCACACCCAGCACTGCTAGGCAGAGTGGAGGGGTCCTTAAGCTAATGGAGAAGGAAAAAGACAGAGCTGGGTTCACAAGAGGGTTGGCTTCATACATGGGTACAATCCAGATATGTAGTGTTGGCAGTATAACCCCTTTTAGAAGTGACGAGGGGAAATTTTCCCAATGGGCAGGCCTTTGGGGAGCACACTGATTGTCCATGTTATGTGGAAAACAGGAGTGGCCCCATCCAAGGTTAGGATATACATGGAACAAATGGCTTGGCCAGCTGGTCAAGGGCCTGGGGTGGGGGAAGATTATAAGACTGGGAACAACATGGCATATGAGTGGGCACATGAAATACTCACGACGGGTGAAGATTTTTGTATCACAAGTTAACACCCAGCAGGAAGCTCCCAACATGAAACAGTTGCTAAACAATTAAGGGGACCAAATGACATGGCCATGTGATATTAGCCAACTCTGTCATCTGTCACCCCAGTCAGTGCTGACCCAATGGTGTCAGGGATGGAGGCTGTGCATGGGCCCAACAGCATGGGCTCCCGCTTGCCATGTAGCTGCTGCTGCTACTGGACATCCAATCTGCCCCCAACATAGACCAAAGCTGGTCCCCAATTTGACACCATCCCTCTAGGAGACCAACTGGCCATTTGGTGGCAAGCTGACTACACTGAACCCTTTCTATCCTGGAAGGGGCAGTGTTTCACTTTTACATTTTCTGGATAAAGGTTTGCCCTTCCTGCCTGCAAGGTCTTAGCCATCGCCACTATCTAAGGGCTTACACAGTGTTAGATTAATCATCATAAGATCCCATGTAACATCACACCGGGCCAATTTATAGCAAAGTAAAGGAATTTGCTTTACAGCAGCCTGGGAGTGAGTGCGTGACCGTGGAACCTGCTGGTCATGTCAGATGCTATCCTTCTTGGAACAGCTGGTCTAACAGAGCAATGAAGCAACCTGATGCAGGCACAGTTGGAATGGAATGCTAGAGGATGGCTCCCTCCTCCAGGATGCAGGATGCTTGAAAGTGAGCACTGTGTATGATGTTACGGATGGTTCAAACTGGCACAGGACAGCTGGTCATTTATAGTAAATGATGGTTAGTACCTATTGTATATAATAAAATTCTTCAGATAGATAAATAAAAATCCTAATAGGAGAAAATGATCAAAGAAGTGAAGAATAAATACAAATGTGTACTTCACTAAATGTGTAGCAAGATGGATAACCTCACCAAACAAGAGAAATGCCTCCTGTGAACTGTCATTTCCCCCACATAAGGGAAAACTGGACAGTAGGGATAATGCTCAGAGCTGGAGAAGGCTGTGGATGTGATTTGTTGTATTAAGGAACACATTTTAGAAGGTGATTTAGTTGGATTCATCAATGTGCATAGCCTTCAACCCAGGAATTCCAAGTCTAGGAATTTGTCCAAAAGAAATACTTGCTCCTATGTGCAAAGATGAAATTAAGGATTTTCATCACAGCATTATTTATAATAATGAAAAATTTAAAACAATGTAAGGTAAATCAGTAGATGACTGTTAATAATTTATGACAATAATAAAAATAGTTTACTGAGAGCTTACTTTCCTATGTGACAGGCACTGTTCTAAGCTTAACAACCCCAAGGGAGATACTATTATTTTTGTCTGTTTTACAGAAAGCAACTGAGGCACAGAGAGCCCAAATACTGGGTTGGTGCAAAAGTAATTGCGGTTTTTGCCACTGAAAGTAAGACAAATACTGCAAATACTTTTGTGCCAACCTATAACTGGGAAAAAAAGGAAATTTTAAATTTGCATGAATAATTTGAGTTCACTTTTTAGAAAACATCAAAAATAATGTACGTATCTATATTGCATGGGAAAATTCTGTACACATACACAGGAATCTGATAATAGTTGCCTCTGCAAAGTAAACACTGGGATAGAGGATTTTCACTTTTTACTTTACATACTTTCTTTTTTAAAAAAAATAAGCCTTCTTTTGTGATTTAAAAACAAATTAAGAAAGAAGTACATTTATCATCAAGAAACTCCCCTCTGAATGTAGTTCATTAGCACGATTTAGCTCCATGTCCCTGACTAAAGCAGGTTCTTGTTGCTGCTGTAAGAAGATAGTTTAAGGCTAGGTGCAGTAGCTCACACCTGTAATCTCAGCACTTTTGGAGGCTGACGTGGGCAGATCTCTTGAGGCCAGGAGTTTGAGACAGCCTGGCCAACCTGGTAAAACCCCATCTCTACTAAAAATACAAAAATTAGCCTAGCGTGGTGGTAAGCACCTGTAATCCCAGCTACTCGGGAGGCTGAGGAAGGAGAATCACTTGAACCCAGGAGGCAGAGGTTGCAGTGAACCAACATAGTGCCATTACACTCCAGCCTGGGTGACTGAGTGAGACTACATCTCAAAAATAAAAGAGAGGGAGAGAAAGAGAGAGAGAGCGCTTATCCCAGTAGCTTGCCCCCAAACTGGGTGGCTGAGTGAGACTACATCTCAAAAAAAAAAAGAGAGAGAGCAAGAGAGAGCTTATTCCAGTAGGTTGCCCCCAGGGCAAGGAGAAATATACATTATGTAAGGGCTAAATTGAAATTAAAGTTCCAGGTTGGCTTAAGGGAGGAGGAAAGAGCGGGTAACAGAGCAAGGTGGGGAGATAAGAGGGTTGGGAACATAGACAGCCAGGATTTGATTGGAAGGGCACACTCATTAAGCAGATACAAATGGCCCCTGGAGCTGCTCCATCCGCTGTTCATCCTTCTCCAGGGAGCACGTGGCAATCCTGTCAGGCAGACACAGGAACAGGTGCTTTTGGTACAACTTCACAAGATGCAGCCAATGATGGAGACATAATGTCTCATTCCAAGGAGTCAGATGAAGTTGGTGTGTGTGTGTGTGTGTGAATGGAAGAAAAGGAAGTTTTCTACATTGTTATTAAATTCATATAAAGAAAGAAACCATGATAGAAGCAGTATTTTATTAATGTTTGCCAAGAAGATCCCAGGTTCAGGTGACTGGTGTGTGAGCTGCTGATTTGCTGTGTGACTGTGACAAACCTATATCAATCTGTATCTGTAGTTCTTAGGGGAAGGGGAGAAGAGAAGGCGGGAGGGAGGGAAAAAGGAAGAAGGGAAAGAAAGATGGAGAAAGAGACAGAGAGAACCTCTGTAATGCCTGTAAAGGTGTCATGATTACCAGATGCAAAGCGCTTGATTGTGTTGATAACTTCAGACCACATTTTGTAATTGCACCTGTATTCATCCAAGCCATCAGGCACTGACTTCTCTTTGCTAGGATTCTCTTCATCCCTCTCTTCCTCCCCACTTCCTCCCACAGCTCTGCCTCCTTAAACTCTTGTACCAGCACCACCATTGCCACCACACACAAACACACACAAATTAAGGGTCTCAGATCTTCCCATCATTTGCAAATAATTACACAACTTTCAACTAGCAAGAGTGGAAGAGAAGTCATCCAGAAAGCCAGGAATAAACTTCACAGTTCAGTGGCCTTTTAACATGTTCTCCTTTGCACAGGGATTCTTAAGTCATTTAAGTGAATGGACCAAATAATTGTCTGGTCCCACTTTGCTTTGAATGCTTGAGATTTAGCTAAGGCATCATCTATGACCGGAATTGGAGCTCCTTGCTTTTCATTGTCCTTGACGCTGTGCCTGATGTGCAACCCAATATTCTTGTTTTTAGCACCATTGGCCAAGAGGAAGAGGTAGTTAAAGCTGAAACCGAGCATACTGGCCCTGTGTATCGCACACTCCACATGCAGCTATGAAAAGGAGGAGGCTCAGCGTGGTTATGTAACGTGCCCAAGATCCCTCAGTTGACAAGCGCTAGAGGGACCCTGGGTTTCATCTGACTGCTCTCAAAATTTCTGTTTTTTGTGCTGCTCCGTATTTCCTCCCCTAGGGAGATGGCAACTCTTCTAGAATTTCTCTATTAAAGGGAGGTGCTAGTGGATAATACAAATGTTTTCCTGTGGATACCAAAAGAATGCTGTTTGTCTACTGCTGCCAAGGTCTTGTTTACTTAACTTTTCAAACCTGAGCAAAAAACAAAGAAAAAAGAGTATGTTTTGCAAGTGGTTATGAGAATTAAAACCCTTAGTTCAAGTCTCCACTTCTTTTATTGAACTGTGAATGCAAGAATTTTGAAAGTGTATAGCTACTTATTATTTCATAACTTTTTATTATTTTCTTCAAGCCAGATTGCATTACAATGCAAATTCTTGTTGGTTATCCTCTGAAACAAAGCCAAACATTTGTCCTGCCAAAAGAAAGCCAAATACACTACAGCATCATGTAACTCTATAATTGCTAAAGAAATGTTTAATCAAGCCAGGCAAATAAGATCAACCAACCTATTCTAGATGATTCTTACTATTCAGAAATAATGGGCCACAGGAAAACTGCCTCAGTCTATATAATCATTTCCTCTGTGCAAGTTGTTGAGAGAAATTCATACCCTGAAGTAAATTTATTTTTTTTCTAAGAAAATATTATATCTTTTTGTTTGTTTAAGAAAGCAAAGCAAATTTTTTAAAAAGAAAACAACCTCTGGATACTCCAATTTCTCTTGCACTTATATAACATTTTCCTCCTATCATGCATAATTTCAGTTGGTCTGTGTGATGACTGGTCAAATAATTACCTGCCCTCATAAAGCTTACACTCTGGTGAAGTTACTGAATGACTTGCCTTCTAGTTGGTCTCATTTAACTTCTTCCCCACACCTTCCGGGTTCTTTATAAAATCACACTAAAGATTATCTGAAGGGTAATGAGTTAATTATCTGACCAACCATCACAACTGACAAACTGAAATGGGCATAGGAACAAATAGAGACCATTTCAACTCCTGAGATTTTTTTTTAACAAGATAGTTTGGGGCCAGGTGTGGTGACTCACGCCTGTAATCCCAACACTGTGGGAGGCTGATGCAGGCAGATTGCCTGAGGTCAGGAGTTTGAGACCCCAACCTGGCCAACATAGTGGAACCCTATCTCTACTAAAAATACAAAAAATTAGCTGGACATGGTGCCAGGCGCCTTTAATTCTAGCTACTCGGGAGGCTGACGCAAGAGAATCGTTTGAACCCAGGAGGCAGAGGTTGTAGTAAGCTGAGATCATGCCATTGCACTCCAGCCTAGGCAACAAGAGTGAAACTCTGTCTTAAAAGGAAAAAAAGATAGTTTGGAAAGAAAAAAAATAGCTTTCTTAATTCCAAGTAGTAGCTTCTTTATTTTTAGGTAGCCATGCTATTATACTTTCAAAATCATTTATGTCATGGCTCAGCTCTAACACTTACTCAATTAATTATATTCATATCAAAGTAATTACCATTATAATCATCTAAATACATATTTTCTTTTTCTTTTTTAACACTGCTGCTGTCACTGTGCCAATTCTTTTTGGCTTTACTGTGTAATCTCTGAAGTCACTTCTCTGTCACTGCTCACTTGGTGCTGGCCTCCTTTTTTTGTAGGGCTGCTGTCACCACTATAGAAAGTGTAGGGAACACCTAAACCAGGATTCACCCGGTTCAGGTAAGACCACACTGGAGGATAACAGTGCGTGTAGATAGCTTCTTTCGTTGTCTGGGTCATCACTTATGGTTTTAGAGGACACAGATGGCAGGTGAAGTTCTCTGTCTCCTTTACAGGAAGAAATATTACCCATTTCTTAACTTCCTTTTTCCTTCTGCAGCTTTATTGGTTACTATTTGAGGCTTATTACACTTCCATAAAAATGTGGAGGAGGTGGTGAAGAGGGAGTGACCCCCAGCCTGTTGCTTCAGACCATCTGAGTGCCTCAGGCAGGAATTTCTCTTCTAAGAACGCTTTGGGTCCTGCCACAAAGACATTAAAAAAAAGGATGATTTACATCTATTATGGTTTCTATAATAAAATAAGAAAAAGGATTGGGTACAGTGGTGGACACCTGTAATCGTGGCACTTTGGGAGGCCGAAGAGGGAAGACTGTTTGAGCCCAGGAGTTTGAGAATGAGCCCAGGAGTTCAAGAACAGCCTGGGCAACATAGCAAGACCGCATCTCTAAAAAAAAAAAAAACTCAGCTGGGCATAGGGGTGTGCACCTGTAGTCCTAGCTACTGGGGAGGCTCAGATGGGAAGATCACAAGTCCAACGTTTGAGGCTGCAGTGAGCTATGATCAGGCCACTGTTTTCCAGCCTGAGTGATAGAGCAAGACTTCATCTCTAAAAATAAATAAAAATTAAAATAATAAAGTAAAATGAGAAAAATAAGTATGCATATTCTATGTTTGGTTTTGTAAATAGTCATGCTACTAATTCTAGCCAGAGAGAATAATTTTGTGACCTGGATGTTTTAATTTGGCATTTGTTGCTATGTAATAATCTTTGGTCAAGACTATAAATGTTGATAGAGAGCCAGAAAATAAAGAAAAGAAGGAGAAAAAAAGAAAATATATGTTGAGTACCCCCCACCAAACCAAGTTATAAACCTTTGGATATAAAGATTATGTCTTATTTTAAAAATACCCTCTCCCACCACAAGGAATTGGTATTGCATAAAGATTGTTGGCAAACCACTGGTCAAAGGTCACAGAGGAGGAATGTCAGTAGCCTGTTTGTTCTTTGGCCCCCAGGAAGCCCCTCACTACATCAGAGACACACAGCAGGGTGTGTCAGTGTCGAGGCCAAGCCGTTTTTTTTTTTTTTTTTTTTTTTGGAGGCAGAGCCTTGCTCTGTCGCCCAGGCTGGAGTGCAGTGGCGCAATCTCTGTTCACTGCAACCTCCGTCTCCCAGGTTCAAGTGATTCTCCTGCCTCAGCCCTCAAGTAGCTATGATTACAGGCGTGTGTCATCATGCCCAGCTTATTTTTGTATTTTTAGCAGAGACAGGGTTTCACCATGTTGATCAGGCTGGTCTCAAATTCCCGACCTCAGGTGATCCGCCCACCTCAGCCTCCCAAAGTGCTGGGATTACAGGTGTGAGCCACCGCTCCTGACCGGGGCCAAGTTTTGATAAGATTTTTAAACTCACATACTGAAGTTACATTAGTAAGAATGCCCCTCCCAGGTCAGAACAACAAGTGAAAAGTGGAAAAGTTGGAGCTCTCTTTGTGAAGAGACACTTTGGCAATAAGTCCCTCCAATTTAACTCTCTTTCAGGACAAGGGGCAAGTGGGAGAGGAATGAGGAGCGAGCACAATAAAAGTTGGTAATCTCTATGTCTGTGGTCTTGGTTAAATCCAAACTGTGCCCTTGAAGCAATGCACTCGGTTGACATTGAGGGCTTCCTTTCCCAACTACCTCAATGGAACTGTTTCCCAGAAAGCCTCCATTGGCCTCTGAAATGTGAACAGTCATGGCAATTCCAGCTGCCACCTGACAGGCTCTGGACCTACCTGTCGCTATACCAATCAGAGGCCTCTGTTTCATTTCTGAGAGCCTCTTACCCCTAAACTTTCCACCTGGAGCCCTATGTCCTTTGCTTTTAGGAAAGAATTGCTAAAGGCCACAGCCTCCAGTGTGGGTTCCGTACCCTAGAAATGGTGATGAGCATCTACACTGTCCTGAGGAACCACCAGAGCCCTCCCCAGAGCAGTTAATGGAAACCTTGAGTGGTGAGTCACTAACCTCTTCAACTGTTGAAGGGTATTGTCCTTAACAAGAGGAGCGGAGATGCTAGAGCACTTTCATCCAAGGGATCAGGCCAAAAGGCTCAACGTAGATTTATGGATTGATCTTTATGATTCACACCTCTTGAGTAGAGTAGGCAAGAATTATTCATTCCTACTTAGTAGGAAGGGAAACTGAGGCAGTCAGCCAGAAAGTAAAATCAATTTTCTGTATGACTGCTACATTCTTGGCACCACAACAATTGTTTCTGGTAATTGTAGTGTTTTTTATATATATATATATAATTATATATATATTAATTATATATATATAATTATATATATATTATATATGATATATATAATATATTATATATATAATAAATATATATATATATTTGGGTAGCATATGCTTATTGAAACAGGCTTTGTGTGGGTGTCGTTGATGGAATTGCAATGTTGTTGGAATGGCATTTGGAAATATTAGGACTTTAAAATCTTTCAATTATGTACTTAGAGCTAGCCAAAAGAAGCAGTGACCTTTTGAGTTTGTTTTTTCTTTAATTTGCGGTGGCTATTGCTGCTGCTGTTGTTACTGAAGTATTATTAATGCTTATGAAATCATAGACTCTTAGGAATTGGGAAAAAATCTCTATGACTCATAAACTTGCATGTAATTAAAATGCCTTAAGATCTTAAAAATGATATTTTCACTGTTTTGTCGTTTCAGAAACTTTTTTATTGTTATTAAATTTCACATATGCGTTCTATCTAAAAGTCAAGATACTTGTAAATTTTTAGGCTGTTATTTACAAATCTGATAAACACTGCCTTCTGTCTTTATATAAGTCGTTGACTAAAATATTGAAGAGAATAAGCCAAGCAGAGAACTATGAGAAAATCAACACTTAACATTGACCTGTTGTTTAATTAAGCACAGGTCTTTCTGTGATGTGCATTTACGTTCCTATATCCTGTCCACAGAGGACCACAGGTGAGGCAAATGCCCCTTGAATCCCCATGCACTGTGTCTATGACATTGATCAGCGTCTCAGTCTAGAATTCTTATCCCAAAAGTGAATGAAACTAGTGTTCTTGAGGTATCCAATCTCCTCTTAGGAGCCATCATTCCTAGGTGCTGTTGTCAATAATCCATTCCAGAATAGATTCAGAAAATTGCTTGAGAATGAAGTCAACCTCATCTTATAACCCTTCTTTTTGAAAACCAGGATCGACGGTTGCCTGTCTCCAGTGTTCTAGCACCACTTTGGTTTATCATGATATCTCAAAAAGCTTACTGACCATGGTTTCACAGTCTCACCTACAAGTTATTTCACAGTCATCTTGTTGCTCTGACCCCTTGAACAAATTTAAAGAAGCTAAATGCTCTTTTAAAATCTCCACATATCTTGGGCTTCAAATCTCTTTTAACTGTGCTTGTCTGATGCTTTATGTTCACCAAGCATTCATTTGTGAGAAATACGGAGGCAAAAATAGGAATGAGTTCTGCCTTCCCTCTGACATCTGTTAACGTTATTCCAGCTTCCTTGCGCTGTGTATGTGTTCTCTGTTTGATGCATTTTGATGCTGATAGTATTCTCCTCAAAATCTATCTATCTCAGTTGGATGTTTAGCCTCTTGACACTACTCTGTGTCACACTTTTCTCTTCATCTCCAGTTTTGTCCCACAGCTTTCATTTGTTCATCTTTCTTTGTCTTTACTAATCAGAGATCAATCTGAGTACAGCCTTCTCTTATTTCTTCCTCATTCACACTTGTATCCTCCAAATTTCATTTCTGAGTTCTTCTTATGCCTTTTGTGCTATATATTTTTTTATAGTTTCTGGCCAATGGGAGAAGGCTCATTACTGCTCTGTACCTTTTGAAACTGGCTTTTCACAGACCACAGCCCTGAAGAGCAAAGCCCAAGACCCTGTCCCCCAACTTTCTGTCACTTTTGCATCACAGAGTTTGCAGTTAACCTGGCAGCCATTCCTCTCATTGATTCCCCTTACTTTTGAGACATGAAAGAATTTTTTAGACCCTCTTTTTTAAGAAGGGTGGTTGAAGGATCCTTTTCCAGCTGTAGCCTTCTGTTCCAGTTTTGTAATTTGCTTTGGAAATGCCCCATCTATACCTTTCACTGGACCTGATGGCCTGTGTTGTCCAACGCCCACTGTGAGTTAGAGATTGGTTCAATGGGTAGGATGGAAACAGAAGTATGAAGGAGTCCCACGCTAGGGCTGCAGGAGACGCTTTAAAACTAGGTGTTCAAACAAATCCAAGAGTCAAAGACGAAGTTGCGTTCAATAAACAAGAAGAAAAGTTTCAGCATTTTGCCAAAAACTGAGGCAGATATCAAGAGTCAAGAAAGGCTGGGCACTGTGGCTCACACCTATAATCCCAATGCTTCAGAGGCCAAGGCAGGTGGATTGCTTGAGTTCAGGAATTCAAGACCACCAGCGTGGCCAATATGGCAAAATGCCATCTATACAAAAATTAGCCAGGCATGGTGGTGCATACCCGTAATTCCAGCTACTTGGGAGGCTGAGGCACAAGAATCACTTGAACCTGGGAGGCGGATGTTGCAGTGAGCCAAGATCACACCACTGCACTCCAGCCTGGGTGACAGAGCAAGACTCTGTCTCAAAAAAAAAAAAAAAAAAAGTTAAGAAAGGAATAGGAATAGTATGTCTGGACAATTACATTTAGCAAGCATTGTGGCCCAGAATGTGAGCACAAGAGCACCTTAGGCAAATTTCTGGCTATTTGTCCCTCTTTAAGCTCTTACCCAAATAATCTCTACCTCCTTCTTTCCTGTAAAGTTTCTGGATTTCCACTCATACATAAAAGTGTATATTTTTACACCATGGAAAACTATGCAGCCATAAAAAAGGAGGTCATGTCCTTTGCAGGAACATGGATAGAACTGGAGGCCATTGTCCTTAGCAAACTAATGCAGAAACAGAAAACCAAATACCACATGTTCTTACTTATAAGTGGGAGCTAAATGATGAGAGCACATGGACACATAGAGGGAACAACACACAATGGGGCCTATTGGAGGGTGGAGGGAGAGGATCAGGAGAAATAACTAATGGGTACTGGGTTTAATACCTGGGAGATGAAATAATCTGTACAACAAACCTCCATGACACAACTTTACCTATGTAACAAACCTGCACATGTACTCTGAATTTAAAATAAAAGTTAAAACACTAATTAAACAAATAAGTAAATAAACCTGGCAATAACTCAAAAAAGGGTGTATATTTTATGATCAAGAAGTTCCTGCCTTCTGTGTTGGTTTTCTTTCCTTCCTTTCTCTCCTTGTCTCTCTCTTTCTTTCTTTCTCTTTCTTTCTCTTTCCTTCCATCCTTTCTTTCTTTCTCTCTTTCTCTTCCTTTCGTTCTTTTTCTTTTTCCTTCCATCCTTTCTTTCTTTCTCTCTTTCTCTTCCTTCCTTCCTTCCTCTCTCTCTCTCTCTCTCGGCCAGATTCCATTATTGAATCTTATCCCTCAGGGTATTGGTGATGCCCATTAGATATTAGTAGCTTCATTGCACCAAAATTGCAAATCCTTCTTCTTTATCACCTATAGCCTATACTTTGATTTCTAGACACCACAATGACAGCTAATTTTATTGAGTATTTTCCATGTACCAGACACTATTCTGTGTTAAGTGCTATATGCTAATTGTACAGATGAAGAAACTGAAGTACAAAATGGTGAAGTTACAGCCCAATGTTGTACAACTGGCAAGTGGAAGAGTCAGAAGCCGAACCTTGGTGATTTGGTCATGGAATCCATGTTCTTAACCACCTCATCAAAACTAGATATTTCTCCAAGATCATTTTTCTTGTCATTTTCTCTGGAGAATTACCAGACCTCCTTTATTATTATTCTTTTTTCCCCAATATAACTAGTGCCCTCTTTGTTTTCATATTTTAGTTTCATCTATGTACATTTTTAGTATCCTAACTTCTTTCTTTAATGTATTCATGCACTTCGCTTTGCGCATTAACTGAGCACCTATTGTGTTATTAGCAGTAGGCCTGTGGTCCTTAACTTTAAAGAGAATCTGTCCTGACCAGGGCTTCCAATGCAGGTTCAATTAATGTCTTTAAGGAGTCTATGAACCCACAAAGTGTTGTGCAAAGTGTTGTGTATATATTCACTTATGACTTTGAGAGTCTGTATGAGAACCACTGGCCTAAAACAATACAGAAACAATGATGATACAATGACATCTGATTAGATCCAAGACCTGTGCTTCTGAACATGCTTTTTCAATCTTTCTAAGAAATACTACCTTTGTGTCAGACCAGTCTTTCCAATATTTTAAGATATTTTAATACCATCCACTGCTATCAAAAACTGCAAAAGGTCTGAGATTTTACCCTACTTACAAATTAACAACTTAGCCTGTCACAGTGGGATAGATGCTAACAGAAGACACAAGCCTCCTGGGTCACAGACAATAGACTTGATTACTCACAGCAACAACATAGCTAGAGCTGTAGATTGCACCAGCTCCTTGATCTTCAATTCCCACAAGGCAATGTGAAGAGGACCAGCTGACGCCTGCTTGTGCAATGAGTTTCATTACAGGAGACGAACCCTGAACTTAGAGAGTTCAAATCTTTCATAATGGGTGGTAAGCCTCCCAGAAGGTGACATTATTTGTTCTACTAGACAGTATGCATTCCTGTTATTCTTCTGTAGGGAGACATTGTTTTTATCTCCAACACTGTTTGTTTGTTATACAAGCATCCTTGAAAAGATATTCTGGAACAAAAGCCTCTGCTCACAAGGTGTGCACATCTCCAGCATGTGACTCGTACCCCCTGTAGGAATCTGTCTTTTGTCCTTTCTCCTCATTGATTTACTGTTCTGCACCCTTGCCAAGAATGTACCCTGGAACTGAATCTTAAATGTCATCTGATAACACTAGTTCAATCTTGAAAAACAACTGAGATTTTTAATAAGATTTTGGGGGGAAGAGTGATGTGAGACCTACCTATAAATAAGGGAGACATGTCAGGGCAGAGACATCAGGGGTCTTTGGGTCAAAACATTGTGTATTTCCTTCTTCCCAGGTAATTTATGCTGCTGTACTGGACAGAGACCCATTGTGGAGAGTGGGAAATGTTTCAGTCCCGTGAGTATGAATCAGCTGATAGCTGCAGAGCCAGCAGTTCTGGATTAAGTCGCAAAGCATCATGTGCATTATGCAGGATTGGTTTTCAAGAAAAGCACAATATTGTGCCTTAAAGAAAAATGGTTTACATTTTACCCAACTCAGTGACGGTAACTAGGTATTTTTCTCAGAAGCACAGACAGGTAGCACCTTAATAGCTTTTTGAAACTGAAGTTTATAAAATAGCATATTTCAAGTGAAAACAAATTAGGCCATCTTCCTTACATCTTGCTTTGTGATAGGAAAATACAGACAGTCCATTTCTCATACTGTCATTTCAGCAGCACTTTTTGTTGAGTCAGCCAAAGTTAAACATGTTTGTGAAATAAATGCCTATGTCCTCTTGGAACATGGTTCCATCTTTGATTAGTACTCATGGTAGATGGGAAGAGAGAAGGAACATTTTCGTCTTTTATGCTGCATGGAATCAGTAGCCATCAGCAATGCACAGCAATCATAAAGCATTAGTTTCAGACCCTCCTCTGCCCACTTCCTCCACATCCCATACTCTGAAAAACAGTTTCTTCACACTCACACAGAACACTTCTGACACCAGATGTGTGGGTTTTTTTTCTTTTTTCCATACCAACCAATTCTCCAATCTCCAGACACCAGTTGGTATCCTACAGTTTAATCCAATTCTGACTCTAACTACCAGGAGTTAATGGCAGATCCCACAAGGTAAGGGCTCTGTCTCACAAGATCCCCTACGTCACATGCCAATACCAAATCTGGGCCTCCAATATTTCTGACCTACCAGCTATAAACTGGGGGCTCCCACAAACTCCTCCTTGGGTTTGGTAATTTGCTAGAATGGCTCACAGAACTCAGGGAAACACTTTACTTACATTTACTGGTTTATTATAAAGATATTGTCAAGGACACAGATGCACAGCCCCATGAAAGGCACATAGAGCAAAGTCCAGAAGGGCCCTGGGCATAGGAGCTCCTGCCTCGGTGAAGTTGAGATGTGTCAGCCTCCTGGAACGCAGATGCATTCACCAACCCACAAGGTCATAAATCGCCTTTTTTAACAGTCTGTATAGAGCTTTATCTCCATCCCCACTGTTCACTCAGAGACAGGTGGGTGGAAGACCCTCCAATCACTTGGTCTCTCTGCTTACCAGAGCCATCCTGAGACCATCTAGGGGCCCTATCCTAAGATGTCACATTAGCATAAACTCAGGTATGGTCCAGAGGCTCATCATGAATAACAAAAGACACCCCTATAACTCAGAACATTCCAAGTGTTTTGGGGCCTCTGTGCCAAGAACCAATGGGGGACAAAGACCAAATTTTTTTTATTATACCCCCTGGAGGGGAAGAAAACCTATAGGAAGTAGCTAAGAAAGACTATATGGAATCATTAATTTAAAAAATACAAACTTTTTTTTAAAAGGTAAGTTATAAACTGCAGATATTATATATCCAGAGATGTTTAGCTTACTATATTGTTAAAAGACTATGGAAAGTGAGAAGAATAATGATGACAAAGGGGACATGCAAATAATACAGATATGTGCTCCATAAGACATTTCAGTCAATGACAGGCAGCATAGATGATGGTGGTCCCATAAGATTATAATACTATACTTTTACTGTGCCTTTTCTATGTTTAAATACACAAATACTTACCATCACATTATAATTACCTACAGTATTTAGGATAGTAACATGCTGTACAAGTTTGCAGCCTAGGAACAATAGGCTGTATCATCCAGCTTCACTATGTAGTAGGCTCTACATCTAGGTTTGCATAAGTACGCTCCATGATCGCACAATGACAAAGTCACCTAACACATTTCTCTGGACATATCCCTATCCTGAAGCAACACATAACTGTATATCTAAAATAAATGTTAAAGAATGGAGACTACAGAGCTATGTAAACAAAACTGACATGAATAATTGATGTCAAACATTTTTTATTCTGCATAGCAGTTATAAATATTATGATTACTATCTACCTGAGCTGGAGAAGTAAGACAAATTACAATGAGATCTATTTGTTTATTTGATCATTTTTCAATTCAATTCAATTCTTTCATTCATTATTTGAAATTATTTGGAACCTTCCATCATCACCTATACAGTCAGCCCTCCTTATCTGTGGGTTCCACATCCTTGGATTCAACCAGTCACAGATAAAATATAATTAAGAAAAAAATAACAATAACAATACAAGGCCAGGCACAGTGGTTCATGCCCATAATTCCAGCATTTGGGGAGGTCTTGGCAGGTGGTTTGCTTGAGCTCAAGAGTTCAAGACTAGCCTGGGCAACATGGCAAAACCCCATCTCTACAAAATATACATAAAATTAGCCAGGCATGGTGGCATGCACCTGTAGTCCTGCTTACTTGTGAGGCTGAGATGGGAGGATCACTTCAGCCAAAGAGATGGAGGTTGCAGTGAGCTGTGATCATGCCACTGCACTCCAGCCTGGGCAACAGAGTAAGATTTTGTCAAAAAGAAAAAAAAAACAGTAAAATAATACAGTACAACAACTACTTACATAGCATTTCCATTGTATTAGGTAGTAAAAGGAATCTAGAGATGAGTTAAAGTATTCAGGAGGATGTGTGTCGGTTACATGAAAATACTATTCCATTTTATATAGGAGACTTGAACATCTGCAGATTTTGGTATTGTCGGTAGTCCTGGAACCAATCCCCCACAGATACTGAGGGATGACTATATTTCATTTCCAATTTCCCTGTGGATTTAAAGACTACTTGAATCTATTTAATTGGCTATACTGCTGGGTCAGATAAGCATGGAGAAAAGACTGATGCCAGATTCCCAGACTGAAATAAAGGGAGGGGCCATAGCTTCAGCAGAATGAAGAATTCTTCAGTAGAGCCCAATCCCTGTGTCTTGGTGGCAACTCAGTGGATATTGCTCTAATTTAGGAGGCACCAGGTTTTTCAGTCCTCCTTGAGGCAACCTGCTCCCTGCTCCTCCTCCCTACTCCCTGAACCATAGCACACGACCACCACCACCACCACCACCACCGCCGCCACCACCACCACCACCATCACCACCATTACCTCTAGTGGTATTTCACAACTCCAAGATTCTCTGATTTTTCCATTCTTGTTTTCTTCTATAGAGTTCATTTGACTGCCAAATGAATGGAGAAGATAAATTTTACTTGGATCAAGAAATAAGCAAACTCTGAGAACAAATCAAGTATAAAAGTCTTTCTTTTTCTGTCCTCTTTTACCTGTTTTATGACCATGAATTCCATTATCGGAATGCATAGCTTAATTCTGATTCCACTATCATGTAACCATTTTAAACCTTTGTTTCTTTGTCTGTAAAATGGGATTATGACTATAAAGAGTAAATTATATCTTGTCTGTAAAACACAAAATATCATGCTGAGCACATACTGTCTGGCTTCAGTGCAGTCCTTTGATCTATGATGATGAACCCCTGACTATTAGGGCTTGGTGTATTGGTGGAAGAGGCTTTGGGAGTTCTAAAAACAATTCTTTCTCTCAGTTCTTCTGTTCCTTTCCTTCCGTTGTCCCTCAATCATTGCAAAACCAAGTCTACCTGGGAGAAAAGAACCCCTATACAGGGCCTGCAGGATATAGTAATTATTCAAACATGGCACCAGCATGGTGACACCAGCCTTGGCAAGAGAGGACCTAGCTTGAATCCTAGCTTTGTAACTTTCCAGCTCAAGTTTAATTTCCTCCTCAGTATAACTGGGATAATATTTCAAAGGAGTTGTTGGGAAGGCTAAATGATAGACATAAATGAGCTGCATAAAGTCCCAAGTACAGTGACTGCACATAGTAATTGCTTATTGAATGCCAGTTTTTCCTGATAACTAAACTTCAGAATTGCCCTTAGAGCCAATCTTGGCAAAAGATGGCTCACAAGGCTGTAGAAATTAGAAAATGTCCAAGGAATTAAAAATTTCTGTGTATACATTCTTCAACCCAGCAATTTCACCACCAGGAATCTACTCTAGGGGAATAATTGAAGGCAAAGCAAATATTTATTATATAAATAGATATTTTTCACAATGTTATTTACAATTACAAAAAATTTAGAGATAAACTGTCCAACAATAGGGAATTGCTTAAGTATTTCATGGCATAACCATATGATTGGAATTTACACTATCTTGGAAAATCTTTTTTGTGCAATATTTAAAGAATCTGAAAATAAAAATGAGTTGAAGTGAAAAAATTAAAAATTAAGCACTCTAATACCAGATTTATAGAAAAATGTATCAACAAAATATAAGCACATATATACAGAGCGATCATAAAGAGTGAATGGAAATACACATAACATTGATAGTGATCATCTCTACAGAGTTGTATTATGAGGTAATTTTATTCCCTTCTGTAGATTTTTCAGCAATTCTACATGACTGTTTTTACATGAACATGCATTAATTTTATAATCATATGCAAAAAAGTGTTTAAACAAAAAGAAATCCCTATGGATGGTACAGAAATTAGAGCAGAAATACAATTCCCTCTAGAATCCAAATTTGCTTGATTCTTAGTTATATTTGAAAGGGGAGGGGAAAACTTTAAAGTCTGGTGTAGACTGTTAACCCAGTGGACATCAAATATCACTGCCTGGAGTTACAGGAGGGTCAGACTTCCCTGTAGCATTTGCAGGCCCAAAGCAAGAATACAAGGGGAAGACATCTCATTCTCTTCTCTTCCCACCCCAGCTCTGTCCTACATTGCTGGCATCACAGATTGGACACCCAGTTCACCTGTCCAAGCTCCATCCATTCCCCAAACAACTGCCCCTTGGCCACAGCTCAGGCCTAGGGGTGAGCTGCTAGATGGATATCTGTCCTCTCTGGGAGGAGAAACTGTAGCAGAGGCCCATGTGGGCTGTGGAAGTGGATTTTGGGCCTTTGGGGAAGGAAAGTCCAAAGCCATGAGTGCCCACAGCCTGTGGCTCAGAGATGGAGTACAGGCTGTGGGTGGAATGTCCCTTGATCCTGGGGTCTCCTTGCTCCTTGGGGATGAGCACGGTGAGAGGGGGCTACAACAGGGGCCCAGAGACCTAGAACCTAAGGGCAATACTGGGAATGGGCTCCTTGAAGCAACATCAACTCCTTTGATGCTTCTGACACCAATAGAAATATAAATAAGAACAAACTCCAGGATGAGGGCCTCATCTCTCAGAGGCATAAAAAATAACATTACAAAAAAAATCTAGTAAGGTATTTAATTTAAACATTACTCTTCAGCTATTATTTTCCCTACTTCACCTCCCTGCAACCTATCAACTAATTGTGCTGAAGTCCCAAGAGAACTGGTAAACTTCTCATTGGTGAACCTCCTGAAACTGTCCCAGCTGACAGTCAGAGCTGGCTTGGGAGGTTCTGGGCAGATCTCAAAGCATTTCTTATATTGAGCTGAGATCTGCTGTCCTGCCACTTCCACATGTAGACTAACCCTGGGTAAACCTGTCCCTCATCTATGAGACAGCCTTTCCCATAGATGCAGCTGCGTTCATTCCCACTTACCTGCTGCATTCATCCTCCCTGCCTCCTTTCTAGCTGTTATCTTCATGCACTTTCTTCACCTAATGCCTCGTCCGTTCCTGAGACTCCAAGTGACATCTTCATGTTTCCTAAACCATTTCTGCTTCTGCTCTCTTTCTTGACCCTTCCCTCACATACCTGGTCCTGAGTTCATCATAACGCTCACCTTACTCCGCTAAACCACTCTCTCCTAACTTCCGTATTAATGCTCTTGCTACTATCACTTTTGATTTTTCTCCCCTACAGCCAAGGCTTGACGATGGGCTCATGCATCAGTCCGCAGGCTCATCTGTCCCTTGTCCTCTGCACTTACACTCCCTGAGTCCAGACCATCTTCATTTACACTGCAATTATTGCAACAGATTCTCTATCTGGTCGCCTGCCTTCCAACGCTTCTCATGCAACCTAACTCACAGCAGGGTCTCAAATTTCCCAGAATTGCGTAGGAAACTTCTTCAAAATGTTTTCACCTGAGATTCCCCTCCATTTTACTGGATTAGAACCACCTGTAATATGGCCAAGGACTAGTTGTGAACTTTTACAAACCTCCCTAGGTGATGGATGCAGCCAGTCTGCAGGCCTAGAATGGGGAACGACTACATACCACAGTGAAATTCATCTTCTAGAAATATTGGTTCAGAAATTCAGAGTGGCTCTCCCAGGCTCCAGAATTCTGTTTCCAGTCTGAGGCCTGCTTTGAAGACTCTCCACAGACCTGTCTGACCTGCCTCTCTTCAGTCTCCTACGAACCTCCCCAATGTTGCCAAGAGGATCTGCTTGACTTCTTTCTACACCCAGGGAACAGCATTCCCATCTGATTCCGTGCTGGTGCCATTCCCTGTCCCTTCCCTCCTCCCTCCCTTGCTTCTGGGGGATGGGCATGGTGAGAGGGGGCCAGAGGACCCAGTGACCCAGGGCCTAAAGGCAATACTGGGAATGGGCCCCTTGAAGCAACACGGGATGTTTCTGACACCAGTAGAAATGTAAATAAGAACAAGCTCCCCAGGAGGAGGCTGTACAGCCCTTTGCTCCCTGGTCTCCTGGGGAGCTTGTGTTTGTACCACTCCTTGACGCTCAGCTCCTGCCTCCCCGCCTTGCAGTTCATCTTTCTCCAGTTGCCGGTACACAGCAGCTACTTAACAGCTGCCAGTTGCCTTCTGCTCCTCCCACCCCCAGCCTTCTCCAGTCAGAATGCAATTGCAGGGCTGGGCTGTCTGTCAGCACCCGGTGTCTCCAGTACCCAGTTCAGGCCCACCAGACAGGAGAAACTCAACACTAGGCTGTTAAGAATCATGACACTCATCAAACTCTGACTTTGTTTTTACGGAAAAACTGAGACAATAAATTTTTTTCCCTTAATATTTGTACCAAATTGTATAAAAGAATTCCGCCTCTAGATCCAACCCAGGAACGTACTATTTCCAGCTGAACTAATGGTATGTTCTCTTTCTTTTGATTTATTTCTGCTTTTATGCCAACTTCGAGGAAATAAACAGTCCCATCAGCCCAACTGCAGCTGTGCCTTCACCACCGTCTGCCCCTGAGGGGGCCTTTGTACAACCGTCACCCTTAGGAACCTATGAAAAGCATTTTTCATCCCAGACATGGCCCCGGGTGGATTCCCCTTTTCCCTATCTTTCATCTCATGGAACTCCTCTTGCTCTGGTCCAGGGCAAGACCTTTGCAGAGTCCGTTCTGCCACACAAGCATCTTTTTGAAGCCGGAAGGAAAAACCAGGATGTGCGTGATGAGCAGGCAAGGGCGGTGACAGCCTTCCTGTCTCCCAGAGCAGCTCCATACAGATTGACAGCACTTAGCTGCCCCCTTTTCTTTTATTATGTTAATATTTCCTTTAGACATTCCTTAGACTCACCTGTATTTGTTTCACAAACTTCTGTTAGAAGACTTCCAAACGCCAGGCACTGAGCTGGCCACTTGGGATACAGGAACGACAAACCAGTTGCCCCTAAGGAGCTCACAGGCCAGTGAGGAGACAGACACACATGTCAGTAACCACCAGCAGCAGAACATGAAGAGGGTTTTACATGAGACTTGTGAACTAGGCTCTGGGAGTATAGCAGAGAGCAAGGGATAGGGTAGGGTGAGCATTCAGAGAGAGACTTTGCAAAGAGTTAAGCTGGAACTAAACTTTAATTATAAATAGATGTTGTCAGGATGTGGGGAAAGAGAATAAATGTGACATGGAGAGAAAATTCGAGCCAAAGTAAAAATCATGTACATTGGTCTGTGGCTTTGCAGAATGTGGGAATTTTTTTAAAAATGGGTGATTACAAATGATAAGGGCATGGCATGTTAGAAAGTTCACTGTGACACCCACCTTCACCCCATAGTAGGAGGCTGGAAAGGGAGGTGGAGGCCAGGAGGTGGGACTTTAATACAGATTGGATGGGCAGAAATTTTTTGCACAGGTAATGGGGCACCATTAAAGGACTTTGAATGGAGGAAAGTCGTATTATATTTACTACTGTGAAAGATCCCTCTGGCTGTTGTATGGAGAAAAGATTAGGAGGAACACAAGTGAATGCAGGGTAACAGATGGTTACCACAGTGGCCCAGGAAAGGGACAGTGGTATCTAGAATCACGATGCTGCAGGTGGAGATGGAGAGAAGGGGACAGATGGGAGAGACGTTTAAAAGGCAAAACCAATAGGGCTTGGTGGTGCATTGGTTAGAGAAGGGTGACAAGAAGGAGGGTCAGGAGTGACTCCTAGACTTAGCGTTTACAAAGTAAGAGGCTGACTAAACTCTGGTTCCACTGGAGTAGAACCACCTTCCAGGGGAAAGATCAGGAATCTGGATTTTCACATACTAGTTGGAGATTCTTTTAAGAAATCCAAAGGGGAATATCAAGTAGGCAGTTGAATGCTCAGAGGAGAGGTCAAGGGGACTTGTATAAATTTACATTTGATCATTGAGATCAAAGCCAAGGGTACTAATGAGAGTGTAGCTGAGAAGAGACCCTGGGTCTAAGCTAGTGGAATTTCAAAGGCTTGTGAATGGGTATTAGAATGAGCAGACCCAAGGGACTGAGAATAAGAGGCTGGCGAGGGGGTATTCCAGAAGCAGTGGAAGAGTGTGTTTAAGAAGGAGATTGGTCAAGGCCAGGCACCGTGGCTCATGCCTATAATCCCAGCACTTTGGGAGGCCAAGGTGAGTGTATCACCTGAGGTCAGGAGTTCAAGACTAGCCTGGCCAACATGGTGAAACCCCGTCTCAACTAAAAATGCAAAAAATTAGCTAGGCATGGTGGCACATGCCTGTGGTCCCATAGTCCTAGGTACTCGGGAGGTGGAGGCAGGAGAATCACTTGAACCCGGGAGGCGGAGGTTGCAGTGAGTCAAGATCGCACCACTGCACTCCAGCCTGGGCAACAGAATAAGACTCCATCTCAAAAAAAAAAAAGAAGAAGAAGAAGAAGAAGAAGGAAAGAAGGAGATTGGTCAAATACAGCAAGTGTTGTTGAGAGACCACGTGGGATGAGAACTGAAAATAGTGATGTCAATTTCACTGTTAATCTTCACAAAAGCAGTAGGAGTGTGTTGAAGATAGAAAAGAAAAGAAATGGAGAAAGTCATGCAAAGAGAATTTTGCAAAATCTTTGCAAATTTTGCTGAAGGAGAGGCAATGGAAAGGGCAATACATAGGAGGGACTGGGGATGAATTTTGGGGTTTTGGTTTTCTTTATTAGTGAAGGGAGCTTGTGTACTTTTAAATGTTGTTGTTAGGCCAGGCACGGTGGCTCATACCTGTAATCCCAGCACTTTGGGAGGTAGAGAAGGCAGATCACTTGAGCTCAGGAGTTTGAGACCAGCCTGGGCAACATGGTAAAATCCCATCTCTACAAAAAGTATAAAAACTATCTGGACTTGGTGGCACACACCTGTAGTGCCAGCTACTGAGGAGGCTGCGATGGGAAGATTTCTTGAGCTTGGAATGCTCAAAGTTGCAGTGAACCAAGATAGTGCCACCGCACTCCAGCCTGGGCAATAGAACCAGACCTTGTCTCACAAAATAAAATTAAGTTTAAATAAATAAATAAATGTTGATGGGGGAGAATACAATTAAAAGGCAGGGGCTGAATATTTAAGAGATGCAAGAGATGAAGTCTAAAGCAATGATTAAGGAATGGCATCTTCATTTCCTTCAGGATCCTTTCACTGAAACAGTTCTTCCAATTCAAGAGGATCCCCCTGTGCTCCCACAGAACTCTCCTTCCCCTGTAGGCTATCTCCATTTCCAGTTGACTGCCTATTTACTCCCTAGGTTGTGAATCAAAACTGGGAGCACAGAAGCTCATTAAAAAAGAAGAGAAAAGAAAAAAAAAAAGGAAAAGGCTATCCAATTAAGCATGGTCAACAATTTGCAAATTACGCTCATAAATATGTATTTTATACTTGTTCATTTCATCTTATTGTCAGCTATCACAGCCATTGGTTTTAGAGAAACACAGAAGCGGAAAACTTTGAAGAGATTCTGCCCATTAACTACTTCTGCTAATTGAAAAAAGTCCAGTTTTCAACTGTAGCTATGAGACTCCTCAATCTTGCTTGGGAAAAAATAATGGCCTGTGAGAGGAAGGTCCCCACTGGCGTTAATTAATCTGATGTTCTATGCTTTTGCTATATTTCTGTTGATCAACAAAAGTTAGCCATACTCCACACTTCAGTGGGGTTGAAGAGCCACAGTGGCCCATACTTCAATGGCCTCTGAGAGCCATAAGCACTTTCTCTGTCATCTAGTCAAATACCTAATTTTCAGATAAAGCAAGTCAGGCCTAGAGAGGTTCCAGATTCTCTTGAATTCACCTAGCTACTTAGTGGCCAGACAAGGGTTAGAATCTGGGTCTCCTGTCTCCTTGTGTACTCTGTGTTTTTCAATTCTACCTGCTTGCCTGACAATAAATGCACACATAGTTAATTCTCTAGTAATGCTTCACATTCATTCACAACTTAGTCAATAATTATTTCTTTAGTTGGAAATTTGACATTAGACATCACTGATACATAGGATTCTTATAAGTCAAGATTTAATTAAAATCTATTTTGTTCTTTTTAAGCTATAAGAGATGGAAAAATAAATATGCAAAGCAGTGGACTTAATTATGAATCAGTTAAGCCACTATTCTTTGTGTTTTGCTATCCACGGTGGGTTTTAGTAATTCTTGTTCAGTTTGTGAGCTGTAATGAAGTCTGTGTGTTTTGTTGTTGACATCAGCATTAAGTCTGCATTTGTCTACTGAAGAGAATGGCAGAGAATTTTCTTTTGGGGGTCTCAACCTGAGAACCAATTTCTTTTTTGATTTTTTTAAATTGTACTTTAGGTTCTGGGGTACATGTACAGATCATGCAAGATTGTTGCATAGGTACACATACATGGCAATGTGGTTTGCTGCCTCCATCCCCCCATCACCTACATCTGGCATTTCTCCCCATGTTATCCCTCCCCAACCTCCCCACCCACCCCCCGCTGTCCCTCCCTTGGCACCCCCCAACAGACCCCAGTGTGTGATGCTCCGCTCCCTGTGTCCATGTGTTCCCATTGTTCAACATTCGCCTATGAGTGAGAACATGCAGTGTTTGATTTTCTGTTCTTGTGTCAGTTTGCTGAGAATTATGGTTTCCAGATTCATCCATGTCCCTATAAAGGACACAAACTCATGGTTTTTTATGGCTGCATAGTATTACATGGTGTATATGTGCCACATTTTCCTTGTCCAGTCTATCATTGATGGGCATTTGGGTTGGTTCCAGGTCTTTGCTATTGTAAACAATGCTGCATAGAACATTTGTGTGCACGTGTCCTTATAATCGAATGATTTATAATCCTTTGGGTATATACCCAGCAATGGGATTGCTGGGTCAAATGGAATTTCTCTTTCTAGGTCCTTGAGGAAGTATCACACTGTCTTCCACAATGGTTGAACTAGTTTACACTCCCACACAGTGTAAAAGTGTTCCTATTTCTCCACATCCTCTCCAGCATCTGTTGTCTCCAGATTTTTTAATGATCGCCATTCTAACTAGTGTGAGATGGTATCTCAATGTGGTTTTCATTTGCATTTCTCTAATAATCAGTGATGATGAGCATTTTTTCATATGTTTGTTGGCTTCATATATGTCTTCTTTTGAAAAGTATCTTTCATATCCTTTGCCAACTTTTGGATGGGTTTGTTTTTTTCTTGTAAAACTGTTTTAGTTCTTTGTAGATTCTGGATATTAGCCCTTTATCAGATGGGTAGATTGCAAAAATTTTTTCCCATTCTGTTGGTTGCCGGTGCACTCTAATGATTGTTTCTTTTGCTGTGCAGAAGCTCTGGAGTTTAATTAGGTCCCATTTGTCTATTTTGGCTCTTGTTGCCAGTGCTTTTGGTGTTTTAGTAATGAAGTCCTTGCCTATGCCTATGTCCTGAATGGTTTTGCCTAGGCTCCAATGGCGCAATCGGTTAGCGCCTGATACTTATGAGAACCCATTTTCTTTTGGGGGTCTCTGACTTTCCATGGGTAGAGAACTACCTGGATCACTCCAGGAGACCTGAAAGATCTTCTGAGACTGAAACTTAAGTAGCCCATCACTCTCTTATGATGGGGAACATTTAGCTCATGGGGTAGCAGGAGGCCCCAGTTCCCACTTCATATACTGAAAACCTAGATTAGTGAAAGGAGGCGTAAGTCACAGCATCTACTCAGAAATCAAAATACATTCCTGGGTGATTAAAACTCACCCCCTGTGCCCAACTTGTTATGTAATTAACATATCTGGCTCACAAAGAGCAATCTGGCCTCTCATTCCAATTCTAGAATGCAATTAAATTTTCTGAGGTTAAAATTTCCTTTCTTTTTAAACATCAGTAAATAATAAAATGGATATTTCTTTTATTGGGTTCTAGAGTGAAAAAGTCCACAGATGATTTACTACTTGAATCAAACTCAGTTCAAATATAGGGGAAATTACCGGGGAGGAAAACAAGCCAGAATTACAATAGTTTTGTTTCACTTTACTTATTAGGCTCTGTAATTATCACTTCTGAGTCGTAGTTTGATTTGCAAAATGAAATCTAACTGACTTCTTTCCCACCAATGATAATTCTTCTATCTTTTAGGGTCTGATATGAAATTCAAAGAAGTTTTCTATCCAATTATTGCCCATCTTATAAGGATTTTGAAATTGTTTATAGTGATTAACATA
This sequence comes from Aotus nancymaae, assembly GCF_030222135.1. NCBI lineage: Eukaryota > Metazoa > Chordata > Mammalia > Primates > Aotidae > Aotus > Aotus nancymaae. The sequence continues at coordinate 32,967,822 of NW_026988419.1, read as the reverse complement.
AAATTTGAGTATGTGTTCTCATTTATTTTAACAAGATTCTGATGTTGCAGATGGTGCTGCTAAAGCAAGCTCAGCCCATTTGACACTAAGCAAATCATGAGATCCTGTGGCTGGAGGAAATCATATTTGACATTGTAATGCTGAACCACATAGGATCTTTAGAATGTTAGATTCAGGAAATCCTGGTAAAGGTTGTACATCTCTGTTGAGACTCAATTTTCTACACAGAGCTGCTCAACAAATGTTTGTTGTTCACCCAGAAGTCTTTCAGCTGTCTCTAACTACCTCCATGATTCAGGGAGTACTTAGCCCTTTTCTTCCCTCCAGTACCAGATGAGAACAACTACCACATTCCCTAGTAAATGGCAAGCATCATTTTCACAGGCCAGAGTACTTCCCCAAGTATTCCTTCGGTTTTCCCTTCTCTCAGAGAACCAATTTGAACAATTGTCTCAAAGCTACCCAACAAGTAGAGGCATGGATATTTTACCCCACAATTTAGGACTCAATTCTTTAGATCAATCCTTTTTGGTGAAAAGTACAGGTGGAATAAAACTATTTTTAAACACTTATTTGTTTATTAATTTTATAGTTAATTAGGCTTTTACCAGGCACCAGGCACTGGGCTACCTGCTGGTAAATCAATCCTCCTGGGGAAAAAAAATTTAAAAAAAACCACGAATTCTTCCCTAGGAACTAATAGTATTGTGGGAAATGTTGTTATATAAAGGAACAATTACAGAGCGATGCAATAAGTGTATTTGACATAAATATTTTCCTTTATCATCAGTGGACTCTTCCTCCACAATCTATAGAATGCCTTCAAAATTGACTTTTTTTGAATTAGCTCAGTTTTGGTGACTTTTAAATTTTGATTGAGGAAAATCCGGGATTTTTAAGAAAGGAAAAGACAAAAACAAAAACCCACTTAAAGTGCTACATACATTAATTTTAAAGTTATATATAAAGTTGGAAGCACTAGTGAAATAACGTGTGTTTGTTATGCTCCTCTTAACATTTCTCCCTGTATTTTCTACAAACAAATCCCTTGGATAATAAAAAGTAGTTTTTTTAAAAAAATGTTGCTTTCTCTCTTGTAGAAATGCACAATAAAAGCATGCATGTTGCTAGGAAAACTTCGACCTAAAACACCCTTTTTCCATCATTTTGTAGTCCTCTGAATAACTGGAAAATTATTGTTTACACACACACACACACACACACACACACACACAACACCCCATCGGTTTGTGTTGCAGATTTCACCTGTGGTTTCAACACTGCTGAGTCAACTTCATGGTTCTGGCTCTTTATCTGAGAAATTGGTTCATTCTCTCAGTCTTTATTTTGCCTTTGAACCTAAATCACCTTGTAGTGAATATCCTTTGAACATTCTTTGAAGTCTCAATAAATATTTGTTTTATAATCTCAAAGGGCAAAGACCTTTATTTGTAAGTTTTCAACACCAAATTACAGCCATGTTAAAACAGGTCAAATAAGAGTATATTCTGAGTTCACAGTGTAATAGGAAAAGCCATAGAGAGGTAGACTTAAGGACAGTTATCTTCTTTCTAGATGAATCCTTAGATTACTGAGCTGGGATGCCTGGTCTAAATTGGTCTATTTGGTAAGCAAAACAGAACCTTATTGACGATTCTACCACAAAATGTCGCATCTATTTATGCAAATAAAAATCAAACCATCCTTATGCAAATAGTCTTGGCTTCAAGAAGTACTGCAAACAAATTTTACTTAAAACAAGAGCCACAAAGCCTGCTTCAAGTTCTTTTTACAAGAGCCTTTTCTGTCCAACGTCCCAAAATTAAAGCATGAGCTCCCTCTGCTGAGAGAATTAATATTTGTTGATGAAACAGAATCCAAAAACATTTGTGTATTACCTATTGAACCATTATGTTCTTAGACACATAATAAATATAAAACATATTTATATTTTCTTTTTTTCAAAATCATAATACAGAATGGAATGGAAAGGTAAAGAAAAGTAATCCACAAGGTAGAGATTCATTAGTTGAGGCTTTTCAATTTTGCAATCAGCGTCCTGAGCAACAGCTGCTGATACAGCAATGCTTTGTAATCACCATGATGAGTTACCAGAAGGTGTTTGCAAGCCCCTGTTCTCACAACCACCCTATTACCCAGCTTTGGTTCTTCATAGCACTTATCATATCTGAAATTATAAGTGACTTATTCATTTGTCTGCTTATGACTGTCTTCCCCGAGGAGAATGTTGATTCCTGACAGAGGATAACAGGTCTGTGCTCTCAGCCCCTAGGCCATGCCTGATACACAGTAGGTGCTCAGATTTGTTTAATGAATTGAGGGAGGCAAAAAAGCAGGCAGGCAGGTCAGCATATACATATAGTGTCCTGTAGGATTACGGTTCAACTAGAGAATGACTCAGTGCCAATCACATGGAACTGGATACAAATTTAGTAGGAAATGATAGAGATAAGAGAACCAATGAAGGTATGGTGAAAGAGGGATGGAATTCAAGCTCAGCCATATAGATGGGAAGGGCTTGGTGAAGTTAGACAAGGAAACAAGCACGGTGCTAGCCACTGGAAATACAATGGCTTAAAGAAAAAGGCCTGGACTTTGTCCTCATGAAGCTTATAATCTGACGGTGAAGACAAGTATCAAAGAAATAGTCAAACAAATAAAACACAAAATTGCAGTTGTGACAAGTGCTATGAAAGAGTGGAACAGGATGTTAGAGGAGCAGGTAATAGGGTGACCCAAACTTATTGGGGGAGTAACCAAGTAAAGAGAGTGGAACAGCATGCACAGAGCGTGGGAGACTGCAGGCAGGACCTGTTGCTGGAGCAGAGCATGGGGGAGATGGTGGGAGAGGAGCTACCCAGCACCTATGAGGGACATCTCTCTTGATCCTTAGGGCAGAGAGCAAGGCATGGCTGTAATGGTTCTGATTGCTTTTCAGGGGTTCTGAATCATGTTTATTCTCTTGCCCCTACTTTTCTGTATTTACAAGGTAGTCTGCAATGAGTATGTGTTACTTTAATAATGAAAAAGGGATCCTTTATAAAAGAGAATGGTGGCATTAGTTGCCTACTCTGGCCTTTTTGAATTGCCCTCTGCTTTCCCAGGTTTACAGAATATTAATGAACGTGTCTCACTTTCAGAGCTGGCCCTGGGTGCTGGCCTCAGCCTGGCCTAGGTGATGGACCTCCTAGCCGGTGTGGTCCCAAGCTCCCAGAGAACACACAGACATGTCATGCTTTCTTGAAGCATCTGAGAACCCCCTGGCTGGACAACAGATCAGGAACGTGGCAGTAGGTTTTCTGCACCCACCATCTGTGTGTGGGTAGTTTAGTAAGGAAAGGTTGTATCATTCATGATTTCTACCATTTTCTGCTATATCCATTGGTGTTTTTCACATAATTGAAACATTAGATTGCCTAATTTCAGACCCTTGTGGATAAGCCACTTAAATGTCCAAGCTTTAAGGATAGGGAGCCAGAAGGGAGGCGCTGCTTTCCTGGTCCACACACCCGTGACCTGGTTTGTATCTGCAATAGTCTGTCGAGGCTCTATCCAGTCCAGAAATGTCTATCTTTAACAGCTCCCAAAGGGGTTCTTTAACTTGTTACTTACAGAGATAACCCATGAGTTCATTGAGAACAATTGACCTGATAACAAACATGAACGAGAACCACACAATTAACTCAACCTTTCAGTGTAATTCTATATTATAACAACTATAACATGTAATACAGAGCTGTAAAATATTAACCACAAATATACATATAAATATCAACTATAAATAACACACAGCAGCTTCCTTGCTAACCCTCAATGCCTCTGTATGAAAGAATTGTCGGATTGTTTCTGTGGTCCAGTCTGCATCTTTCTCTTTGATTACTGTGGCTTGGTGTTTCTGTTGGCCTCTTCTGGATCCTGTGACACGCACATTCTAGGCTGCCTGATTAGAACAGTTCTATCTTTATAGGAGGGCCTTTAACCAGCAAGGTTCGTCTCAGTCATTCTAGCTGCAATTTGTTGCTCAAAGTAAATTCTTCAACGATGAAATCCCCATCAATGGCCTTTCCCAGGAGGCAGCTTCCCTAGACCGAAGGTTGCCAGAGTGTGTTGCCCACAAGCCATATCTCCTCTGCCCCATCTTACACTTAAATCTCTCATTATATTGTCACCTCTGCCCTCCTTGAATCTGCACTGCAGCCATGGGTAGGTTTTAGTGGTGATCTCTTGGCTGGGAGATCAACTTTTCTCACCCTCAGATGTCACTGTCTCAGGGACGCTCCCTGCTCCCCTCTTTCAAACCCTCTTTGGCTCAGCTCCTGCCTCCTCCCCACATCTCACCCCAAACAGCTCTTGCCCCCTTTCTTCCAAGATATACTCTACTATCCCTACCACCAGCTGCAAGCACCTGGGGTTACTCTGCTTAACTATTTCCTGTTATCAAGCAAGCTACACATGTAGAGTTTCAAAATAAATTCTGCATACGTAAATCATCGCAGTCCTCTCCTAATCAGAAATTAAAATTGAGTGGCATGGAAGTTATTTTCACGATTTGTCTTCACAGTTCTGTTTTGTCAATAAATAAAGGGATTAGTGATTCTTCTAAAACATTTTAAGATTTGCAAGACAATCTCTCATTTATGCTGATACTTTTTATTCTAATACTGAGATTGAAAAGAAATGTCATTCTCTGTTTAATTCAGCATTCATAATAAAAGCCCTGACATTGCTGATTAATTTTTTTAGTCCTTAGGCGGTCAATTGTTAGCAGACTTCCAACTTGATCTCATTCCTGTTTTGGGTGTAGGCAATTGCGTATTTCAACCTTGCTTCAAAAGGTGAGCTGCTGAATTCCCTCAGAAGTGCTGATGTCAGTTTTATAAGTGTATTGAACACAGAATTATGGAATGATATGAACCTGGCATTTAAATCATTGGAAAGCATGCTAACTTTTCATTTTGCTGTGGATATAACTGGAAGCACAGACATCGTCAGGACAGTGGGTGAACATGATACACTTTAAGTGATCAGGAAGCACCAGCGAAAGCATCTCAATCTGTCTTTTTTCTTCTCTAGTCACTATCAAGAGACAAAGCACTTATAATTGATTAATGTTATATAGCAAGACTATAATGTAATGAAGCATAGAGTTTTATTTTACAGGCAGGTTTTTTTTGACAGCTTTATGACTTCCTTTTGTCTCAAACTTGTTTAGGTTCTAAAGATATCATTTACATTTTCTAAAATTTGTACTTTGGTACTCTGAAGGAAAAAGCACACTTTTTTCTACTCTTACACACCACTCAACCCAGAACATTTCTGATGTCAGAAGTGTGTAGGGGTTTTCCTCACACACAGCAGTTCTCCAGGGAGCACAAACTAAATTTAACTCAATTCCGACACTCCCTACCCGGAGACAGTGTCAGGCCCTCAGGTTCAGGGCTCAGTCCTACTCCCTACCTGGAGACAGTGTCAGGCCCCTCAGGTTCAGGACTCAGTCCTACCAGGCCGCCCTCCTTTTCAGATGCCAATCACAAGTCCTGGCCTCTGGAACTTCTGACCAACAGGATATAAATTGGGGGTTCCCATGACCCCTTCCTCGGGTTTGATTAATTTTCTAGAGTGACTCACAGGACTCAGGGAAACACTTTATTACAGTTATCCATTTATTATGAAGGATATTACAAAGGATACAGATAAACAGCCAGATGGAAAAGGTGTATAGGGGAAGAGATGTAGGAAGGGGTGCGGAGCTTCCATGCCCTCCCTGGGCACGCCGCTGGGCAGGAATCTCCATGCATTCAGCTATCCAGACATTCATCTGAACCTTGACCTTTTGGGATTTTAGGGAAGCTTCATTTCATAGGCATGATTGATTATATCATTGGCCTTTGGTGAGCCACTCAACTTTCAGCCTCTGTCCTCTCTCCGTCAGGGGTGGGCTGAAAATTCCAACTCTCTAACTGCAAGGTTGGTTCCCTTGACAAACCAGCCCCATCCTCAAGCTAACCAGGAGCCCACCAATCATCACCTCACTAGGACAGAAGATGCTGCTCTCACCCAGCAAAATTCCAAGGGATTTAGGAGCTATGTGTCAGATATTCCTATCACTCAGGAAATTACAAAGGTCTTAAGAGCTCTGTGTCAGGCCTGGAGGTCAAAGACCAAATATTAAAATCAAAGATTCTCCTAGAGCCCCTACCTACAAGAGTTTTAGGAACTCTGTCTAAGGAACTGAGGTCAGAGACCACTATATGCATTTTTTATTATCTCGTGATTTCATAAGTAGCTTTTATAGGGAAATGTGTAACTACAGTAAAATCAGCTGAAGGGGATTCATGAGAATCACAATTTACCCTTTACAGTGCCAAGGGCTCATTGAAGATAAAATATCTATTGTATATGAACCTTGTCAGATACATTTATTTGAAAGGAGAGTTCCAGTAGGACCAGCCTAAAGAAGTGACTCTACATAGTGAAACAAAAGACAGAACACTTCTTAGTTTACAAATTATGTGAGAAAAAAATCAGTCTCTTTTTCACTAGACATTTAATCAAAAAGTGTGATGGCCAATTTGACCCACTGCCTTACATATCAAACTGGTTTCTGAATGTCTTTGACCTGTTACCAAAAATCAAACCCATCTTCAACGGATAAAGATTTATCACACCCACGATTACAGACTGAAAGCATATCCCCTAGAGTTCCCACGATGTCATGACAGCACTATGGAGACACATGTGTAATCTCCCCCAAGCTGGCCATTTCAAAGAGAGTAACGTTTATTTGTGTGGCTATGTTTTAGGATTTGGGTGTAAAGTCCAGTGATTACTGGACTTCAAGGTTGTTTCATTTATTGATGTTACTGCTGTCATTTGTATTTCATTGGCCAATGTCACTGTTCTCATGAGTAATAATATATCAGTTTTTATCACCATCACTCTCCAGACATTTCAACTCTTCAAAATCACTCACAATCTCTCTGCCCACAACACACCCCTCTGTCTGTCACCGTCTCCACATTTACCCACTGATTCCCACCATTCTGCCCTGTAAGTTGCTCACTGTAACCTTGACAGAATGTTCCCCATAAACGGGAGGAGTTCTGCTCTCTTAGCACAGGTAGAAGACTGTTTACCCAAGACAGGGCTCCCAGAGACATCTGGGTACAACCAGAACCCTGGGTAGCCTCGATATTATGTATGGCTTTTCAACATAATTTTAATTTTAACATGTATTTTTAGAATAAGAAATCCTAAGTTTAATAATAGTAGTTTCAATACTATATAATATCTTTAAATGAAATGATTTTTTCCTTCCTAGCAGAAGAAATACAGCAAATTCCTTTAAATGACCATTTTCTTGCCAGAGCAACAAATGCAAGCCTTAAACCAGAACAAGTCCTACTTTGTTTTTTATTCCTGTCTCTAGAAAGATATGAGATTATAAAGTTTAAAATGTTCACTTTCATCTGTTTGCTTTTGTTGCTTTATTTTTATCTTGGATTAAATACAGAATAATAAAAAGTAGAATTTGTAGCAAATATTTCACGCCTACGTGCAAACAATAACAGATTAGATGTCAATCTTCTTCATTAGAGAATTTCAGGACATTGCATTGTTCACTTATCCTTCTTCTTCGAAAGCTCTAAAAACCTAGGATCCCTGGAATGACAAACTATATACTTGAAAGAGATCAATAACCTTATTGGATATGTAAGGAGACTGAGGCCCAAATATGTTTAATTATTTCAACAAAGTTGTACAGTGAATGGGTGGCAGAACCATGACCAAAACCCACCGTCAGCCTCAGAGAAGTTAAGTAGAATAAAGAATAATTTATAAAATCTTTCATTTTGGCTTTACTGCCCAAGATTAATGTTTTCTTCAAACTAACAAGAACTTCACAGAAATGCACAGGGAACCAAGTGAGTTCTGATCATACTAAGACACTGTTCCAATATGAGCAGTTCATGTATTCATTGATGGGTAAAATATGGCTTTGACTTGCTCTTTGTTTAATGGCGATATCTGTTTGCCAACTGAAAACTTGCACAAATGTGGATGTTACTGTTGAATCTCAGTTCTTCAGCTCCAGATCAGTTCAACCGCTAAATGAAAACTGGTGGCTGTTGCCAGAACACAGAAAAGCAGCACATTCATTTTGCTGACACCTCCCCCCATTATCATTCACTCATTCGATATTGATTGACACTCTACTGAGTGGCACATGAGCACCAAGGACAGATAAATAATCACCACTATTAACCAAAAATATTGCTAGGTGTCCCCCTGCCCCAGCTATAATTTAGAGACGTTTGGTTGAATAAATTAAAAGAATAAAATTAAACGAAGATTTACTATTGATAACTTGCTCTTGATCAACAGAACCCAATATGCAGAGTCTGTGCTGGTTAATTTTAGGAATGCTAGGACTTCAGAATCATTTGCCAAATGAGAAGGCAGATGATGTGAGAATGGTGCCTATGCTACATTCGGGGTTTTCCAGGAGTGTGTCTACAGCCACGAGTGGGGGGATTTGAAGTAAACAAAGCAGCAGGTCCTGTCCCTTATCACCCATGGGGCATTCTTGCCACCCCCCAGGCTTAACCTAAATCAGTTTATGAAGAAAGAATCAGATAAACCCAAATTGAGGGGCAGGCTGCAAAGCAACTAGTCTGGCTTTCTAAAATGTCAGTGTCATGAACAACAACAAAGGCTGGAGAGCTTTTCTAGAGTAAAGGAGTCAAGAGAGCTAAGACGGTGACATCTTCATTGCTCCCACCGGGGAGACCGTAAATGCAGTATGTGTGTAATCAGAGAAATTCAAATATGAACTGAATGTTGAACAACACTATTGTTTCAATGCTCATTAATAAGTCTCATTATCCTGACAATGATGGTGAGGTTACATAGAAGAAAGCCCTTGTATTTAGGAGTTACGTGAGGCAGTATTTAAGGATGAAGTGTCATGATGTCAATAATTAACTCTCAAATGATTCCGCTAAAACCGTGTGGTGGGGGTAGCTGGGGGCTAGCTAGAGCAAGAGTGAGCGTATGTGGCATAATGTTAACCACTGGTGATCGGTGAATCTAGGTGAAGAGTATATATTACTTATCGTACTATCCTTGAGACTTTTCTGTAGGTTTGAAATTTATTAAAACAAAAAGTCGATCTTGTATTCCTGCAGGAGTTTGCATCAGCTTTCTGACAGGCCCCACATCAGCAAAATGCTCTTGTGATTATGAATGCTGGAATGAGAGTCCTTTTCAAAGATGGCACAAGCACCATTGTGGACTTTAGTGTCTGTATGGAGGAAGTGGCCCTACTACAGTTGGTGCAAATAATTCTGTCAGCAGCTTATCAGAAGGCGATTTATTAACTTACACCTCAAACCAAATAAAGGAGCACCATGTATTGACTCTACCACAGTTCTGTTTTCATGTTATTTTTCTGAAGACCCTTATAGGATGGAAACCCTGGAGCCCCTCTATTTCACAAAAACTTCCCCATGGCAATGAAAATAAAAGTCTGAAGACTATGCAGCAGTGTAGATTTTAAAAATGGGTTTATACCAATCAACTATATCTTCATAATTAATCATTTCTATTAAAATAACAGCATAAAATAACAACCCCTTGAATAGTGAACTATGACAATTGACATAGTTATCAAAGGGTGAGGCCTGTGTCTCTTCTCTATAGAATCATAGCATTTTAGAGTAAGTGTATTTATTAAAAGCAAGATCTTAAATAAAACAGTGTGCACACAGGCCCAATTATGTGCTATAAAGTTCCCATGTGAGAAGACAGATTTTTTCAACCTTTGTTTATACTTTTAAAATTAACTTTCTGATAAATATTATACACCTGTTTATCCCTTACTGTACTAAGTTGGTTGGATTTTTAAAAATCTAGATGTTGGGATGAAGGAATGTGAAGTGAAGCTTGAAGGCTGTTCTAGATGAAACCACCCTGCCGGAGTCACCCCTGGAGGGATGGTGGAACATTGAAGAACTCTCATGATCAGTTTCCTCTTCAGATTCTACTCAGATGCTCTGCAGCGTTAAAGAGGAAGATAAAGATGTGTTTGTCTTTGGGATGCCCTGGGGAGGAGAGTTTGTTGCAGATGCTTCTAGCCTCTCTCAGGCTGGGACACTCAAAGCAGCACCACGGGTTGACCCTACCACAGTTCTATTTTCATGCTATTTTTCTCTTTTATTTTCTTTTAATTCCTTCCTTCCTTCCTTTCTTTTTCTTTTTTTCTTTTCTTTTTTTGAAGTTTCCCTCTTGTTGCCCAGGCTGGGGTGCGATGGTGTAATCTCAGCTCACCACAACCTCCACCTCCTGGGTTCAAGCGATTCTCCTGCCTCAGACTCCTGAGTAGCTGGGATTACAGGTATGTGCCACCATGCTCAGCTAATTTTGTATTTTTAGTAGAGATGGGGTTTCTCCATGTTGGTTAGGCTGGTCTCGAACTCCCACCTCAGGTGATACATATGCCTCGGCCTCCCAAAGTGCTGGGATTATAGGCATGAGCCACCACACCTGGCCCATGTCATTTTTTTGAAGCCCCCTGTAGGATGAAAACCATGGAGCGCCTCTAATTCATACAGATTTTCCCACTGCAATGAAAATAAAAGTCTGAAGACTATGCAGTAATGTAGATTTTAAAAATGCTTTTATACCAATCAACTATATCTTGATAATTGATCATTTCCATTAAAATAAGGACAGCATCTTTACTTCAGAACCCCAGGATATCTACCTTCTAACCCAGGTAGATATCCTGTCATCTCCAAGAAACTCGTAAGTGTCCTAAAAGACTTTCCTTTGACATTACCTTAGGGGATGTAGTCATACGAGGTCACTACGTTTTCTGAAAGAACAGAACAGCCAAGTGGAGCTGTGATTGTCTTTTGCCATGGTTTTGCTCTTTAATTTCCAATTGCTGTCATAGTGTCAGCTTTTAGGAAAGAATCAGCTGTGGAAATGCTGTATTCAAGCAATAATCAGAAAATACAATGGAATAAGAGTTCCCATTTATAATAGCAACCAAAAAATAAATCTCTAGGAAAATCAACAAATATATGTGCAGGGAATACATTAAGATAACTTTTAAAATCTACTGGTGAACTTTTAAAAAGAGATAAATTTAAAAAGGGAAAGACATAAGCCTTAGCTACAAGGACACAAACTAACAATATTAATTTACAAATTAAATGTAACACATTCCCAATCAAAACATCAACAGGGTCTTTTGAAAATTTGACTTTAAAGTTTACCTAGAAAGATAAAAAATAAATACTTAAGAAAAATAAGAAGAGTAATGAGGGGAAACTAGCCCTATATAATATTGAAATGTATTCTATAATATTAATACATGTCTAGTAGTTACACATTATAGGTACTGATACAGACAGAGACAAACAGACCAACAGAACAATGTAAAGTCCTGAAACAGGCCAGAAAATGAGGTATTGATCAGAAGCAAAAATGCATTTTAAGTATGCCGTAAACTGGAGTATTTAAGAAAGAATATTGGTACAACTTGCAAGCCATTTTAAAAACAAAGAAACATAAAACTCTACTTCTATTTCCCACTTTACAATAAAAATAAATTCCAGATTGATTAAAGTTTTAAATATTAAAAACTATACCAAATATATGCACACATTTTTTAAAAAATCCATAATCTAAGTGACATGAAAGCCAGAAGTCATAAAGAAAAGCCTGATAAATTTGATTATATAACAGAGAAAAATATTAGTATAAAAAGAAACACATTTACAGCAAAAACTTCTCTAAATCAAGAAGAAAAAGATTAGAAAAAAAAAAAAAAACAAGCCAACTATACCCACTGGCAGAAAACTGGAAAAAATAAAACATTAAACTATTTTGGGCCTCACTTAGAATTTTTAAAATGCAAATTAAAACAGCAATGCGATACCATTTTCCCCTATTAGATTGGCAACAATTTAAAATGTTGATAGTACCCAGGACTGACTAAATTTGAAACATTTTTTCCTCCAAGCATACTTTTCGTATAATAAAGTTACTGAAATCAAATGCTGTATTCTTAAAAATTGTTAGGGTTACTAAGAACCCAGCAACAGAGGGCAGCAGAGACCTCCTGTGGGGCCTCCTCGTAGTTCATGTTCTAGTTTTACAAAAGTAGCCTTTTCTCTGCTGTGGTCTCCAATGAGATGCTGTGTCACCAATGAGATGACAAAAACTGATCATGCATCTCCCTTTTGCTGCACTCTGAGGTAGAGTGCCGTGAGTAATCAGGTGGTGGTGGCTAGGTGGTTTCTCAGGACCCCCTCTCCAGGCCAGAAGGGGCGCATCCCATGTGAGAGCGAGGCTTCTTGCTGTTCCGCCTGTCAGAGCCAAGTCTGTGATGGTACCTCTGTTCCAGATTATTACAGAGCTGGGCAGTTCCAGTTCCTCAGGAAGCTGGCATTAAAGAGCTGGTGCTCAAAATTTTGATTTTTTTTTTTAACTGAGAGTCCTTTCCCCTGAATAAACTTGGCAAAGGAGAGCAAGGAAACTAGGAAACTACCAGTAACTCTCGTTTGCATTTCCGAGCAAATGCCCAGAAACGTTAGTCATATTAGCGGCATGGAAGGAGGTGAGGCTGGGAGGAGCAGATAAAAGATAAAATCAGAGTGAATGGCAAACAGGAGGTCTAGCCAGCTGCCTTTCCTGCCTACAAGGGGCCACCGGGGCCAGAGCAGGCCCCTCCCCAAGCTGTTGCTCTTTGAGAGAGTCTGTCTCTCATTCCAGCATTCATAATCACAAGGACGTTTTACTGATGTGGGGCCTGTCGGAAAGCTGATGCAAACTCCCGCAGGAATACAACAAGAACGACTTTTTGTTTTAATAAATTTCAAACCTACAGAAAAGTCTCAAGGATAGTACGATAAGTAATATATACTCTTCACCTAGATTCACCGATCACCAGTGGTTAACATTATGCCACATACGCTCACTCTTGCTCTAGCTAGCCCCCAGCTACCCCCACCACACGGTTTTAGCGGAATCATTTGAGAGTTAATTATTGACATCATGACACTTCATCCTTAAATACTGCCTCACGTAACTCCTAAATACAAGGGCTTTCTTCTATGTAACCTCACCATCATTGTCAGGATAATGAGACTTATTAATGAGTCTGAAAAAATAGTGTTGTTTAGCATACAGTTCGTATTCAAATTTCTCCAATTACACAAATACTGTGTTTACGGTCTCCCCCATGGGAGCTGTGAAGATGTCTTCTCCTTAGCTCTCTTGACTCCTTTACTCTAGAAAAGCTCTCCAGCCTTTTTTGTTGTTCATCACACTAACACTTTTAAGAGTCAGGCTCTTTCCCAGACTGTAGACCCCTTTCCTCCTTTGGTCCTCTCTGCCTTCCCCTGGGTCTCCCATTTCAGACCTTGCTGTGCTTCCCAATCCTCCACACGGAACTCAGACTCCAGTTTCCATCAGTCAAGGGGTGTCTCTTCAAGCACATGTCCTCAGCTCCCACTAAGAGGTCCTCAGCTTTAGGCCAGTTCAGCTGACTGGGGAAATGGACCCCTCTGCCCTGACCCAGCAAGGCTTATCCAGATCAGTGTTCAGGGAGCGTAGCAGCACCTTTCTCTCCATGTCCTCTGGATTCAGGGTCTGCCCGGTCAACGGCAAAGGTGTCTTTGTGCATCCTTGGGAGATTGGCCCTTCACTGGGTATAGAGTTAGGGAAAGTACAGCCTGAGAAATCAATACAGAATGCATGTGTATATACACACAGACATTTTTGCATTTTTTTATAAAAGTAAAACATGTCTTTCCATGGACATTCGACAAATACAGAAGTGTATAAAAAGAAAATCAAAATCTCCTGTAAACCTAACCACCTATATATGTCCACTGCTGAAGTATTTTTTAAGTACTGTATTAAAAACTTGATTCTCATACAAATCTTAAGTAAGCAAATGTCAAAGTTTTATTTAACTCGACAGTGAGGGAACCAGCAAAATGATAAAACTGAACGAAAATGAATTTGAAATACTGAGCATATAGGCACACCAAGCACAATGAAGGATGCTAGTTTGGGTTAAAAAAAACTGGTTAATATCTTACTTACTGGTAATAAAACTGTAACCTCTGAGGTTGCCTGTGCTACAGGACAGAAATAATTTGATTCTTTACTGGAAAAAATATATATATACATGTTCTTATGTAGTTTCACAGAGTCTAGGCCCTAATCAATAGTAAATAATTTCAACAAAGGAACATTCCCTTAGAGAATGAGATCACCATGGAATGGACTTGCTAGACTGTGTTCCAAAATGCATTAAAAGGCCATTCAGTGATTCTTGTCTTTTTTTTTCAAATTTTAGATAATATTTCTTAACATGCTATTATAATTTCTTAGACTTCCTTCTAATTTTAAGAGTTATCAGGGTATATATAAATATGTGAATACATAAAACACATTTTTATAAAGATCACATTATTTATATGTATAATCCTACATTCTTGTTTTTTTCACATGATAGTGTATCAAAAACATTTTCCCATGTCACTAAGGATTTTTTCAAGACAGGATTTTTAATGGATATGTGCTTGTTCTTCATTCAAATGGATGTGCTATAATTTATTTAACCAATTCCCATTTGGGGGAACAAATAATATTTTAGTGAATATTCTAGAACATAAATCTGCACACATTTCCAATGATTTCCTTAGAACACATACCTAGAAGTGGAATTTCTATTTTTTAGATTCTTAAAACTGTGGCCTTTAGAAAGATGGTTTTAATCCACACGCTCAGCCTTTTAATGCAGCCCTTTCATCACAGCTTTACCAACGTTGGGTATTATATCCTCTCATCTTTGAAAAAATTATCTAAATGAAAGAAAAATTATATCTCATTATTTTAATTGCATTACTTTAATTAGTAAAGTTGGACCTTTTTTCAGATGTTTATTGTCTATTGATAACTCTATTATGTTTTTATGCTGATAAAATATCATAAAATGGAAAACTAAAGATAGACTTGAAAAACAAAAATATAACAAAAGGGAAGCAAGAAGCCTGAGGGAGATGTGAGGGATGGGACTTTGCAGCTGACACGGTGGCTGGAAGGAGAAGGACTTACAGTCACATGAAAATTTGACATATAGCCATATTCACACGACCCTTGGGACCCCAGGCCAATCCGCCACTGTACATCCAGGAACACCAGGATAGGGAGGACAGAGCAGTGCCAAAATTTGTTTTCCAAATCAGACAGCCTGGTTCTCCCACCATTCTGCTGTAGCTAGGTTGGTTATTGGTCCAAGAAGGTTTACAAGATGGCAGAAAAAAGCCTGTTATTTAGAAAGTTGCCTGATGTTCATCCCCAGGATTACTGAGAGACATCTTCAAGGGACAGGAGTATTCACCATAACTGTGGTTACATGACATCACAGAATACAAGAATTGACACCCCTTAAAGAGCTTCACTCATGTGTTATGCCATTTGCCAGAATGGAGGGAGAGAAAGATTATCCTCACCAGACCTCCAAAGTCATAGAGTCCCAGATCAGTAGAAAATTCTCTTATCTTAGTTTACGAGTTCAAAGTGTTGAAAAGCATGAATTTAATTTTGTACCTTCATTTTGTAGGTTCAGAAACTGAAGCCCAAAGTGCTTAAAACGAGCAAACAAAACCTCCTGCCCCAAGTTACTTCTGGCAGAACTAGGACTATAACTCATATCTCCCAGTTTCCATCTGACATTTGGCCAGCACTGTCTTCCTGCCTGAAGGGAGACCTCACACAGCTGGCTACACAGCCCCCTAAGTTTTATGATGGTGTTAATCAGAGCACATGGACTTCCTCTTGCCAATAGGGGAAAATTTTACCTCAAGTGGCCTCTCACTAAGATCTGTTTCATAAAACATTTAGCTTTTCTCAGAGAAGCAGAGCTCCCTATATGCTAACTGCCACAAAACCCATCTTCACTCATGCTCCAGTCCCTGCCCTGTCTCAACTTCATCACGCCTACCCTCCTTAGCTTCAGGTAGATCAACCACAAGGAAGAAAATTCCAGTTTAGGCTGAACACAGACTGGTTTGGAAAGGCCTGCCCCATGTAGAGTAGGAAAAGGTGCACCCATTTCTTAGTGGATGCTTCTGACTCACAAACACTCCTGCTTGATCA
This sequence comes from Aotus nancymaae, assembly GCF_030222135.1. Classification (NCBI taxonomy): domain Eukaryota; kingdom Metazoa; phylum Chordata; class Mammalia; order Primates; family Aotidae; genus Aotus; species Aotus nancymaae. The sequence continues at coordinate 32,951,619 of NW_026988419.1, read as the reverse complement.
ATTTGCTTTGTGTTTAACTTTTTTTTCTGAAAATAGTATGTAGATTCCCAAAAGCCTCCTCCCCAAGACCCCAGTGGAATGCCCCATCATGCATCAGTTGGATATTAAACATGCCATGGGAGAGGCTGCATTTTGTGATGACATGCCTGCCCTAGCAGAAGAGCTCTTCCTGACTGTGGTCACCAGCACCAGGCCACACACTAAAATTATGTAAGTAAATATGGACAGAATTGAGGGTCAGTAATACCTCCTAGCCAGGCACAGTGGCTCATCTATAATCCAAGCACTCTGGGAGGCCAGGGTGGGCAGATCACTTGAGACTGGGGAGTTTTAGACCAGCCTGGGAAACTGGTGAAACCCTGTCTCTACAAAAAATACAAAAAGATTACATAGATATGGTGGTTTGCGTCTGTGGGAGGCTGAGGTGGAAGGATCATTTAAGCCTGAGTGTCAAGGCTGCAGTGAGCCGAGATCATGCCACTGCACTCCAACATGGGTAACAGAGTGAGACTCTGTCTCATTAATAATAACAACAATAATAATAAAGCAGACTTTATTGAGTGTCTACTCAAGGGATGAATTATCTATTAGCAATTAACCCAACTCAATACATTGAAATATTTCACAAAAAGCAATCTCAACATATATCCTGATAAAACAAAATAAAAAGAAGAGCAACTGCAGGTTTGAGAGTGGATAAAAGGATAAATAAACCCCTATCAAGAGAGGGAGCTGGTGTCTGAGGAGCTGAACACTATTATCTCAGAATGTAAAGGGGTAAGAACAACTTCCTCAGCTGGTGACATCCCAAAGAGCTATGATTCTCTCTACCTTTTTTTCTGAGTGTTCAACTTCAGAGGAGCCTGAGCTCCTAAAAGTGCCACATTTGAGCTTTGGTTTATTAAACAACCCAAGGGTACACCTTCCCTGGATGGCAAGAATTACAAAATGTCCTCCCAAGAATCCCCTCTTTTTGATCTGCATCCAGTAAAACCAAAATTCTCCACTTCTCACAGTGTTAGCATGGTTTCATGCACTCCTGGTGCCACTCATGTGAAATATGCAGGGTTCTTGAGGTTTGTGTATTCACATGGAAGAGGGTCACATTGTCCTGTGCAACACTTGGCATCTCTGTAGGGTTTTTCTCTCCCCCATTCCACTGATGCCTCTGAGGTCCTGGCATTGCCTGCTGTAGTTGTTGCCATAACAGTTCAGGATGTTCTTGGTGACAATAGCAGTGAAGAAGAAAAACCATATACATAAGAGCTGAATAAAAAAGCAAAACCCAATGGTATGCTGTCTTCAAGAGCCCATCTCACACCTAATGACACTCAGGCTCAAAATAAAGAGATGGAGGAAAATCTACCAAGCAAATGGAAAACAGAAAAAAGCAAGGGTTGCAATACTAAGTTCAGACAAAACAGATTTCAAACAAATAAAGATTAAAAAGGATAAAGAAGGGCACTGCATAATGGTAAAGGTTTCAATTCAACAACAAGACCTAACTATCCTAAATATATATGCACCTAACACGGGAGCACCCAGATTCATAAAGCAAGTTCTTAGACACCTACAAAGAGACATAGACACCCATACAATAATAGTGGGAGACTAACACTCCACTTACCGTATTAGACAGATGACTGAGGCAGAAAATTAACAAAGATATTCAGGAGCTGAACTAAACATTGGACCAAATGGATCTGATAGACCTTTCAGAATTCTCTACTGCCCAAAAAACAATATATGTTCTTCTCATTGCCACATGGCACATACTCTAAAATCAACCACATAATTGTACATAAAACAATCCTCAACAAATGTTAAAAAGCCAAAATCAACCAAAAACACTCTTGGACCACAGCACAATAAAAGTAGAAGTCAAGACTATGAAAATCACTCAAAATCATGCAATTATATGGAAAGTCAACAATATGTTCCTGAATGACTTTTAGGTAAATAGTGAAATTAAGGCAGAAATCAAAAAGTTCTTTGAAAATAATGAGAACAAACATCCAGCATACCAGAAATCTCTAGGAGACAACTAAGAGAGTGTTAAGAGGGAGATTCATAGCACTAAATGTCCACATCAAGAAGTTAGAAAGATCTCAAATTAACAACCTAACATCACAACTGAAAGAATTAGAGAAGCAAGAATAAATCAGAAAAAGCCCAAAGCTAGCAGAAGACAAGAAATCACCAAAATCAGAGCTGAACTAAAGGAAATCAAGACACAAAAAAATTGAAAAGATCAATGAATCCAGGAGTTGGCTTTTTGAGGAAATTAATAAGATAGGACACTAGCTAGACTAATAAAGAAAAAAAGAGAAAAGATCCAAATAAATGCAATTAGAAAAGATGGAGGGAATATTACCACTGACCCCACAGAAATAAAAACAAACATCAGAAACTACTGTGAACACCTCTATGCACTTGAACTGGAAAACCTAGAAGAGATGCATAAGTTCCAGAACACATACACCCTCCCAAGACTGAACCAGGAAGAAATTGATTCCCTGAACAGACCAATAATGAACTCCAAGACTGAATCAATAATAAATAGCCTATCAACCAAAACAAAGCACAGGACCTGATGGATTCACAGCTGAATTCTACCAGATGTACAAAGAAGAACTGGTATCATTCCTACAGAAACTATTCCAAAAAATTGAAGGGGAAGGCCTCCCCACCAACTCATTCTATGAGGCCAGCATTATCTTAATACCAAAACCTGACAGAGACATAACAAACAAAAGAAAGGCCAATAACCTTGATGAACATTGATGCAAAATCCTTGCAAGCAAACAAATACTTACAAACTGAGTCCAGCAGCACACCAAAAGGCGAATCCACCATGATCAAGTAGGCTTCATCTCCAGGATGCGAGGTAGGTTCAACATATGCAAATCAATAAATGTAAGTCATCACAGAAACAGAACTAAAGACAAAAATCACATGATTATCTCAACAGACTCAGAAAAGGCTTTTGATAAAATTCAACATGACTTCATGTTAAAAACTCTCAGTAAACTAGGTATTGAAGGAACATACTTCAAAATAATAGGAGCCATCTATGACAAACCTACAGCCAACATTATACTAACTAAATAGGCCAAAGCTGGAAGCATTCTCTCCTTGAAAACTGGCACAAGACAAGGATGTGCTCTCTCACCACTACTATTCAACATGCTATTGGAAGTCCTAGTCAGAGCAATCAGGCAAGAGAAAGAAATAAAGGGCAACCAAATAGGAAGAGAAGAAGTCAGACTATCTCTGTTTGCAGGTGACATAACTGTATATCCAGAAAACCCCATAGTCATGGTCCAAAAGCTCCATCAGCTAATAAACAACTTCAGCAGGTTTCAAGATAGAAAATTAATATGCAAAAATCAACAGTATTCCTATAAACCAACAACAGCAAAACCAAGAGCCAGAGCCAGAAAGGCAATCCGATTTACAATTACCACAAAAAGAATAAAATGTCTAGGAATACAGCTAACCAGGGAGGTGAAAGATCTTTACAATGAGAATTACAAAAACAAATTAGAGAAGACACAAACAAATAAGAAAACATCTCATGCTCATGGATGGGAAGAATCAATATCATTAAAGTGGCTATACTGACCAAAGCAATTAACAGATTCAATGCTGTTCCTATCGAACTACCAATGACATTCTTCACAGAACTAGAAAAAAAAAACATTTTAAAATTAATACAGAGCCAAAAAAGAGCCTGACAGCCAAGGCAATCCTAAGCCAAAACACTGTATTACAGGGCTACAGTAACCAACAAGCATGGTACTGGTACAAAAACAGGCACATAAACCAATGGAACAGAACAGAGAACCCAGAAATAGGCCACACACCTATGAACATCTGATCTTCAACAAAAACTGACAAAAACAGGCAATGGGGACAAGACTCCCTGTTCGATAAATGGTGCTGGAATAACTGGCTAGCCATATGCAGATTAAAACTAGACTCCTTCCTCACACCATATACAAAAATCAACTCAAGATGGATTAAAGACTTAAATGTAAAACCCAAAACCATAAAAACCCTGGAAGACAACGTAGGCAATACCATCCTGAACATAGGAACAGGCAAAGATTTCATGACAAAGACACTGAGAGGAATCACAACAAAAGCAAAAATTGACAAGTGGGATATAATTAAATGTAAGAGCTTCTGCACAGCAAAAGAAACTATCAACAGAGTAAACAGACAACTTACAAAATGGGAGAAGATATTTGCAAACTATGCATCTGACAAAGGTCTAATATCCAGCATCTGTAAAGAACTTAAACAAATTTACAAGAGTAAAATAAACAACCCCATTAAAAAAAATGGGCAAAGGACATGAATACTTTTTAAAAGAAGACACACATGTGGCCAACAAGCTTATGAAAAAAGCTCAATATCACTGATCATTAGAGAAATGCAAATCAAAACCACAATGAGATATCATCTCATACCAGTTCGAATGGCTATTATTAAAAAGTCAAAAAATAACATGCTGGCAAGGTTGCAGAGAAAAGGGAACATGTATACACTATTGGTGGGAGTGTAAAGTAGTTCAACCATTGTGGAAAGCAGTATGATGATTTCTCAAAGAGCTAAAAGCAGTACTACCATTCGACCCAGCAATCCCATTGCTGGGTATATATCCAAAGGGATATAAATCATTCTACCATAAAGACACGTGCATGCAAATGTTCACTGCAGCATTATCCACAATAGGAAAGACATGGAATCAACCTAAATGCCCATCAATGACAGATTAGATAAATAAAATGTAGTACATATACACCATGGAATACTAAGCAAGTCTTAAAAAGAATGAGATCTTGTCTTTCGTGAGAACACAGATGGAGCTGGAGGCCATTATCCTTAGAAAACTAACACAGGAACAGAAAACCAAATACCGCATGTTCTCACTTACAAATGGGAGCTAAATAATAAGAACTTGTGAACACAAAGGAGGAAAGAACAGACCTAGGGTCTACTTGAGGGTGGTGGGTGGAAGGAGGGAGAGGAGCAGAAAAGATAACTATTGGGTACTAGGTTTAATACCTGGATGATGAAATAGTCTGTATGACAAACTTCCATGATACATGTTTACCTATGTAACAAACTTTCACATGTACTCTCAAACCTAAAATTAAAGTTAAAAAAAAAGGAAAGAAAAAGACTATATGCAAATAGTGAGGTATTATGATAATAGCACCTAAAATTCTCACATCATATTAATAACAATGGTTGCTGCTATTCTCTGGTACTATTTTCCAGGCACCTTTATACACATGACCATATGCAGTCCTTCTAACAACCTTAGATTATTTACTTGCACTAAACCTTATTTCAGAACAAACTTAAGAGAGCTAAGAACCCTATTAAGTTGGCACAGTTATCTAAATTTTATGATGAAGACATTGAGGCTTAGATAGTTTTAATCGATTTCCTGAGGCCACATAGCCCACAGTGGCACAGCCATATTCAAACCCAGCCCCACTCTCCAGGCTTTAGGTCAACTGCATACACACCATCCCAGAGCGTGTCCCCACTGGGTTGAAAGGGCTTCACCGGTGCACATTTTTGTTCCCTTCTGGCATGTTACTTGGTCTGTGTTTTCTGCAGGTGATTTGTGTGGGTCAGGTTGTCTGTGCTGTGGCTGCTGATAAACATGCTTATGCCAAGCGGGCCACAAAAATGGTGAAGATTGTGTGCCACGATGTGGAGCCTATATTTGTGAACATTCAGGTAATGTCAACATCTGCTCAGTCTTTTGGTCATTAGGCAATGGATCTTTCCAAAAACTTCCAGAGCATGTGGTACCATGGTACTTGTGAAACTCTTTATCTTGTTGTATTTCCCAGATACTGTGGAGATGGTGTATCTTCTCTTGTAAGTTTCAGTCTGCCTTTCTCTTACCACCAGATACTTCTAGCTAGAAATGTGTCCTCTTAGCCCATAACAGATTCCCAATTTAGTGCTCACTGCCCCTAAATACACCTGAAATGCTTCTGGTTTTCCCAACAGTAAAGTCCTAAATTCCAAACTTGACATTCGAATCTTACGAAGTTTAAATCCTGGCCTCTTAGGTGAATTTTAACATTTGCAAGTTTGAAATGTATTTCCCTTAGCTTCTGTCCCAGGTTCCAACTTCCCTTGTCCATTACGGCCCTCAAGTCTTCTTGCTCAACATGGAAAAAACTGCTCACTCTCCAACAAATGTGGAGCATGTGCTCTTTTTCTGGTATTTTCTGCACTTTTTGCCAGCTTCCTAGGTGCAGTGATTCTTTTTGTGCATTCCTTATGCAGCCACTAAAGAGAGAAATAGCATTATTACCTAGAGGAAGAACGGTGATAGGAATTACTTGCATTACATCGGCAGGCTGGACACGCTTCTGTCACCTAAGGAAAGAAACTAAAGATTTGTCCACAAGTAAATACAGTGGAATTGAATCTCATATGGGGCCAGTTTCTAAGCAAACATCTCTTGTCTCACTGATAGGAGTACAAATTGGAACAACCTGTATGAAAGGAAATTTAGCAGTATCTATCACAATTCCAAATGTATGTAGCTTTTAACCATAAAGAATGATCAAACTTGACCTTAACATACTACCCCACTACACCAAGATAAACCAGGTAAAAAGGATTAAAAATGAAAAGGTCAAAAGCAAAATCCAAAAAGCATAGGAAAAAAACATGGAGAACTCAATAGTATTGCTATGAGTCAAACTCAAAATTCCTTAACAGAAAAAGTTAATAAATTAAATTACACAAAATAGCATACTTCCACATAAAGAAAAAATATAATAAGCAGTCAAAACACAAGCAACAACTGAGAAAAATATTTGCAAGGCACATTACAACCATCAGGCTAATTCCTAAGTATATAAAGATTTCCTGGAAATCAAGATGAAAAAGCCAATAGAAAAATAATTAAAGAATGCAAGCAAACAGCTCATGGGAAAAAATATAAACAGCCCTTATATATAGGAAGATGATATGGTTTGGCTGTGTCCCCACTCAAATTTCATCATGAATTATAGTTCCCATAATCCCGAGGTGTTGTGGAAGGGACCCAGAGGGAGGTAATTGAATTATGGGGGCAGTCACCTCCATGCTGCTCTCATGATAGTGAGTACTCATGAAATCTGATGGTTTTATAATGGGCTCTTCCCCCGCTTTCCTCTACACTTCTCCTTCATTCTGCCATGTGAAGAAGGACGTGTTTGCTTCCCCTTCTACCATGATTGTAAGTTTCCTCATGCCTCCCCAGCCATGCTGAACCATGAGTCAATTACACCTCTTTCCTATATAAATTACCCAGTCTTGGTTATGTCTTTATTAACAATGTAAGAACAGACTAATATCGAAGACTGCTTGGTCTTACTAATAATAGAAGAAATTTAATTTAAAAGCTATAATGAAATGCCATTTTCAATCTATCAGGTTGGCAAAAATACAAAAGTTTGACAATGTATTCAGTTGCCAAGCTGCAAGAAAACAGGCCATCTCTTGTCTTGCTGATAGGAGTATAAATTGGAACAACCTATATGAAAGGAAATTTAGCAGTATCTATTAAAATTCCAAATGTATGTAGCGTTTAACCAGCAACCCCACTCTGGGAATTTATCCTGTAGCTTAGCTTGTCTGTGAAATAATATGTTTCCAAAGTTATTCTTTGCAGTATTGTTTGCAATAGTAAAATACTGGAAACAACTCAGGCATCCATCCATCCATCCTTAAAATGGAATTCTATGTAGCTGTATATATGACATAAATACAGCTACATAGAATATAGCTTTATATATTATAAAATACATATAAAGAATGAGAGTTGGGCATGGTGGCTCATACCTGTAATCCCAGCATTTTGGGAGGTCAAGGCGGGCAGACCACTTAAGGTTAGTAGTTCAAGACCAGACTGTCCAACATGGTGAAACTGTCTCTACTAAAAATACAAAAATTAGCCAGGCATGATGGTGCATGCCTGTATTCCCAGCTACTTGGGAGGCTGAGGCACGAGAATTGCTTGAACCCAGAAGGCAGAGGTTGCAGTGAGACAAGATTGCACCACTACACTCCAGCCTGGGTGACAGAGTGAAACCCTGTCTCAAAAAAAAAAAAAAAAATGAGGCTTCTCTATACACAGATATAGAAAGACCACCAAGTAATACTGATAGGTGAAAGGCAAAATGAAAAAAAATGTACAAAGTGAAGAGAGTAATAATATGGATCCGTATTTACTTGTATTTGCATAGAGAAACTCTGGGAGAACACACAAGAAGCTAATAATGGTGGTCACCTTTGGAGAGAATGAGTGGAAATTAGACAGAGGGAAATGGGTGTGGGCAAGACTCCACTGACTATATTCTGATTCCGTTCCATTTTTAAACCATTTGAATGTGTTATCTAATTTTGAAAACAAAAAATCTAAGAAACAACCTTGAAAAATTCCTTAAGTTGTTCATAAAGTACAGAATATGAGAACACTAAATCTTGAGAACGGCTTGACTAAAATAAGCAACAAAGGTTCAGTTTCTATGCAGGTCTGGATATTGAAAGCATTCTCCAGTAACATACCCATCAAATTCCTAGCTAAGAAAGGGGGATGGGTGGAGAATTCTAAAGTCTGCTTGCAGAGTTTAGACTAACCTAATATTAAGCCTCCATAACAGATTGTGAGTATTAAAGGAAATAGAGGAGTCCCAATGTCAGTGAAGGCTGAAGTTCATAGGTAAGTTAAATATGCATATGTGGGGCTTCTCTATAGGGTGATCATATTTTCTGAACTGTGCCAGGTCAGATGTGGTCTGACAAGTGCAGCTGTACCCATGGAAGCACTTGGACATCATGTTTGAAATCTGTGCTCTCCTGTGGATTTCAGTGTGAGCGATGTAGAGTGACAAGTGTTGGAAATCTTGAATTGCACAACACTTTTAGTGTTCTATAGTGAAATACTAATATAATGAAAATTATAGCCACCAAACACATGGCAGAAGTAGGGGGGTGGGGAAAGAGATACAGAGATAGAAAGAAAGCCTGAGGATGGAATCTTTAGTGATTCTTTCAGTTGAAGTTATTATTAAATTCTCACTTCTATCACCTAGAGAATTGAACCTGTAACCACCCAATGGGTTCACCTTGCCCCCTTCCTAGACAGAGCCAATTTATCAAGACAGGGAACTGCAATAGAGAAAGAATAATTCACACAGAGTTGGCCGTGCTGGAGACTGAAGTTTTATTATCACTTAGCTCAGTCTCCTCGAGCATTCAAGGATTAGAGTTTTTAAGGATAATTTGGGATGAGGGAAGGCCAGTGAGTTAAAAGTGCTGATTGGTTGGGTCAGAGCTGAAATCATGAGAAGTTGAAGCTCTCCTCTTGTGCTGAGTCAGTTCCTTGGTGGGGTCCACAAAATCAGATGAGCCAATTCATCAATCTGGGTGGTCCAGCTGATTCATCAAGTGCAGGGTCTGCCAAATATCTCAAGCACTGATTTTAGGAGCAGTTTAGGGAGGGTCAGAATCTTGTAGCCTCTAGCTGCACGACTCCTAAACCATAATTTCTAATATTGTGGCTAATTTGTTAGTCCTACAAAGGCAGTCTAGTCCGCAGGCAAGAAGGAGGTTTGTTTTGGGAAAGGGCTGTTATCATCTTTATTTTAAACTATAAATTAAGTTCCTCCTAAAGTTAGTTCAACCTATGCCCAGAAAGGAACAAGGACAGCTTAAAGGTTAGAAGCAAAATGGAACCAGTTAGGTTAGATCTCTTTCACTGTCTCAGTCATATTTTTGCAAAGGCAGTTTCAAACCTGACAATTCCCAGATGTCCATCCTGGACACTCATGGGGTATGGATTCAAGGGCTTCTCATATATAGTTTTTTTGATACCAGGTCAATTTAAAATTTATATTTATGAGTCATTTACTAAATGCTTCACCAAATCTTTCCAATTGCCCTGAAACTTTTCTGCACTGCCTCCAGCTTCTTGAATGCTGGCAAACTGTATTATCAATATCTTTGGTTAATCATAGATTTCTGAAGTTTTTCCTTCATAGTTAGGTTAAAAAATTGTTTTTTAAGATTTCTATTCTCCACTCTTCCCCTCACTGCTCCCCTCACATTCACCCATTTATTCTTCATAGCTGAAGTCCCTGTGGGTTTTAATGAAGACTGTTTCAACTTAGTGGGTGCTGAGTTGTGGCTTGGGGTTTAATATCTCTAGTAAATAGATGAAAAGATGTACAGCTGTTTGGGTGTCACTGTTGGGGAACAAGTTTCTATACGTTTTGTAAAGTCAACTCTGCCCCCAGGCAGTTTCATTACAGAAACAGGTTCACCCATAGATAAGAAGATCTCATTATTTATCCTTATCTGATGATGGAGTCCTTGCTCAAGTCAATAATAATTAGCTTCTAGGTCTTGAGGACACACTGATGTGGGCAGGAAACAGAGTAAAGATGTGAAAGATTTTTAATTGCATATAATTACTCAATTATCATGTGTTTAACAATAACTGCCTATGGAAACTTGGCCAAATTATGATTCTTTGAAATCAAGACAGGAAAGCAAATATTCCTATGATCTGAAAGAAAGTAGTAAAATATATAACATTCTGTTTTGAATATATTTAAATTTACTAAATTTATTTATTATTTTTTAAACAGAGTATTGCTCTGTTACCCAGGCTAGAGTGCAATGGTGTGATCTCAGCTCACTGCAACCTCTGCCTCCCAGGTTCAAGGGATTCTCGTGCCTCAGCCTCCCAAGTAGCTGGGATTACAAGAACCCACCATCATGCCCGGCTAATTTTTGTATTTTTGTAGAGGCAGGGTTTCACCATGTTGGCTAGGCTGGTCTTGAACTCCTGACCTCAGGTGGTCTGCCCACCTCAGCCTCTCAGAGAGCTGGCATTACAGGCATGAGCCACAGCGCCCAGGCTAAATTTATTAAATTAAAATTTAATTACATCTACAAATAAGGCTTTCATCTGGTTGCTGTGTTTAAAAGGGGAAGTGCACTTTGGAGGACAGGAACATTTTTGTGTGGGAACTCAAAGCGTGCATGTGGCACCAAAGGCAGAAGATAAAGAAACGGCTACATATGTGTCAAGCCACAATGTGGCACTTACACAGATGGGTTCCTTTCCAGTCATGGTTTCTTGTGTCACAGAGAGGCATTTCCAAGTGAGGTGCTGTCATTTTCCTAATTTATAGCTATGGAACCCAGGTAACAAGGCCATATTTAACCAAATGTTGAACATCAAGATAGAGGCAAAGCTTAGCCTCAGTTTTGACTAGTTTCCTCTGACCTACCAAAGCCCACCTCCTTCCTCTCAGAGGATGACTGCCTCCTACTTATTTTAAAAAAGAAATTGAGGCCATGAGGTATGAATGGCCCCAGTCCCCGCCCCTCCCTATTCCCACCACACGCAGTTTCACGGCGAAGGGCCTCCTGCCTCTCCAGGGCCAGTCTTTGCACCTGCACCTGTGGTCCCACGCATGCCCCTCAATTATCCCGTCCATGTTCCATTCTTTAACTTCCACTTCTGCACTGCCCCATTCTGATCAGTTTATCGACTCAGGTCTGTCCCTCCTTATGAGTGCCCCTTCCTTTATTCAGCTGCTCCCTGTAGCTACTGCTTCTCTCTCTCCTCTCCTTCTGAGCCAAGTTTTTATTACAGTTGCCTGCACTCTCTACTTCCTTACATTCCATTTGTGCCTCAACTCACTGTTCCTGCCAAGGCCACCGACTGCCTACGAGTTCTCAAATCTAAAACTTCATTTTCTGTCTCTGGGTGTCCCTGCTGCCTTCCACACTGAAGACCATTTGGTCCTTGAAACTTTTTACTCTTATGGCCAGTCTCACGCTACTCTTTCCAGTGTTTTCTTATGCCTCTTTGCTCCTTTTAAAATTTCTCTGTGTGTTCCTCCATCTCTGCCTGGTCCTATTATCCTTTTGGGAACCCAGACCCCTTTGAAAATCTAACAAAAGGAAGTGTCTTTCTCCCCAGATAAAAAGGTCCTATGTCCTTTATAAGTAACACAACCAGCTGCAATAAACAACCTCCAACTCTTACTGGATTAGCACACCTGTGGTTGATCTCCTGATTTGACAAAGCCCAACGTGGATCTTCTTCTAGCTCCTAGGCAGCTCTCCTCCAAGTGTGATTCAGGGATCTGACTTCCACCCTTGCATAGTTCAGCTGTCTGGAGTTTTTGGCTTCCAGCTGCACATATGGGAAGACAAACAGCATGAAAGGTGCATCACTTTTCCCCTTCTTCCACTGGCCAGAGCTCTGCCACAGGATCCCACCTAGCTGCACGGGACACTGATAAATGTGCTCCAGCTGCTGCTCAGGAAGGAAGAAAATTAGATATTGGTGAACACTGGGAGACTCCCAGACTGCTGGAAGCCTGGATTAGGAACTCCTGCCTTCCCTGAGTTCCCTTGAATCCCCACAGCCCATCCTCTCTGACTTTAAGCTCTTGGTGTTCTCATTGCTTCTCATCTTCCCTTTTCCTGTGTGTATTGATAATTATCCACTCTATGGCTCTAGCCTTGATTTATCCACTGAGTATCTGACTCTTAGTCTAAGATATTTCATTTGATTGGGCCGTGGACACTTCAAAATCAACAAGCCAAAACTCAACTAATCATTTTTTTCCTTAAACCAATTTCTTATTCTGTGTTTTTGACCTTGAAATAATTGGGCTTCTCATCTAAGGCAGGAAACCAAGTGACATTCTAAATATCTCCTTTACTTTTCCTGCAGAAAATCTTCCCAATTGCCTCCTTAGTGTTTTTTTTTTTAAACAAAAGCTGTTTAACACATTTCTTTCTTTTGTTTTACTATTTTATAAAATCTTTTGAAAACTTTCAACCATTCGGAAGAATGAACACTGAGAGAGAGAAGGGTAGGAGAAAGAGAGAGAGCATGAAAATGCGGCAAAATACTAACAAGTTTCCATGAAGAATTCAATCATCCTTCTGATGATTGAAATTTTCAAAGAAAAAATTTTAACAGTAAAACATAAGAAAGAAAATATGTTCAATACGTGTGTATGTATATAGATATAAATATACACATGCATCTATTCATATAGTATTTTCCTTCATAGTCACAACACAATTATCATCTCTGGGAAATTTAACATTGATTAAAACTATTTCTCGCATATGTGGGTTGTATTCAGATTTCCCCAATTGGTTCACTAATGTCCTGGCTTTTGTTCTTTGATTTTTCTGGTCCAGGATCAAATTCAGGATCATGTATTGCATGTCTCTTTAATTTGTTTTAATCTAAAACAATTTCCAATATTTTTTTCTTTCATGGAATAACCATTTTTGAAGAGCCAGGATAGTTGTTTAGCAGAACATCCTTAGTTTGGGTTGAGAGTTATTACCTCCTGATTTAATTCAGGATGAACATTTTTGGCAGTGCTGTGGTTTGGCTCTGTGTCCCCGCCCAAATCTCATCTTGAATTGCAATCCCATAATCCCCACATGTCATAGGAGGGCCCCAGTGGGAGGTAATTGAATCATGGGAGTGGTTTCCCCCATACTGTTCTCGTGATACTAAGTGAGTTCTCATGAGATTTGATGGTTTTATAAGGGGCCTCCCCCTTCACTTGGCACTTTTCTCTGTCTTGCCGCCATACAAAGAAGGACATGTTCCCCTTCCACCATTATTATAATTTTCCTGAGGCCTCCCAGTCATGCTGAGCTGTGAGTCAGTTAAACCTCTTTCATTTATAAATTACCCAGTCTTATGTATATCTTTATTAGCAATGTGAAAATGGACTAATACAAGCAGGAACTTTATAGGAACATATTTTGAGCTTATCACAGCAGGAGGCATGCGATGGTGTGGCCCATTATTGGTGATGTTAGGTTTGGCCGTTTGGTGAAAGTGGTACACCAGGTTTATCTTGTGTAGTTACCTTTTCCCCCTTTATAGTGAATAAGCTGCCTGTGGAGTGCTAGTTTGAGACCATCAAGTGTATATCATGTTCCCCAACAATCTTTCACCCAGTGGTTTTAGGATCACTGATGATTCTTGCCTGGTGACCTCTTCTGCCTCAATTATATATTATACGTTTATTACTTGGCACTCTTCAGTAAAAAGCTTAATTTTTTCCTATAATATAGATTCAAAGATTCTTTTTTAAAAAAATTCATGTATGAAAGTCCATTCCAGCCATCCTGATTTTTGGATGCTCAAACTGTCCCAAATTTGGCCATCCTGAAGCTGGTTTCTGCAACCTTTCAACACAGATCCATCAGCTTTGGGACACTCTCGTACTTTCTGGCTCAACGAGATGTTTCAGACTTACTTTGTCCTTTCCTTGCCACAGACCTGGATTTGGCCTTTACTCCAAGGAGCCCTGGTTACTTTTAATGGGAAGTGGTATTTACAGACCAGATCTGTTGCTAAGAGTGTTCATTGCTACTGGAGCATCATTGCTCTTAGGCTCTTTGAAGGACAGAACTAGGAAATATATATAAATATATATGACTATACTGATGCCAATACTTTTAATCCAAAGCACAGGGGTTTTCCTCCCTTTCCTCCATTCTGTATGTGCATCTGTCCTCAACTACAGTGAGAACCCTGGCCCCCAACAATATGCAAGCGTGTATATTCATTTGCTTGATCCTGTAAAACACAAACTAGTTTCATAATCACTACATTCAACACTACCCACAACAAACGTACTAAGTTTAGGCTTTCTTTTTATTCTTATAATCTATCCTAGTGTACAGCCAGAGTACTGAGTTCAAGGTTCACTTGGATTAATGTTTTATGCTAATATTAATGTTACATACAGCTAGGTTCACTTGTTTCTGTTTATATTCAATTTTAGAGAATTTTTTCTATTGTAGCTTAATTTTTACTACATAGAACATCTTTATAAATATGAATGGCAGGATGTAACACTTCAGTTGTTATATTTTACTAGCAAAGTGGTTGGGTTCACCTTCAGACTTTACAGGATGTCTTCATGGGACCCAGAGTTTTCACAAATTACAACTAATAATTTGCTCTTCCTTAGTGTCCTTGTACACCTGAGCATGTGATACACTATCTCCTGCCAACCTACCTGCCACGGATTATCTAGGTGTGGATCCCTGAAATAGGTGACATGCCGGGACTCATGGTGTTCATCCTCATCTCTATCCTCTTGTCCAGCCATTATGTTTAGGGTGCTCCCGGGACTCACCTCCAGGCAAAGTGACCCAGCTAACACCATTCTTCCTGGCAGCGGACCTCATTCCTGTGCACACTACAATCACCTAGAAAGTGCTTTGAATACTCATGCTTGTGTCTCCTTCCCAGGCCAGTGAGATCAAAGTCCCTGGGGGTGGGACCCAGTCAGGTTGCTTTCGAGGGAGCCACTGACAGGTTTGCAAATCCTGGGCATGAGATTTCCAGCATGCACCTAAGCCAGGTATCTATTGACAACACTCTAGGGATGGACTCTTTTCTTCTCAGAAATATACCAAGAATTAGTTATAGATTAATGAACTTTTGAAAGTCTTTTAAAATTTTATGTCACTTAAATATAATTATGAAGAATAAAATAGAAATTACATTCAGTGTTGCCTTGGTATTAATTTTCAATCCATTCCTTTTGCAGTCCAAGAACTGGCCTTGGCAAGTTGTAGCTAAAAACTCTCCTTATCTTCTTTCTCTGCCCCAATTCTACAACATTTCCATGTTTCTAGTATTTTTCTTACCCCCACACAGCTCTGTGGCCATCATGTCTTCGATTCCAGGCCCTTCTCCCACTACACAGATTATTCTTAGTGTTCACAGACAACAAGTCTCTTTACCGTCATATTTCCAGAGAGGTGCTTCCTGGACATCCCTGCATTAGATGCCTCCTGGTATTCCAACCCATGTATCTCATCCAGCCACCCACTTGCTCTGCTTCCTACCTCTTTATCCAAGGAGTGAGTTGGCAGGAGCATTCTGTGCTGGTAGGCCAGACTTTTCCCAATGAAGCAGGAATTGAGTTTGTTCAGTCAGCACCATAATTACAGAGTACTTCCTGAGTGCCAGGTGCTAGCCACCTCTGCCTCCCAGGTACCTGGTGCAGCCTTCTAGCTTTGAACATCTCATTCTGCTCTGCCAGATGACTGGTTTCCTATGTGGGAAGGTTCCTGTCTTTGCATTTCTATTTTCCTAGTATCTTGTACATAAAAAAACGCTAATAAAAATCTATGCTGAAATGAAGTGTGCAACAACCAACACACTCTAAAGGAATCAGGCAGGAAGAGGGTCAAATAAGCCTGCTTTCCTTGGAATGGTCTTTCACTCAACAGATAAGACATCTGTGCTGGGACCTTTAACAAAATCTACCAGAGATTATCAATTGAGCCAGCAAGAGCAGTGAGGGGATTGAGAATCATGTCATTAAAACTCAGTGTGCTTGGTCTGAAGAAGAAAAGAGCTCATGTGCAGTGTGGGCCACTCTCAGCTAACAGGGTGGAAGGGCTGCACACACGGACACCTAAACATGCAAGACACAGCGACTAGTCAACTCAGGATGGAAGCCCCCATCCCTCCCATCTCACTCCTGTCCCCTTCCTGCATGTCTAGGCTGGGGCTCTCAGGTGTTGGATTTCACTCCCTCCCCTCACCCCTTGACAGCTCCTGCTACCACCCCAGAGCTCCCTGACACCGAGCCTTGGTGGCAGCCCCATCTTATCCTTTCTGATGCTTGATTAGGCAGCCCAGACCCCCACCCCCACCCAGGATGCTGCCCTTCCTCAAATTTCTGAAAAGCTGTGGAAAGAGGGAGAGAGCCATTCACTGCTCTGATAGGGGCACAGCTAGAAAAGAGGCTACCATAGGAAGGCAGGATTCCACATCGTGTAAGAGCTGGCCAACACTGAAATGCCTGTCTGCTGGATGCTATTCCTGCCAACAGGAAGGGATGCTTTAGCAGCTTTCAAACTGTTTTACTGTGGCCCATAAAATGCACCATATGATGGGACCCAGCGCACGTGCATGAACACACACACACAGGATGGGGGGGAACGAACTTATACGGGACAACACTTACTTTGGCTACACATCATGCACTTAACACTTCCTCTGCACTGCTCTCCTCTCCCCTCCCCTCCTTCTCTCTTCTCTTCTATCTATTCTTTTAAATATGCTTGTCCTAACTGAATTGTCACACCTTACTAGTGAATCACAAGGGACAGTTTGAAAAGTACTGAGCAAGATGGTATTTCTGTAGGGGTGGCCAGATAACACCTGCATCAGAGCCTTGGAGATGCTTGGTTAAAATGCAGACTCCTGAGCCTAACCAAGACCTCCTGAATCTGAATTTCTAGGGGTTGTTTGGGACCCACATATAAGCTCCAAAATGAACCCCTGGACTGGAAGAGTTTGGAGCAGGTGGCCTCTAGATTCCTTCCAACCCCAAAGACTGAGATTTTTTGAGCCCCTAATGTACAGGGCATTATACTAAGAGTTATGGGAGACAGAGATCTATCACATGGCACCTATCCTGCTGGAAAGACAGCACATGCATGTGGAGGAAGTTAAATAACAACTTCATTGTGAACAGGTAGCTCATGATTAACACAAAGAGGGGTCCAGGCCCATGATGCCCTGAGTCCAGAAGATGGGAACCTGTGCATGTGGTAGTCAGGGAACCCTCAGGAGTGAGAAAACCCCTTGACCCATTAATTAGGAAGAGCAAATTTCTAATGTATCATGCTGTCCACACTAATAACCATAATATGTAGTTAGCATGAATAGGGCTATTTCATTGCTTACAACATGTGGCTTTCTGTTAATCCTCTTTTGAGGCTGACAGCAATCCTCTAGGCTAGATCGGCGGTCCTCAGGGGTGATTCCTGGACCAGCAACAGCAGCAGCACCTGGGAATTTTTTAGAATTGCACATTCTCAGGCACTGATCTCAGACCTACTGGATCAGAGATTCTGAGGTGGGGCCCAGCAATCTGGGTTTTAACAAGCCCTCCACTTGACCTCTGTGAACCTGTGAGTCAGGTTATAGTTTCGTCCCCCTTGTTACACATTCTATGTGACACCAACACATAGAAAAGTGGAGTGGGCTTCCCAGGGTCGCTCAGCTAGTAAATGGGAGAGCCAGGGTTTGAACCCCAGCAGTCTGGCTCCCCAGCCCACACACCTATGAGGAGTGGAAAGGACTCCCACTCTCACTCTTCCAGGGCCCTGGATGTTGAACTTGAACCTCACGCACTCACAGAAGTGTTGTTTACCACTCACAGACTGGCTTTATGAACAATGGGAAAATCAAGGCAGCAGACGTTGAATATCACATCCATGGAGACTGCCTATCAGATGATTCTGAAATGGTACTTGACTTACAAAAACTTCTGGGGTTCCAGTTATTTGTGGTGATAAATTAAGTGTAAGCTTGGTTTCTTAGAGTATAGCTTTAGAAGGTTGTGTCCACCAACCTATGCTCACTTCGAATGGCGTGTAAGTTGTGAGCCAGGATGACTCGCATAGCTCCCAATCTCTACCCTCTCTGTGTGGGAGGTAGCCAGGGAGCTGCTGCCTCTTAGCTTTGAGGCACTTGGTGGCAGAGTGTCCAAGGCTCACTTTCCATTTGTCACACTCTAGTCACAGAGAATTCCCTGGATGAATACCTCCCATTGTCCCCAGAAAACATTCATAAAGCAACTCTCAATCATCACTTTCTCTCTTCCCTCCCAACACCTTCACCCTAGGCAAGGATGGAATCCCCCATCTCTCCCATCTCACTCCTGTCCCCTCCCTGCATGTCTAGGTTGGCGCTCTCTAGATGTTGGATTTCACTCCATGGGGATCAGGGAAGGACACGGTTGGCATTTGAAAGGAGGGCCGAGGTTTGGGCCTGGCCTGGCAAATCTCTCCTCTGCTTATGTCCAGGGAACCTCTTTCCTACACATTCCAGAATCTCCTCTCCTGCCCAGAGCCTGGGCTCTATCCTAGGCCTTTATCCAGGCCCAGGTGTCTTATGTCCAAAATCACATTGAGTCCTTCCACTGCCCCTTTACCCACAGTCTAATCCCGTGACAATAAGTAGAAAGACATCACTGGCCTATTTGGCTTTTCCTGCAAGGTTTCTTTCTATTCTAGAAGCTTCAGAACTTGTCTTTTCTCTGCCCACTCATCTCATTAGAGGGAAGCTCCACCTGTTCTTTTGCTTTCTAATGATCCCTAGGACAGAAATCTACAGCCCACTCCATTTACAGATGGAATTTTCATGACCCACCCATGCATGGTTTTATGAGATGTATTCTCAAAAATTCTCAAAATAGATATAGTCTAATTTAATAACAAATATGTACTATAATGCTTCAGAGGAGGAGATGCTTTCCTGAGAGCCAGCAAGCAGCTGCTTGTCTCAACTGCACAAAAAGCTGGGAAGGACTGCACCCATCTGGCAGAGTTGTCCTTTCTACTGTTTCTTCTACCTGGAGTCAGATTCAGTGATTCTGGAGAGTCACTCTGTGCCATCAACACTGAAATACTTTGGTTGAGTCATGATCAGAAACTTGGGGCTTTGAGCTTGCATGGTTTAAATATGCAGGAAAAAAAATGGAAAAGATTCCAGGAAATATTATAGAAACTGATGTCTCCAGTCTAAAGAAAAAGAAAAAAGGTCTGAGTGTTCATAATACTGATAACATTTTGGGAGTGTTGAATAACTTTTCTAAAAAGCAAAATTAAGTTGTTTCTATTTCAACCAAATATAGAATATTAATTGGTTTAAATTGTAGAAAAATATTTTATTTGTCCATTTATATAAAGACATATATACTTAATTTATAAATTATATATACACTTAATTTGAAATTAAATGCACAATGCTGTCCTGAGAGCCAGCAAGCAGCTGTTTGTCTCAACTGCACAAAAAGTTGGGAAGGACTGCATCCATCTGGCAGAGCTGTTCTTTCCACTCTTTTTTCCACCCGGAGTCAGATTCAGTGATTCTGGAGAGTTTTATATATATACTTAATTCAAAATTAAATGCAAGATGCATTTAATTTTTAATTAAATTAAATTCTAAAAATTTTTTAATTTTTTTAAATTAAAATATATGTATACTTTTTAACACACCCAAAGTTGCCCAACTCTAATACACCCTTTCATCACACCTGGCTCCCAAACATACACACACATCACTTGGTATTGGAGAAACAGCCAGACACTAAAAAATGAATCTTTTTAAATCAGTACCATCAAAATCAGAGACAGGTCCCCAAAAAGGTAAGGTTAGTGGAATTTTAGAACTTTTTCTTTTTTTGCAAGAATTGAGTTTTGTAGAATTGTATGAAAAGATTATTGGAACAAAAAGGCAAAAATATCTAAACATTCCTACACTGAACATCCATGGGCTTCTTGCCTAAGAGATATGTCTAAAATGCATTTAATGTTAAATTAAGTGTGTATATGTGTACTTACATATAAGTGTGTGTGTGTATATATATATATATAAACTAAAATCTATATAATTTAAAACTAGATGGTCACCTGAGTAGGTGTAAGATTCCTCTCTGTGGTGGTGCTGAGAATTGAATACAGAAACAAATCTTAGAAGGGCTGGCAAATTGACCTAAACTGTTAACAACTGGTAGAATTTAGATCTCGTTTTTGTTGGATAACAGACCCTCTTTGCCCTTAGTTGTCATTTGGGGAGGAACACTCTGTCCTTGTGTGTTGCCCAACTCTAACACGCTCTTTCATCACACCTGGCTCCCAGAACATTTTCATCTACCTTTCTCAAAAGGTAGAGATCTGACAAGGCTTCTACTTGCTCAAGACATTCTCTGCTCTGCTCTTCAAGGAAAAGAATCTGAGATCACAAATTCATAAATCGTACCCACCTGGTAAAATCTGTATTTTAATGAGGGATTTCTAGAGGTGGTGCCTAAATCTCCATGTTTTCCCAGTTTAGCAACCTGCAACACCCTGGCAGCCCCACAGGACCCAGGATTGGATAAGGGGACACCAAGCCTTGTTTATAGCTGAGCACGTAGATGGCTGCTCAGCACACCTCCTTTCAAAGAACATTGTTAAAATATACTACTAGTGGCCAACATTTTTTCTCAATAAAAATAGCTTTATTGTTTTGTGATTATGCAAATAACATATGCTTACTGTGACTGCAAAGAAATTTTAAACAATACAAAAAGTTCAAAGAAAAAAATTAAAATCACCTGGAAGTCCACCATGCAGAGATAACTGCTATTTATATTTTGTCAACATCCTTTTCCACAGCTTACATATGTCTATATGATTTGGCGTAAATTGGGATCATTTTGTACGTGCTGCATTTATTTGTTGACACATTTTTTAAGTTTTCTTTCTCGTTCTGTTTCGTTTGGTGGGGAAGGAGAATGTTGCCTCTTCCTCCCCGATTCTCCCCACCTCCAGCCACCAGGCAGCCAGTGTTAACGGTCTGGTGTACGTCCTTTCATATCGTTCTCCACATACATGTAATCATAAGTTAACATTCATCACTTATACAGAGGTTTGGTATACAATGATGTAATGTCTTTGTGTGAGTATGTTCCTCTCATCTCCAATTATCTTTCTTCCTCACCTAGTGAATAAATAAATAAGTACATTGCAACCAAGTATTAAGCTCAGTGAAAAAGCAATAGTTTTGAGGAAGTTGTAATGAGGTAGAGGGTGAGGCTGTTGTGCAAAACCTCTCTGCCTCCCTGGAAATTCCGCTTAACACCTTCCCTCTCCAGTCACCTCAGTCGTCCTTTACAAATCAAAATAAAACCCAGATCCTGGTCAACTCAGCGCTCTGTCACCAGATACCTACTATGTGACTGATGACATCATTGAGGCAGTGGGGCTGCAAAAAGTATTTGTTATTGGAAGATTAGAGTTTGCACCCCACTTCTGTGCACTCAATGGCTGTGTGACCCTCACAAGTATCTAGTTCTCATCCCAATCTCTTCATCTGCAAAATGGGAATGGTATAAATCTCACAGAATTATAAGAATTGATACAATAATACACGTGAAAGTATTTTTAAGTTGTGAAGTGTGTTAGACAATGTGGGAGATAAAAAGGAAGTGTGACGCAGAACCTAATTAAGGAACTAAATGTTATCCAAAGAGGTGAGATGAACACAGATGGAATCATTTCAGTCCTGGAGCAGTTAGCTGCTGCAGGCAGGGCCATATACCTTCATGTCCAAGGGCAGTAACTCCTGTGGATAAGAGATGTGCCCACATAGAGTGCACCAGCCTCATTCTATTAGTAGAATAACACCCTGCATCCCTTGATATACAAAACATGCTAACAGACGGCCCTTGCTCTGGGTCACACCCACCAAATACTCATGGCTGGGCCAACAGGAGCAGTGCAGACTCAAAATGCTATATGTCAAAGGTGAGACACCTCCAGGAGAGCTGCTCCAGCTTATAAGGCTCAGGGGGATTCCTATAAGCACACAAGGACCACTATGACATAGAAGCAAGAAGGCAGGCAGACTGCTGGTAAGAACATGGCTGAGTGTGCACCATTCTAATGATAATTATCAGCAAACTGACACAAGAACAGAAAACCAAACACCGAATGTTCTCACTCATAAGTGGGTGTTGAACAATGAGAACACATGTACACAGGGAGGGGAACATCACACACGGGGGGCTAGGGGAGGGATAGCAAGGGGTGAGGGTAGGGGATAGCATAAGGAGAAATACCTAATATAGATGATGGGGTGATGGATGCAGCAAACCACCAAGGCATGTGTATACCTATGTAACAAACCTGCATGTTTTGCACATGTACCCCAGAACTTAAAGTATAATAAATAAATTCTTTTTAAAAATGACTATAAACATCCTAATACACATGCCCTCAGACCTACCATTTTCACTATAAGGAATTTTGAAACAACTTTCTTGAGATCTAATCCACTTTATTGAGCTCTAATCTAATCTATCCACATACCATAAAATTCACCCATTTAATGTGTACCATTCATAGAGTTGTGCAACCATCATCAAAACCTAATTTTAGAACATTTAATCACCGCTAGAAATTTATCCAATGTTCATTTTCAAGAAATTTTTTTGCCAAGATATATATGCAAAAATGTTCATTTTGGAAGTTATTCTTATAGGAGTCGGGGGAGGGGGTGATGCACAGAGTGTTCTTTATTTGGAAACTTCTTAAATAAGTTATGTTACATATATGATGGAATATTGTGCAGATATTAAAGCAAATGAGGTGGACCTATATGTCGATATAGAAAAAAGTACCCAATATTGATTAAGTTTAAAAAAAAAAAACAGCAGAATGGTGTTTTTACTACTCTCATATCTTTTAAAAAACTTCTATCACAAAATTATGCCATATTCATAAATAATGACAAGGAACTCATGGCCAGTTACTTTTAGGATGGGACAGGGCAGACAAGTGGGCAGGGGTGCTTTCATTCTCCATCTGGTACCTTTCTAAAATGTTTGATTTTTTTTTAAGTACACACCATGTTCATTTTTCCCTCTATGAAATCCTCAAGGCCAGCTATATTTTGGGATTCTAAATTTTTCTGATTTTAAAAGATCGTATGACCTATACTATTTATTAAAGCCCTCAGCAGAGTCTGGGCAACATGCCACATTCAAGCATAATAATATTTCTGCAGTGAAGTGTACTATTACTTACATCAAGTAAGATTTTTTTAAAGACTAAGGAATCTCTCAT
This sequence comes from Aotus nancymaae, assembly GCF_030222135.1. Lineage (NCBI taxonomy): Eukaryota > Metazoa > Chordata > Mammalia > Primates > Aotidae > Aotus > Aotus nancymaae. Next base: position 32,927,880 of record NW_026988419.1, on the reverse strand, counting down.
TGGATGAGATCAGGACAAGTTTCTCTACCAAATAGGTGTTCAGGGTTTTCAAAATTCAGAATTTCAGGTAACAGATTGGGGACTTATATTACCACTATTCAACTTTTCTTATAATAACCCAGTGTGTGAGAGCAATGAGATTATGGATAAATGAGATTTTTAAATTATTATTATTATACTTTAAGTTCTGTAGTACATGTGCAGATCTTGCAGGATCGTTGCATAGGTACACACATGCCATGGTGGTTTGCTGCCTCCATCCCCCCGTCACCTACATCAGGCATTTCTCTCAATATTGGCCCTCCCCAACCTCCCCACCCCCCAACAGACCCCAGCGTGGGATATTCCCCTCCCTGTGTCCATGTGTTCTCATTGTTCAACACCCACCTATGACTGAGAACATGCAGTGTTTCATTTTCTGTTCTTGTGTCAGTTTGCTGAGAATGATGGTTTCCAGATTCATCTATGTCCCTACAAAGGACATGAATTCATCCTTTTTATGGCTGCATAGTATTCCATGGCATGAGATTTTATTTTTAGACTTTGCTGTATTTTATTCTACAATTCTTTGCAAGTTTTTTACTCCCCAGAAGCAATTGAGAATAATATGCTCAGAGAAAAAAGGAGAAAGAATTCACAAGGACAGAGTGTTCCTCCCCAAATGACAACTAAGGGCAAAGAGGGTCTGTTATCCAACAAAAACGAGATCTAGATTCTACCAGTTGTTAACAATTTAGGTCAATTTGCTGTTGCTTTGCAGAGTTGGAACAGCAGAGTGAGGTACTCTCCTTATTGAATTTAACCTTACGCTAGGAGAGACTCACGAAGGAGGACAACGCTAGCAGGCATTCAAAGTCTAGCCAGTTAATGCCACTGAAAATGGTGGGAGGACCCTGCAACAGCTAATTACCACTTTTCAACGGTAAGAGACTCATTTAGACTTTTCTTTGTTTCACAGACTTCATGGAACAGCACCTTTGCTATTCTTAGGTGGCACACACTTTTGGATGAAACCACTGGTCCTGTACCAGTGAAACTGTAGCTTTATTTCATGGCTTTTGCTATTTCATTTGTGACTGCCTCACTGTCAAAAATTCACATACAGGCCAGGTGCAGTGGCTCACTCCTGTAATCCCAATACTTTGGGAGTTAGAGGCGGGTGGATCACGAGGTCAGGAGTTCAAGACCAGCCTGACCAACATGGTGAAACCCTATCTCTTCTAAAAATACAAAAATTAGCTGGCCATGGTGGCATGCACCTGTAATCCCAGCTACTCAGGAGGCAGAGGCAGGAGAATCACTTGAAACCAGGAGGCGGAGGTTGCAATGAGCTGAGATCGCACCATTGCACTCCAGCCTGGGTGACAGAGCAAGACTCCGTCTCAAAAAAGAAAAAAAAAAAAAAAAACCAGATTTCTAATTTTATTTCCAGGCTGCTCTAGTTCATATCCACACAAATGGATCTGTATTAGTTGCTTGTGGCACAGCTGAATTGGGACAAGGTATTAACACCAAAATGACACAGGTGAGAGAGGTTGTTTCAGTTTTGCCATCAGCCAAAATTGGACTTTATAAAATATTCCCAGACTGTACTGTAGTTAATGCACTGTAATTAATACACTATAATTAATATCACCTTTGGGCTTTGTGATACAATGGCCAGAATTATCCACAGTGTCCCTAAGAGCTCATTCTGAGTTACCTGGAAATAAGCCAACTGGAACATGGGAAGAGGGCTTCACCTCCCTTCTCTAGCAGGAGGGGCTTCACCAAAACTCAGCTTCCTGGGGAAACAGTGACTCCTCACCCTTGGCTGGAGCAGCTGTAACTTTTCATGGGCTCCAATGTTCAGTGAGGGGCAGCAGCATTTCCCAGACAACTCCTGTGTATTAATTATACAATATTTGAGTGCCAGTTACACCCTAAATCCAGACTTCCTGGTGCCAGACAATTTGTTCATTCCCAAATTAAGTCCACTTCCTCATGCTTACTCTATGAAAAGGGCACCCATTATAGGGTCAGGGTACCCCCTCTAGAATGCAGACCCATGCTAGGACTCAAGACCTCCTTACTTGAGAACAGAGATCTCCCCAGGCTGCCCTCTTGGAAAGACAGAGGGCAGAAGCCTTTTGGAGCCAAAGGTCCTGGTATCTGGAGATGGGCAAGTACAACATCCCATTTCGAGAGGGGACAGGTGGAAATATCCCTGGTTTGGTCAGCTGAACTTGAAGACCAATACCAAGAGTAATTCATTCAATGCTGGTCACTCAGTGACCCAGATTCCAAGCAAGTCTTTCACCAAGCTTTAATGAGTGCCTGCCCCTAGAGTAAAATAATGAAGACAATACTGAGTGCTGTACAATCATGCCTCACTTAACAACAGGAATATGATCTGAGAGACACATCTTTAGGTGATTTTGCCATTGTGCGAACATCATAAAGTGTATTTACACAAACCTAGATGGTATGGCCTACTACACACCTAGGCTATACGGTCTAGTTTATTGTTCCTAGGCTGCAAACCTGCACACCTATTACTATGCTGAATACTGTAGGCAATGGTAACATAATGCTAAGTATTTGTGTATCCAAATACATCTAAACATAGGTACAGTAAAAATCTGGTATAAAAGATTAAAAAAATGGTATACCTGTGTAAGATACTTACCATGAATGGAGCTTGTAGGACTAAAAGTTGCTCTGTTTGGGTCAGTGAGTAAGTAGTGAGTGGATGTGAAGGCCTAGTACACTAGCGTAGACTTTATCAGCACTGCACACTTAGGCTACACTAAATTTATTTTAAAAATAATTAGGCCAGGTGCTGTGGCTCACACCTATAATCCCAGCACTCTGGGAGGCTGATGCAGTCTGATCACTTGAGTCCAGGAGTTCAAGACCAGTCTCAGCCACATGGCAAAACCTTGTCTCTACAAAAAAATACAAAAATTAGCCAGGCATGGTGGCATACACCTGTAGTTCCAGCTACTTGGGAGGCTGAGGTAGGAAGATAACCTGAGCCCGGGAAGTGAAGGTTTCAGTAAGCCAAGATCATGCCACTGACCTCTAGCCTGTGCAACAGACCCAGACTCTGTCTCAAAAAAATAAAGCTAAATTAAAAAATAAAGTAATTATACCACAACACTGTGACAGCTATGATGTCACTAGGCAATAGGAATCTTTCAGCTCCATTATAATCTGTGGGACCACTGTCATATGTGGTCCATTGTTGACTAAAATATCATTATGCCACACATGACTGTATTTAAAACAACACTTCAAAGTAGGTATTAGTGCCCGTGTAATTCAAACAAAAATACTTTGGAGAGCAAAGGGAGCCATTGATATTAACACAAAGACAACCAGTGTAAACAGGGATTGTCCTAGGCAAAGCAGGGTGTGTGGTCACCTAGTTCTGGTATCTCCAGGTCATGGACAAGATCCCCACGGCATAGAGAGTATGTCATCCACATACTGAGAAGAAGCAGAGCTATTCAATCACAGGGACATCTGACTCCAAAACCCATATTTCCCTACACACCACGCTGCCTTTCCCTATGCCTGTGTTCTTGTGTTCGCTGCCTGGGCAGGGGTTTTCATGCCCCTGCTAAGTATGCAGCAAATCCTAAATGGAACCTCAACACACAAAACACATAGAAACAGCCATTTTGGTTGAACTGCGCAAATGGATCTTGCATTCTATCTGTCCTCCCTCTAGCCTCCACTTTTACTCCCTCGGCGAAAAAGCCCCACCTTGGCACTAGTTCCACAGGGAACACCGGGGTCAGCCTCTTGTCCAGAGCTGGAGACAAGCCACATGGAAGGCATCTGCAGGAGGCAGGGAGGATGGTGATTGTTGCAGGGTGAGAAACACAGTCGAGTTTAAAGGTTTCCGCATTTGATTCTCCACCATGCCTCTGTCCTTTTCCACCTGCAGAATATCTGCCAGACCCTAGTGGAGTGCCTTGAACCGATCATTAGATGGAGTGCTAGTGGCACCTGGGAGAAGTGAGTGAGTACCAGGTGTGGCTGAAGCCCGAAGAGCTCCCGTGGGGCCACTGAGTGGAAACACCTGTACCCAGGTGTGCTGCATCCCTGCCACTCCCTCCTCCTGCTCTGTACAACCTAGGGCATCCCCTTCCCGGTCATCAGTGAGCAGGCAGATCATGTGGATATAATTAAAATGCAGATTCTGATTCTGCAGGTCTAGGTGGGGCTTCAGAGTCTGCATTTTTGTCAACCTCCCAGGTAATGCCTGTGCTGCTGAACCATGCTTTAAGTAGCACTCCTAGTTGGTGGATATAAATGATAGTAACCATCATAAGGAGGTAGACAAGGAGCTAGGAAGAAAGGCAGTCATATATTGGTCCAGCAATTAAAGATTAGTAAGCTTAGTTCATAAGCAACAGATATAAATCAATCATTCGCCTTGCAACCAGATTTTATGAAACAGAAATCTCTGGATCATCTGGCTATTTACTCACACCTGGAGAAATAGCCTGGTAACAGTGTTAAAGCCATTCATATTTAAATGCCACTTAGTGTGTGTCTGGTTATTCAATAAGGAAGATACAGCCTACATTATCTAAAGTTCACTTTTGGAAATTTGCAGGGAAAAAAGAAATACATTTGAAGGAAGTTCTTGCCGGAGAGGCTGTGATATTGGATTACATTTTGAAAAACATCTTCAGTTAAGGCTACAAATGCTTGCTATTTTTCACACCTGCATTTCAGATATTCATGGGGAAAACTGAATAGTCTTTGGGTGGTAGTTCTTGTTCTTCTTTCAGAATAAAGACTTTATTTTAAAACCTGACCCAGATTTTTAAAAATCGAGGGAGCAGAGGTTCTGTAAGGGCCCTGACTACATAATTCGTGCTGTTAGAAAGTCTCCAGGTGATTTTGAAGTTTCGTGGGAAGCCCTTAGGGAGCAGTGATGGATGGGATGTGGTAGCAGGAACTTGAGGGATTACTGAATTTACCACCTTTTTCTCTTAGTTCCTCTGAAACTTAAAAGTATATATACATATTCCAACCAATCTGCAGCTCCACCTAGACTGATTCCCCATATATGGAGACAAAAGGATGGAGATCCTTGGTTAGGCTTTGTCTGAGGACCCTAAATTTAAATTTCCACCACAGATGTGTACCTTCATCACTTTTTCCCTTGTTCTTTAAATAGATCCACCAAAGAAGTAACTTAGCAATCAATCATCCTGGGCATGTCTCAGACCCATTTGGGTGTTCTGTTTGTTCACTCAGGAAAATAATATTCCCAACGATAAGGAAAATGATGACATCCAGAAAATGGTTATTTTCCCATGTATTGCTTCTTTTGTCCAGCCGTGTAATTCTCCTTTTATCATATTCTTTTTTGTAGGTAAATGAAGCTTTTGCTCAAAGCATTGGTCTCTCTGCCACTGGATATTTTAGGTAAGGGGTATCTAATACTGTCCTAAAATGATTCCCTTTTAGAATGGAAAAGGAACTTTGAAAAGGTGTGATCAGTTGTTTATATTTTTAATATTGTCTATTATTTATTTTATTTCTTTTTTATTAAAAGGTTTTCATTAGAAAGAGAAATGATATATTATCAGAACAGGAAGGCAGACAATTTTGAGATGAGTCCCATAATTTCCTTCTTGCAATGCCTTAGTACACATAAACCTGTCACAGGTTTATAGGTTTGATATTAAATGATCCTGTGAATAGTGAGGACAGCTCAAGATAGAGGGATTTTTGCAAAGCTTTTAATGCTTTCCAGCATGGATTTAGTGTGTATGCCTTTCAGTCTTAGTGTTTAATAGGATGCAGCACTTTGGGCTTTCTAATATTTCTTGCTCTCCAGAAATCTTGCCTTATATCCTGCGTCTTATGACCCTCTTCTCTTGTCTAATGGGGGCTCAGTTATAAAAGCTGTGAGTCAAACCAGAGGTGACCAAAACAGCCCTATAAATAGCATGGGAAGTTGCTCAAGGTACCCCAACAGACAGGAGAATTTGTCCAAACAAGCAACTGGGAGATCTCACTGGAAGCAACAAGAAACTAACCATGCTTTTGCCATATTGAGCATACATGGGCACATCTCCTAGGCTTATTGGGAGGGTGGTCTGGTATCCTGGTGACATCTGTAAATACAAAGCTCCTATCTAAAGGTAGGTTGGATCTTCTTGAATGGGGAGGCCATGCCTAGTGTCAGTCACCCAGAGGAAGGGTGTGAATTTAGGGAACTAGAACTGAAGGAGCTCAGATGCTGTTGGCCTCACAGGTCAACCATGGAAGTCGCAGGTACCCCTGGCCAGTGAGTACAAATAATAGTAACCATCATGAGGAGGTAGACCAGGAGCTTGGAAGAACCCATGTATTGGTTCAAAAGTTGAAGAGAAGTAAGCTGAGTTGTAAAGTTCAATGAAATTTTCTCTTTTTCTTATCCTTTTGTTGCCTCCTATCATTTATCCAAGTCATATATGAACATTCTAACTTTGGTCAGTTGGGCTATCAAGAACCAGTCCAAGAGTCCTCTGTCCAGTGTAAGAAAAAAAGGGGAAACAGTGCCCCCTTATGCCAATGTGTCAATGGTAGGATCAGACATAGACCCCAAAGGAAGTGAGTCTTAGGTGAAAGCCAAGGCCATATGGACCATCCAGTGCCAACCCTGGAGTTCTGAACTTTATTTTTACGAAGAAAAGTGAAATTTCTTCATAGCACTAGGCAGGAAGTGGAAAGCTACCCTGGCACACAAGTGTAGAATGCCACCAGAGACAAGCAGCTGGCAGAAGAGGCCAGACCACCAGCAACAGAGACAAAGAACTGTGAGCTTAAGAGGCTATGGCAGATAGCGAAGGATGGATAGTGGGGGAGAAAGAGAGACTCAGATGCAACAGAGGCTCAGTGGCTAGACTTGGGACCCAGCCAGGGCTTACTGTAAAATAAGCATTGGGTAACTTTTTATATCTTTGCCTTGGCAACCAGCAAACTCAAAGTTAAATTTTATAGTTAATTTAGTTTTTATCATATATAAGTTCCTATTCTCTTATTATTCATTTCATCTCATTTCTTGGCTCTCATCTTTTACGCTTATTTTAATGACTTGATTATTGTATTTGTGTCTAATATGAATGCTTTCTATAAGTAGACTCATATAAGCGTTGTTTAGGAGGTAAGTGAAACTGAATTAAATATGTATGTCTAACATGAATCTCTTCTTTCTCAGCTGATGAAAAAGACCTTCCTTATAGCAACACTTGTCATTCCTAAAGAAGAACATTATTTAGCCAGTTCTTAATCTCCTCTTTACCAGAATTCATCACAAAAATTTTAACTCATTTTTAGCTTTTGAAACAATGACAAGTTTACAGAAAAGTTGCATGTACAGTACAAATAATTTTATTTCCCCTGAACCATTTGAGAGTAAATGGCTGACCTAATGCCCCACCACCCCTGAACACTTGAGTTTAGTCCTACACACTATACAACATACCCATCAGAATCCAGAAATTAACACCGGTCCACTACTACTATCTAATTATCAGACTCCATTCAAGATTCACCAGTTGTCCCAACCAAGTATTTTATAGCAAAAGTATTCAGTAGAGAATCTCACTTTTCATTTAGTTGTCCTGTCTCTGAGCAGAGATCAGGTCTTCCATCTCTCTTTGACATCCATGACTTTGACACTTCGGAAGGTTATGGCCAGTTACCTCATCCAATGTCTCCCATTTTGAATTCGTCTATGGTTTCACCGTGGTTAGATCAAGGTAATGTATCTGTCTTTGTCAGAATATTACAAATGCAACTCAGTGTTCCTCTTGTCATTCTACCAGGTGACGCGACTTCAATGTGTCCCACTTGGTTAATAAATATTGGCGTCTACCAGGCCTCTCCACAGTGAGGTAGTTTTTCTCCTTCTGTAGTTAATAAATATTCTGTGGGGAGATACTTTGAAACTACATAAATACATTGTCCTCATTAAACTTTCTGTTTATTTTTTATAAAAGTATGGACTTATGGTTTCCTATTTTATTCAACGGGTGATAATTTGTTACTATTAATATTTATTTACTACAATTATTTATTTTATGCTCCAATCCTAATAGCTGATGCCAGGACTAGCACAGGGAAAGTAAAAAATGAACCTGGAATATCCAGTTGTGCCAGAACTCAAGGAAGTATCCAAAGAATAATGGGGACATGCCAAAAGGATACCGAGGTCATGGAAGGGTCTCCCACTGGCCAAATCTGGCCACAGATTTTTGCTCTTTGTTTCTAAGAATAGTTTTTCCATCATGTAATCATTTTTATGATTCTTCTTTGGACACTATTTTATTTTGCTGTTTTTCTCCAAACTTAAACATTTCTAAAAGGCCCCTAGAAAGCATCCTGAGATAGCATCAGTAGGAGACTGCTTCCTGTTCTTTGCTCTTTAAAGTCCTCACAGCATTCTGTATATTTCTGGAATTCAGTCTACTGTTGACCTGTGACCCATTTTGAAGCCAAAATATCACCAGAGCCCTCCCCACTTCTTCACTCTCCTTAGTTGCAGAATCATAACAACTGTAGAGGAACAGAATGTTCAGAGTCTACATGGCAGTCACATTCTCCCCACAGGGAGTTCTACACAGGAGCCAGACCAGAACCAGAAGTTTCCCTAACAAGCACAGAATTCAAAAGGGGGCATCGATAAACTGGCTCCTTGCGGCTGTTCCAAACCAAGCTCACATACTCATCATACTGTCAGCTGAGCTGGGAAATACCCAAATACCCAAAAATTTGGCAGGGGTTCCCAGCCTACTGCCAGCATTTACCTCTCTTTCTGTTTTTCTCCCAAGCTCACAAGACTTCACAAACTCTTCTTCTCTTAATGTGTTAACATAGCCACTTTCTGACAGATACTTCTGAAAAATACTGTGCAACTTTTAACACATATATGTCAAAACCAATTTCACTACAAGAAAAATGGTAAAAGAGGAGTTGTCGTACTCAGAAAATATTATAACCTGTATTATCCATACATAACACTAACTTCATAGAATATATATACATGCATGCATGTGTAAAACACTAACATCATAGGATGAATGGCAGTGTAGGGAGACGAGAAGTTGGTGTATCTGTGAAAGAAAGAGAAGAGTGGAGCGTTTATAGGAAAAAGTCTCATTCATTAGATGACCACGTTGGGTCATTTCCCCAATGTCAACAGCAATTATTTAATATGAGCAACTCTGTCCAGATGGATCAAGTTATACAATTTTGAGGAAAAAAATTGCTGAGATTTTTTGCAACTAATAAAAAACCTTGGCTAGGAGTAGCAAGATAAAAGAAAGTTACTCAAAGGTGAGGATTAATTTCAAAATCATGTAAGAGGGTGAAAAAAATCACATAAAAGGGAAATTTTGGGTGATGTACTACTGTAAAAATGTGCCCCCAAATAGGACAAGAGATTAAAAAGAGAGTCGATCTTATCACATGATAGCATCGAGTGATACCTTTCATACACTAGTAGACGCACCAAAGATATCCTTGAAGAGCAGCTCAAAACAGCAGTTAACCTGGTTGTTTATACTGCAGCTAATTAAAAGCACACATTTGACAGATCTGGCCACTAACTACCATGTGGTGATGATGTCTGTGAAGATGTTCTAATTGGCAAAGGGCTTGAGAGTAAAGAGAATGTCACATTTCATGATTTGTGAGCTTTGTGTTGAGCCTGGTGTCGATGTAGTAAATATGTGCAGTTCACAGGCATGGCTGGAGCCAAGCGCCAGGCACAGAACTGCCTAAGCAGTGGCCTTCATTAGGACACTCCACCTCACAAATGCACCAGCCGCGGCTGCACTATTCACCAAGAGATACTTAGCCCCAGGAGATACTTAGTCCCACATACAATTCTGTGTTGAATGACACAACATTTCTCTAAGCTGCAAAAACAATGTTTTGGATATCTGCCTGTTTTAGAACAATTTGTTATAAAATGGAAAAAGGACTGAGAATTTGTTGATTACATTAATGTTTGCTTGACAAAAAGTGTTTCAGACTCGAATTTTTTTTTTTTTTTTTCACGGAGGAGGAAGCAGAGGTGGAGAGAAATGAGAGAGAGAGAGAGAGAGAGAGAGAACACAAGCCTGCATATTGGAACAGACACACAAAGATACAAAACCCAGATAAAGTAAATAATTTCAAATTTCAGAGTGGCTTTTAAAAGCAGGCTTATTAAAGCCAGTCACAAAAGGACAAATATCGGATGATTCCACTTATCTGAGTCACCAAATTCATAGAGACACAAAGTAGAATGGTGGTTTCTCGGGGCTACGAGAGGGGAACGAGAAGTTAATGTTTAGTGGGGATGGCATTTCAGCTGGGGAAGATGAAAAACTTCTCGAGGTGGAGGGCGGTGATGGTTGCACAACGGAGTAAATACACGCAATGCCACAAAGTGCTACGCTTAAAAATGGTTAAAGTAGTAATTTTATGTTATATATTATCAATCACCACTTTTTAAAAGATGTCTTCTTTAGCAGGTGTTTTCTTGCAAGGCACAGTTGTAAATGCGTTGATCTCAGATGAAAAGGCCACTACTACAAAGAAAACGATACTTCAAAGCTTCGTGGAGAGAGTTGCTCACGGGACCTCCATGTCTGTTTATTGTTGAAATAAAGAACAGCGTCATGAATAAAAGTCCTTCGCTGAAGAAGACTTTTTCTCCTCAGCTGAAAAACATTTTATTTACATTTCCAACAAAATCCTCCTGGATATTTTGAAATATTACACTTCTTTGGCAGGATCTGGACCTTTCAACTCCATGACTGCCCAGCTGCTGTTGCATCACAGGTGTACGTGAGTCTGGGCTTTCAAAAAGTCTCAGTAATAAGTCAAAGAGGAGGAATGGCCACCATCTGTGTGCTTGGTCTCATAAGCTGTGTCATTTGAATTCATTTTAGCCTCACTTCCTGAAAAACACATTCTCATTGCCACAGGAATTAGCCCACCAACCAACGAGATGGTTTAAAAAGAAAATATTTTGGGTTTTCTTTCTTTTCTCAGTTGTAGTCATTTTAAATGCTGCTCAATATTTTTGAAAATGCAGATATATGTGGAGTAGATTTTTCAAAATTTTAGGCTTTTTAAAGTTAAAAGTATAGCTTCCTTTGTTAAAATGAAGTATTCTCCTCATAGTGGGCTCATGTCTCCTCTGCTCTAAGTACTTGGTGAAACATTAAGGAGCAAAGCATTCTATGCTTGTGGCAAATTTTAACTCTTTGAAGCTAATTTATCTGATTTCCATATTCTTAGATGAAGCTCCATTTCCAGTCTTACAATCTTACCACAGACTATTTTCTCTTATCAAGGACTCTAAAGTTCACGTAGACTGAGAGAAGCAAGAAGGTGACATCTATCCTTATTTTGGTTTTAGAGCCGCCTGTTCTGAAGTTGAAATTGATGATATGACAGGCACTCACAAGGTAAGCAGCAAATACCATATCCCTAGTATGGTAAATTTTTAGTAAAAATGCTGAGACATAGCTTTTTTTTTGCCTATCACATAGGCAAATAATAAATAATCATTCTGGTGTCAGCAAGCATGAGTAGTCTGATACAGTGTTAGCCATTATTTATTCAGTGGTTTAACCTTCCTCGAAATATGTATTACACTTCTTCACATTGTGCATACCATTTGAGTCAGTAATGCTACTATCAGGCATTTTCCCTAATGCAACATGAGCAGGGGGAAGAGGTAGAAAGGTGGTTAGGGAAAGCTCCTGGACTAACAATCTAGAAGATGAGTCATGCTAACAGAAAAAGGCAGGTAAGGTGGCAGACGGGGGATTATTATACAGAGAAACAGCAACACTTGCTCACTGTGTCTGGGGAACATGGGGCCACCATGTAGAAAGCACAAAGCAAGGAATTCTGGGAGAAAAGGCTGGGAGTTAGTCAGAGACCACAGAGACCATATTCCCACCCACTGACACATTTGGTACTGTCTTTTAGGGGTGAGGATCCTATGGAGGGTTTTCAGCAGAAGAAAGTTATGGTTGAGTCTGGGATTTAGATAGGTCAGTCTAGTGGTTGTGTAGAGGATGGATTGGAGGAAAAGGCAGGACTAATGCAGAACTAGGAGGTGGAGAAACCCTTTGGGAGGGTGCTGCAATGATCTAAGCCAGAGAGGATGAGGGCCTGAACCAAGGGAGTACTAGTAGGGCTGGAAAGGAAGGGACAGGTTCTAGACTTGTTTCAGATGGAAAATTGATGGCACTTGCTGATGGAATCATGAGGAAGTAGAAAGGAAAGAGCAATGGTCATTTCTGCCTTGGGTGATTGGAACTGCATTTCACTATTTTATTTTTCCAGAGCCTAGCCCAGTGCCTGGCACATAATAGATGCTCAATAAACAGTTGTTGAATTAGTAAAATTTTAGCTTAATTTGTAGTGCTGTCAATATTATGTTATCATAATTGTATGCCACATATTTGCTTTTGCATATCCCTAGCATTTGTATACCCCTTTGCAATTAGCAAAGCCCTTTCCAGTATATTGCCTCATTAAGCTCCACAACAACTCCATGAGCTAGGTATTAATATTGATATGCCCATTTTACAGATGAGAAGACTGAGGCTCAGAGAGGTTAAATTCCCCAATCAAGTTACAGTTAGTAAATGGTGTAGCAAAGACTCAAAAAACAGACTCTAAATTATATACTCTCTTAACTATGCCACAGTACTTCCAGGTTTTGAAATAAGCCACCTCAAATGACAAATCAGCATTGGTTCATTCATATATTCTAATGCACGATAAGGATAAGTTACGACACACTAGTCCGTGTGTGGTGAATTATCCTCATTATTCTGTCCTAGCCAGAGAAAAAGCCACACATCTTTTATTCTTATTTCTTCTGGCAACAGACTCAGCTACTTTAGAACCTCCTGGAAAACACATGACAGCTGTGCCTCAAAACAGGGACATATAAGTCTGAACCTTAGAAAATAAAGCCTACTGGCAAGAAAATGTTGTAATGGAAACTTGAAACTTGACCCAAAGTCCTCATGGTTCAAATCATTGCAGCATCTATATACTGAGTAGTGGTGACACCTTTTCCCAGGCTGTGAAGTCCAGCATGACATGGCCCTTGCTCCTGAGGTACTCTTGGTGACAGCCTGCCACACCTGAGCAGTTAGAAATGTACACTTTGCATGCATCAGACAGGCCTACATATGTCAATCAGCCACGCCTTAGCTGGGCAACCTTGGGATAATGACATAAACATTCTAAGCCTTCATTTCCTCAACTGTAGGCTGGGAATTCATAGATATTGGGAGCTGAAGCTTTAGGTGCACCAGACTCCAAGATAGGGCAGGCAAAAGCAGCCAAGAATTCAACTCTTCCAGGGAAATGGGGACTGAAATCCACGCTCACCACAATGGAGAACAGAGCTTTGTTCTCCGTGAGAAACAGGGACTGAGGCTGGGCTTTCCTGCTTGTATTAGTCCATTCTCACATTGCTCTACAGAGCTACCTGAGATTGAGTAATTCATAAAGAAAAGAGGTTTAAGTAGCTGACACTTCTGCAGGCTGTACAGGAAGCATTGCTGGGGAGGCCTCAGGAAACTTACAATCATGACTGAAGACAAAGAGGAAGCAAGAATATCTTCACAGGGAGGCAGAAGAGAGAGAGCAAAGAGGAAAATGCCACACACTTTAAACAACCAGATCTCATGAGAACTCCCTCAGTATCACAAAACAGCAAGGGAGAATTCCACCCCCATGATCCAATCACCTCCCACCGGGACCATCCTTCAGCATGTGGAGATTACAATTCGACACGAGATTTGGGTGGGGACACAGAGCCAGACCATCACTGTTCATTCCTGACTCTGAGGAAAGCTACAGTGGCTGCCAGGAAACTAGGAAATGGTCCAACCAGGAGCAATCTCCCCATGGGAAAAGAGCCCAGAGCTGCTGACAGAAGATCTGATTCTAAACCACGAAACCAGATGAGAGCAACCACAAAATTGCTAGTGGTAGAGGAGAAAAAATAAAAGGAACTCTCCTCAGGATGAGCTAGTAGAATGAAATTTTAAAGGCATGCAAAAAAAAAAAAAAAAAAAAAAAAAAACTAATGCCATGAAATACAACAAATAAGATAATTTATTATCAAGGGATGAATAGAGCAAACTGAAATGATTTTAAGATAAATATGTATAAGACCCTCAAAGAAATGTACCTATTTTTTTTTAATGGGGGACTATGAAAAAAGTTGGTGACTATGAATCAAGAATAGGTACATGTGAAAAGAACCAATCAAATACTGTGATAATGAAAAACATTGTCATTAAACTCAAAAAAAACTTGAGAAGACCTAGACAAAACCAGAATTTGTGAATTTAAAAATTATGTGGAGGAGTTCACTGAGGATATAGCCCAGAGAGATATAGAGATTAAAAATATGAAATAGAAATAAAAGACATGAAGGACAAACCAAAATGCCCTGGCATATGTCTAATGAGAGTTTCAGAAGTAGAAAATACAGGGAAGAGCAGAAAGATGTTAGCTGAGAATTTTCTAGAACTGAAAGAAATACAAAATTTAAAGTGTATAACAAGTACTGAACAGGACATACAAAAATAAATCAACATATGGACACATTAAGGTGACAGGTAAAAGACAAAATATTAAAAAGCCACCAGTGTCAAAAGACAGATTACTAACAAAAGAATGATACTAGACCATTTTAACAATTCAGATGCCAGAAAACAATGTAGTAATATCTCCGAAAGCCTAAAATAAAATAATTGTCCATCTAGATCTTCACAACCTTTTGATATAATTTGGTTGTGTCCCCACCCAAAACTCCTTTTGAATTATAGTTCCCGTAATCCCCACATGTCATGGAGAGACCCAATGAGAGGTAATTGAATCTAGGGGTGGTTACCTCCATTCTTTCCTCACGATAATGAGTTCTCACAAGATCTGATGGTTTTGTGAGGGGCATTCCTTACCCCTCTTCACTCTGCACCTCTCCTTGCTGCCACCAGGTGAAGAAGAACGTGTTTGCTTCCTCTTCTGCCATAATTGTAATTTCCTCAGGCCTCCCTAGCCATGTTGACCTGTGAATTAATTAAGCCTTTTTCCTTTACAATTGCACAGTCTCGAGTACGTCTTTATTAGCAGTATGAGAATGGACTTTTCTGACAGGAATGAAAGGGCTTCTCAACCACAAATCTTCATGGAAAGAAACAACAAATAAACTGGAAAGAAACAATGAGATATAAGAAGCAAAGCACTAATGCGAAAAACTTATCTTAAGTGGATGTTTATGTAGATTCAATGAGATACTACATATAGTGTTAGCAACGTGTCTTACACAAAGTAAATATGCAATAAATGGTGCCTATTCATTAATCCTGAGGATAAAGACAACCCTGCCACATATATTTATTATAAAAGTTAGGTCGTCTAAAACTCTTTCTTTAAAATACCCATACTGAGAATTGTGGTATATTCACTCTAGTATTTTTTCTACATAGTCTTACATATACATTGTCATCTATAAATATAATTTTATAACCTTTTTTTCACTTGATATACTGCTATCATACTTCATCTTCACAACCATTATTTTTAATGGCTATAGAATATTAAGGCTGATTAAGAAAAAATTTGCAACTTAAACTTTATGGGGAGATAGGCTAGTATTCAATATTTATAAGCTTAAAAAATTCTGGTAAATTCCATATCAATAATTCTGCAATAATTACTTAGACAAAAACCTCTAATTTTTTGTTTAAGAAACATACTATAACTGACAATATTTGATGTTTTTAAAGATTCTACTAGATGTAAAACTTTTTAATGGTATTTTTTTCTTTTGTTTTTTTGAGACAGTTTTGCTCTTGTTGACCAGGCTGGAGTGCAGTGGTATGATCTCAGCTCACTGCAACCTCCACCTACCAGGTTCAAGCAATTCTTCTGCCTCAGCCTCCCAAGTAGCTAGAATTATAGGCATGTGCCACCATGCCAGGCTAAGTTTTGTATTTTTAGTAGAGACAGGGTTTCACCATGTTGGCCAGGCTGGTCTCAAACTCCTGACATCAGGTATTCCACCTGCCTCAGCCTCCCAAAGTGCTGAAATTATAGACAGGAACCACTGCACCCAGGCTTTAATGGCATTTTCTAATCACCTTTTAAACCACAGTAAAAGAAGATATTCTAATTGTTTATAAAATGGAGTACACACTGTGACTTTCAGTTTATTTTTAATTCACTATAGAACATTAGAACTGACATTGTCATGGATGCTTCTCTCAGTATAAATCCTGCTATGGACATAGGACAGATATGTATACACCTTATTCTACTGTATCAGAAGTTAGTATCTGAATGTTTTATGAATCTGCATGTCACATAATACTTTACCTGTTGTTGCTGCAGGTTGATAGAAACAACTCTTCCTTCTGTTTTCTGAGTGATGTTAAAGAGTTTGTTCTATTAGCTAAAATTATTTTCTCGTCTTTCTTCTTTTTTATGCATCACAATGTGGAAGGAAAATTCTTGAATTCCATTTGCTCATCTGACAAACACTTATGGACTGCAGAGATGTAAACTATGACAGACACACAGAATCAAGTGGGGCCCAGGCATCTGTGTTTTCAATGAATTTTCCAGGAATGTGTGGTACTCACTGACAGATAATGAAAACCACTGATTGATGACTAAGGATCAATTAGGACCTCGTTACAGATAGGCAAGAGATGTGAGAGGCACAAACTGGGGCAGTGGGAAGAGGGAAGAAGAAACAGTTGTTCAGAATGCTTAAGAGGTAAAATCAGCAATTGGCCAGGGTGGGCAGAGAGAGATAGTACGAAAAAATAAAGAAAGAATAGATCCCACATTTCCATCATGGATTTTCAAAGTTGGTGGTAGTCCCAGGGACTGAAAATTCAAGTAAAGAGGTATACACATTAAAGAGAGAAGTGTGAGTTCAGCTTGTCTCTGTTAACTTCAAGGTGCCCCTGGGAGATCCAGGGGGAAGTATCAAGAAGGCAGCTGGATATCCGAGTCCAAAGTTCAGGGCCCGCGCTGGATATGTACATTTGGCAGTGATCCATGGAGAACTAATAGCTGAAACCATGAGAATCCAGGATCATGACACACAGAGAGGGGAGGAGAGAGATAGAGAGAGAGGGTGGGTAAGAGAGAGAGACTATATGGGCCAAAGTTAAAAATGTGGGGCCCGTAACTCCACAGTGGATATCACACAATTGTATTTGTTGGCATTTTTAATGTAACCCAAATGTTTTAGCACATCGCAAATACTAATAAAGAAAATATTTGAAAGTTTCTTTCAGCATAGCATTCACAGTTTTTTGTTTTGTTTTGTTTTGTTTTTGAGACAGAGTTTCACTCTTGTTACCCAGGCTGGAGTGCAATGGCACGATCTCAGCTCACCGCAACCTCTGCCTCCTGAGTTCAAGCAATTCTCCTGCCTCAGCCTCCTGAGTAGCTGGGACTACAGGCCTGCGCCACCATGTCCAGCTAATTTTTGTATTTTTAGTAGAGACGGGGTTTCACCTTGTTGACCAGGATGGTCTCGATCTCTTGACCTTGTGATCCACCCGCCTCAGCCTCCCAAAGTGCTAGGATTATAGGCGTGAGCCACTGCGCCCAGCCACAGTTTTTAATATTAAATTTTCTTTAATCTCATTTTTGTAGGTATAAATTCTATTTAAACAGCTATTGAATTAAAAATACAATCAGATTATGTCAGAATTTAGCCCATGGAATGAGGGAAAGAAGGGGAGTGATGCTGGGATATGAGCCCACTGCTAAAGAATTTGGCTTGGAAATTCTTCCTTGAGAGAGAACAAATCCAAGATCTTAGCCATCATCCTCAGACTTTCTAAGACACCCTGATAACTGGAAAAGAGAATGAAGAGTTGTCCTTCCATGGGTCAAATGACTTTGGGATGAATAAACCTTGTTCCAGAAGTCGGACCACAGGAAAATCAGGCATCTGTTTCTAAAAGTACTACCATGCAACTGATTTATTGGACCATTGAAAGTTAACATTATTTGTTTTTATAAGCAGGTCCAAGCAGTTTTCTAAAATCTACCCAGGAATATCAGAAAGTCATCTGCAAGCAGAATATAAAAAGCTAGAGAAACCTGGACTTTAGGAGGAATCAGTCATTTAAAAGAGCAACATCTGATGATACTTGGGAATTCTTGATACAGCATGGAAAAGTAAGGTTCACTTCTTTCTATGTCTCAGATCGAAGGGGCATTTACACAAGGTTGTAGAAGTCCTAACCCTGGAGAAACTGAAATATTCTCCTGAAGGGGTCCTATAAACTTGTTATCCAAAGCAGTACAAAATTCCTTAGGTTACTGATATCCCAGAGGAGCTCCATGTGTTTTTGCTGACACCATCACAAAATCCAGCAGCAATCTACTCCCCTAAGGTAAGCATCGATGGTCAATATATGTTTGTTTAATGAATGAATGAGTGGATAGATGAATGAATGAACCAATCTCTCTAATAGGACAAAAAAAAAAATCGTATTAAGTAATTCACTAAGAATTCACTAAGAATAAACCCAGAGAGATACAGACACGAAAAACAGGAGAGAGAACACAGAAGGGGAAACTGTTTTACGATTATACCAGGACATGAAAAAGGTGACCCACAGCTGCTTTCTGTATCATTAGTCCTCAGAGGTTTTCTAGCACCCATTTTGGTGTCCAGAAGCCCTGGGGGTCTTCTGATAAAATTCAGAAGTTCTATTGATACCCTTTGCAGAATCTTGGGGGGTTTTGTTGTCTTTGTGATGCTTGCCCACACCAGAGGACTCAGCCATGCCTTTCCCAAGCCTGGCTCAGAGGGCTGCATTTGAGCCAAGGCTTAAATAATACAAAAAGTGAAATCAGATTCATTTCCCAGCCCCTCACAGTTCCATCTCCCTGTTCCTCCTGTGACAACAGATGACCAGAGGCCAGCGGAGAGGGCCTGCCAGTGCAGGCTGCATCTCATTTTCTCTCTTCTTATGGCTAACAACAGCCCACCCATAAGACATGAAAGGTTTCCAAATGGATTCCAGCTTTATTCAATCTCTTGGTCCTAAGAATATCAAATGAGTTCTTCTTCAAGGGTTTCAGACAAATACCAAAATTACCAAATTGGTATTAACAAGCACCAAAATGAAATAGATTCTTGTTTTCACTAGGACACAGTACCAAAATGAAATAAATTCATGTGTCCACTAAGACACAGTACCAAAATGAAATAAAGTCTTGTGTTCACTAGTGCAATAGGGCAAAGTATTTCAAGACAAGGGGGTCACACTTTGTCACTAGATGTCCTTGTTTTATATTAGATTGAGCCCTATAAAATTCCTCACATATTCGATCTTTTTTTTTTTTTTTTTTTTTGAGATGAAATCCAACTTTGTCACCCAGGCTAGAGTGCAGTGGTGCTATCTTGGCTCATTGCAACCTCTACCTCCCAGGTTCAAGTGATTCTCCCGCCTTAGCCTCCCAAGTAGCTGGGATTACAGGTGCCTGCCACAATACCCAGCTGATTTCTGTATTTTTAGTAGAGACAGTGTTTCATCATATTGGTCTCGAACTCCTGACTTCAAGTGATCCACCCGCCTTAGCCTCCCAAAGTGTTGGATTACAGGCATGCGCCACTGCACCTGACCATATTCGACCATTTTTTACCTATAAAAATTGTAATTTTATATGGCTCAGCCTAATAGACAAGGAAATACTGGGAGAGCAAAGGCTAACTGTGCCTAATCCTGGCAACAGGGGAAAACATCAACCAAGGCAGATGTGCCTCTGGAATGCTGCTGAGGTGGAAAGTAGCCCTAGATGCTAATCAAAGACTTCTTAACATTCCCACGTACCATCTCACAGCACAAGTCCCCTTTTCTCCTTGCATGATATCAAAAACCCCTTATGATGCATCCCTCAAAATTGCTCAAACTCAGTTATTTCAACAGCCTCCCCTGAGCTTTGGAAGGTCAACTGCATTTTGAAGCTGGGAAAGATTATGTAACTAGAGCATAGGGTGTGAAGAACAAGGGTGCAGCACGGGCACGAGAGTTGAGCCTGTGGTATTCTCCCTGGCCTTGACCTGGACACCATCCAGCCTGAGAAGACAGACATTCATGCCCTTTCCTGAAACGGTGTTTTGACCTGTCTAGAAACCAAGCAACTCCTTCACGTAATCAGTATCTGTCTAAAAAGAAAAATGTCAAAAACAAAAAATACTCCTTATACACATTCAAAAGTAAATCCCAACAATGATACAGACACATACATACACATTTACAACTTCTCAATGTCTTCTCAGTTAAACAAACTACTAAGTCCTTGAAGTAATAAACAATATGGACATTGGTTTTAAGTGAGTATTATCCTTTTTTTTTTTATTTTTTGCAGTCTCTTTACTCAAGAACAAGGTTCTTCTCTAGAAAAATTTTAACTTATACACACACACAGAACTTTTCTGTTTACAATTCTCAAGAACTCTTTGTTTCATAAGCAAAAGGTGGAAAGATAATTCTAGATAGCCGTGACGTGGTATGCTAATCTTCCCTAAGCTCCCTGACTTCCTGCCCTCAAAGTCTCAGGCATTGACCTACAAATCAGGTCACTTCCCTTAGAGTTTCAGCGCCAAGCTCTCATGTGGAAGGTTGGGAGCTATGTTGCAACGACATGGAGACTCCTCTGCACAGGCTGGGGGAAAGAAGAGTTTCTCCACAAAAGTTAGAGCTTAATCCCTACCCCTGCCTTCCAGGTGAGCACAGCGCCCTTGTGAGCAATGCCCCAAGCCCTCTTTCCTTAGCTAAATGGGAAGAAAAGTCAGAGGAGGACAATGGGGAACCAAAGAGAAAGAGAGCACCAAACTCCTCCCAAGAGGGGAGACACGGCCCTGCCTCTCCTCTCTCCTACCTCCTGTTCAGAGCAGCCCCAGCCTTCTCAAGCCTCCATCTGTGGACAGAAAATCACCCAAGATGAAGACAAGAGAACATCTCAATGTGAGCTTGGGTCCATCTGCTCGTCATTATGCAAGCTCTCCTCACTGAAATGTCCTCACAGTGAAATCAGTAACCAATTGAATATCTTTAGCCCTTGACCTATTTTGGTAACAGTATTCTTTCCTTCTGAAGGGGAGTAGGGACAAGAGGGACGGTGAATTTCCCTTAGCTTGTTAAACACGTATTTCCTCTTTTTGAACCTTTGGCCATGATTTACCACAGCTTTCTGGGGCTGGCTTAGCTCTGCCCCTGGTTATATAATACCTCCACAAAAACTTCAGAGCCCAAAGAATCTTGCCCTCCTCTTGGATTACATGGTATAGTAGCTCACCTAAACTGGTAAAAATCTCAAAACGAGACTCTAAGAACTTGTCTGGTAGTCAGTTATATCCTGATGCATTCTACAGCTCTCAGAATGTGTACACAACAAGCCAGTGGGGGCTGCTTATCTTCTCTGGAAGGATAAGTGAACTAGCAGATGATGTTCTATGAATTCCTTTAACCTTATTCAGCCTCTAGACCAGCAGCAAGGAGAAGGCCTCACGGCAGAAGCATCTTCTACCCCTCATACAGAGGCTGCACCCTGTAAAACCTGCTCCCACTGTTAACAGGGAGGAACTTTCTACACCACCACCTCTCCTGCACTACCCCTCAACCAAGAAACAGGCTAAGCTCCACTCACAACACCGCAGCTGCTCCCAAGGGCTTTCCCTCATGAAGCCACCCCATCAGTGAGACGGTCACCCCAATGTGCCAAAAAGTGAAACTGACACCTGGAGTGGGCAAAGCCAGGGCAGCCCTGCCAGCCAAGCTCAGGATGCTGAAGCAGAAATCTGGTCCTCTCTCTGTTATTTCTTCCTCCAATTCTACCCCAACCTCCACATGGTGCACAAGGGAAGCCTGCCCCTTTCTCAGCCCTTCCAATGTGCAGCCCCAGATCCCCCTCTCAAGCCAAACTCAGATATGTCACTGTACATGCATTTCGCCTGTTCTCTAATATGATCCACCCTTTCTGTGGGAGAATGATTTGGTTTGTCACCTCATCTGACTTTCCAGGACCCCACACCACTTCCTCCTGTCTAAGGCCAACTCTATTCCCATTTCCCAGGCACTTTTGTAGTGTTTGTTTTCCCTGTTAAAGGCAGCTGAGAGTTTTATACCGTCACCTAAATGTCACATGAAGAGACCTGAGGTCTATTTTAATATAAGTGGAGTTTAGAGGCTTATAGTCCCTGGAGTCCATTTGATTTTTAATCTTTAAGTTTTAATGATTGACATGGCCAGATGGATATCCTTATCTCAGTCTCAATTATGCTTCCAATATGCTGGCACCAGAAGGTTGGACTTAACGATGCCCTTTGAATGACAACACCATTCAATAATAACACCCTATTGCCCTAAAGAACTGGTCACCATTCATGATGTTGCAACACAGTGACCCACACACAGAGATGAGATGTTGAAATAGGAAATGTCAATAAGGTCAAGGGAATGGTCAGTTTCAACAGTTTTAAAAACTACTGCCTCTAGATAGCATTCCAACTTAAACTGGCTTATATCTCAATTCTGCTATGTTTTGTTCTCACCTCACCACTAAAATCATTGTCTCCAAATTAAATTAAAAATGGTCACAGTTGACCTTCCAACCCCAGAAGGAAGAGGCCACAGTTCTCTCTGAATGGCTTGCTTTTTTCTCTCTTTTCTTTTTTTTGAAAATGTGAGATTCGTCACAGTTGACCCCACTCCCTCTTCTTAAACCACTCGCTTTCCTTGGTTTCTGTGATGCTTCACCCTCCTGCTTCCTTCTTCTCTGTTTGCTTTTTGGATTTTTGTTGCTGTTGTTACTGCAGATTCCCATTTTTCTGCCCATCTCAAATTTTGATGTTCTTGGGACTCCATTCTGGACCTCTTGGGTTTCATTCTATAGGCATTCCCTAGATAATCTTATCTGCTAGTAAATAACTATAAGCACTTTGAGGACAAGGCTTATGCCACTCACCCTGTATCCTCAGCCCTAAAGCAGTGCTTACACGTAGGATACACCTAATAAATACTGGATAGGTTGAATTGATTTTTTTTCTCTGTAACCAAATCAAATCTATGGCTGACCCCCAGAACCACTCCATCAGCCCCTATATTTCCCTACAAAAAGTGTAACATTCACATTCTTCCCTGTACCTTTCTCCTGTCTGTTGGGTAAAATTTCTGAGATTAAGCTCCTGAGTAGAGTTTTTCAACCTGTGGTTCACTGCCCGTTAAAGGGTCATAAAGTTAATCTGTTATGTTACAAACACCATTTTTTTTTTTGAGATGGAGTTTCACTTTTGTTGCCCAGGCTGGAGTGCAATGGCGTGATCTCAGCTCGCTGCAACCTCCACCTCCCAGGTTCAAGGGATTCTCCTGCCTCAGCCTCCCAAGTAGCTGGGATTACAGTCATGTGTCACTACGCCCAGCTAGTTTTTGTATTTTTAGTAGAGACGGGGTTTCACCATGTTGGCCAGGCTGGTCTCGAACTCCTGACCTCAGGTGATCCACAGCCTCGGCCTCCCAAAGTGCTGGGATTACAGGCATGAGCCACCATGCCTGGCCAACAAACACCATTTTTAATTAGGTCAAATAGGACATAATGACATAGAAAATGCCAAAATATTTTACACATAGTAGGGATTTATTTCTTAAGGGTCTGGCTGTTTGTATATACACATGAATGGACTGGTAAAAATGTACCACGTATGTCTCACAAGGGAATATGGTTGAAAAAAGTTGGAGAAATGCTGCTCCGAAGTGTCCATCCCCTATATCCGGTCAAATATAACTGCAGTTATCATTTCTCCCTCCAATTCTACCCCAACCTCCACCCCAACAACATACAGTGATATAGGTCCTCTTTTTCAGCCCTAACAAACATTGTGAACTTAAATTCACTCCAGAGAAAGTCCAAAATAAGGCTTTTCATTTCCATAGTTTCATGAAAGGATGGGCTATGCAAAAATTTGAAGCTTGCGTTGTCACTTCAGTTTTTTCTCCTTTTAAACTAATTTCATCAAAATAAATATGAATAGGTCATAGTATATTTTTCCAAAATATATTTTTATAGCATCAAAATAACTAGATAACATCCTATGCAATTCTACAAACAGGTGACAAGGTTGGACCACCGCAGATACTATTTAGGCCACAATACTTGCACTCTATCTCCTCCAGAGGATTTGCAAAGGTGACAGCTAGGCACCTACTCCAGATCCTAGAAATAAGGGTATTTGTGGTAGTACAATCTCCTTTCCAATCGTTGTGGCCTTTTGAAATCCTGGGGTCATATATCTGGCTGATAGAAACTTGGGAGAGTGTTACTTGTGTAGTTCCAGAACCCCAGAAGGAAGAGGCCACAGTTCTCTCTGAATGGCTTGCTTTTTTCTCTCTTTTCTTTTTTTTGAGACAAGTTCTCACTCTGTCACCCAGGCTGGAGTGCACTGGCATAATTATGGCTCACTGCGGCCTCTGCCTCCCAGGTTCAAGCAATCCTCCCACCTCAGCTTCCTGAGTAGCTGGGACTACAGGGTGTGCCACCAAGATTTTTGTATTTTTTGTAGAGATGGGGTTTCACCATGTTGGCCAGGCTGGTCTCAAACTCCTGGACTCAAACAATCCACCCACCTCAGCCTCCCAAAGTGCTGGGATTACAGACATGAGCCACACACCTGGCCAATGGCTTGCTTTTTTAATGTATTCATTTTTCAACCAAGACATGTATAGGTTACAGGAAGCCTCTTGACCCAGCAAAACATACACCACTGTCTGAGACCTCACTGGAGAACTGGGATTGTCCATCCGTCATGCAGCCATTGCCCTGCATCCTGGGAGGCATTTGTTCTTCTTTCTAAGAGTTCTCGGCACCTCTGGACTCTTCATCCTTATATGCAGATAGACTGAGCTTCGTTATCTACCTTTCGTGCTTCTCCCCTAGCCCAGCACTCAAAATAAATACCTGAATTGTATAATTGGTGCATGCCAACCAGGGGAAAGGGGAAAAGCCTTCAAGGATTCAATAATATGGGAGCTCTAAGTAATAGGGACAGGTAGACACCTGTAATACTGCTCGATGCAGAGTGGCAGAAAATGAGACTGAAGAAACAATTCTGTAACCTGGATATCAGAAAAAATCAGATGTATCAGCAAACACAACCACCCTGCAGGGCAAGGTGACACACAGTCACAATAGCACAGGGCTTAAGGTTCAGGAGCGTCACTGAATGAGGTCCAATCGCAGCTCTACCGCTGGTTGTGGGGCTTTGGGCAGGGGCCTAACTGCTCTGAGTCCCAGTTTCCTTACCTAAAATGGGGACAATGGCAGTGCCTGCCTTGTGGAAATTGTGAAGATTGAAGGATGCAACCCACGTACCTGCGTGTGGCCAACTGACAGTGTTAGCTGCTAACTTCACTTATGCTTTTGTTATCACTAATAAGCAAGCTCACTCTAGACAGGTTTTTACTCATTCACTTATTCATTCATTCAACATTTACATCAAGTACCTGTTAAATGAGCGTTCAGCCTCAAACATGACAGACACATCCCAATTTTGGCCAAGGTGGTAGCATTTTTCATCAAACTTCTCTATGGCTAAAGTAAAATATCATTTGTATATTTCTGCTCAAATCTAACCCCACCAAAGGGACTTTTGGTCGCAGTTTGACACTCCTGTAGATGTGCCTGCAGGAAGAGTGCACAGTACTGGCTGTACAGTCTGCTTTCTCCTCATAAATTAATGCGATGGGTCTGGTTTCCACAGCAGTCTCTAGGGAGTTTGAGGAGTCTTCTGGGGCCAATCCAATCTAGAGCCCTGATACAGTCAGGAGTTGGCTGGGTGAAGAAATTGACTTGCAAAGGCCTGTTTGACCACAGGTCTCTTCATCTTGTACCGTTTCTCCAGGCCTGGAATCCCTACTCAGTGGGCTGGCGTCTGCTTGCTCTCATCTGCAGGCAGCTGAGGTATAGGGACAAGAGCAATGGGCTGAGTCCTGCAGACTTCTCCCTGAACCCACCTCTATCACATGTAGCCACCTGACCCTGGGCAGGACAGTTGGGAGCACAAGGACATCATTTCCCAGGGTCATTGACAGGGTTCAGTAGTGTGACACATGTGGAAAGATATAGGTGGCATCATCTGGAAAGCAGTGAACAGGATAGAGGTCCTACTCTGGCTTCCCTAAAGGTCTACCAGCCAGATGCTCCTGGGATGGAAGGGAGGGAACTGCTTCAGATGGTTTTCTAAATCAGTTCAGGCAAGGGGTCATTGTGCCCACTGCCTCCCCAACTCCCCACAGGCTGGGTGTCCTGGAGTAGGCTTATTTAAAATGCTGTTTTGGAGTCTTGAAGATCATGGTGAAGGGGAGGCAGTACTATTGCAGCTCCCACTTGGATGGACAGAGCAGTATGTGGAGGCTTGCATCGTAACTTTTGCTCCAGAACTACTGCAGGAATAAATCAGGAAAGCCGAGAGAACCCACAGACCCTCTAAAGGAAGTGGATTGCTCCTGCAGGACCCAGGAGACACCCTAAATACTATGAGTGCCCAAACTGTGGAAGTGGGAAAAGAGGATTGTCCACCCCCAAACACATACCCTCACTAGAGAACCTGAAAATCTATATCACAGGAGAAGATTCTGAATTTACCTGGAGCTGAGTCAATTTAGAGAGCCAAGCAAAATACAGGAGTAGAGGAAACAGCGGGAAAAGCCCTGTGGGTTTGCCGGGTTCCCTAGCAAGCCATTTCTGCCCTGCCTCACAGGGGTCCTTAGGAAAGACAGTCAGAGGCACTGGGAAAAGGCCACAGGGAGAAGGAAACCTCCAGCTGAACTTCCTAACAATTTGAACTGATCCAGAAGTCTCCTGGCCATAACTTGAGGGAGGGTGTGAATCTGGTGTGCAGACTCCACAGGCAGGCAAAGCACAAAAGCCCTTCTTGCTTTCACAGCTGGGAGGCGGGTAGCATGGGACAAGTTCTCAGCCCTGCTCACCCGCTGCCAGGAAACAGACTCGGTGACATTGAGGGGGCACAGCGGGAGTGAGACTGGCACTTTGGGTTGCGTGTGAGCTAGATGAGGCCTGTGACTGCTGGCTTTCCCCTACTTCCTTAACAGCCTGCACAACATGGTAGAGGCAGCCATAATTCTTCTGGGAACATAACTCCATTGACCTTGGAACCACACCCCCATCTCCCACAGTAGTTGCAGCAAGACCCACCCAAGGAGTGTCTAAGCTCAGACACGCCTAGCCCTGCCCCCACTTGATGGTACTTCCCTATCCATGCTGGTAGCGGAAGATGAAGGGCATACTCTTGGGAATTCTAGGGCTCTGCTCACCACCTGTTCCTCCCCATACTACTACAGCTGATGCTCTCTTGAAAATGCCACCTCCCGGCAGGAGGCCAACCAGCACAAAAATAGTGCATTAAACAACCAAAGCTAAGGACCCTCACAGAGTCCATTTAACCCCCCTGCCACTTCCACCAAACCAGGAGCTGGTATCTACGGCTGAGAGACCCACACACAGTTCACATCACAGGACTCTGTGTCGACAACCCTCAGTACCAGCCTGGAACCTGGTAGACTTGCTGGGTGGCTAGATCCAGAAGAGAGACAACAATCACTACAGCCTGGCTCTCAGGAAGCCATATCCCTAGGAAAAGGGGGAGAATACTACATCAAGGAAACACCCCATGGGACAAAAGAATCTGAACAACAGCCTCAAGCCCTAGACCTTCCCTCTGACAGAACCTACCCCAAATGAGAAGGAACCAGAAAACTAAATCTGGTAATATGACAAAACAAGGTTCTTTAACACCCCCCAAAAATTATACTAGCTCACCAGCAATGGATCCAAACCAAGAAAAAAATCCCTGATTTCCCTGCAAAAAGAACTCAGAAGGTTAGTTATTAAGCTAATCAGGGAGGCACCAGAGAAAGGCAAAGCCCAATTTAAGGAAATCAAAAAAATGATACAAGAAATGAGGGGAGAAATTTTCAATGAAAAAAATAGCATAAATTAAAAATAATAAAAACTTCAGGAAACAATAGATGCACTTACAGAAATGCAAAATGCTCTGGAAAGTCTCAGCAACAGAATCAAAGAAGCAGGGGAAAGAACCTAAGAGCTTGAAGACAAAGTTTCAAATTAACTCAATCCAACAAAGACAAAGAAAAATGAACATGAAAATATGAACAAAATATCCAAGAAGTCAGGGATTATATTAAACGACCAAACCTAAGAATAATCAGTGTTCCTGAAAAGAAAGTTTGGAAAGCAGATTTGGGGGCATAAGCAAGGAAAACTTCCCCAGCCTTGCTAGAGACCCAGACATCCAAGTACAAGAAGCTCAAAGAACACCTGTGAAATTCATCACGGAAAGATCATCACTTAGGCACACTGTCATCATGTTATCTAAAGTTAAGACAAAGGAAAGAATCTTAAGAATTGTGAGGCAAAAGCACCAGGTAAGCTATAAAGGAAAATTTGTCAGATGAACAGTAGATTTCTCAGCAGAAACCCTACAAGCTAGAAGGTATTGGGGTCCTATCTTCAGCCTCCTCAAACAAAACAATTGTCAGCCAAGAATTTTGTATTCAGCAAAACTAAGCATCATAAATAAAAGAAAGATACAGTCTTTTTCAAACAAATGCTAAGAGAATTCACCACTACCAAGCCAGCACTACAAGGACTGCTAAAAGGAGCTCTAACTCTTGAAACAAATCCTGAAAACACATCAAAACAGAACCTTATTAAAGCATAAATCTCACAGGACCTATAAAACAAAAATACAATTAAAAAAATCAAGGTATACAGGCAACAAATAGCACAATGAATGGAATGGTACCTCACATCTCAATAATAAAATTAAATGTAAATGGCCTCAATGCTCCACTTAAAAGATACAGAATTGCAGAATTGATAAGAATTTGCCAAACATCTGCTGCCTTCAAGAAACTCACCTAATACATAAGGACTCACATAAACTTAAGGTAAAGGGGTGGAAAAAGACATTCCATGCAAATGGACACAAAAAATGAGCAGGGGTAGCTATTCTTCTATCAGTCAAAACACATGTTAAAGCAACAGCAGTTAAAAAAGACAAAGAGGGCCACTATATAATGGTAAAAGGCCTTGTCCAACAGGAAAATATCACAATCATAAATATATATGCACCTAAACTGGGACTTCCAAATTTATAAAACAATTACTAATAGACCTAAGAAATGAGATAGGCAGCAACACAATAATAGTGGGGGACTTCAGTACTCCACTGACAGCACTAGACAGGTCATCAAGACAGAAAGAAACAACGGATTTAATCTATATCTTGGAACAAATGGACTTAACAGATATTTACTGAACATTTTACCCAACAACCACAGAATATACATTCTATTCTTCAGCACATGGAACTTTCTCCAAGATAGACCATATGACAGGCCACAAAACAAGCCTCAATACACTTTTAAAAATTGAAATTGCATCAAGCATTCTCTCAGACCACAGTGGAATAAAACTGGAAATCAACTCCAAAAGGAATCTTCAAAACCATGCAAATACATGGAAATTAAATAACCTGCTTCTGAATGATCATTGGCTCAAAAATGAAATCAAGATGGAAATTTAAAAATTCTTCCAACTGAAGGACAATAGTGATACAACCTATCAAAACCTCGGGGATACAGCAAAGGCTGTACTAAAAGGAAAGTTCATAGCCCTAAACACCTACATCAAACATAAGAAAGAGCACAAACATACTATCTAAGGCTACACCTCAAGGAACTAGAGAAACAAAAACCAAACCCAAACCCAGCATTACAAAGGAAATAACCAAGATCAGAGCAGAAGTAAATGAAATTGAAACAAAAAAAAAATACAAAAGATAAATAAAGTAAAAAGCTGGTTCTGTGAAAAGATAAATAAAACTGATAGGCCATTAGCAAGATTAACCAAGAAATAAAGAAAGAAAATCCAAATAAGCTCATCTAGAAACGAAACAGGAGATATGAAAACTGACACCACAGAAATACAAAAGATCATTCAAGGCTACTGTGAACACTTTTACGTGCATAAACTAGAAAACTTAGAGGAGATGGATAAATTCCTGAAAAGATAGATACAACCCTCCTAGCTTAAATCAGGAAGAATTAGATACCCTGACTGGATCAATAACAAGCAGCAAGACTGAAATGATAATTCAAAAAATTACCAACAAAAAAAAGTGGATTCACAGCAGAATTATACCAGACATTCAAAGAAGAATTGATGCCAATCCTATGACACTATTTCACAAGATAGAGAAAGAAAAACTCCTCCCTGAATCATTCTATGAAGCCACAATCACCCTAATACCAAAACCAGGAAAGATATAACCAAAAATGAAAACTACAGACCAATATCCCTGATGAACACAGATGTTAAAATCCTTAGCAAAATACTAGCTAACTGAATCCAAAAACATATCAAAAAGACAATCCACCATGATCAAGTGGGTTTCATGCCAGAGATGCAGGAATGGTTTAACATACCCAAGTCAATAAATGTGATACACCACATAAACAGAATTAAAAACAAAAATCACATGATTATCTCAATAGATACACAAAAAGCATTTGACAAAATCCAGCAATGCTTTATGTTTAAAATTCTTACAAAATTAGCATACAAGGGACATACCTCAAGGTAATAAAAGCCATCTATGACGAACCCACAGCAAACATAATACCGAATGGGGAGAAGTTGAAAGCATTCCCTCGAGAACTGGAACAAGACAAGGATGCCCATTCTCACCACTTGTCTTCAATGTAGTACTGGAAGGCCTAGCTAGAGCAATCAGACAAGAGAAAGAAATAATGGGCATCCAAATTGGTAAAGAGGAAGTCAAACTGTTGCTGTTTGCTGATGATATGATTGTTTACCTAGAAAACCCTAAGGACTCCTCCAGAAAGCTCCTAGAACTGTTTACTCGCCCAAAGCATTCCCTGACTCTGCCCCAGCTGGGTTGAAAGTTTCTCTAGAGCAGGCAGCATGTTCTATTTTGTCTGCGTCTGTCACTGAACTTCTGCACTTAGAAAATACTGACCAGTTGATACTGACCAGTTGAAAAGGCTGCAGTTATGTGGCTTTGAAATCAGATGGCAGGCTTCAAGTCCCAGCTCTGCCTCTTAATAGCTGTGTGACCTTAGGCAAGATTTTCACCTGTGCCTTAGCTTCCACATCTGTAAAATAGCAAAGAGAACTACCTAGTCATGTCTTTGTATTTAATGAGCTTAGTTCTATAAGTGTTTACCACAGTGCCAGCACATACTAGCAGCTAAATGTTAACAATAATTATTGTAATGCCTATTGTCATTATTCCCCAACCAGTCCTTTGTGTTCCCAGCATTATTTTTGTTTCCTGTTTTTCTTAGCCTGCAACACCATCTGGAGATATGAGCAAAGGAAGACTTCTGATGGGGTCACAGGGGCAGAAGGGGATAGGTGTCTGGGGTCCGGCAAGAATATTACAAATAGTATTCCATTAGTCCAAATTAATGTCGGCTGAAACTTCCCTTAGCCACAAGACCTGTGCCAGCCTCACCTGATTAAATATTAATACATTTTTAATGCATTTGAAAAGACTTGGTACAGTTCTGTACTAAGGTACATAAGATACATGGCAACGAATTGATAATTGTATGATGGTGCCTTTTTTGTGATTGAAACTCTGACTCACTCCTTTTCAAGAACAAAGACAAAAGAGGTTAAAACAGAGCGGACTGAGATGCAAAATCATTTATACATTTATTCAACACGTTTTAATGGAACATCTAAAAAGTTGTGACCAGGCACTTAAGAAATGGTAAAAATAAATTAGGGATTGTACATGACAGAGCTATAACTTAGTTTAATTATATATGGCCTTATAATTAAAGCAATACAATTTGAAATTGTTGTACCAGACATAGCCCAAATGCAGTCCAATGGATGGTGATGAGATGACATCCAGCTAATGGATAGGATCTAGACAAGTAGACATAAAGAAAAAGGAACTCCAGGTGGAGGAAAACACAGAAGCAAAGGTGTGGCGGTCAGGAAGGAATCATGTATGTCTCAGAATACAGACAATGTGGCTCGGCTGGAGGGTAGGCTGTGAAGGGGAAAATCTGGAGACCATCAAATCTCGTGAGAACTCACTGTCACAAGAACAGCATGAGGGTAACCGCTCCCATGATTCTACTACCTCCCACTGGGTCCCTCTCAAGACAGGTGGGGATTATGGGAACTACAAGATGCGATTTGGGTGGGGGACACAGCCAAATCATATCAGATGGTCTTAAACATAAGTTAAAGCCTTCTTTACATAAATTAAACTTAAAGTTTAACTTTACATAAGTTAAAGACAGGTTTTACCCTATCAACTGCACAGGGCTTAAATTATTATTTGATCAAGGAAACAATACAATCAGGAAAATTAATCTTGCAAACTGTGTAACATGAGAGAGAAAGTTGGGAAAGTGCTGGAATAGTCAAGAGGTAACAAAGACTTGAGGGAGGACACACTGGTGGTAATGGGAAGATTCAAGGGACAGGACCTGCCCCCCAGCTGGATGGGGTGGCCAGAGAAGGGATCAAAGATAAGTCTAAGGTTGTGCTCAGGAGAGTGGGAGAACAGTGATGCCTTTAACAGAAGCAGGCACCAGAGGAGGAGGAGCTGGTTCAAAGGTAACATGGTGACCCAGAGTTTAGATTTGTAGCCTGGCAGCCAGCCAAGGGATGTATCCAACAGGCAGTTAATCCAGGTTGGCAAGAGGTCTGGTGCAGACAGATTTATGAGTTGTGAGTGTAAAATAGTAATCAGAGCCATGAGATTGGATCAAACTCACCAGAGGGTGAAACTGCAGAGAAGGAAGAAAAGCAAATGCAGAAGGGGAGGAGAGAAATGCAAAAAGAAACAGGAAAAAAAAAAAAAAAAAAGAGGAAGAAGTGTGCCAAGCAAGGCGGCCTCCAGGGGGAACACCAACCAAGAAGGCAGATCTGAGAGAAAGGAGTAGGATGCAGGAAGCACTGAACACCTTGCAACAGGATGGGGTCCTGAGGCTCCCGGCACACTCTGAACACGGACACACCTTCAGACAGAGCCAAAACCCTGCAAGGGGAAGGGGATTACCCTCAGACAGCCAGATTTTCAAGGCCCTGAAAGTTCCCCCAATTTATGCCCCACCCCTGCCCCTGTACACACCTACTGAAAACAAACTCTCCTCTACTGGCCTGAAAACCGCACCATCCTAACTAACTCTGACATGGATGAAGTCACCCCAGACTCCAGGAAGCCTCTGTTTATATGCCCCCCGAATCCGGAAGTTCTCAGGGGCTGGGGGGAAGACTGGAAGCCCCCTCCTCTGGCTCCCGGCCCTCCCTGGCTGGTTACCACAGCTGCAAGACTCATGGACTCCTGTCTGCCGCTGGACAGTGGCATGGATGACACCGTCCTAAACACGCAGACGGGCGGGTCACTGTGCCGGGAGGAGGTCGCCCAAGCCGGGCCTCGGGCGGAGGGAGCGCAGGCAGTATGTCCGGGATGGGAGGAGGAGGCCTTTCTTGAACCGGAGGAAGGGAACGAACGGCACAAGAAATGAGTGATGGACATCTGGGTGACCTTTAGGGAAAAAGGTGCAGACTCAAACGCCTGCCTGGAAGGCCACTGCTCCGGAGCCTGGTGAACCGCAGCTGACCCTGAACGAGTCCAAAGCTCCAGATCATTTTGACCCAGGTTCTTCCCGTTCCCAGCTTCCGCATCCCGCCAAGAAATCCGAGGCTGCAAAAGCGTTGAACGCTAAGCGCCTCGAGACCCACGCAGGATTCCGGTTTGCCCCGGACGTTACGCTCGGCTCAACCGACATCCTCCGCTTCCACGTGGGACGCGAATGATTCGCGTTTTCAGATCAAGTCGGAAAGCGCAGCCACCCGAGCTACGCAGCCCGCCCCAGACCCAGGTGGGGAGGGACCCCCGCGGCAGCGGCGGGGTGGCTGGGTCGGGCGGGGCTCCTGGGCAGGTCTGCGCGGCCCGGCACGCGGAGGCTCTGCTGCGCCAACGTGCGCCCCTGGGAGGCGCACGGACGGCGCGGCAGTTGGGCGCGGCCGCCACGTTGATCCCTCCTCCTCCAGCGCCGCCACCTCGCAGTCTCCGGGGACGCAGGGCACCAGGGCGACGACGAAAAGGCCCCGCAGCAGCGACTCCACTTCTCCCTCCGGGAAATCTTTGTAAAGAACACACAAGACGTCTTGATGACGCAAAGCATGAGTGGTGGCATGAGTCATGGGGGGCGAGAGGTGGAGGCAAAGAGGAGAATTTAAGCAAAGTATGAGTAAGCCATTCTGATTGTTTCTTCCAGTTGATGCATAATTTCTTGGAAAGCATCTGAGTAGGAAATGGATGTTTTCCAAGAAAGTTGGAAATGTTTTAAGGAATCCATACTGTAAGGAGAAGTACCCTAAATGGCTTCAAATAACTTGATATTTCTTTCACCTGTATGTCAAACTTTTTAAAAGAAAACTCACAGTAATCTCATTATCTAGTTCATCTACGTTTTAACATAATGCAAGTACAAACGGACATATACTCTGCTTTCAGGAAAGCAGTTTCCTCACCCAGTTCCTGCTCTATGCAGATAAAAGAGTTTAACTGAAGTGGATACCTGGCTTTCCAAGTGTAGGAAAAGATAAGGTGTTGCCTTCCTGGAAACTGAGCAAGGACAAATACGTGCCAGTGTTCATTTGAAGATTATATAACCAGTGGTCTGGCCTCCCTGAGAATACTAAACAAACAATTTCACTGTTGCAGAAGGGCTGTCCTCATTTTCAGAGCATTGGTTTGCTATGCTCTGGAGAGAACAAAGCAAGGGGGCCGGAGCAAGGAAATCAGTAAAAAGAATCTGGAATGAATAGCCTGAAGTGCAGAAAGGCGACCCAGGATGAGTACACTGGTGTGGACTGGTAGAGTGAATTTGACACATTGTGAGAAGTATTTTTCTAGCACAAGACATTAAATGAGCTATTTGGCAGATTTATATGCTTACTACCTTGAAGAATCAGTATTCAGATTACACTTACCCTCTTCCAATTGCAGCAGAAAATGACCTTGGAAAACTAGATCAAATCCTTCCTCTTTAAATCCTTCCTTCCGGTCAAGGACAAGCGGTGTTGAACTCAGACCACTCTCTCTTCCAGGTATTGGGGCCCTCTTGCAGGTCAAGAGACCCCGGCAGACGTGACACCCAGGCTAGTTTATATTCATTGTTTTCTTCTGATTTTAAGAAGGATAATGTTTTTATGGGCCCTAAAAGTGAATTTGTTAGCCCTGCGGAGGGCAGACTCCAGGAATCACAGGCAGGTGAGTCCCCGGGGAGGAGGGGGGATTTGAATATGCCGTTACCCTTACAGGGTCTCTGCCCATGGAACTATGACTGGTTATCCCTCTAGTATCCCAATAAATGATCTGGCTGTAGGTGGCCAGATTCCTGTACCAGCAGATTCGTGTTCCCACAGATCTGTGTACCAAGGTGCACTAAGATAATCACTGGTAACCAAAAATAATGTGAATGTTTTCCAACTGATAAAAACTTCAGCTGAATTAAATTTAAAGGAGTTTAATTGAGCAATGAATAATTGGGGGTGAATTAGGAAGCCCCCAGAATCACAGCAGATTCACAGAGCCTCCAGGGGTGGCTTGTGGTCACAACAAATCTATAGACAAAAGACATAAAATGATGTACAGGAATTGGAAGTGAGGGACAGAAACAGTGAGATTGGTTACAGCTCAGCGTTTGCCTTATTTGAACACGATTTGAACTTTCAGCCGTCTATGAGTGGTTGATGTATGGCCGCTGGGATTGGCCAGCACTCAGCATTGTTACAGGTGCATACTATTTAGGATTTCAATTTTGTCTGACTCTTAAGCTAGGTTACAGTTAATCCAGAAGGACTGAAATGTAGAAGTAAGGAGTCCTTCTCAGGCCATGCTTTAACACAACCTTTGTCTCTCTGGAAGAATGTTAATTGAAATCTAATGTATAACTTGTCACAACAGTTCTAGAAAAGGCTGATTCCTCCTGCTTCCCTCTAACCCACGATGGCTGTTTCTCCAAAACCTACCAAACTCTGACCCCAGTCTGGCTTCTCTGTCTCTCTTCCCCAGAATGTCTGTCTTCCTTTTGTTTCCTCTCCACCCGTTCCCCACTTGCTCTCAACAAGACACAAAGAACAGTCTAGAGAGGAAAATATACCCTCTGGGAGGGGTAAAGAGAGGGGAAGAAGGAAGGCTGAGAACACGCCTACCTTGTCAGTCTTTGCCCTGTCACAGCTGCAAAAGCTAAAAGCCCTTTAAAAAATAAGTCATTTTGTTAGAATGCTGACACAGAATGTACTGCTAGAAAGGCCCTTTGCTGAGACCAGCTTGTCAGGAGGCTGCAGGAGAGGCAGTGAACACAAGCAAGTGAGTGCAGTGCTAGAGAGGCTGGTGCTGTTTCTCAGTCCGACACTCGTCCCTAAGTAGAAGGAGGTTGAAGGGCAATGTCATCCAGCCCTCCATGTAGAAGTTTCTTTCAGCTCCTGGAGCATGGAATTCTCCAGCCACTTGGTGGCAGAACAGAGGGTTCCTTTCTTACAGATGAACCAGAATTCAGAAACACCAAAATTAAGTACAGATTGCAAAGTATATGCAAAAGGCATGGAAATATTTGAGGAAAGCAGTACCTTTTAGACAATCTGTCTCATGGAACCTTATTTCCATCTGGAGGACGTTCTATTTGTGATGCAGGGACAAGTGCTAAGTGTGTGTTTAAACAGCTGGTGTTTTTAGACAACAGCATGATCTCAGGATCAGGTCTCCAGCCCTGCAAGGCCATGGAACTCCCAACACGACCTGCATTTCCAGGGAGGATGAGGCTTCCCCACTCAGAAAATGGGAAGTCTGTAGTTTTATATCTTTGGGGAAACAAGATCCAAGCCTGCCGATAATGCAAGAGCTCAAGAAATATCTAATTCAAAGGTGTAATTGCTGATTCTCACATGCTAGGAGTGACAGGTCATTACTGTATCATTACAAGCTTGAACAAAGAGCCGTAGGGTTCCAGCAGGGTCTCTGTGCTATTCAATCTTTCAGAACAGTTGGTGTTCCATATATACATATTTCTGTTCACCAGGGAGACACTGTAGCTCCATCTGCTTGAAAAAGGCGTCAAAATAGCCTGGACTCAGAACTGTCAACACATCTCTGGAGGGTCGTGCTGGGTCTTCCTGTGAAGCATGTCCCATTAGCGGCAAAACAAAGCCAACCCAGCTAATGATGAAGGCATCTAGGGTCAGGCTGTGCAATTTTTGAAAACTTGATGGATAAATTGCCCTGACATTTAAAAGCTGCAATAGTTTCACATGCAGTGGAAACTATTACTGTTAGGGTAGACTATTCCAACATTACAGAGAAACAGAATTATGCAGTATATCTTACCAGGTGGTTGAGGAAACAAGCTGTGTGATATTACAAATAGGACTTTCATAGGGCACAGACTCAGGTGTGCAGAACATGTGACTGAATCTCTGGGTGCCTCTGATCCCTTATTTGCAAACTGGGGATTGTATTCCTATCTCAAAGATTATGATGAAGATTAAATGAACTAATGCAGGGAGACATTTTGCCTGGCATATACTTAAGTACTGAATAAAGGTTAGCTATTACCCACAGGTACACACATGTGCACACACGCATGTGCACACACACGTATATATTTAGATTCTATCTCAAGCCCGTTCCACCTGGCAGCAGAAACTCAGTCCTACTCAACTGAGGGGAAACCCAAAGTTCTTGTAGCATCTAACAATGGTGCTGGGACGGACACTCACCTTAGGCACCCCTGTCTACCCTATTACCTGTCTTTGTTCCTGGCATCTCTAGAGTTGCCAGAGTTTCAAAGGCC
Source organism: Aotus nancymaae (assembly GCF_030222135.1). NCBI lineage: Eukaryota > Metazoa > Chordata > Mammalia > Primates > Aotidae > Aotus > Aotus nancymaae. The sequence goes on along the minus strand of NW_026988419.1, from coordinate 32,889,865 downwards.
TGTTTTGAAATATTCCACCTGAGCATTACCCAGGTTTTTTGTTTGTTCATTTTTTTTTTTTTTTTTTTTTTTTTTTTTGCATTCCTGCAATAAGAACTCAACTCTGAAGGCAGGGACTGTGGGCTGCCCTCACCAATGTGTGAAGAGCAAGAAAAGAAATTGCATGAGGAAAGCACATCAGCTCATAGCTCAAACTATCCTGCCACAACAGGAACATGACTTTTTTCTAGTACTTTACAATTCCATGGAGTGTTTGCTTACATCACGTGTAAGTTGGTGACCCTTAAATTGGCATCTCCAGTCTGGACCCCTCCCCTGACCTCCAGATTCCTATATCTAACTGACGTGTACTTGGAAGTCAAAAAGGTCCAAGAGAGAACTTTCAATTCTCCAAGTCTTCCTATCCCAGCAAACGGCACCAACATTCACCCAATTGTTCAAGCCACAAACCTAGTTTTCATCCTGAGTCCTCTTTTCTTTACCCCCTCCCATCTAATCTATCAACTGGTCCAGTTGGATCTACCTCCAAAATTTATGCCAAGATGATCCCCTTTTCTCTATCTCTGATGCCACCACCCTATGCCCTAGTCCAAGCCACCATCACCCGTAGCCCAGGATACACAAAAATGGCTTCAGATCTAGCCTGCAACTGCCCTCCTACCAGCAATAGTACATTCTCTGTACAATGGAATGCTCTACTATAAATAACATGTTGCATCCTAGCTCAAAACTCTCTGATAGCTTCCCTTCCCACTAGATCCCTCCAAGCCCCTTGTCCTGGCCACCCAAGTCTCTCTGACCTTCTGCCACCACACATCTTCCCCAACTCCCCATACTCAGCCGCGCTGACCTCCTTTCTGCTATCTTGACACAGCAGGCTCGTTTCTTCCTGGAGGCTACTGTACTATCTGCTCTTTTCCCATGCCTTCTCTTGGTGAGCTTGTCCTTTAGGACTCAGCCCAGGTGCATGCCCGTACTGACTACCTAAAATTAAACTAGTCTCTTTCAAGTCACCTTGCACTGTAATGTTGGGGTTCAGGGATTCAGGGTGCCCTTAGCTCCCCTGAGAGAACATTTCTCCAGGTTCTTGGTCTCCTGCCCTCTCAAGAATGAGAGAGGGGACCACGGCATAGTGCGCAATAAATGCCGGACTCAAAAGTGTTTGTAGAAAGTGATTTATTTACTTAGAGAGAGAAACAGGAGAAGGAGAGAGAAACAGCTAACTCTCACACTGAGTGAGAGAATCCAGAAAGATGGAATCCAGGAGAGGAAAGCAGCTTCCACACTGAGTGGAAGGGAATAGAGATGGAGTTTAGGAGGGGAAGGCAGGCTTCCACAAAGGGAGTATTTGTGGAAGGGGACCCAAACATGGAGCCTCAAGGGGTGTGGAAGAAGGGGACTTTTAACCTGGGAGGAACCCCCACCTTCTCTAAGACCCCTGACCAATGAAAGGAGTTCCTTAGAACTTCCGCTGGAGTGGCTCTTAGTTTCTTCCCACACCCCCGAAATTTAAAAGTAAACCATTAAATATCCCGGATGGAGAGAGATGGGAGGAGGGGCGTGGCACTGGGAAATTCTTGCCCTTAAAACTACGCCCCCTTGTGAACCCGGAAAGAGAACACGTTCCCTCAGCACTAGCTCACCCTGTCTCCAAAAACTTTTTTTTAATTAAAAAAAGTCACTTTTATTTATTAGTCCCTGGCTTTATACACATTCTCCTGGGAAAACCGGTCTTAGACTCCAAAGGAAACACGTGAAGATGCTGGCTTGACTCATTCATGAAAGAGAAAGAAACAGCGCTGCTCAGAGCTGCTGAAAGTGCTCGTGGGCTGGGTGGGGGAAAGACCTGGTTGGCATTCCCGGTCTGGCAGTGCAGCTATAAACCACCCCCATTAGGCTGCCGCTGTCAGTTTGGTCTTCCTTGGGGCTGATAGGCGTCCAAGTAATTACTCTAACATATCTGCTCTTTAAAGGACAGCAAACAAACACACTCTATCCCAGTGAAGGCTTGTGCGGGTGTGTGGCCTGATGCCTTCGCTTCCCAATTCTGATGAGCTGATTTATTTTGTGAATGGAAGAAAGGTAAGTTTTCGACATGATTATTATGAATTGTCATGTACCAGTGTTGAAAGCCAAGCCTTTTTCACTGTGATGCCACTTATTTCCTTAATCTTTCTCTTCTGTCATTTCCCAGTCATATAAAGTGGTATGAATTTGAACATGGGCTGTTCAAGTTTTGGTGCAAAATTATTAAAGTGTGGGGGCTTGTGTTTGCTTTTAATTTTTCTTTCAAATCAGTAAAAAAAAATTGTTATGTTATAATGGGAGTGATTTCTGACAGCTGAACTTCAGGGCACACTTGTGAACAACTGTTATACCCCTTTACTTGGATATTAGCTCTACGTGAGTTCACCTGTTTTCATAGAAGGCATATTTGACGTTAAGACTGATAATAGCAAATAACTCTCAGATGATTTTGTTTTGTCTTAATAAATTCCCGCAGGCTGATCGAGTCCCCTAGAAGTCAATGCTCTCCCTGCCTGGGCAATGCCATAAGTCAGCAATTTCCCCACCAATAAGAGGTAGCAACGTGGATCCTTAACTTGTGCCATATGTTCTCAATTCAGTTGCTGTAATAAGCGAAATGAGTAAATGAAAAGTTTCAGGTGCTTTAAAGTCAGGATGCCTATCTAATTGTTTGAGACAGAAAAAAAACTACAGAAATAATAAAGTCGAAAGTTATTTTAGAAAGTAATTTGTTGTAATGGGTCAGGCATTGTGGCTCATGCCTGTAATCCTAGCACTTTGGGAGGCTGAGGCGGGTGGATCACTTGAGGTCAGGAGTTTGAGGCCAACCTGGCCAATATGGTGAAACCCCGTCTCTACTAAAAATACAAAAAAAAAAAAAATTAGCCAGCCATCCCAGCTACTCAGGAGGCTGAGGCAGGAGAACTGCTTGAACCCAGGAGGCAGAGGTTGCAGTGAGCCAAGATTATACCATTGGGAATTTTGCCTGTCAAATAGCAAGAAATTGTCATTTTTAGGAAACGAGAGAAAGGACAGAACAAAGAAAGGGGTTAGTGATCCTGAGTGACCTGAAGCCAACTGGAACATCAGAAAAATAATTGCTGAGTGACAATTTGCAATAATTCAAAAGCTAAGAACTTTTCTGAGTGTAAAGAAAATGGCTTTTACTGCTTTGCCTTTGTTGATGAGAAAACCATTTATCCTTTAATATTGTATTAGAATGACCATTTCCTGTACAGTTTCCCCATCTCTTGAATTTAAAACCAGTATTTTGGTGTTTACGTACCCTTCTGTTTTATACATTTCCAAGGCAAATTACAGAGGCAAAAGATGAGAAAATATACACAACTCTTTGACGAAATCGTCATTGTTATTGTTGTTGTTCTTTCCTTTAGACCGCAGCCACAGGCTGAGTAAAGCTCACCCCTCCATCAATGGTACAGCATCACCACAATCTGGACAAGGCTCCTCTCGTTTTATGTTATGTTATTTTTTCTTTTTGTTCTACCTTTATTTTCCTCCCCCATATGCATCTTTCTTCTGCATTTTAAATCTATAATCTTCCCATTTTCTGTATGGCTATTTAGAAATACAGATGTAACTTTGAAATATATATGATGTTTGTGTGTGCATGAGTATGTGTTCTTAATGCAAATGGTGCTGTGATTTTTAAAATCTTTTGTTTTGGCCGGGCATATACTATGTATATGTCCAGATACATACTACCATGTGTCTCCTCACTGACACTGGCATGAAAATTTCTGAGTGAAATTGCAGCAAAGTGATTTCATAGGGCCTGCCAGGCAGCTTCCCAGGATACTGCCCAAGCCATATTTCTCACAATCCATTGCAGGACAGGTGCTTCCTCCTTGCCAGTATATGATGTGCCAGTGCTTAATACATCAGACTTTGCAACTTTTGCTAATCTGATGGGTATAAACTGTTGTCTCATTTTTTACTGTATTTGCATCTTTCTGATTACTAATGAGCTTGCTCCTCTTTCCATATGCTTACCAAAGTATATTTCCTAAGTGCAGCATCTTTCATATGATTACTGAAACATTTGTTTTAAGTGGTTGGTTGGAAATATTATGTATCTGATATGTCAAAATTGCAGTTGCAGCCCTTGATTAATTTCCCAAAGTCTAATCCTGCCTTTCTCCTTCTTCATGTGGAACCTTGCCATTTTGTGCTCTTTGGGCCAAAGAAATTATCATAATTGAAAGAAACAACAATAAATCAAGTATTAAATGTAATGCTATTAACCACACTAAGTCCAACTGTTTGGATTGCTAAAGTTATTGGAGAATGATAGCTATTTACCTGAAATGTTGTATCAGATAAACAGATGTCTTTATAGCACAGCTTAGCGTCATCAGGCCAGGCTCCCCCATTGTGGGGGGACAGGATGAAGGCATAGTAGAGCTGGCATGCTTATCATAAACCTCTACCCTCTCTCTTGTTCCCACCTTGAAATAATTTCCACTGCCACACAATTGTGGTGTTAAAGAAAATACAACCATAATGCTTTGTTTTGCTTCTGCGGTGCCGCTATACTTAGTCCCCTGCACACACAAGATTTAGAGAGGAAGGTTGCTGAGCTCATCTCTGGCTAAGTAAATCTTCTGAGGACTTGAAAGGAAACTTGGAAATGGGAGGTATTGTATGAAGAAATAAGATGGTTTGTTGCCTTTTTCTGAGATGGTAAAAATCAAAAGAATGATGTCCTTTTTCCAGAGGACAATCAAAACTCTTTTGATTTTTACCATCTCAGAAAATCTCAGTGTTGCTACCCTTCCAGGTAAGTTTCTGTAATCTCCTCCCTAAGTTCTTGTGCTTATTATGCCCAGCACAAGAACTGCCTGCACTCCTCCAGGGCAGGGAGGGCAGATGTGCCCACTGTGATCCACTGGCAGGAGCAGCCTGGAGCAAGACGTGAGGGGCAGAGCCACAGTTCATGCCCCCCTGCACTGCCATTCCTGCCTCACTGGGGGAAGAGGAGTGGCTCCCTGGGACATGCTGAATTAGTGGCAGAGGCAGGGAAGCAAACCCTATATTTTGGAAATCTGCTCACCTTTTTGATGAATTTCTGTGGCCATGAGTTATCTGAGTCCTTTTAGGAACTCAGTGTCTCTGTGTATCTGTTCCCATTTCCAGATACAAATGGATCCAAATCCAACAATGGATTGTTTGAAGAAAAACTATCTGGAATTTGCAAGTGTCATCTATATCAGAAAATTCAGAGGCATTGGAATAGTATTCCACTATTTCTTCAAAATTCTACTTCCATGTGTCAACAAAAGGTTTTCTTTGTTGTTTTTTCCTGTAAAGCCACCACCTATCAAAAACATGCCTCCAAAACAATGGACCAAACTGCCGTAACATGTTGATATTATCTTCCTAAAATCTCTTCTCTCATTTCACAATGTAGGTGACAGAGAGGAATGCTGATCCTGGAGTCAATCTACTGTTCTACTTGAGGAAAAGACATATCCTTTTATTTTGCTATAATCTTTCTGGACTGGGCAGTAAGAGGGAACATGCTGAGACTTATCTAGGAAGTCACCTGTGTTTGGTCTAGATAAACAGCCGCGTGTTCCATTTGTACAGTCTAGTTGGAGTACAGAGAATGCATCTAAACATGATAGATTCATGTGTTATTTGCTGTATTTTTTACTTGTACAAAACCAAAAAAACATCCAGTGAACTATGAGGGTGCTCACTTTGGAAAGAGCATTACGGCCTTTGAGCCCGGAGGTCACCCTGATGACAGTTTCATATTCAGAAGTGTTAATATAAAAAATGTCTAGCCAAGCTTTTGTCCAGCCAAATGTTCAGGGGTGCATGTCACTGACAATAGTGTCCCACAAAGACATTTCACCGAGTGGTCCTATACCCTTTCATAATCCTCATCAGAGAAAACAAAGTTTTATAAACATATTTCAAAATTCCAAAGTGTAGCTAATATACTCCCAGCTCTCCACCACTGGTCTTCACTCCGCACTCCTCCAAGACCTTCAATAGACCTTCAGTAAATGCTTCTTCCTGAAGAATTTCTTGAATTTGGGTACAGCTATACAGGAGTAGGAGGGAGTGATTATGGTTATAAAAATCTCTCTATGAGACAGCACCAGGTAGAACTACACACATACACATGCGAGTCCTGTATGAGAGGTGAAATCTGAATAAGTTCCGTAATCTAGTTATCAGAATTGTACCAGTGTCAATTTCAAGTTCCATAATCTAGTTATCAGGAATGTACCAGTTTTAATGTTGTGCTATAGCCCTGTGGGATATTATCAGCTGGGGGAAGCTGGAGGATGGGCATATAGGACAGCTGGTACTATTTTTGCAACTTCCTATGAGACTAAAGTTACTTCAAAATAAGTTAATAATATATACTTATTGAGGACCTACAAAGTGCCATGCTCTGTGTTAGGCTGTAGGGATCCAGTGATGAACAAGACAGCATTATCCCCTCTGTCTGTCCTTCTGCCTCCCAACACAAACATCTAAAAACACTACTTCCTTACTCCCTGTTCTTTCCTTGCCAAACTTATCTAAGACGTGGTATGTACCTGATGCTTCATTTTATTTCCAGACTCCATCTCTCAAGACTCAACTCCTTGCAGTCCCATTTCCTACCCCATCATGTTACTACTCTGACAGGGACTGCCTCCTAGGGTCCCAATTCCACTCCCATTCCAGACAGGCCAAATCCCCCTGGTCCAGCTGTCTCCCATATACCCGGCTTCAGCAGCTCACCAATAGTCAGCAAACTCTGCCACTCCCCTTTTATATCATTTCTAAATCCACTGCATTCTTCACCATGCTTTCTCTAGACATTCTAAAATGAAGACGTTCATCTATATTGGGAGCGAGCTGAAATTTCACAAACTCCCAGGTAAACGTGGCCAGAACCAGCTTCAGGCAAAACCAACCCTCAGCCTCCCATTTCCCCATCTTTCCAGCACCCGCTCTCTACCTTTCTTTCTGGTGCCTAATATAAATAAGTAGTTCTGGGCAACAAGACTCACCTGGCACTTCCAGCCCCCAACTTTTGATTAGAGTCAATAGTTTTGGGCTGGGGTCAGGGATATTATTTTTAACTTGTTTCTCCGGTGGGTGGTTCTGACAAACGGCCAGTATATGAGAAATGAATATTGGTAGATAAACACAGATTTTCTGACAGAGTCAGTACCCGCCAATTTCACTTTCACAGGACTCCCATGTCCCCCTCCAAAGCCCAGTACCTAAACGTATATTCATAATTTTGGGTTTTTTTTTCTTAAAGCAGATCCTCCATATTGCAAAAACTTCAGGCTCCCATAAAACCCTAATTTCCTGCTGACTTAGGGCCCTGGCTCAGGCATGATTCCCAGAGTGGAGCATAGCCACACAGAGAGCAAAGTGTGTTTGGAAGCATCCCCATCCCCCCTCACCATTCCACCTGCTCCCTTCCCAAGGGAGTTCAAGACTGGCCTGGCAAACATGACGAAACCCCTTCTCTACTAAAAATACAAAAACTTAGCCAGGCATGGTGAAGCATACCTGTAGTCTCAGCTACTCAGGAGGCTGAGGCAGGAGAATTGCTTGAACCCTGGAGGTAGAGGTTGCAGTGAGCCAAGATCATGCCACTACACTCCAGCCTGGGTGACAGAGCAAGACTCTGTTGAAAGAAAAGAAGGAGTGAGAGAGAGAGAGAGAGAGAGAAGGAGAGAGAGGAGGGAGGGAGGGAAGGAAGGAAGGAAGGGAGGGAAGGGAAGGAATGGAATGAAGGAAGGAAGGGAAGGAAGGAATTTCTGATGTATGAGTTGTATTTGACCTAAGTAGAGTTGCCAGAGTCAGCATATAAAAATACAGTACACCCAGTTAGATTTGAATTTGAATGCAGGGGACATGCTGATATTTAAATATTATTTGTTGTTTATCGGAAATTAAAATGTCACTGAGCATCCTATATGTTATCTAGCAACCCTACGTAGGATGAGTCAACAGAAGATGGAAGTAACTGAGTCAGACATTTCTATTGAGGGTGGAGGGAGGGGGCATCAAACTAGCTGTTGGGGGCGCAGGGAGAAAACAGCATCACAGAGCTGTTTGAAGGTCTGACCAAGCGAGAAGTGACCTCCATCTTTAAGCCAGATAGCACCTGGGTTCTTTGGAAATTTTGGGACACCAAAAGGAGAAATAAAGGATTTCCTTGCGTTTCACACCCTATTCAATAGGCTTTTTAACTAAGCTGTGACCCACATTATTTTTAGGCTTCTGATCGCAGGTAGAAAGCAGGACTTGCCAGAGCAGTCTAGCGCCCAGGGGTGGCATCGCCGGCTCAAACTGGGGATAAAAGAACAGAGGAAAGAGATGTGCAGCCCCTCTAGGATGCTGCAGAAAATTTCTCAGCTCTTTGTCACAGTTACCAGGAGTTTCCTGACCCTGTATTGTTTCTTCATGGGCAGTGATTTCCAAGATGAAAATTAATCTCAACCTCTACCCAAGCCAATTATAACCTCCACCCATAAAATCCTTTTTAAACTTCACCCAGAGAAGGTTTCAAGAGAATTCCAGTGCATGCTTATAGAACCTAAAGCAGGGGATTTACGTATAGTATTTGTTCTCACTTTGTGAAAATATGCAAACATCTTACAGGAAAAAAGTTACATAGTGATTGTTGACATAACTGGTTCAGGAGCCATGGTTATTAAATTTATATTGTTTCATCCCATAAAAATATAATAGCATTACATTGCAGTACTAGAGAAAGTTAAGTACTGGTATTTTTAGTTAAGTTTTGGTATTTTTAGTAGAGACAGGGTTTCACTGTGTTGGCCAGGATGGTCGTGATCTCTTGACCTCATGATCTGCCTGCCTTGGCCTCCCAAAGTGCTGGGATTACAGAGTAGCACATGGTAGAGCGAAATTATGGTGCTGGAGTCACAAGATTCTAGAGAAGCTGCTTGACCTCTGTAAGCCACTGTTTCTTCATTTTAAAAATTAAGGTCCAGTGTAAGGGAGATATCAGTCAAGGGGCACAGAGTTTTAGTTAGACAGGAGAAATAAGCTTTCATGATCTGTTGCCCAACATGGTGACTATAATTAATAGTAATGTATATTTCAAAATTGCTACAAGAGTAGATTTTAAGTGTTCTCACCACAAAGAAATGATAAATACATGAGGTGATAGATACGTTAATTAGCTTGATGTAATCATTCCACTATGGTATACATACATCATAACAGCACATTGTACCCCATAAATATGTATTATTGTCAATCTAAAATTTTTAAAATAAAAACTATAGACAAAAAAAAACACCAAAATTTAAGATTAAAAATGTCACACCAAAAATTAAGATTCAACCAAATAGACTATTTCTAAGATCCAAATAGGCAATCTCTAAGGTCTCTATTCAACCAAATAGGCTATCACTAAGATTTGACCAAATAGACTATCTCTATGTCCAGCTCTAAAATTCCATGAAATATGTCTCATCCAAGACCTGTGTAAACACAAGCCTGAATTTCCAAAATGCTCTTGTACGACTAGTTCTCCTCTTAGGCCTTTGCACCAAAGTGAATTTCTAATCATATACATGACGTGTCTATTCTTGGATACCTCCAGTTGTTTAGCTTTATGGGGCTTTCTTATTATTAAAGATTTAAAAATGATTAGTTTGAATCATTCCTCATTTCACACATGATGGGCAGTTCAGCAGGATTTAGTAGGGGCCAGCAGATACTTCCTGTTTCCTGATTTTCTCTGGCCCTGTGGCTGATTCTCAAAACCCACTCTGTGTTTTCACCTTCTGCATCTTCTGTCCCTTTTCTGAAGCATGTTGCTCCTCTCAACATCGACTTGTCCCCTTAAGTCTTTCAAAGGCCCACTGTTCAAGGCTGTGTGTGAAGCAGCCTTCACTGAGGCTTTGGGCAGCAAAGCAGCCTCTACCTCCCAGCAGCACCGCATGCATTTTGAATGTGATGCTCCTATCTCAGTTCTTTAGGTTTCCCCAGGCTCTAGTCGCTCCACCTGCCACATATTGGTCCACACTCTTTCTTCCCTTTTTTTTTTAGAAAGAGAGAAAGAAAAAAAAAGAACGAAGGAGAGGAAGAAAAAGGAAGAGAAAGAGGGAGAGAGAATGGGAGTATTGCTTTATTGCCCAGGCTAGAATGCAGTCTAAAAATGGGAATTGAAAACCTCTTTTATGCCAATAATTGTGCTTAACAATGGAGACAGGAAGGAATAAGGGAAGAAAATAACAAACAAGCAGCCAACCAATATTTCATTTAAACCTATGAAATACTATGCGATTACTGAGGAGTGATTTACTTCCAATTATACAGTCACTTTTAGAATAGGTGTGATATGATACTGATAAGAATGTTTTATGTATTTGAAGTGGAGAGTTCTATAAATGTTTATTAAGTTTACTTGTTCCAGGTCTGAGTTCAAGTTCTGGATATCCTTGTTAATTTTCTGTCTCGTTGATCTGTCTAGTATTGACAATGTGATGTTACAGTCTCCCACTATTATTGTGTGGGAGTCTAAGTCTCTTTATAAGTCATTAAGAACTTGTCTTATGTATCTGGGTGCTCCTGTATTGGGTGCATATATATTTAGGATCGCTAGCTCTTCTTGTTGCATTGATCCTTTTACCATTATGTAATGTCCTTCTTTGCCTCTTTTAATCTTTGTTGCTTTAAAGTCTATTTTATCAGAGGCGAGAATTGCAACTCCTGCCTTTTATTTATTTATTTATTTATTTATGCTCTCCATTTGGTTGGTAAATCTTCCTCCATCCCTTTGTTTTGAGTCTGTGTATCGTTGCATGTGGGATGGGTCTGGATGCAGCATATCGATGGGTTTTGGCTTTTTCCTGTCTGTATCTTTTAACTGGGGGATGTAGTCAATTTAAATTTAAGATTAATAATAATATTTGTGAGTTTAATACTGCCATTTGATGCTAGCTGGCTGTTTTGCCCATTAGTTGATGTAAATTCTTCATTATGTTAATGCTCTTTACTTTTTGATAAATTTTTGGAAAGACTGATACTGGTTGTTCCTTTATATGTGTAGTGCTTCTTTCAGAAGCTCTTGTAAAGCAGGCCTGGTGGTGGTGAAATCTCTAAGTACTTGCTTGTTCGCGAAAGATTTTGTTTTTTCTTCACTTGTGAAGCTTAATTTGGCTGGATATGAAATTCTGGGTTGAAAGTTCTTTTCTTTAAGGATGTTGAATATTGGCCCCCACTCTTTTCTGGCTTGTAGGGTTTCTGCTGAGAGATCTGTAAGTCTGATAGGCTTCCATTTGTGGGTAACCTGACCTTTCTCTCTGGCTGCCCTTAGTATTTTCTCCTTCATTTCAATCCTACTGAATCTGACGATTATGTGCCTTGGGGTTGGTCTTCTTGAGGAATATCTTTGTGGTGTTCTCTGTATTACCTGGAGTTGAATATTGTCCTGCCTTACTAGGTTGGGAAAGCTTTCCTGAATAATGTCCTGAAGAGTATTTTCCAACTTGGATTCATTCTGTCCATCACATTCAAGTACACCTATCAAATGTAGATTAGGTCTTTTCACATAGTCCCATATTTCTTGGAGACTTTGCTCATTCCTTTTTATCCTTTTTTTTCTAATCTTGTCTTCTCATTTTATTTCATTAAGTTGGTCTTCGACCTCTGATATCCTTTCTTCTGCTTGATCAATTCGACTGTTAAAACTTGTGCTTACTTCGCGAAGTTCTCGTGTGTGTTTTTCAGCTCCATTAATTCACTTATATTCCTCTCTAAATTGTCTATTCTTGTTAGCATTTCGTCAAACCTTTTTTCAAAGTTCTTAGTTTCTTTGCATTGGGTTAGAACAAGTTCTTTAAATTCACAGAAGTTTCTTGTCATCCACCTTCTGAAGCCTACTACTGTTAATGGAACACACTCGTTCTCCATCAGGCCTTGTTCCGTTACTGATGAGGAACTGTGATCCCCTGTAGAGGGAGAGGCATTCTAATTTTGAGTATTCTCTACCTTTTTAGGCTGGTTTCTTCTCTTCATTATAAATTTATCCATCTGTCATCTTTGTAATTACTGACTTTCTAATTAGGTCTCTGAGTGGCCATCCAACTTGTTGATTCCCAGCACCAAAATCTGAGCAATCCACTGCGCCGGCCAAAACAGCAGTGTTAAGATTGGTGTTAAGATTCCCTTTAGCTTTAACCCCTCTTCTCCCTAACCTGCTGGCACTAGCCCCTACATTCCCATTCATTTTCCTTTTGTCTGTCCTCATAAGTAAACATGCCTATCAAGGAAGGCTTCTAAACAAAGACACATGCATACTCAGGTCAGTTCTCAAAGAAATTTCCCTCTTCATCGCACATGGAAGAGGAATATTTTCTCAAGCTATAAGTTTGGATGGTGTCAGGAGTGGGAATCTTGCACAATATGTTATCTAATCTACGTAACTGCCCCCAAACCCTGCCAGACCTTTCAGTGAAGCAAAAAAAAAAGAGAGAGAGAGAATTAAAAACTTACACAAGAACGCTGTTAGAAATGTCACAAATAACTCCTTATTTGTCAAATAGCTAAGTATAGCTTTTAAAATGTCATCTGTATTTTTATTTAGACTTTAGGAGAACATATGGTGAGCCGGCCTAATTTTTCTGACCTAAACCTCATTTTAGCAGCAGGAAATGCTACCAACAATCTGATATCTAAAGGTAAGAGACCAAGATTTAAGCATTTCATTTTGTACTTATCACTATCAATTATATAGCTCCTGCTGTAAACCATGAACTAGGGACCCAAGTACTTCTCATTTAGATTCATAAGCTATGTTTACATTACCTCAAACCTAAGGATGAAACTGACCAATTATCCTGCCCTCCAGCTGTTCTGTGTGTAGCAGGAAAATTGCATCTGGCAATTTTCCTTAAATATTTGGCCATATTTATGAGTAGTCTAAATTGCAGTATCAAAGCAGGTGAAGAAAAATTAATGAGAAGTATCTCTGTGGTTTTAAAGGTTTATGGAATATTTTATTACAGAGATTCATAAAGATGGCAATTTTTCTTATAGTACTTTTCATTTTAAACAAAATTAAGTTTGTGGGGCATATTACTTATTCCTCCTCTCTTTATTGAAAGACATCATGAGCTTTATGGAAATAAAATGATTTAAACTTAGAGAAATAAAAATAAATGCATATTATTCATAGGGCTATTAATGTAAGATATCTTCTCCTTGACTAAAATTACATTTAAAAATTATGGGTCAAATAACAGTATGGCGAACTGTTTAAAATACATACACATACACACATATGCATATATACACACATACATATATACAATCATGTATAAAAATTTGGGGGCAAAAAACAAACCACATACATGACAGTGGTTCCATAAGATTACATTAATAATACCGTATTTTTACAGTACCTTTTCTGTGTTTAGATATGTTTAGATACACAAATACCATTATGTTATGATTGCCTACAATATTTACTACTGTAACATGCTGTGCAGGCTTGTAGCCTAGGAGCATTAGCTATACTCTGTAGCCTAGGTGTGGCTATTGCTACACAAACCTAGATGGTATGGTAGGCAGTAGGCTGCACCATCTAAGTTTGTGTAAGTATATTCTATGATATTCACACAACAGAATCACCTAACTACACCACTTCTCAGAATGTATCCTCAGTAAGTGTCACATGACTGTCAGGGATCCCATCTCGGCCACCAGTCCTGCCTTGGAACTTTGCAAAGGTCACTTAACCTCTCTGGAGCTTAGTGTTCTCGTTTGTGAAATGTACACATTATAGTAGGTTGTTTCCAAATAGTTTTAAAGTTCTTCGAGTCCAAATTTTGTAAGTAGCATATAATGGTCCAGAAGAACCAGAAAGGACTTTGCAGCTTATCTGACCAACCCTGTCACGCTGCAGCTGAGGACCCCGAAGTTTCCACGACTTGCCAAAGGAGGCCTAGCTTGGGAGCTGCAGCTAGAACCAGACGTGGCTCCCAGCCTGCATCCTCTTTCCACCATATATTTATCTGCCACTGGCAACATATTCTCCAATTTGATAAGCTCATCCTAACCAAGGGTGATTTTCTCAAACAGAAGAACAACAGCAGATTCCTTTAAATGGCCCTTTTCTTGAGAGATCACCTGAGGCCAACTTGAAATCAGAAGAGATGTCTGTTTATATTCCCTATTCTACTCAGGTGAGGGTTCCCTGACTCACTGTCCAGCCCTAGGGAAGCCCCATTGGCCTATGCAGTGAGCCTGCAGACAGGCTTCCGGGGCAATGCTCTAGGGAGACTTTCTGGGCTGCCACACAGGAAGGGGCAAATTTCCAAATGACCGTTTGATTTGCTTTCATCTCAGGGTCACATTATAACCTTTATAGGCCCTAGGCACTTTTGCCTTTGTGAAGCTCTTCCTCCATATAAAAAATAAACTGTATGCCTATATAGCAATATCTACATATAAAAATGTGATTATAACAGCATAAATCCAAGCTGCATTCAGTGTTTTATATACATTTTTTTATTTTTAAAGATTTTTTAAATTTCTACTTTTATTTTAGATACAGGGGCTGCAGGTGCAGGTTTGTTACATATGTATATTGCGAGATGCTGAGGTTTGAAATACAGACTCCATCACCCAGGTAGTGAACATAGTACCCAATAGGAAGTTTTTCAACCCATGCCCACCTCCCTCTCTTCCCATCTAGTAACATGCAGTGAATTAAAAGTTAAACATTTCCCTGGGCCCCTAAAAGTATCTAGGCTTTATCTCACATGAAAAGTTCTCCTTTTGCAAGGCTAGTCTACCTAAAGGGCACACTGACAGTGGTCTCATAAGATTATATTACCTAAAAGGCACACTGAACCTGGTCCCATAAGATTATATTACCGGCACGCTGGCCTTGCAAAAGGAGAACCTTTGATGTGAGTTGAATTTTTGGTCTCGGATAAATATGCATCTTAGCCAAGATTGAGTAAATCTAGTCAACGTCATCTACAGCAAGTGTCTGGCAAACTGAAAGTTAATTATCACAAAATTACCTCCAAGTCAATCAACATTTATTAACCGGATAGTTTAAATAAAATTATTTACTTACTAACCACCTACCAATCTATATCCCAGGCACAGTGTGGTAAACCCAGAAGACACTACAATGGTTTATGACACAGAAGGGGTCCTGTCGTTGAAGATCTCTAAATCTAACAGGAAGAGCTTGAAGTAGGAAATAACTAATAACCTCAGACAGGAAATGAGTGGGCAACGAGCCACTCAGAGTAGCTCTGGTGATAGGAAGAGCCCTTCCCTAGAGGGAGGAAAGGGGAGGAAGGCTGTTAGAAGTGAAGCATAGAAGATGGTAGCCTTTGCATCAGTGGAGAGGAGGGAGGATAACATGGGGGTTGGGGATGGCAGGTTGGTAGGCTAGTGAGTAGGGCTGGGGGCTGGGGCAGCCCATGAGTGAGGCTGAGAGGGAAGCTGGGCTCCATCACTAAACACATGCATTGCTCCGTCAAGGAGTTTGTATGTGTCCTAACAGATGGCCGCCTTTGAAGGCTTTAAAGTAAAGTAAAAATTAAATGAAAGTGATATCTTAAGAAAATAAATGGAGTAGAAAGATAAAGGATAAAGCAGACGGGGAGAGACTAAAGACTGAATGACCAGTTAGGAGGCTAATGCAGTACTTTGGGCAATAAATCGGGAGATGGTGATGAGGGCAGTGGCAGCAGAAATGGAGAAGAAAGTCCCCAGCCATCAGTACAGCAGAGTAATTATGATCAGTGTGTCTCAAACACTTCTCTGATAGAAATGTTTTATCCTTGACCCTTGACAAGGTCCATGATGGTAGGATTTAATCTCTCCCCCATGCCCACCAAGAAGCTGGCCACACAAAGAGGCTTTCCCACTTCATGGCTCCAATGTTCCATGCTAGTCATGAGATTCAACCAAGAATGACAGGCTTACACCTAGAAAGAACTGGAGAAACCAGTAGTCCAGTGGTTTTTCAAGCCTTTTCTCTCTTTTTTTTTTAATAGTACAACTCTTTGTTCTAATGAAATTTACATAGAACAGCA
Organism: Aotus nancymaae; assembly: GCF_030222135.1. Taxonomy (NCBI): domain Eukaryota; kingdom Metazoa; phylum Chordata; class Mammalia; order Primates; family Aotidae; genus Aotus; species Aotus nancymaae. The sequence continues at coordinate 32,873,753 of NW_026988419.1, read as the reverse complement.
AACTACAACAGATGAAAGTGAAGCTGTGGTAGTTCCATCTAAGAGGCATCCTATCTGCCGATCCTCCCCTCATTCCATTCAGCAGCCCCTGAGGCACCACCTGATCTAACCCAGCCTTCTCACTTTAAAGAAAATTAAGACCCAGTTTTTTAAGTCACTTGCCTGAGGCCACATGCAACCATTCAGAGTTGAAAGAAATAAAGCTTAGCGGATAAGCATAGACTCTGGAGCAAGACTGCTTGGCTTTGAACCCCAGTTCTGCCACTTACTGTGTGACCTTGTGCAAGTTACTTAACCTCTCAGTTTCCTCATCACAAATTGAAAATGAGAAGACTTGTAAGGACTAAGAATTAATACATATGAACCACATAGGACAGTACCCATATATGGTATATATGTCAACTATAGTCAATCACAGCTCCCAGAGACCCAGTCATCAACGGTGTTGCTGTATGGCAGACAGTGGAGTAAGCACTAAATGTTCTGAGTGTTTTTCTATCTCCAGTGGCACTTGGTGTTTGGACTCTGCTTGGCCCAGAGTCAGGAGAATACATTTGCCATTGTCAATGCTGGGATGAGCGTGCAGTTTGAAGATGGCACAAACACAATCAAGGAACTTCAAATGTTCTTTGGAAGCTTGGGCCCCGCCATTGTCTCTGCAAGCCAAACCTGCAAGCAGCTCATCGGGAGGTATGACATAGTGCATCTGGGGCATGAAACGCAGGCCTTTCTACTTTAGATTTTTTTAATGAAACTAGCACTTTGGGAATTTTTTTTCTGATTATAAAAATACATACAATCCTTTAGAAAATTTAAGCACTGAAGAAAAGTATAAATACAAGCCACCCAAAAGCTGCCATCTTTAAGGTACAATGATTCTTTTATTACAGGTTTCTACAATGAGATTAATGCACAAATTACTTAGTCTGAGCAAATGTTATCTTTAATTTTTCACTTTTAATTAGCCTGTATAGTAAGTCTCCAATGCTGTGTCCTAAGACACCTGAAAATGCCCTTAAACCACATTAAAAAAGATGAAATGTTTAAAAGGTTAAATGGCCTCCCTCCTGTCACTCTCATTATCACTAACATTTGAAAAGTAATTTTTAAAAATGTTTCCAACTAGTGCTTCTGCAATACTTTTTATCCACTCAGTGTCAACGTTAGAACTTAATGTGAGTTTTTTCTCAGATACAAAAATAACTTCATGCTTCCAAAAAATGTATATAGAAACATTGACTTGTGAAATATTTTACAGCTATCTCCAATAATTTGGTAATTTACCAAATATTTACCTGGTATAGTGTGTATTCCAGGCACCCATCTGGTTGCTGGAGATACAGCAGTGGACAAGATCGACAAAGGCCCAGATCTCAGGAAGCTATGGTTTTAGTGGGTTCTTTTGCCCAGCTATTTAAGGTAAATAAACATTCCCAACCCTTGAAATGAAAAGTAATAATATAGGAGGACTTATTTGGAAAGCACTGCATTGTATACTAAAAAGAGCTAATGAACTCTCTGGAAGACATTTTGTCTAGACTTCAAAGGTGGATACAGCTTGCTCTCCATCTTTCCTTGCCATGTCAGTTTAGTGTCTGTCTTTGCCTACAAGGATGCTCAATTGCAGATTATTTATAATAGTAAAGAATCTAAAATTAAACTAAAATCCGACAACAGGGAAATTGCGAGACAAATTATGGTACATCCAAATAACGATATTCTGTCTTTGCCTCTTCTGTGAAACGTTAACATGCTTTCCTACTAGGCAACAGGATGACCAAATGCTGAGTGATGCCTGCCGATGGGTCCTGGATGAGATCTACATCCCACCAACAGCTGAGGGTGGCATGGAGTACAGGCGAACCCTCATCATCAGCAACCTCTTCAAGTTCTACCTGAAAGTGAGGTGAGGACTGAATCTAATGGTAAATGGCTTCTCTGGGTTTCAGGGTGCCTTCACATTCTCAGCATAGATCTGTACATGAAGGACTTCCCCCACCTGCCTTTGATAACACGTGGAAGCTTCCTGGGCTGGGGCCCTTAGTGTGGTACTTCCCAGACTCCAATGTCTCTTCCTGGGCCACTTTTCTCCTCTCCTTCCCTCTCCCTTCCTTCACTCCTGGGCTGAGAAAGGGACAACTTCATTACACCATTTGCCTTATCTGTGTGACAAACACTAACGTGCAAGGTCAGATTGACTTACAGTGGTGAAAAGTCTTCAGTAAGTAAATTCGTATCTTTTCCTTTTTGAAAGAAAATTTTCTTATTAAAATAAGTAAAATTAAAATAATACTTTAATATTTAGAAAATGTGATAAGTTAAAAAGGAGGAGAAAGTCTTTTGTAATCCCATCACCCATAAACACTATTACTATTTTGGTGTGCATCCTTTGAAACCCTTCATTAAGGATGTATATGTATATGTGTATATATATGTATAACTGTGTAGTATAGCTTGCTTATTTCACTTAGTAACATAACCATCTTTCAATGACATTAAATATTTTTCAGTGGCATCATGGCATAATGGTTGCATGGCATGTTTAGAGATAGATGCACCATTCATTATTTGATCCATTCCTTATTTTTGACATTTAGATTACTTTTACTTTTCTGTTAACTATTTTTTTAACCTAGCCTAGTTTAAAATAACCCCCACAGCAGTGTTTCTCAGAATATGACCCATGACCATGAGTGCCCCCTTATGAGCCATGAGGTGATCCCAAAATGGCAGACAGATGATTACACCCACATCCCTTTTATGACTGAGAGCTTTGCTCTCTTAGTTCAGCCAGTCCTTTTTATTATTTTGTTAACTTTATTTATTATTATTACTTTATTATATTCTATTATATATTATACAATCTATGTATTATATAACATATTCAGTAGAAAAATACATAATCAGTATATAAGTTTATACATATTTAGTCTAAAAATATATAAGTATATATTAATAGATTATATCACATATAAAATCCGTATTAATGGCATTGATAATTAAACATTATAAATATATGATAACATATAAAAGATAGAGAAAAACATATTCAATATGCTATCATATATTTAATAGATTATGTTTAATAGATTAGCATCTTTAATAGATTAGCATATATTATCTTACATATTGCCTTCTATTTATTATATATTCTATCATCATAAAAGAATTCAAAATATGGAGAAGCAAAATTTTTTAAATGAACTGTAATCTCATAATCCTACCATAACCACTATTAATGTTTTGGAATACATACTTTTATATTTTTATATTCTTTTCTTTACAAAACATGGGATCATACTGTACATAAATTTTTGTAACTTTTTTTTACTTTACTATATTTCATGAATTTTTCAATGTCATTAAAGACATTTCTGCAAAATTATTTTTTATGACTGTACAATATTGTACTTGGAGGTACCAAAATTTCCCTATTGTTGGATATTTGGTTTAATTCTAGTTTCATTACTATCACAAATAATCTGCAATTGAACATCCTTATATATTAATTTTTCTCAACTCCTCAATTGTTCCTTTGAGATACATGCCCACAAGACTGGCCCAGGTTCAGAAGCACAGCCTCCATTTAGAAGTATCTATATTTCCATTCATTCAAAAGGTCACCTTGTCATGAAAAGAAATCTTTACTTCCTGGAAACAACATTCACTTTTCTGTGCACATAAATAGATATAGTTCTTATTCAAGCAACTGCTACTAGCTTAGGGAACTTGAAGCTCAGAGCTCTCTCCCAGCAGAACTGGCATCTAAGATCTAAAAGAATAGATTGAATAACTTTATTTCCATATGTATTTTTCCAAGATACTCACTTGGATTGTAAAAATTAAACATGAAATAATCTTCTTTTCAGGATCCCCGTAAGTTTCCCAACATCCCAGAAAAGTTCATGAGTGCTCTAGAAGACTTCCCCATAGAATCAACCCAAGGAATTCAGATGTTTCAGGTTGGTTTCTTGTTTCAGGACTGGGTTTCTTGTTTTTTAATGTTTCTGCATTCAGATGTGTGCATTATGCATACTTCCCCTTCTTTTCAATAACTGTATTTAAGATAATGTCTACTGAAGCCAGCTGATGTTACCTATTGCTATACACACACAACTGGCTTAGTTTAGCTTCTATGCTTTTACTCAAGGCTACACGGGAATTAGATTCTGAATCATTGTTCTCTATTATTTTCAGCTTAGTTACCTAAAATTACCTCCTTTGCTTGGCCAATACCTGTTCTTCCTTTAAAACCTAAGTGAACTTTTACTGCTTCTAGAAAGCCTTCTCTGCTTTATTACAACCACTCTGAATCTAGGATGTCTTCTTTTGGTGGGTAAGAGGGGAATTGTAACCAGAATATAATCCCTTACCATCGTACTTAATACTTAATGGACATTTATTAACCTGGACTCATGGATGTGGATACCCAATTGCCTCCTGAACTCAGGTAATTCTTCCACTGAAGCCTCTCCAGTAGCTGGGACTACAGGCCCTTGCCAATAGTTTTTTGATTTTTGTTTTTTTTCCTAACTTGTGAGTAAGCCAAATATATCAGACCTAATTTTCAGGGCCTGAGAATTCCTCATGGCAAAATAATTTACTCTGTCCGTTAACAGTGTGTGGATCACTACCAACCCCCACAAGATCCAGTTGGACACCCAGTCATGCACCAGTCGGCCATTAAACACACCACAGGGGAAGCTATATATGTTGATGACATGCCGTGCATTGACCAAGAACTCTTCCTGGCTGCAATCACCAGCACCAGAGCTCATGCAAAGATCATGTAAGGAAATAAAAGAGATTCCTAATGTTACTGAAATGTATTCACAGTTTTATATTCTAATAAAGAGCTTATTATATATTTAAATCAAACAAGAATATTAATTTCTGACATGGTGGCTTACACTTGTAATCCCAGGCCGAGGCAGGCAGATCCCTGGAGCTCAGTAGTTGGAGATCAGCATGGTCAACATAGCAAAACTCCATCTCTACAAAAAATGCAAAATAATTAGCCAGGCATGGTGGTGAGTGCCTATAGTCCTAGCTACTGGGGAGGCTTCAGTGGGAGAATTACCTGAGTCCAGGAGGTCAAGGCTGCAGTGAACTGTGATCGTGCCACTGCACTCTAGCCTGGGCAACAGAATGAGACCCTGTCTCAAAAAAAAAAAAGAATACGCATTTATTTTTCTGGTTGAGAATTAATCATTTTTTAATCACAGTTGTGAAAGAATCCAAGGTTATGAAAGAGTTAGAACATCTGCTAAATACTGGCATTTTTCAACATAGAATATTGCTCCACGATTTAGTTATGAGGTCCATTATCATTTTCCCTGTGTTTGAGTAATCACTAGGAACTTGCCCCTGCAACTTTAATATCTACCTTCACATTTTCTCCCCTAGATCAATTGATATCTCAGAAGCCCTGGCACTTCCAGGTGTCATTGATGTGATAACAGCAGAGGATGTTCCAGGAGATAATAACTATCAAGGAGAGGTTTTCTATGCACAGAATGAGGTGGGTGATTTACATGTGGCTTATTATTCAAATACCTTGCTGGAGACACCAAAATGATTATTGGTAATGCCCGTAGCCATCCATAGATCCATGTTCACATCACAAAGACTTGCTGGAAACCAATGACTCTGCCTCAGTGATTCTCAACTTCTCTCTTAAACTATGGACCCTTTGAAATTCTGATAAAAGCCATAAGTCCTCAAAAAATACTTCTCTAAAGTCATGAAAGCCATAAAAGCAATACAGATCTTAGGACCTTGAAAGAGCCAGCAGAATATTAGGTTAATTGGATCACTGTGTATGCGGTGGGAATGATGAGTCGTGTGGCCAAGGACAACCAGAAGGCAGATAATTAAAGCCAGATAATTAAGTTCTACTTTCAATTTTTGTGCCCCCTAAATCTCACTCAAACCACTGTTGTAAATTTATTCTCGTAGGTAGAAAATAATCTTGCTTTTGGTCATAAAAACCCAGTAGGTAAGAATGTGGGAACAGTAATTCCTTTTTAATGAGTCTGTGTTTTTGCTAATTACAACATGTGGCTTTTCCACAGGTAATTTGCGTGGGCCAGATCGTCGGCACTGTGGCCACTGATACCTATGCTCATGCAAGAGAGGCTGCTAAGAAAGTGAAGATCGCTTATGAAGACATAGAGCCAAGGATTATCACAATAGAGGTAGTCAGACCACTTTGTGTCTTCTAGAATGCCTAGAGTGGTGGACTTGGGGCACAGTTCCACCCATGGAATCATAAAATACTATAAGTTGGGTTCTATCTATACTTTGCTTAGTGTTACCTGTAGTTTTAGATTAAAAGCTCCAGCAATTTGCCCTTCAAGACAGAAACTGACCCCTTTTCTGCTTAGACTTCTCCTTCCCACCATTGCTTCTACAGGGATCTGTGGAAATGAAGCATTCTGCGCCTACTTCTCCTGTGGCCTCTTGCCAAGGCATAGGTTAAGAATGCAGTAAGCAACACCCAAGAAATATCCTTATAACCTCATATACAAAAGAAGTCAGCGGGAATATCTAGAGCACTGTAGAACTGGGAAAAATTGTAACATTTATTTATTATAACTCTTAGGTCCTCTGTCTACCTGCCCACTTATTGCTTAAGCACAGGCTCTGGAGACAGACTACTTGGATTCATCATCTGATTCTGCCATTAGTAGCCTCTTAATAGCAGCGAAAGCTTTAAACTCCTCATACCTCAGCTTTTCCATCTGTAAAATGGGAACTCTAAAAGTACCTACACCAAAAGGTCATGGTAGGTTTAAATGAGAGAATCCAAGTAAAATGTTTAGAATAGCATCTGGCACAGGGAATGCATTCAATAAACATTACCTATCATTTTTGTTTTAGTTGTTATTAATGAGGGCAAGGGCATGTTGTATGTTCTTGTACTTTATATCCCCAGGGCCTAGCAAAGCTCTAAACCCATGGTAGATGCTCAATAAACATGTTGGATGACTAAGGGAGGGAGGAATAGATGGATAGATGAATGCATAAGTAATATGGACACCCCGCCCCCTCACCAAGTAGATTCAGTCTTGAGCAACCACTTCAATTCTCCCCTGTTCTTCCCAGCAGTTGCCAAGTTCTTTTCCAGTTTTCCTTTAAATGTCCCTTAAGCCTGCCCCTTTCTTTTCATTCTCATTTTCACTCCACCCTCCAGCCTAGTCTTCACCATCTTCTTTTCAGATTTACCACAAAAACCACTAAAAGAGGCTCTTGTCTTCCATTTCAGCCTATCTACCTAACATATTAACTTTCCTAAGTCACTAAGTTCATCAGGTCACTCTTCCTATTTAACACTGTGCCCTTAGATAAGGTCCAAACTCTTTAGCACCAAATCAAGGTAATTAATAGTCCAGCCACAATCAACCTTTCAAAACCCATCTTCCACTGTTTCTTTATAGAAAACCTATACCCAGTCTGGCCTTGTGCTCATTTTGGCCCCTCAGCTTGTTTCAACCTCAAACTATTGTTTTATGATGTGCCTTTGACTTCAAATGATTCAGGATCCAACTCAAGTCACCCATTCAAGGCCGTTCCTGAGCATTCCAGGCCCCATCAGCCTCCTCCTTCGCGACCTCTCTTTACTCCTGAGTAACCCCCTCGCCCCAGAGTCAACACCTAACTGCCAAACTGCCTCAGATCATCACTCAGCAATGGAGAGGTGGGAAACATGTTTATATACCCTTGTGTCCCCGTCAGCCCTTCCCCAGAGCACTGAACAAAATGAGGCACCAATGCCTAAAATCCATTTGAATCCACTTTCTGCGGACTCTTCATGCTGCCCTGGCTCTGATTTTCTTGGTGTGATGAAGATCTGATACCGTAGGAACATGCAGCATGGAATTTTGATGGGAAACAAATGGTTTACTAGAATGCAAAAAAAAAAAAAAAAAAAAAATCTTCTCCTGTTGTTTTGGTTTGTTTTTCCACTACAGCAAGCCCTAGAGCACAATTCATTTCTTGTTGCTGAGAAAAAAATTGAGCAAGGAAATGTAGAGCAAGCCTTTAAATATGTCACCCAAATCATTGAAGGTAAGTAGACTTAGCCAAAAAAGGGAAGCTTCTGAAGTTGAAGTCTCTCATTTCAATCATCTGGATTGAAAACTACTGAAACTCTAAAGCAGTATTTCTCTATTCAACTGTGATTTTTAAACAATTATTTAAAGTGCACAAGAGGCCGGGTGCAGTGGCTTACGCCTGTAATCCCAGCACTTTGGGAAGCTGAGGTGGGCAGATCATGAGGTCAAGAGATTGAGACCATCCTGGCCAACATGGTGAAACCCCATCTCTACTAAAAATACAAAAATCAGTTGGGCGTGGTAGTGTGCAACTGTAGTCCCACTACTCAGGAGGCTGAGGGCAGGAGAATTGCTTGAACCCGGGAGGCAGAGGTTGCAGTGAGCCGAGATCATATCACTGCACTCCAGCCTAGGTGACAGAGCGAGACTCTGTCTCTAAATAAATAAATAAAGTGCACAAGAAATTTGCAGCTTGGTAAATTTTTATATACATATAAACGTATGTAAATACTACCCACATCAAGACATAGAACGTGGCCAGGTGCGGTGTAATCCCAGCACTTTGAGAGGCCAAAGCAGGAAGATCCCTTGAGGTCAGGAGTTCAAGACCAGCCTGGCCAACATGGTGAAACCTCATCTCTACTAAAAAACAAAAATTAGCCAGGTATGGTGGCACAAGCCTCTAGTCCCAGCTACTAGGGAGGCTGAGGCATAGTAATCACTTGAACCTGGGAGGTAGAGGTTGCAGTGAGCCAAGATTATACCACTGCACTCCAGCCTGAATGACAGAATGAGACTCTTTCTTCAAAAATAAAAATAAAAAGTTAAAAATTTTTTAAAACATAGAAAATTTCTGTACCCCCAGCATGCTCCCATATGTCTCTCTTAGTAAACCCCAAGATATTATTCTAATATTTATCACTGTAAATGAGTTTTACCTCATTCGAACTTCATATAAATGGAATCTTATAGTATAACCTCTTTAATGCCTTCTGCTTTTATTTAACATTATGTATGAAAGATTCATCTATGTTGTTGCATACATTAGTTTTTTTTCCATTGGTAGTATTCTGTTATGAAAATATTTTGCCAATTTATTTATTAATTCTATCATTGAGGATATTGGAGTTGTTTTTAATTTGGAGCCATTATGAATAAAATTTCTATAAATACTATTATGTTTATATTTTGGTGAACATAGCACTTATTTCTAATGGAATATATTCAGGAATGAAATTGCTGAATAATAGCATATTTTTATGTTCACCCTTAGTAGTTTTTCAAGCGTTAAAAAAATAATAAAGCTTATACTAATTATACTCCTATTAGCAACCAAAAGAGTTCCATTGTTATCATCAGCCTTTTGAGTGTTATCTGATCTGATGAGTGTGGCGTGATCTCTCCTTGTGGTTTATGGCATTATAATTATATATAATTAATTTTAATACAATTAATGATATAATTGATTTAGAGGAGGTTTTTAATATATTTTTGATTGGTTATGATTATTGCAAATACATTCTCTCAGCTGTGCCTTTTCACTTTCTTCGTGGTGCCTTTTCATAAACAAATTTTTTTTCTGTTTTTTTCTTTTTGTTTTTGAGACAGGGTCTTACTCTGTTGCCCAGGCTGAAATCCAGTGGTGCATTCTCAGCCCACTGAAGCCTCAACCTCTTGGGCCCAATCAGTCCTCTCACCTCAGCCTCCTGAGTAGCTGGGACTACAGGCATGCACCACAATGCCCAGCCAATCTTTGTATTTTTTGTAGAGATGGGGTTTTGCCATGTTGCCTAGGCTGGTCTCAAACTCCTGGGCTCAAACAATCCACCTGCCTTAGCCTCCCAAAGTGCTGGGATTACAGTGAGCCACCATGCCCAGCCAATTTCTTCCTTTTCTTTCTTTATTCTTGAGTTGGAGTTTCGCTCTTGTTGCCCAGGCTGAAGTGCAATGGAGTGGTCTCAACTCACTGCAACCTCTACCTCCCAGGTTCAAGCAATTCTCCTGCCTCAGCCTCCCTAGTAGCTGGGTTTACAAGCATGCGCCACAATGCCCAGCTAATTTTTATAGTTTTAGTAGAGACGGGGTTTCACCATTTGGCCAAGCTGGTCTCGAACTCCTGACCTCAGGTGATCTGCCCACCTCAGTCTACCAAAGTGCTGGGATTACAGGCGTAAACCACTGCTCCCGGCCCAATTTCTTCATTTTAATAAAGATTAATTTATCAGTCTTTTATTTATAGTTAATGATTTTGTGCTCGTAGAAGAAATTTTTGCCTGTCCAAAGGTCATGAAAATATTCTCTTATGTTTTCTCCTAGGACCTTGATTGTTTTAGCTTTTGCACTTAGGTCTGTGATTCATCTAAAATTAATTTTTCTATATGATGTGAGATAGGAGTCAATATTCCATTTTTTTCATGTGGATATTCAATTGACCCAGCATCATTTGTTAAAGACTGTCCTTTCCCTTACTGAATTGCTGTGCAGCTTTTGTTGTTTTCCAGATGTCTACATATGTGTTGTTCTATTTCTGAGTTCTCTATCATATTGTTTGTCTGTTTACCTATCTTTGTGCTAATACCAGTGTCTTACTTGCTGTAACTTTGTAGTGAGTCTTAAAACCTGGTAATTTAAGGTATCTTTGCTGCTGCTGCTTCGATATGCCCTTAACTATTATAGGTCCTTTGCATTTCCAGATAAACTTATCATTAGTTGATAAATTCCGCCGAAAGTACTTTGTTGGGATTTTGATTGGGATTGCATTGAAACAATATATCAATTTGAGAGAACTGAAATCTTAACAATATTTTGTCTTCTAATCCATAAGCATGGTAGACATTGCCTTTTATCTAGGTTTTCTTTAACTTCTCTCAGTAATTTTTGGGTTTCACTATAGAGATCTTGCACATCCTTTTTAATATTTATTCCTCATATATTATGCTTTTTGATACTATGGTTCTTTTATTTAACTTTCTGCTTGTGTATCTAGTATATAAGAATACAGTTAATTTTTGTATATTGATCTTATATCCAGCAAGTTTGCTAAATTCATTTACTGTTTTAATAGATTTAGAGATTCTCTTGAATTTTCAATGTACACAGTCATATGACAGTTTTATTTATCTTTTCCAATCCTGACATTAGTATTTGTTTGTTGATATGCTTAGACTTAATGCCCTGGCTAAGATTTTTTTAAGTTCTAAGGTTTGTATGTGTGTGCACATGTGTGTGTATTTTAATTTTATTTATGTTCTAGGGTACACATACTGGATATGCAAGTCTGTTACATAGGTAAACATGTGCCATGGTAGTTTGCTGCTCCTATCAACCCATCACTTAAGTATTAAGCCCAACATGCATTAGCTATTTTTTCTGATTTTCTCCCTTCCCGCTCCCTCAGCCCCGCTACCCCCTTGCTGACAGACCCCAGTGTGTGTTATTCACCTCCCTGTGTCCATGTGTTCTCATTGTTCAGCTCCCACTTATAAGTGAGAACAGGCGGTGTTTGGTTTTCTGTTCCTGCGTTAGTGTTAGCAGAGAATAATGGCTTCCAGCTTCATCCATGTCCCTGCAAAGGACATGCCTCATTAAAAAGTGGGCAAAGGACATAAACAGACACTTCTAAAAAGAAGACATTTATGAAGCCAACAACCAGATTTAAAAAAGCTCAACATCACTGATCATTAGAGAAGTCCAAATCAGAACCACAATGAGATACTATCTCATGCCAGTCAGAATGCCCTTTATTAAAAATTCAAGAAACAACAGATGCTGGCAAGGCTGCAGAGAAACAGGAACACTTTTACACTGTTGGTGGGAATGTAAATTCGTTCTACCATTGTAGAAGACAGTGTGGTGATTCCTCAAAGATCTAGAACCAGAAATGCCATTTGACCCAGCAATCCCATTGCTGGGTATATACCCAAAGGAATACAGATCACTCTGTTATAAAGATACATGCACATGCATGTTCATTGCAGCACTATTCACAATAGCAAAGACATGGAATCAACCCAAATGTCCATCAATAATGGACTGGATAAAGAAAATGTAGTACATATACACCATGGAATACTATACAGCCATAAAAAGATTTTTGAATATTTTTAAAAATACCAATATTGGCCAGGCATGGTGGCTCACACCTGTAATCCCAGCACTTTGGGAAGCCAAGGCAGTTGAATCACCTGAGGTCAGTAGTTCAAGACCAGTCTGGCCACCATGGTGAAACCTCATCTCTACTAAAAATACAAAAAATAGCCAGGGCCTGTGGCAAGCACCTGTAATCCCAGCTGCTTTGGAGGCTGAGGCAGGAGAATCACTTGAACCCAAGAGGTGGAGGTTGCAGTGAGCTGAGATCACACCACAGCACTCCAGCCTGGGTGACAAGAGCGAAATTCCATCTCAAAACATAAACACACACACACACTACCTAGGTCCCACCTCAGACCAGTCAAATTAGATTTTTGAAAAATGGAAAAAGGGCATTAATATTTTTTTAAAAGCTCCCCCAGGTGATTCTAATGTGTGGCCAGATAACCACAGCTGTCTTTACTAAGAGAATCACTCCTGGTCTTTGGTAAGAAAAAAAGAGTAATTTTCACAGGATCTGTTACATTCTTCTAAGTGGCTAGAATGGCAAGTGGTGTAAGCGTTTGTCTTTTATTATAACCTGAGAGAGACCCTTAGAATACATATTTCCTAACATCATTCTGTTTAAGCAGAAAATGTAGACTGCCTCCCGATTATAGAAACAATGCGCTATCTTGGAAGAATAGCTGGACACAACCAGTAAACTCATGAGACACGTCCAGATGTTTGACAGTAACTACTGCTTATACCAAACATTCATTATTCCACAGGACTTTATTTTAAAAATTAAATGAGATTTTATAAAAACTATAAATTTGGGTCAAAGATTATTTAATAATAATAATATCAGCTAACACCTATCAAGTGCTTACTGTGCCAGATGCCATGCTAAGCATTTTACATGTATTATATTATTTAATCCCAATAACAATCTTAATAACAATCCCAATAATAATAGTATTATTATTAAACTTATTTTAAGCTACTATTTACTGCTTACTATTTAACATGCAAGCAGAACAACTCTGAGAAGGAATATATCAGTAGCTTCATTTTTCAAAATGAGGAAACTGAGGCTTATAAAAGTTAGATAATTGGCTGAGGTCCCATGTTCAGTTATCAGTAGAACCAGGACTGGCTGATCCCAAGGCCCTAGCTCTTAAGGCCTTAAGCACCATGGTATATGTTTTTTAAATTATTATTCTCACCCAGAGGGCAGCAGATTGACAGAGTACCATTTGGAACCTTTGCCATTTGGGATTTTGGAAATTGTGGGAGCTCAGAATTTAGGCACAAGTAGGAAATTTGAAACATGAAAGGAATTTTTACAGGAATGACTGAGAGTCACACAGCATGCCAACATGGAGAAGTGTGAAGTCGTGGTTCGGAACATGAGTCAGTCAGGCTGCCTAGGTTTGCATCCCAGCTCCGCCACTTACTATGTGTGTCACTTTAGGCAGCTTGCTTCACCTTTCCATGTCTCAACTTCCCCATCTGGCAAGATGGAGGTAATGATATATGCCTCATAGGATTGATATAAGGATTAAGTGAATTAATTGTCTATAAAGTGCTAAGCCTAAGAAGAATACCTACTATATTGTCAACACCATCTAATTGTTATGTAAAGAAATTTGAGTTTAAAATATGCCACTTTAACATAAGGATTATTTTGAGCTGAAGGCAATTGAAAAGCAGCAGACACAGAAAAAAATTATCTACCCTCCTCCTATTGACCTAAAAGTAGGGCATCAATGTCCCTTTGTGAAGGTGTTTCCTGGCCCTTCTCTTGTACCAGGATGGGCAGAATGAGCGACAACTCCAGAGTCTTATCAAATGGCACTGAGAGAAATCCGCATCACAAACCTTACTAAAATAACCCTTATCCTCCCATTATTTCCCCTATATATTTATCTCTCCATAATTTACCACCCCCAGAAACTCAAAACTCATTTCCTTTGTCTTCTCACTTCTCCACAAATGTATTGTCCTTTGAAAAAATAGTATACACGCTTCTGGGTCTAACAATCTAATCACCTCTTTGGGATTTTCCATTCATTTCTGAGTTCCTCCCATATGCATATGAAAAACTTTTTTTTTTTTTTTTTAAAGTCCAGCTCTCCATAAGCTAAAGCAACTCACTCTTTATAAGCAAAACACCACCAAGAGCTCCCACATCGGAACTTGTGATTAAACATTGCCTTGTGTTTGTGCTTTACAGGTGAGGTCCATGTGGAAGGACAGGAACATTTTTACATGGAAATATTATCTATCCTGGCTCTCCCAAAAGAAGAAGATAAAGAAATGGTGTTACACCTTGGAACACAGTATCCAAACCACGTGCAGGTAACTGCAGGAGATACAGGCTTCACCCCAAAGCAGCTGTGTGATCTCCTGCAAGTCACTGGTGTCTACACCCATGTGCAGGTAACTGGAGGAGATACAGGCTTTACCCCAAAGCAGCTGTGTGATCTCCTGCAAGTCACTGGGCATCTATATCCTTTTCTGTAAATTGTGGAAGATGACAAAGATCACCCCTGAGGTCCCTTTTGGCAGGGGGTATGTGACTCTGAGTTCCAATGAACAACATGTATGTACTAAAGTCATCATTGCCACCTCCTATTAACATATCCTGGGTCACAGTCAGCACCACAACAGCAGACATTTCCTTGGGAGTAACTAGGGCATTGGATACCCACAGCCTGCCATAGCCCAGAAGCTAAGGTGGCATCAAAAGCAGTCCCAGTAAAGTATTTGAGTAGACATTTCTCCAAAGAAAATATGTGAATGAACAATAAGCACATGAAAAAATGCTCAGCATCATTGGTCATTAGGGAAACGTCAGTCAAAATCACAACTAAATAACATTTCCCACCCACTAGAATGTCTATAATCAAAAAGACATACAGGGCCGGGCGCGGTGGCTCAAGCCTGTAATCCCAGCACTTTGGGAGGCCGAGGCGGGTGGATCACGAGGTCAAGAGATCGAGACCATCTTGGTCAACATGGTGAAACCCCGTCTCTACTAATACAAAAAAAAAAAATTAGCTGGGCATGGTGGCGCGTGCCTGTAATCCCAGCTACTCAGGAGGCTGAGGCAGGAGAATTGCCTGAACCCAGGAGGCGGAGATTGCGGTGAGCCGAGATCGCGCCATTGCGCTCCAGCCTGAGTATCAAGAGCGAAACTCCGTCTCAAAAAAAAAAAAAAAAGACATACAGTAACAAGTGTTGACAAGGATGTAGAGAAACTGGAACATTCATACATTGTGGATGGGCATGAAAAATGGCATAGCAGGGCGGCCGGTTAGCTCAGTTGGTGAGCACTTTGTGCTCAACTGCCCAAGGCCACAGGCTCGAAAAATGGCATAGCCACTTTGAAAAATAGTTTCGTGGTTTCTCAGGATGTTAAACATAAACTGAACATATAACTCGGCAATTCTGCAACTAAATATCTACCCAAGATAAATAAAAACATATGTCTACAAAAAAACTTCTGAACAAATGTTCTTAGCAGCATTACTCATAAAAACCAAAAGTAGAAACAACCCAATGTCCAGCTGATGAATGGAGAAACAAAATGTGGTATACCCATACAGTGGAATATTATTTAGCCATAAAAAAGAATGGAGATTTTGTCTTGTTGGCTCCTATATAAAGGAGGCTATTCAACCTGAGAACAGGCTGAGGAGGTTGTCAACAGTGTTGCCAGCATTTTCGTTGGCAGGTGCCTGGGCTGGTGGGAGAAACTGCCCAAAGGAAGCACTGTGATTTCGGTCACACAATTGTTGGATGAGTTAATGGGCTGGGACCATAACCTCTCCCCAGACAAGAAGCACAGCAACATGTGGTAGGACCACAAGAGCATTTATAAATATTTTCTCTGTGGTTTTTGTCTGCAGAATTGTTCGCAAATACACATTCTGATCTTGGTCCATGTGAAAAAAACTCATACTGAAAACCTACAAAAGTAGTATAAGAAGAGCTCTTGTTTTGTGAAAGTTGGCTATGAGAGAGGTTTTTTTTCCATAATTACAGAGCTTACTTGCAAAAGTAGAACGTAGAATCAGATGAGGCTGTGCTTGTTTGGCATCTCAAAGCCAGCAGTCTTCTTCGGTTGCTGGCCCAACAGGCAAAAATGAAGCAAAAATTCAGGTTCTAACAGACAACATTGATGTGCTTTTGCAACAGATTGAAGATTTAGGGGTGGAAGGAAAAGTAGAAGAAGCCCAGTGGATGATGAAATTAGTTGAACAATTAAAAGAAGAGAGAGAATTTCCTAGATCCACAACCTTGAAAATTGAAAGTTTTGCTGAACACATACCAAAAAAAATGGAAGTTGGTGAAGTGTGGAGCCTTTTTGATAGTAGGAGATGCCCAGTCCTGGGTAGATGACCATTTGTTGGGAAAACAACACATGGGATATGCCAACATTAAAACTACTATAGAAGAATTAAAAGAAACATTAAGAAAAAGAACTCAAGAACCTGATCATGATGACTGTCTAAAAAGGGAGAAGCGAGAAAGAAAAGAGAAAAAGAACATGAAAGAGGAAGTGAAGGAGAAAGGAAGAGATTAAGGGAAGAGAAAGAAAGAGAAAAAGAAAGGGCTCATAACAGAGAAGAATAAAGAGAAGTTGTTCATGAAATAGGCACTTAATATGGTTTGGCTATGTCCCCACCTGAATCTCACATTGAATTGTAATAATCTTCATGTGTCAAGGGCAGGGCCAGGTGGAGATAACTGAATCATGGGGCAGTTTACCCATACTGTCCCCGTGGTAGTGAATAAGTCTCTCAAGGTCTGTTGGTCTTATAAATGGGAGTTCCCTTGTACAAGCTCTCTTGCCTGCCTCCATGTAAGACATGACCTCGTTTCACCTTTTCCTTCCACCGTGATTGTGAGGCCTCCCTAGTCATATGGAACTGTGAGTCAATTAAACCTCTCTCCTTTATAAATTACCCTGTCTAGGGTATGTCTTTATTAGCAGTGTGAGAACAAAATAATACAGCACTCAAGCCAAACTTCAGATCGAAGATGCAGCAGGTCTCAGGACCACAAAAGATCACGAAGTAGAGAAAGAAGATGAAGCAGAAGTAGAGATCAATGAAGAAGCAGAAGCCATGATTGATCAGAAAGAAAATGTAGATCTCTAATTAAGGATCAAAGAAGATCAAAAAGCCAAAATTGAAAGTCGTATAAGCATAGGAGCAAAAGTTGGGACAGAGAACAAGATAGAAAATCAAAGGAGAAAGAGGATCTGGTGATTAATAAAAAGTAATGTGAAGTCTGGTAGTCGAGAAAAACAGAGTGATGACACAAACACTGAATCAAAGGAAAGTGACACTAAGAATGAGGTCATTGGGACCAGTGAAGACATTAAATCTGAAGATGATACTCAGTTCAGTTAAAACAGATCTGATAAGATCTCAGATCAGACAGAGGACTACTGTTCAAAGATTTTTGGAAGAATACTGAAAATAGCATAAAGTGAAGATTGACATTTTAAAAATGAGGTGAAAGAAAGCTATAGTGGCATAGAAAAAGTATAAAGCTCAGTTAGTTATTTGTAATTATTATTAAAAATTAATTCAGAACTGATGTAACGCACAAGATTTCAGAACATATGTTAATAATATATATGCCCTGAAAACTTAGGTCCTGTATCATATATTTTAAAGACTTTTTAAGAAATTTTACTTAAACATGTGGCTTGCTTAGTGTTTAATTGCAAGTTTTTATTCTTGGACTTTGAAAACAGGATTAAACGTTAGTAATTGTGTGAATCAGACTAAGTGGGATTTCATTTTTACTACTCTATTATACTTGGCCTTGGATTTAGAAGTAAAAATAAAGTGTCTCTGACTTTCTGTCACAAAGTTGATTGTCTCTGTCATTGCCAAGTTTTAGTATTATTATTCTTCTAAAAAAGTTAATGACTCTGAACTAAAAAAAAAAAAAAAAAATGGAGTACCAACACATGCTACAGCATAGATGAACCTTGAAAACATTATGCTAAGGGAAAGAAACCAGTCACAAAAGACCACGTAGTGTATGATTCCACTGACATGAAATGTCCATGATGGGCAAATCTATACAGACAGAAAGTAGATTAATGGTTGCCCAGTGCGGGGAGTTTGGGAAGATGAGGAGCAAGTGCTTAATGGATACAAAGTTTCTTTGCAGATGCTGAAAATGTTCTAAAATTAGATTATGGTGATGGTTACACAATTCTGTAAATATAAGCATTTGTTGAATTACTAGTTTTCTTTTACTGGACAGAGGGGAAGTATATGGATGAGAAAGTAAACTATTAAATTGCAATTACATAGCTTTGGGAACTTACATCTTGCAGGAATATGTGGCTGCAGCACTGAACATCCCAAGGAGTAGAATCGCCTTCCACATGAAAAGAGCTGGAGGAGCGTTTGGAGGGAAAGTGACCAAGCCAGCTCTGCTAGGAGCTGTCAGTGATGTGGCCGCCAACAAGTAAGAGTCACAGTGGCATCATTAGCAGTCCAAGTAGTGACCTGCGTTCTTTCAGCCCAGCACCCCAGTTTTCATCTCACCTTTCAACACAGCTGAGATTGGCCATGTGGAAGGGAGGATAAACCCCATCCCCAAAAGAGACACATTTTGTCATGAAACAAAGCAGGAGCTCTGCTATCACCTGGGAATGTTCACTTAGCTTCTGTGTGCCATCCAGTTGGAATACCCAAACACTGGAATAGCCATGACTTTTGTGAACTTGGTAACTACCAAATCTCACTTATTCAAACTAACTTATCCCAAGCTACTTCTACAAAAAGAAAAACCATGAGCATCTTAGCTCATTGGCACTTTCCAACAATAGAAAAGACTGTCCCGTAAACTGCAGGTTTGCAGGCACTGGGAACATTCCAACAGACACCAGAGACGTCCTTGATGGACATTTTAGGAAAAGGGAGTTTGAATGCAAGGAAGGTTATGCTCAATGGAGCATGGGAGCTCAACCCTTTCAGCCTCAATATCCCCTTTAAGGCAAATATTTAAAATCGCAATTACTTTTGCACCAACTATATATTTTAATGTTCTCTTAACTATCTCAAAGTGAAATTCACAACAATAAAACCTACTTATATACATAACTGCAAAATAATAATACAATTCCTTAATGTAATATAGAAAAGAAATAATGTATCATTGCAATATATAAGTTCTCAGACATGACTGAACCAGAATAATTATGATCTTTTTTAAAGAATATTAATTCCCCACACATTTCCAGGGAGTTTGTCTAAGGAGAAAGAAAGGAATGTTACTACCCTCACTGAAAACCAATAAGCTAGATTATCTCAAATCTTCCTTCCCCATTTCTATGTTCCCACAACTTTATGAAGCATTCAGCATATTAACAGTCATTTCCTATAGAACTGGCCATCCAATCCGGTTTATCCTAGAGCGTGGTGATGACATGTTGATAACTGCTAGTCACCACCCACTCCTCAGAAAACACAAAGTGGGTAAAAGCAAAAAGTTTAGCAAACTGCCTAAGACATTGTTCAGTGTGAACCAGCCAATAGTAAAGACAATTACTACATCCCACACCACTTGAAAGGGATATTTAGACGCTGCCTAAAACTACTCAGAACTTTCTGTTGGTATCATGTTCAACTTGGGCACCATCACTGATATTCCTCTGGTTACTGTCACATCCAATATAAGCTAAGTATGCATTGACAACTGTGACAAGATGTGTTTCTGTACAGCATGATTTCATTGGAAAGAAGGACTATTGAGAAAATTGCTTTACTTGCTATCACTTTGCAGATTTGATTCATGAACAATGGTGTAATGAAAGCTGCTGTTGTCGAATATTATGTCAATGGCGGGTGCAATTCTGATGAGTCTGAGAGGGTGAGAAACATGCCTTTCCCATAGGTTACCAGTTGAGCTGTATGTGCTACCCTTTATTTGCATAAAGATTTGTCTTACAAATCAGATAACTTCTGTGATGGGTTCAAGTTAGAGATAAAATTCAGATAAGTGATTTTGAATATTTGCCAGATGTGACATTTCACTTTGTTTTGCTTCAACTCAGGTGGTGGAGTTCATTGTGCTGAAATCTGAAAATGCATACCATATTTCTAATTTCCAGTGCCATGGTAGGGCTTGCAAAACAAATTTGCCATCCAACACAGCCTTTTGAGGATTTGGCTTTCCTAAGGGTATGGCGGTAGTCGAAGCTTACATAACTACTGTGGCATCTCAATGCAACTTACCCTCTGAAGAGGTAGTAAGTCATAACCCCCTAATAAAATGCTGAGATCATTGGTTTCAATATATTTTAAATGCCTACATATGCATTATATCAGCCTCTATGTGGATTCAAAAAAAAATAAAGCACATCATCTATGTATCAGTTAGCTTTTGCTATGTGGTAGGTCAACCACAAAACTTAGTGTCTAAAAACAACAGTATTTTGTATGATTCTGTGGGCCAGCTGGGTAGCTCTTCTGGTCTGGGCCAACACAACTGGAGCTTCATGGTCTAAGGTAGCATCACTGACATGTCTGGTGGTCACACGCTGGTTTGTCTAGGATGCCTCAGCCAAGAAGGCACATCTCCACTCCACAGAGTCTCTCGCCCTCCAGTATGCAAGCCCAGATTTGTTCTTGTGGTGGTCACAGAGCTGCCAAGAACAGCAAGAACGTGGCAAACCCCAGTGTACCAGCACTTTTCAAGTCTCTGTCCATCTCACATACTTATTGTCCCATTGGCTAGAGCAAGCCATGCTCTAGAATCAGTGTGAAGCCACCCAGGGGATAGAGAGCACAGAATGGTTATGGCCATTTGTGCAAATATTTTATCAAAATTCAAGACTTTGAGGAGCTAATTTGAGAACCATTAAGAATAAAGCACCATTGTGTGGGAGTAAAAGGATTTTGGATCAGGAGAATTTTGTCTCACCACTTGTGAGAGAGTTCACAACAGTTGGAGCCTACTATCTCTCAGGGTGATTGTGATGTTAACTAGATAATACACTTAGACTAGAGCCTGGTGCACATGGAATGTTCAAGAGTAGCTTCTACTGTTATCATTACTCTTATGTTTATACAAGTACACTTGAACTTGCTTATTTACAGTCATTTAAATAGAAGACTTCCTGCATATCAGGCATATAACAAAAACACGTACTACACTGTGAAACAAGCATCTATCCCTAATACCCATTTTATTTTCTCATCTTTCAGGTTAGAGAAATAAGCATGTATAAGAGAATTGGCAAAACAGCCTTGAAGCAGACACTTAATCCAAAGCCCTTGCGAAGACGCTGGAAAGAATGTCTGGAGAAACCTTCGTTCTATGCTAGGAGACTGGCTGCAGAGGAATTTAACAAAAAGAATTACTGGAAGAAGAAGGGGCTTGCCATAGTCCCTGTGAAATATTCATTGGGATCTCCATAGCTCACAAAACTCAGGTGAGATTGGGAGAGATGCCTTCTCATCAAAAGCTTTTTTCCAAATGACCTGCTGCCTGAAAAGATCAGTCATGTGCAACAAGGGATGGTCCCCTCTGGGGACAGAGAAAAAAAACTGGGGCAGTTTTCTTTAGCAGGAAATAGTGGGTTTAGGCAAGCATTGGAGACCACAGGTGCCAGGGCAGACCTGGCAGTCACACTGAAAGCAATCAACAGTGAAGTCCAGCCTGGGGGTTCTGGACTGGTATAGCAGGGCCCCAAACATGGGTATTGGGGTATGGGGTCAAATTTCAAATCCGTGAGAAAACTGGGAGTCACAAGAGGAATCCCTGTCTCTCTTTCCTACTTCCTTAGTGAGAGCAGTAGGGTCATCCGAAGATAGTTTTTAAAACCACATGAGCCCAGACAGAGCTACATGACTCACACAGAAACCTGGAGCTACTATAAGGAGGCTCAGTGACTACCTGGCCTCCTTTTTAGTTTCATCATAACTAGTTTGGTTTTGTGTGTGTGTGGTGTTCAGTGTCTGATTCTTTTATTTTTTTTTTCTACTCCTACTAATCTCTGAAATGTCCCTATAACCAAACCCATGTAAAGGAAAGGACACAGGCCCCCTCCACGGTGCAAATGAGGTATGCAGAAGTTGTCTCTTACCAAATTGCCTCCTGTACACACCCTTCCCCAGAGTCCACTAACAAGTTAGGAAGCCAAACAAGGAGTGGGAGGAAGCCCACGAGCACTGCACTCCCTGGAGCAGGTGTTCATCTTTCCCCCAGGTAGTACTTCTCCAGCCAGAGTGACACAGAGACCCACTTTAAGAAGATTTTTGTGGATTTTCAATAGTTGCTTAAATTATTTGTGTTAATGTTAGTCAACTATATATAACCAAAAGCCAAAGAATAAGCTTCTTATAGCTCATGCCTTGTAAAACACAAGCAAATTTGCAACATAAGTAAAAATAATCTATAAATGCCAGTAGCATTCAAAATAATAACATTAATTTAACGTGGTGAATGATGCTGCTTTTCCAAACCCAAATCCTCAGTCACAAAATGATGATTGCTCTGGCTGCTGCTTCACAGGTCATTGTGAAGTTTTTAATTCTAAAAGTCTATGGGCCGTGTGAAAACTCACTGTCTCACCTCTTGGCTCTAATATGCTCCATCAGTTAAAGTAATTGTACTTGGTGCTTATGTAATTATCAATATAAAATCTAGCATGGTATCTGAAAGCACATGGCAATACTCATTTATACAGAGTCATCCACTACTCTTGTTAGATTGTCATGGAGGTGAAAACACAAAGTTTGAAAGTTCCTATAGAGGACTTAATGATTCTGCAAATATAGCATCCTATTCTGGAGACTAGAAGAGATGAGTTAGCTGATATTTGAATGCTCAGTGGCAGGGGTACAGGCATCAGCAAGAAGTAGGAGGCTGAGGGTTAGATGCAGGATCCTGGCCACATGCATGAGCATATGATGGGATTGCTCTAAAGAAAGGTTCAAGCCACTTGCAGAACCACCCTACGTAGCCAGCCTCCTTCTTCCTGCAGTCTTATCCCTGGAGCCACATGCATATTCTATAGATGCTTCAGTTAGAACCACCAGCCTCAGAGATGGACAACAGCAATTAGTTTGAAAAGGCAGCATGGCATGGTTGCCAAGAGCACTGGGCTCAAGTCAGGAGCTGTGGGCTCCAGTCCTGATTTTACCACAAATCAGGCAGCTGAGTTTGACCAAGTCTCCTCCTCTCTAGGCTTCTATTCCGCTTGTGCAAAGTAAAGAATTTGGACCAAATCAGTGGATCCCAAACCTGGCCAATGATCAAAATCACCTGGGAGCTTAAAAAAAAATGGATATTTGGAATTCACCTCCAACCTGCCATTCTTCCTACCAAATTGGAATTTCCAGAATGGGGCCCATACCCCTCCCCAACCATGATTCTAAAAGATCAGTGTTTGGGAACCATTAAAACATCTCAAGGTTCTTCCAGTTCCTCTAGTATCCAGAAAAGGCTATGCCTGGAAATTGACTCATTTGAGTTCCATTTACTTTAAAATTAATTTTTATGCCCAGGGAGGGAAGAATAATAAAATTTTTACAAGTTGGGGCTTTGGAGAGACAGCTTCCAAGGGAACCATACAAGACCTCCAGTAGGCAGGAGTCTGATGTGGTGGACAATAAACACATTCATCTCTCTACATTGGTGGTTTTGAAGTCTAGGGTTTCTTGCAAGAGGTTGTCTCTAGCCACAAATAATAGCTTTCTTCTCCAGAATAATATGATATTCTCCAGAATTTTTTTAATGAAATAAAGATATTTAAATTGTAAAAGAAAAAAATGAAAGATTGGCTTAATGAAAGAAGACTGTTCATCTAGCAACCTAGGCTACACTCATCACATTTGGCTGTATCAATTTCCAAACTGATATAATTATTTCCCTCCAGGTGGCCGCTCTTGTTTACATCTATCTCGATGGCTCTGTCTTGGTGACTCATGGTGGCTGTGAACTGGGACAAGGCCTGTACACCAAAATGATTCAGGTGAGATTAGTGTCTGTCTTCTCCAATGTAGAAGAATACAGCATGTTACATTCAACTTAACAGCTTTTTCTTGAGAAATACTAAATGCACAAGTTAATTGTAAGACTTCTGACTTTAGAAATGCAAAAATGCAGGGGAGTGAGGAAGATGAGTGTTAGGCTGAAGGAAATTTTTTTTAAGACAGGGTCTCACTGTCACCCAGGCTGGAGTGCATTAGCACAATCACAGCTCACTGCAGCCTCAACCTCCTGGGCTCAAGCAATTCTCCCATCTCATCTTCCTGAGTGGCTGGGACTATAGGTGTGTGCCACCACACCCAGATAATTTTTATGTTTTTTTTATAGAGACAAGGGTCTTACCATATTACCCAGGCTGGTTTTGAACTCCTGAGCTCAAGAAATCCACCCGCCTCAGCCTTCCAAAGTGCTGGGAATACAGGCATGGGCCACCACACTTGGCCTAGAATTTATATTTTCTATTGTTCCTCCTGCATACAAGAGAACCAAGTCCACAGGTCTTCTGAAAAATGTGATTCCATATTTCAAAGATAAGATATTTGTAAGCTTTCTGGCATCTGCTCAGAGCAATACTGTGTTCATCCAAATCCTCAATTAGAAGTGAGTGCATTTAGTAGGATACAAAATTATGCTCTTAGAATTAACAATCTACTTAGGAGCATCACATAACTGACCCTTATGTGTGCCAATTCAAGAAAGTGTTTCAAATATTGTTGAACAAGCAAGAGTTTACTTCATTCAGAAATTTGCCCTTTTTTAAAATGTGAAATAAGAAATTTTCCCTTTTTTTAAATGTGAAATAAGACAGTTGATTCAGAAACACATGGGAAACAAAGTTTCACTCCCAATGAGAGATAAGGAGAAGACATTTTCTTTAAGGAAAGAATATTATGTAATAGTATACTTGGAATTAGGAAATCATACAAATCCACAGGGCCTTCTATGAATATATCTTGCTTCTTCACAACAAAACCTTTATGCCTCAAAAATGTTCCATGAAGGAAACATAATCTGTTAAATTGTCTGTAAACCACAAGGAGAAGGTGAAGGTGAAACCGTAAGACCAGGACCTCGAGCTTGCCTGCACCTGTCCTACTACACTAGCTGTCCCAGAGTGAGCATCCTGCCACATGGCTTCCATGACAGCGGTATAAAGAGAAAGCATAAAAAAGCTCTTTGGTTGAGTACGTCTCTGAAAAGAAATGTATCTTTAACAGTGCCATTTAAAGTCTTCAAGAGCATTAATCTACATATAAGCACAAGATACCAGCTAAAATGTTTATCTCTATAGAAGAATAGCCAGGTTTAAACTCAGTTCTAAAAAGATTGTAACTTTTAATTTGGGGGAGGGGCTTAAAGTCCATGCAACAAATGCTTTTTTCTGCTTCTGGCAGATGGCTAGTCACGAACTCAACATCCCCCAGTCATACATACACCTGTCCAAAACAAGCACCGTCACGGTGCCCAATGCCGTCTTAACAGCAGGATCAGTGGGGACAGACATCAATGGAAAGGCTGTGCAGGTGACTTTTCTTTCATTTCCCAGTCACTCAAAGACAGGCTGGAAAGAACACTGTCCCATCCTTTCTTTTGTGGAATATGAAACGGAAGCCAAGAGAGGTCAAATCCTAAGACATTTGGCTAATGACGGACAGAACCAAGGCTCCACGTCAGTTTTCTGAGGCTCCCATTTAGTGCTCCTCCTGCTGTGCTGGGCTGTTTTTATAATTACTGTTCTGCTGCATGTGAAAATCTGCACCTTCAGCAACCTCCTTTCGTCTTATCTGAGACTCTTCTCTCACCCCAGCATACCAGAACAATGCAGGGTTATCCCATCCTGGTTCCACAGAGGGCTCAGGCCAGTCATTAACCTCTCAAGGTATCTGTTTCCTCTTTTGCAAAACTGGAGCTATGAACACCACCCACCTCAAAGAACTGCTGAGTAAATTACAAGGATTGTACAGTAAAGCCACCACCACTACCTTCCTCCCCACTAGAAAACTGTTGATTGGCCACTAGTCACTCATAGAGACCATCTCCACAAAATGACAAGTACCTGGATGAAAAGAGAAACTTTGAGCCTATGAAATATATTCATATATCATATGAACCATGGCTTCCCAAAGTATGCTCCTTGCGATAGCAGTCCCATGAAATGCTCGGTGGAAAAAACAAAGGATTCTATAGTCAGCAAATTTGGAAAATGCCACATGCTTACTACATCCCACTCATTAAGGCTTATAAGGCATATTATATTGCTTTTTTTTTATAATTTTTTGACAGGGTCTTGTTCTGTTGCCCAGGCTGGAGTGCAGTGGTGCAATCTCGGCTCACTGCAGCCTTTGCCTCCCGGGTTCAAGTGATTCTCCTGCCTCAACCTCCCAAGTAGCTGGGAGTACAGGCATATGCCACCACACCTGGCTAATTTTTGTATTTTTAGTAGAGATGGGATTTCACCATGTTGGCCAGACTGGTCTCAAACTCCTGACCTCAAATGATCCAGTCGCCTCAGCCTCCCAAAGTGCTAGGATTACAGGTGTGAGCCACTGCTAAGGCATATTGCATATTAAAGGCTCTGACAAGTCCTGCAGTAAAGAAGCCTGCCCAAGAAAAATGCTCTGGATAACTCAAATTTTAATAAAGCCATGTAAATAACTGAGTCCATTTCTTTACCTTTCATCCAGATGTTAATTGCATTGCAAGCACACAGTGCAAAGAGACACCCAGTAAACAACTAGCTATGGTCTCAGGTATGATAAGACAAGGACACCCAAAAAAATGAGGAAACAAAAATATTTTTTGAAAAATTTCCATATTTTATGATGAATTTTAATGAGTCATCATATGAAAAGTCATAAATTTGTGTGATTTCACAATTATTTTACTGATTCAACATGAGTTTAACAAACATTGACTGAGGCTTTCCAGGTGCCAGATCCTGTTCTAAGCACTAGGGGTGTAGCAATAAATGAAAAAGGACAAAATTCAAAGAGCCTGGGCTCACAATCTGGCAGACGATAAATAAATACGTGAAACTGTACTGTGAAAGGATGTCATGTGACACGCCAAGGCATGCCGCAGGAAGCAGCTTTATGCTTTCTCCTCCCAAGGGTGGTTCAAATTCCCTCTGCGAGTTTCCTCTTCCTTCCCCCTGAATAAACTCTACCTAGAACTTTCTACTTACTCTAAGATAATTAAAACTCCATGGATCACTTTCTTTCACAGAAATAACCTCATTTCAATAATTAAAACGTCTAGTCCAAAATTCCAAAATGTATTTCAAATCGCAGTGTCTCTGCTGCCTCCCATCTGGGCCTGCAGGTAGGAAGGGGGTGGGGGCAGCTTCTCCCGGTCTCCCTCCCTGTGCTTTTTCTGCTCCCCTTTAGCTTCCTAACCTACATTTCAGACCCCTGTAGAGTCAGAGGAGAGAAAAGCATAGATGTGAAAAGCATAGATGTAAAAAGCAGAAAATACTTTACCTGGCTGGCATCAGTGTGATCTGGCCATGTTACATCTGAGGCCTTCTGAGAGTCCCTCCTGGGCACCTTGGGCATGGGCAGGGCCTCTCCTCTGGCTTTAGCCTCTTGTGCCTTGCCCCAGCCCCAGCCTGAGTGCCAAGTCCCCTCCAGTCTCTTTCTATTGAGGCACTTCCTCCCTTGCAGGAAGCCCTTATAGATGGGTTCCCTTTCAAACCTACAGATTAGAGGTTACAGGAGCTGGAAGGAGGGACCAGGTTGTAGGGGCCAGGGGGAGTTATTGCTTAATGGTTGTAGAGTTTCTGTTGGGATTAGGAGAAAGTATTAGAAACAGATAGTGGTGATGGTTGCACACACACACACAAAAATGCATGTAAGAATGAGATTGTTTTTATAATGGACACAGTTCAAATTACGACACAAAAACTTCTTTTAGGACTGTGTGAATATTGCCAAGTCACCTTTGAAACAAAGTAAAATTCTTCATCTGTAGTCCAAAAATGTAGGAAAACACTAAAGGGAACAGAAGCCTTTCCGTACACTGGCTTCCGTCTGGCTTGGGCAGAAACGCAGCCAGCAGGTTGAGAGAGTGCTCCTTGGAATGAAAAGGGTCACGACTGATCATCTGCGTGTGCTTCAGACAGTCTGCAGCTCCTCAGTGGGCTTGCATAGTGGGTCGATTATGCTTTAAAGGCTCACCAAGACCCACAGCTGCCCAAGGCTCTAGATTCTTTTTCAGCCAACAATCACATCAGATTTTCTTTTTTTTTTTTTTGAAATAAAAAATTTTATTTTACTAAAATAGCCATTAACCTTCACACCAAAATGTTACAGCTGAACCTGAAATGTATAGCTGCTTAAATATATTGAATGATGTTCTTCAATATGCACATTTTTAGTTTCTATATATTTTTAGTCCTTAGGGGAAGCAATTAACGAGTATATGTGGGCTTTCCTGAGAGTTGCTATCCTATGCTAACTATTATTTTTTTTTATTTAATGAGTAACATTAAACAAAAAAAAAAGTTACCATAGGATAATGCAAAATTAAAGTTATTACGAAAACCCCATTACAATTAGCATTTAGAACTCATTCAACAGAACAGATTTAACTTCCTAGATGAGTTTTCCTAGAACAATATTACAATATAAAATTTGTTTCATCATTTGATGCTGGGTAGGTAACTCACATCATTTTCAAAAGAAACATATAGCAAAAACTGAGGTTCTTTTTCTGAGATGGGGTCTCATTCTGAGGCTGAGATGAATGAGTGAGGGCAAAGATCTGAATGCATCTGTATTTGAATTCCAAGTGGAAGCCAGGCTGGGGTCCACAGACACTCAGGAGTCAGCAGGTGTAATCTCTGGAATCCAAGATTTTACTTTAATAATTTTTATTTTGTTTTAATGATAAACTTTAAAAATTAAATACAGGTATATTTCTTATCATCCGAATGACTGCTTTGTAACTGGAATATTGCCATGAGATCTCTGTCCACATCTGGTACAAAGAGTATACTTTATGCTAAAGCAACAGGGCAGAGATGAGCTTCATATATAAATGATGTTTTCTTGCCCAGTGAAGAGTGGACGATGGCAAGATATAAAATGCAAATGAATACAATGGCAATGTCAGTAAGAAGGGTGGGGAGAAAATCGATCCATCCATTAGCACATAATAGGCATGTCAAACTCCAAAGTACCTGTGCCACTGCAGTCAACACTTTTTCCACATTCCAAGAGCAGTTTAGCTCCAGAAAACAACCTCATTGATCAACTAAATTAATGTTGTGATTTTGAGTTTCATTCGCTTATAGATAGGTATGCATACCCTGTGATTATGTTTTTGATTTCTAGTTATTAAAGAGCTATAACTCTAAGGAGACTCTACCTAACTTCACGTTAGCATATATTAAAACATTATAATAAACATAATTTTAAGTCAACACGCAGGACTCACAGAATGTTTTCCTTTGAAGAGATGCCATGCATTACTCAAATTTAGGAAACCCTGCCTAGAAGACTAGGAAACAGGTGCACCAAACTAATGGTCTGCCTTTGAATCGATTTCAAGAATTAACATTTTGCTATTCCCTCTACCTTTTATTTCTGATTTCAAATATTCATTTTTAGAATGTCTGCCAAACTCTTATGGCTCGTCTTCATCCCATCATCAGGAAAAACCCTAAAGGAAAATGGGAGGATTGGGTGAGTGTTCTCTATATTATCCCTTTCCAGAAAGGCAGCTACATCCAGATGGGAAACAATCCTAGATGCGTGGGCTGATGGGTGGTGCCCCTTCAAGAAACAAAGCACGGTGTGGCATTTACTTCTGTTTTTTCACAAGAGTAAAAGAGATGACTGTATCCATTGAAACCTGGCTTTATTTCAGAGCCTCATTTCTCACTGAGCGTAAGAGCAGGAGCGTAAGGTTCTAAAGTAAGGCACACCTAGGGTTGCTGTCCCTGTTTCATCACCACTTGCCTATGGGGCAAGTCACCCCATCTGAGTCTGTTTGGCTGCTGTAAAAAAAATTTTAAATAAATAGAAAATTCCATAGGCTAGGTGGCTTACAAACAACAGAAATTCATTTCTCACGGTTCTGGAGGCTGGGAAGTTCAAGATCAAGGCCTCTGCAAATTTGGTGTCTGGTGAGGGTCCCTTTCCTGGTCCACAGATGAACCTTTCTCACTGTGTTTTCACAGGATGGAATGGGCAAGGTAGCTCTCTAGGTCCTCTTTTATGAAGTCACTAACTAATCTCATTAATTAGGGCTCTGCCCCCTGACCTAATCACCTCTCAGAGACCCCCACTTCTTAATACCGTCGCCCTGGGAGATTGAGATTTCAACATAAGAATTTTAAGTGAACACATGCCGCAGGATCGTGCAGTTTTCTTACCTGTACAGTGGAGATAATCGTAGCCCTGTGACCAAAGGATTATTGAATTTCTAATACTAATAGTTATTACTACATCTTGATTATTATTCCCCACTTCTATTCAGTTTACTCCAGCAGAAAAGCTGACATATCATATATTGAGACAGCCAAATTATTTGGAAACAAAGGAGGGTAAAAATATCTATATACATACCTACATAGAAGTACCTAAATATAGCCTAGTCCTCCCCATAATTTAAAAAGCCAAAAAGTGGCCAGGCACAGTGGCTCACACCTGTAACCCCTTGGGAGGCCAAGGCAGGTGGATCATTTGAGGTCAGGAGTTCAAGACCAGCCGGGCCAACATGGTGAAACCCAGTCTCTACTAAAAATACAAAAATTAGCCGGGTGGTAGTGGTGTGCACCTGTAATCCCAGCTACTCTGGAGGCTAAGGCAGGAGAATCCCTTGAGCCTGAGAGGTGGAGGTTGTGGTGAGCTGAGATCGGTCAGCTGCACTCCAGTCTGGGAGTCTCAGGAAAAAAAAAAAAAAAAAAAGCCAAAAAGTGGGAAATACAATAAACTTTACACTGTGCAGCAGCCCTACCAACAGAGTCCCAGAGCACAGCTAGCAGCTGCCCTTAGGAACCTCCCTTAAAAAGCATGACCTGTAGCTTGTACCCAGGCCTAAGTCTCACTGCAGGGAAGTGTGGGTGCAGAACTTGGTACGAACAAGAGAAGGCAAGCCCAGCATGGAAGGCATTTTCATTACTTTCCCCAAATTTATATATTTTTTTGTAACTAATCATCTCTTTCAGATTGCAAAAGCCTTTGAAGAATCCATCAGTCTCTCAGCTACTGGATATTCCAAGTAAAGGGCATTTTTACTTTGGTTTAAACTACACTTTGGCAGGGGTGATGTGCACTCATCAATCAGTCTGGACAGATGTCCGATAATGCCGGAGCTCTGCTGTGCCCAGTGTTGACCCTGTAGTCATGAGGTGGTGGAGGGTGGGGAAGGAGATCTGGGGGAGGGCCAGGGGCTGGGGACAATCCAGAGGCAGCAGCTGTTCAGCAGCCAGGAGGGACACCAGGAGGGACACCACAGCTGTCTACACATGCTCCAGCCCATCCCAGGAACTGTGCACTGGAGGGCAGGGGTCCAACACCAGCTGATCTTCTCCCCGTGTCTTTGGTGGAGCCTCGCGGCCCTGACCTCATGGTCTTTGCAGGAGAAAGTGGGGAGGCCTCCAGCCACTGGGTGCAGACGCTCCCTGGAGCCCCTGCAGGGCAGCCCTTCTGCTCTGCTCTTTGAGATTCCACACAGTGGCGTGATCCGACTGCGAGTGGGGAAAGTGCCTCTTCTCCTCACTCCTGATTTCTCTTCTCCTCACTCCTGATTTCTCTTCTCCTCACTCCTGATTTCTCTTCTCAGAGGCTACCAGACAAATATGGACTGAGAGAAGGAGGAGGGTAATGCTTTCCTGTATTATGTTTATGGAGCAGCCTGTTCTGAAGTTGAAGTTGACTATCTCATGGGGGCTCATAAAGTAAAGAGTGATGTTTCTATTCACCATCTTCAGAGTGTAGACACCAGCACTGTAAAGATTAATCAACATTGGCCGGGGGCAGTGGCTCACACCTGTAATCCCAGCACTTTGGGAGGCTGAGGCGGGCAGACCACCTGAGGTCAGGAGATCGAGACCAGCCTGACCAACATGAAGAAACCCCATCTCTACTAAAAATACAAAATTAGCTGGGTGTGGTGGTAAGTGCCTGTAATCCCAGCTACTCAGGAGGCTGAGCCAGGAGAATCACTTAAACCTGGGAGCCGGAGATTGCAGTGAGCTGAGATCGCATCATTGCATTCCAGCCTGGGCAACAGAGTGAGACTCCATCTCAAAAAAAAAAGAATAATCAATGTTGTAAATAACAATAAACTTGATCCAGTGAAAAACTAGGGACCAGGTATATAATTTTAGTAAAGATTTATTTTAAATAAATAATATTTTCCATTTCCATTATCTATTTTCTCTGGCACAGCTTTTTAAGACCAACATGATCATGGATGCTGCTTTCAGCATAAACCCAGCCCTGGATATTGGACAGGTGTGTGATTCCAGATCCACCCCACAGGGACTTTTGCTCAATCCCCTTTAGTAGCTATTCATTCAGAATACTATTTTCCAACGTGCTCTAGACCTTTTTTTTTTTTTTTTTGAGATGGAATTTCACTCTGTCACCCAGGCTAGAGTGCAGTAGCAAAATTTCAGCTCTTGGAAACCTCGGCCTCCTGGGTTCAAGCGATTCTCCTGTCTCAGCTTCCTGAGTAGCTGGGATTGCAGGTGCCCACCACCACATCTGGCTAATTTTTGTATTTTTAGTAGAGACGGTGCGGGGAGGGTCTCACCATGTTAGGCAGGCTGTACTTGAACTCCTGGCCTCCAGCAGTCCTACCACCTCAGCCTCCCAAAGTGCTGCGATTATAGGCATGAGCCATCACGCCTGGCCATGTTCCAAACCTTGTTCATACCTACTGCAAGTATTCTGTAATACATATTATATATTATGCACGTACATACACACATGTAGATAAAATACTGAAAGTAAATTCAAGAAAAAGTTAACAATGGTTTATCTACATGGCAGGAACATATATGATTTATTCTGTTTTATGATTCTCTGTGTTTTCTAATTTTTCTTCAATGAGCATTGATATGGTCATAATTAGAACATTATATTGATATAATAAAGTTACATTAATGTTCATATGAATATTGAGTTTAAACAGACTGCACAATTTACAGAAATTTAAGAAAAAAAGAAATGTTTAAACACAATTTCCCCACTTGCTGAATTGAGCTCTGATTTTTATCTTGCAAGTAAATAAAACTAACTCACCCAAAGTCTTTTTAAACTTGGCGTTGAAACCTTCCCAGCTGTTGGCACAGCCTTGCTTTTTTCTAGCCCTGTTACTCAAAGTGGGGCCAATGCACCAGCCGCATTGGCTTGCCCTAGACCTGCTAACCAGCTCCCAGGTGAGGCCAAGACAGCTGGTCCATAGTCTGCACCTGATTAGCAACTGGGAGCGCTTGAGTAGCCTGGCACCAAACCCTGACAGATGGTACTTCCGTCTGCCAGCAGCTTCTCACCATCCTAAGTCCTAAGAGACTGGTATACCTTGCTAGCTGGGCTGATGGGTTTTTTAAGGAACAATTTGATTGGTCCCCCAGTGTTTCTCAAAATATAGCCCTTAGACGCTGCAACAGAGCACCTATAGTGCTTACTGGAAGCACGGATTCCTGGGCCCACCCCAGGAGCAGACGTACTCCATCAGAACTGTGCTAGGTTGTTAGGCCAAAGTTGCTCTTAAGCCTGTAAGTTTGACAACTACTGCTAGCTCCAGACCCTGCCTCCTCTCCGCCTTTCTTCTCCCCTCCTTCCAGCTAATTCCTGTCTGGTTATTGCTTAAGCAAAGGCAAAAAGGAAGATGATCAGGAAAACCCTACATTTGCTCCATCAGAAAAGGAAAGAAACCCAGAAGTGTGTTAGGCTGAACCTCTTGGGCTTTGATCTTGTCCTTTAGAGACATGCAGTTATTTCCAATTTGAGCATTTAAATTTACTTACCTTATTCCTACATTTTGTGTTTTAATAAAATGCAAACTATAACTCTCCAATTTGCGAACTCTCCGGTTTTTTTTAAAGGTCACTTTAAAAGCAGCCTCTCTTTTGGAGCATAAAAGTATGTAAATAGAGCTCATCATGGCTTTTAATAAATATAGTTATTTCTTCTAATCGACCCTGTTTAGCATTGATCTACTCTCCCTAGTAACAGAAAGAAAAGTCAGCTGGGCACGGTGGCTCACACCTGTAATCCCAGCACTTTGGGAGGTTGAGGTAGGTGGATCACCTGAGGTCAGGAGTTCTAGACCAGCCTGGCCAACACATAGTGAAACCCTGTCTCTACTAAAAATACAAAAATTAGCTAGGCACAGTGGGGTACACCTGTAGTCCCAGCTACTTGGGAAGCTGAGGCAGGAGACTAGCTTGAACCTAGAAAACAGGGGTTGCAATAAGCCAAGGTCGCACCACTGCACTCCAACCTGGGTGACAGAGCAAGACTGCATCAGAAAGAGAGAAAGAGAGAGAAAGAGAGATCTAGTTCATGTTCCTTCAGTGTTAACTTCTTTTTCATCTACTTCAACAGACATTTATGGAGAACCTATGTGCCAGGCACCATGCTAGGAACAGAAGAATATAAGAAAGCCAGGCCTGAGATGCTCATAAGCTAGTGGGAGGGAAGACGAGGAGAGCGGGAGTGAGAGGGGAACAATGAAATGCCCTCCAAGTGCCACCACAGGCGGGAGTGGGTTCCAGGTGCAGTGAGTCTGGAGGAAGTAATTCCTAAATCCAGCCAGGGAGGGCTGAGAGGACCTTAAGGTGCCAGAGGGGCCCTAATCCTTTAGCTGAAATGTGGAGGAGGAACAGGAGTGTGCCAGGTGGACAAGCTGAGGTGGGAAGGGGTGAAGACAGTCAGGAGAAACTGCATTTACCAAGACTCAGAGATGAGAAAAAAGCTGGTGTGTTTGGAGAATTTGCAAGAACGTGGCCAATGTCAGGCACCTAGAGTGTGGGGTACCTGAGGATGAGGTCAGGCAAGGTGGTGGACACCAGTTCCGAAAGACCCATTGCAACGTCCACTGTAGTGCTTTCAAGAATGGCTTATGATGATCCAGAGTTCCACATTCATTCCCAGTGGAATATTTATTCAACCAATGTCAAATTCTTATAACCTGTGAAATTTTTGGCTGTAGATTGAGGGAGCATTTATTCAAGGCATGGGATTCTATACCACAGAAGAACTGAAATACTCCCCAGAAGGTGTGCTTTATTCTCGGAGTCCAGATGACTACAAAATCCCCACTGTCACTGAGATACCAGAAGAGTTCTATGTGACTTTGGTGCGTTCCCGAAATCCCATAGCTGTCTACTCATCCAAGGTAAGAACTTAGACCTTCATGTTAGTCGGCTGTGGCTACCATAACAAAATGCCACAGACCTAGTGGTTTAAACAACAAAGATTTATTTTCTCAGTTCTGGAGGCTGGAAGTCTGCCATCAAGGTGTTGGCAGGCTGGTTTTCTCCGCAGCCTGTTTTCTTGGCTTCTAGTCAGCCATCTTCCCACTTCACGTGATCCTCCTTCTGTGTGTGTCTGTGTCCAGATTTCCTCTTCCTATAAGGACACCAGTCATGTTGGATTGGAGCCGCCTGAATGGCCTCATTTTAACTTAATCATCTTTGTAAAGCTCTCATCTCCAAATATAGTCCCATTCTGCAGTGCTGGGGATTGGGACTTTACCAGATGAATTTGAGGGGGACACAGCTCACCCCATAACAATCTCCTCTTTCAAGAAATTATGAAACCATCCCCTGAATTTGCTCTTTCCTTTGAACTGCAAATCCCGAAAGGAGAAAGAGAAAAGCAAAGCACGCTTGTGACAGAGTGAAACTGACTCCAGAAGCCCAACCCGAGTCTTCATGTTTTGCTAGAGACCATGAAACACATCTAAATCAAACAAGGGTCAAGAACGCAATGAACAACTTGGCTCACGAGGCTAAGTACCATCATGAGATAAACTGACATCGTAGGCAATTCCATCCACCCAGAGCTTTTCTGCACCCTTCCCTCCTGTCCTCCAGAGACAGTTCTTGTTGACACTGCCTCTTCTACACCCTCTCCAAGTCAAAATGGGCTTTTAACCAACTTTCTCCCTGACTTTTTGCTCTGGTGTTCATAGCCATTGATACCTGAGGTGCCGTGCTCCCCAGAGCAGGAGGCCTGCAACTGACCCATAAAGACCTTGGCAAGAAAGTGTTCTCAAATACAAGTGTGAGAAAAAACACAACTTCCCCACCTTATGTTCTGCTCTGAGCCCACATCTGGACAGAGAGGTGGCAACTTTAACCTCAGGTTTCCAGAGGATTCCCTGTTTCCTAGGAGTAGGTCAAAATTGCTAGGAAGGTGAGACTTCCTGTCTAAATGGTCTCTATCTCCATTTCACCAGACTTTGGCCATGGGCAATTCTAAGGCTGGCCCAACACAGCACACAATCCTGCCATTTGGAGTCTAGCTGCCTCCCTGCCAGTTCTGCTCCAACTAGGGAACCAGATCCCTCGATTCTCACCCCTTCTCCTGGCCTCAGAGGAACCCCTCTGCCTACTGGCCCCATTTCTCCCTCCATGTTTGCCTCAGAGGAACCTGGAATTTTGACAACCAAAGCCTGGGTAAGCCTTTCTGTGTTTCCAGCCTTTGTCTCATCCCTCCACCAGGGCCCTGGTCACAGATCACAGACCAGACTACCTGGAAGAAAGCAAGAAGAAAAATCAGTACAAAAAAAGCACTGGTGAATCATTTGAAATATAATGTCATCATAGTGTTAACTTGAAAGCATCCAACCTATGCCGGGGAAGTTAGCACACACGAAAACAGGCAACCACCTCACTGTCTTTCAAGTTCAACTGCAAAGATTGTGGTTGTTTCATTTTGGTCTTGAGTTAGACACAAATTCTCTTGAGCTGGAGTTGGAGCATCCTACAGGGCACCAAAGGCAACAGGAGTTTGTAGCCCCTCTTCTCTCCCCACATCAGCTAATGTGGTATTTTGATTACCTCAATAACCAAATTGCATTTTCACCAGCTACTCCGAGGTGGACACCCAAATTACCATGCGGGGGAATTTGATTCTGGCAATTTGGAAGCACTCCACACTTTATAATCCACTCAGGATTATAAATCCAAAGGAGACTGTGTGAGTGAGTGTGTGTGTGTGTGTGTGTATGGTGTGTGTTTACACAAATTAGTCCTAAAAGAACCATGCATTCCTGATAGCCTTTTGTTCTTCTCTCAGGGATTGGGTGAGGCTGGAATGTTCTTGGGGTCCTCCATGTTGTTTGCCATATATGATGCAGTGGCTGCTGCCTGCAGAGAGAGGGGGCTGACCAAGACCTTCGTCCTGAGTAGCCCAGCAACCCCTGAATTGATTTGGATGACTTGTGTGGATCAGTTCACTGACATGGTAAGGGAGGTCCCCGTTGTAGTTATGGACTTTCAGGCTGTTGGTATGGATCTGATAACTATGACAATATTACAGGGCATGTTCATCTTTTTCAATGAAAATTCTCATTTTGCCTTCACCTGCCATTTCATATGCACTTTTTCTTTTTCTTTTTTTTTTTCTGAGACAGAGTCTTGCTCTGTCACCCAGGCTGGGGCATGATCTCGGCTCACTGCAACCTCTGTCTCCTGGGTTCAAGCTATTCTCCTGCCTCAGCCTCCCGAGTAGCTGTGATTACAAGCATGTACCACCACACCCAGCTAATTTTTGTAGTTTTAGTAGAGGCGGGGTTTCACCAGGCTGGTCTCAAACTCCTGACCTCATGATCCACCTGCCTCAGCCTCCCAAAGTCCTGGGATTACAAGCATGAGCCACTACGCCTGGCCTCCACGTGCACTTCTTAACAACGGTGTAGTGAGTGAAACTCTTCAAACTATGATTTGATCATTTCAGACCCAAAAGAGAAACACTCAGTTGAGCCAGTGATAATAGCAAATAGGCATGGAAGGTTGCTTCTTTAAACATTTTATCAAAATGTAGCTGATGTGGTATTTTGATTACCTCAATAACCAAATTGCATTAACTAGATATCTGACCTGGTAAATCATGCAGAAAGTATTTATTAAGCAAACTAATAAAAATAACTTAAATGAAAATATCAAGTCACTGGGCACACCTTGATATGCTTGTAATCACACACTAACAGAACACACCTCCATTTTCCAGCTGCTAAAAATGTACCCGGAACTAGCATCAGAGCCTAGTCTTCTACTGAACTGCTTACTGTAGCCCTAAGTGAGCCTTTGGCAAAAAAATTAGATTACACTTTATGACTTGGAAATTACAGGGCTTCTGAATAAGTTGCATCTTATCCCAAACAGAAGTTTATAAGGATAAGGAGGTTTATGACCCAAGGACTGAAACAAATATGAGAATTATATAATTTTGATATGAATAAAATAGACATTGACTTGTTCATTTTTAAAAAACATAATTTGTCTTCTGGCAAGGCATGATGGCTC
Organism: Aotus nancymaae; assembly: GCF_030222135.1. NCBI lineage: Eukaryota > Metazoa > Chordata > Mammalia > Primates > Aotidae > Aotus > Aotus nancymaae. The sequence goes on along the minus strand of NW_026988419.1, from coordinate 32,835,101 downwards.
ATGCCTGTAATCCCAGCACTTTGGTAGGCTAAGGCAGGAGAATTACTTGAGGCTAGGAGTTTGAGACCAGCCTGGCCAACATGGTGAAACTCCGTCTCTACTAAAAATGCAAACATTAGCCAGGCATGGTAATGCATGCCTGTAATCCCAGGTTCTTGGGTTGCTGAGGCACAGGAATCACTTAAACACAGGAGGTGGAGGTTGCAGTGAGCCGAGATCGTGCCACTGCACTCCAGCCTGGGCAACAGAGCGATTCTGTATCAAAAAGCAACAACAACAATCATAATTTATCTTCTGAATTACAGCACTTTTAATATAATAATGTTTTACTAACTACCTTTCTTCTTTTAATCTCTTTTATATCCCCAGAGATGACCCTTCAACATTTACACCTTGGTCCATCTGTGTTTCTTAAGCTTATGTTTTCTAGAAAATTAAAGAATACATGGCCGGGCGCGGTGGCTCAAGCCTGTAATCCCAGCACTTTGGGAGGCCGAGGCGGGTGGATCACGAGGTCGAGAGATCGAGACCATCCTGGTCAACATTGTGAAACCCCGTCTCTATTAATACAAAAAAATTAGCTGGGCACGGTGGTGCGTGCCTGTAATCCCAGCTACTCAGGAGGCTGAGGCAGGAGAATTGCCTGAACCCAGGAGGCGGAGGTTGCGGTGAGCCGAGATCGCGCCATTGCACTCCAGCCTGGGTAACAAGAGCGAGACTCCGTCTCAAAAAAAAAAAAAAAAAAAGAATACATGATTGACCTTAAAAGTCTCAAATTAGAGCAATATATAGGTTAGCTCCCAATTGTCAATGATGATTTTAGCATCTTTTAATTATTCTCTGTGGTTTAGATCACTACATGATTATATTTTAGGATGCAAATTTTCACCAAAAGATATAATGAAGCTTAGAACCAAAACTCAAAAATTCTCATTTTAGTTTGCATTATCCTGAAAATCTACCTCAGCATGATTTTAAAGCATGATAACGTTTTTATTAATCTGGAGCAACTTAAGAGAGACTGCTCATGCTTTGTTCTTCAGAAATCTACCCAAAGTTTGGTAAAATTGTCTGCCCGCAAAACTCTGAGGGTTAGATTCCCTCAAAGCCAATGGTGTTTTAGTAATGGAAAAATCCCTGATTTATAATGTTTGACAATTTCCATGGTGTAAATACCCCTACCTTAGCCAATTCTAAGCCACTGAGGTGAGGTCTCTGAATGTGAAGTTGAAGGCTCGCTGTCAGCTCTTGGGGGTGGGTAAGAGCTGTCTCCAGCACCACAAACTCACCACAAACTCGGGTTCCTGCCACTCCCACGTGTTCATTTAGAAGAGCCTTTGGGAAATCACCATCCAAAGCCTCCAACTGGTCCTCATCTGCCGTGAGTCACGTCCGTGATACAACTTCTTTCTCACCTGGGAGGCCAGGGGATCATTGTTTATGACGAGTAAAACAATGATCTCAAATCACTTTTGAGTCCCTTGGCTTAGTGTCCAAAAGCTGAAACCATCACCATCTTCCTTTTGCCATCAAAGGGGCACAAAATCCTCAGAGTTATTTTTTGGTTATTTCTTAGCTATTTTATATTGTGTTTTCCTGCAGAAATGAAGTCTTATACCAGAGACAATGTTCAGTCCCATGTGAGGTTTGGAAACACAAATAAGAAAAGAAACTTTCGTGTTGAAAACACAAATAAACATTTATTTATTGTTCATTTAAGCAATAATTAAATAATTGTTCATTTAAACAATAAATAAACATTTATTGTCAGGGACCTGTGTGCTAGATATTAAAGCTCTGCATCTATTAATAGTAATTTTGTGATAGAAAGATAAGTTTAGATGTGTGTCAGACCAGGTTAAAAAGAGAAGGTGGGTAGTAGAAAGGAAAGACTTACTTCTTTGGCTCATTGGCTGGCTCACCGGTCAATGTCTCTTATTCTATGTTTTTTTTCAATGTCTCTTATTCTGAGAGGAGAGAGAGAGAGAGTCTTTAACCCACAAAAACTCATTGTGCCAGACAGAACAGCAAAAGTAGGGTCACTGGCATATTTTTCTAACAATAAAATAGGAAGACACATTTACCACAAACATTAATTAATTAAAAAACTGTTATACTTCATAGACTGTAAGGGCAAGGCCTCTGATATCACAGAAATTGCATTTTTACAAAATAAGTCTAATCATTTCAGCGGTATTTTATTAACTTGAAGAATTAGGATGGGCAAGTATTCACAAAAATAGTACGTGTTAAAGAATAGCAGGTTTCAATCATAAAATTAATATCCTAATGCCTTTAAAAATTAGAGTGACAATTTGTAGTGTCTATTATATTACACACTTAATTCATATCACTAATTTAGATAAATACTTGTCATTGTGTGTCCAATTCTAAAACATTATTACAGCGATAGTTGGGCTAAAAGTATAAGATGCCATCTTATTAACCAGCGGACTCTAAATGATCAAGCACCTTTCAACGATAAAAGCCTTTGATCATTAACTCTGGGCAAAACTGCTAGTGCCTCTTATTGGTAGAAACTTATCATTACTGATGCTTAATTGTGAATTTAATAAAAGTTTATCGGAAGGGAAATGATGTGTGGCAGTTGCTACACTTGCTGTGCTTCTCCTTTCAGGTTAAAGTGCCTGTGGGGCCAAGATGTCCTAATTCTTCTGAGCCAAAAGTTTATGATGGAACTGTTTTGCGTCACCTTACAAAAACTGGGGAAATGAAGCTGAATGAATAGGAGTGGAGATGGACTTGATTTCCTTTTAGTATCTTGAAACTGCTGATATCACATGCACTCAGGTTTTGGAAAAGTTCAAGAACAGGACTGGGACAGGGGCTTAGAGGTCTCTGTTGCTTCTCTCTTTTTTTTTTTTTTTTTTTAATTTTTAAGTTCAGAGTCCATGTGCAGGTTTGTTACATAGGAAAACTTGTATCATAGAGGTTTATTGCACAGATTATTTTGTCACCCAGGTACTAAGCTTAGTACCTAATAGTTATTTTTTCTGATCCTCTCCCTCCTCCCACACTCTACCCTCCAGTAACCCCAGTGTATGTTGTTTCCCTCTATGTGTCCATGTGTTCTCATCATTTAGCTCCCACGTATAAGTGAGAACATGCAGTATTGGTTTTCTGTTCCTCTCGGGGCTGCATTGCAGTTCAGTTTCTGCCTTTGCCCAGCTCTGCTTCTCCCATCTTCCTCTCCCAGATGTTGATCCCTAAGAAACATCCTACTCCCCAAACTCTATCTCAGACTTTCTGAAATGTGCCCCAGTGAGACTGCCCTGGGAAGGGCGTGGCCTTAAGGAAGAGGCTCTCTTCCCTGAAGGAACTGGCAGCTGAGGGTATGTGCTGATTCCCACTCCCAGGCAGGGCACAAGTCCTCCCTCATGAGGATCTGAGTAGAAGTGGATCACACGGATCAGTGGATCACTTCCTGACCTACCACACAGATCTATCAGATACCACACAGATCGATCAGAGTTATTCTTCCTGGTAGTTATTCTTCCTTAGTTTGCTGAGGATAATGGCCTTCAGCTCCATCGATGTTCCTACAAAGAACATGAACTCGTTCTTTTTTATGGCTGTATAGTATTCCATTGTGTATATGGACCACATTTACATGTACGCATATGTTCATTACAGCACTATGCTTAATAGCAAAGACATAGAATCAGCCTAAATGCCCATCAATGGTAGACTGAATATGTTGTTTCTTTTAAGGAAAAATTATTTATCTGCACTTGATACTTTCAGTGATATAAACTAGCCATATTTTTCACACTCTTAGAACACATAGTACCATAGGTAGAGTTCTCCAGAGGCTGAGACAGAGTTTGGGGAGTAGGATATTTCTTAGGGATCAACACCTGGGAAAGGAAGGTTGAAGAAGCAAAGCTGGGCAAAGGAGGAAGTTGAACTGCAATGCAGCCCGAGAGGCATCAATAACCCAGCAAGGACTTCTGGGAGCAAACACTGCCCCACAGAGTTGCCCTGCTTAGGATGAAATGTGCCCGCGATGGGACTGCCCTGGGAAGGGCGTGACCTTTAGGAAGCAGCTCTGTGCCCTGAGGTAGCCCGTGAAGGATCTGGCAGCTGAGGTCATGTGCTGACCACACTCCCAAGTAGGTACAAGTCCTTCCTCATGGGGCATCTGAGTGACTCACTTCCTGGCCTACCACACAGATCTATCAGAGTTATTCTTTCCAATTTGTGAGTTTATTAATATGCAAATCTTACATAGGTATAAGTAACAGGTCACATTTAGCTATACATTGGATGGATTACCTTTGTAGAAAAGAATAATTTGGCCAGGTGTAGTGGCTCACGCCTATAATCCCAGCACTTTGGGAGGCTAAGGTGGGCAGATCACAAGGTCAGGAGTTCAAGACCAGCCTGGCCAATATGGTGAAACCCCATCTCTATTTAAAAAAAAAAAAAAAAAAAAGAATTTTACATTCAAAGAAATACACGACTTACATATATGTAACATTTCTATATTTTAAGTCAGCCCTTCTCTTAGAAATTCCATGTTATATTTTCAGGGTTTTTTTTTAACTTATTCAAATACACATGATTAAATTCAGTTATCAGCATACTGTGTGCAGATGCTGCTATTAATCGCAAACAAAACCTAAGTTTCATTATCTGGAATTGACACTAGTCAAAAAAAATTGACTTGCTGCATGTAAATAAGTGATCATGTAGAAAATTCAAGAAGATGACTTTTGCAGAGTTCTAAAGCCCTGAGACCTGAGTTGACAGAAGCTGGATCTATCTGTAAGCAACAGTAGGAGAAAATATAAGTTTATCCCAAAATGTCATAGGAATGCCTAGGTGTTAATTGTAGTGCTAATAGCTATGTAATATCTAATGTTTCCCAAAACTTACAGTCAAAGAACTCTGGTCACCAAGTCAGGCATTTAATTCACCTGCTAGGGAATATACAATGAGACACTACCTCTTTGTCATTTACTAAATTTATATATATGTATATATATATATATATATACAGGTCTACTTTTAGAGTCTTTCATTAGTTCCAACTATCTAGTTGTCTATCCTTATACTAATACCATATTAATATGGGCTCCATGGAAAGTTCTCCCTCACTGTTCTTATTTTTTTACATTCTTGTTAGCTATCTGGTTTCATACAAAAAAAAAGTCATTTTATCCAATTTCCCCTAAAAGCTTAGGTGGGATTCTAATTCAAATTGTAAATATATTTATATTTTTATTACATATATATTTATTTTATTACATGTATATTTTTATTTCATAAATATATTTATAAAGTATAATATATAAATTAAACATATTAATTTTAATTGAACTTACTTTTTTATTAACTTTGCATCTAAGAACATTATATGTCTTGCCATTTGTGTAGATTTTGTGTCATGAGCAGATCCTATACTTCTGGAGGGAGGAGGTTAATTTTATTCTTACATATTCTATGTTTTGGAGCTACTGTGAATGGAATTTTTTTCTGCTTTCATTCTTAAGTGCTTTTTTATACAGTAGCAAAAGCTATTAATTTTTAAATATTTATAATATATCCAATCACCAGATCAAGTTTCCTTCTCTGCCAATGTTTATATCAATGCTTACCAGTTATTCCACTTTTTCATTATTTTACTACATCTATTACAACCTCCAAGGCAATGTTATACAATAATGGCAAGAAAGAGAATCCATATCTAATTTCTGATTTTAATTGAATTTTTTTGTACTTTGCCTTTAAGAATAATATTGGTTATTAGTTTTTGTAAACAGCCTTGTTACATTAGTTTCTTCCTGATTTCTTTTCTTTAGAGTTTTTCTTAGGAATGACTGCTGAATTTATAAAGTAATTTAACAGTATCTATTGATTTAATCACAGTTTTCCACCTTTTCTTGATGTAATGGATTAAGTTAGTTGATAGATTTCTGACTAACCACACTTGTATCCCAGAAATAATCCTTACTTGGCATATTATCCTTTGATATACTGATGGATTTTATTCACTAATATTTTACTTAGAATTTTTCTATCTATATTCATAAATAAGGTTCTTCTACAACTTTTTCACTATCTGTGTTGGGTTATGGTATTTAAATTTTGCTATGTGTATAAGACAAATTGAGGAGAATTTCCATTTATATATGCCAGGGAGCATTTAAATAATATTGCCATTATCTTAATGATTACATGAAATTCATCTGTAAGTCCATTTGTTTCTGGTTCCGTGTTCAAGGACATTTTTAATATTTTCCATTTTCTTCCATAACAAGTTGTCTTATCATTTACATCAGCATGTTGTCTCTTTGACCAGTCTATATTTTTATTCTCCCTTTTATTGCTTTAGATGTTTTTCTTATAAATAGTATACAGGATATCTAGATTTGAGTATTTCTTATAATTAAATCTACTAATCATTATTTTTAAGTGGTAGGATCAATTTTATTTATATTTCTTAGGATGATTAAAATTTTTAATTATTTACTTCATACTCATTATATTTGTTTTACATATATTATTTATAATTTTGTTACATATAGTGTATATCATGTTTTACACTGTCGTTTCCACTTTCTCCTTTTCATTTGTTTGCTGGTGTATTCAAGCTATGAGCAATTCCATTTCTTCTCTTGTTACTTTGAAAGTTCAACTGAACCACAAGTTGTTCACTTCCATTTGCCTACTCTGACAGACACGTATTTCTCTACCTCTATTTGAAAACAAGATATCAAATATTTCCCCTGCAAAAAGTTACTCTTTCCAGGCCTCCTGCTCCATCTGTCCCCATATTTCCACCCCTTGCCCCAGTAAGATAATACTTTGGTAACTCTTACTTTTCCTCCTCCCCGCAGCTGTCCCCAAGCCTTAAGTTGCTGCAGTTATGTGTGCGTTCGTTCTAGACTGTTCATTGAATTTCCCTTGCCATACGACTCTTTTTAAGCATGTATATGACACATTCCCAAATAGCCTGCCTGTATCCACTTGGACTTTCTGTCCCCTTCACCTTTCTTATCTGAGCCGGGTTATTTATTTATTTATTTGCTTATTTCCTGAGATGGGGTGGTCTTCCTCTAGGCGGGAAGTTTGCTCCACTTACTGGGTCTCCAATGCCCTTGTTGCCTCTCTGCAACCAGCAGGTGCTGGTCTACTGCCCTCTAGTGTCCACTGTGGCAGATGAGCGCTCCACGCCAAGTGACTCTCCTTCACAGAAAACTTCATCTTTCAGCCTAGTACCTTGTAAGATAGTCTATTATCCTCGGAGTTTAAATGTGGTATCAGATGATACAGGTGTGTCTCCTTTCTCTTCAGTCCAGTCATGGACTTGAGAAGCATTCCAATCTCTAGACTCAGATCACTCTTCTGCTCAGAGAAAATGGTTCATGTTTAATAATCATTTCTCCTTTATCCCTCTTTCTACTTCAGCTATCCTATTCATGCATGAAGCCTCTTGTATTTAAAGACCTCTTATCCTGCTCTTCATAATTCTACCGCTGTATGTCTTTGCTCTGTGCTGAGACATATTCACTGCACTTTGTTTTCCAGATCACTAATTTGGGTTTCAACCATGAGCATCCTCATCTACCAGACTTTATTAGCTAGTTTATGTTTTCTTCAAAGTCTTTTTGGGGGATGCAGTTTAATGTTCTTATTAGTATTCAAATTGACAGTTGTCCCCTCCAACAGCTCTCTTTTGCTAGGGGTGTGTTCTATTTTGAATAATTTTCTTCCCTCAGGCTCCTGGGCTGGTATTAGTTCCCCAGGGCTGCCCTTGCACCTTCCACACACTGGCTGGCTTAAAATGACAGAAAGTTATCTCACAGTTCTGGAGACTAAATGGCTGAAATAAAGCATTCATGGGGTCATGCTCTTCTGGATTCTCTAGGAAAGAATACTTCCTCCCCTTCTCCTAGTGTGCGGTACTTACCAGCCATCCTTGGTTTCCCTTGGCTTATAGACACATCGCTCCAACCTCTGCCTGCATCTTCACAGGGTCGTCTCCTCCACGTGTGTCTCCAAACCTCCCTCTCCTTGTAAGGACACCAGTCATCAGATTTAAGGTCTACCCTAATCCAGTACGACCTCCTCTTGATTTCATTACATTTACAAAGACCCAGCTTCCAAATAAGTTCAACAAAGTTCAACCCAAACAGGTCCAAACTTTGGAAACAAAGTTCAACCCACAACGGGCCCCCTTCAGTTTTTTTTTGTCAGCTCAATGGACTCCAGCTTAGTTAATAGAGTACCCTAAGTGGCACCAGCCACAGGCTATAGAAATGACCCTAATTCTCTTTCCTCTAGTGTGCTGCCCTCTAGTGTCCGTGGCAGATGAGAGCTCCATGCCAAGTGATTCTCCTTCATAGAAAACTTCGTCTTTCAGCCCAGTACCTTGTAAGATCGTCTATTATCCTTGGAGTTTAAATGTGGTATCAGGTGGGTGTCCTTTCTCTTCAATCCAGCCATGAAACTTGAGGAGCTTGGTAGGGTAGAAGCAGGAAGGCTGCCAGGGCCCTGTTGAGACAAGTGGTTGAATCTCCTCAGCCTCACAGCCCTCCTGCTCCTCATATTAATCCTTGCTGAGAATCTGGAACAGGAAGGATTAATAGGTGGGCAAGACTTCCCACCCATTTGGCAGTCTTGACCTCCTATTCACACCAATAGGAGACAGGCTTTCTCTCCATGTGCCCCACTCCCACCCCCACCCCCATGACCAAGCTCTCCTCCAGATTCACAATTTTAGGAGTTCTGATCTCTAAGCACCACCACCCCCAGCCTGAGAGGGAAAGAATCCCTCTCCTGCAAGCCCAAGGCCTCGCTGGCACTCAGCTTTCCCTAGGTCCAGCTGTGCGTGGCTCGGCAAAGGCAGGAAGATGGGAGCTGGGAGGGAAAGGAAAGGAGCCTTGAAGTCAAAAAGGCTGAGATCAAAAGATCTGGAACACAGATAGTTAATGATCAGCCCGAACTCTCACGGTACTATAAAGCACCCCACTGCCTGTGTTCCATCTTTGGGTTTTGAAAGCTCACGACAGAAGCTAGTGCCCCAGAGACACCACAGCAGTGGCTGGTACTTTTCCATTTCCACCAGCAAGAGGTTGTGTTACAGAGTTTTTTGTTTGTTTGTTCGTTTGTTTTTTTTTCACAGAAATAAAGTTTGGCTTTTGGGAGAGGGCAGTGTTATTTCCAGTATTAATTCTTTCACTGGGTGCCAGGAATTCTTTTATGTAAATCATAAGACCTTTTTTTTTATAACAAACATACAAGCACCTGGGTCAATATATGTGGAATTTCTCTCACCTACTGGAAAAAAAAAATCCATTTAAAAGTGAATAAATTTAGTTTTCCCTTTTCATTAAAGAAAAGGCCAGGTGTGGTGGCTCACGCCTGTAATCCCCAGCACTTTGGGAGGCCAAAGTGGGTGGATCACTTGAGGCCAGGAGTTTGAGACCACCCTGGCCAACATGGTGAAATTTCATCTCTACCAAAAATACAAAAATTAGCCGGGTGTGGTGGTGCATGGCTGTAATCCCAGCTACTCAGGAGGCTGAGGCATGAGAATCACTTGAACCCAGGAAGTAGAGGTTGCAGTGAGGCAAGATCACACCACTGCACTCCAGCTTGGATGACAGAGTGATACTCTGTCTCAAAAAAAAAAAAGAGAAGAGGAAGAAGAAACAAAAAAATGTAGTGGCTGCCTTCTTCCATGGTCTTGAATAAGAATTGAGGGTCAGAAAAACTTGGCAGAGACTGCACCCACCCCCGCTGACTGAGGGCAACCTTTCATTCACTCTGAAGTGGGTGGTTTTCACACTCAGCTCCCCGGAGTTCTGAGGGTTTCTTGAAGGAAAGAAAGCCAGAAGACTTCAGGTCTTTACCCCAGGCCCCTCAGCTAGGGAAGTAAACTTTTTGTTTAATTTGTTTACACTTCACAAGATGTCATTCAAACAAAGGTTTTCCTGGCTCTAAGGAGTTTGAAAACCCTTCTCTAAAACCATTCACAGTTTTCAGTTTCCCAGCAATTAAAGTATTATGTTCTCTAATCCAAAGTACTTTTATATCTTACAAATCTAATGCCATAATCCAGCTTTAGTGCTCTAAAACTTCCACTTGGCATGCTTGAATTTTATGTTGACATTGAAGGATTTATTCTGTTAAATATTTTTGGGAGACCTTTTCTGATCCCTGTCCCTAAAAAAAACAGCTGATTTGTCTGTGCATGTCACAAGCATCAATCTTTAATTGCATATTACTGTTTCACTAAAACTTAAGGGCCTCAGAGGATGAAAACATGTAGCTCTTGTTCTCCACCGTACTCTACTCCTTAGCATGGTGGCTGGTGCAAGGCAGAGGCTCAGTTACTACTGTTGAATGAATGAAGAATGAACAAATCGCTAATGTTTCCTCCATTTAAAGGACCTTGGGTAATCAGTCAAGCATCTACCAGACCCTGCCATGAATAAGTTGCCATTTATGGTGCCCGTGGCAGCAGATACAACCAGCTATTGGAAATTCCAGGAGCTAATTGCCTAGTTGGGAACATAACACACAAACACTATCAACTAATCAACTAATCAGTGGCAAATTCGAGACAGGTTTCTTGGATCCTGGTTTAATAAAAGTAAAGGAGCAGTGGGTTGGATCTGCAGGTGCTTTTGGATTCCAGAAAAAGGCAAGAAAGGAGGTTCGGAGCTGCTTTCTGATGGTAGCTAAAGAGAGAGGGAGCGAAATCACCATGGACCAGAGACAGAGTCCTCACCATTGCAGAGCCAGGAGAAGCTTCTCCAGTCATTGAACTAACAGTGCTCTCTGGTAGGCACCATTCTAGGCCCTGGGATACAGGGGCAAACAAAGTAACATCTGTGCTCTCACAGAGCTCATATTCTAGTGGAGAAAACAGATAAAAAGATACCAATTGTCCATGTCAGGTAGTAATGAATGCTATGGAGAAAATGAAACAGGGCGATAGAAAATAGAGGGATGGCCCCATCTCTACAAAAAATAAAGGATTAACCAGGCATGGTGGCGCATGCCTGGAGTCCCAGCAACTTGGGAGACTGAGGTGGGAGGATCGCTTGAGGGCGGGAGGATCACTTGAGCCTGGGAGATTGACACTGCAGTGAGCTGTGCTTGCACCACTGCACTCCAACTGGGGCAACAGAGCAAGATCCTATCTCAAAAAAGAGAGAAAATAGTGATGGGAGTGCTACTTTAGACTATGTGATCAGGGAAGAACTCAGACCCAAATAACAAGACACCAGCCGTGAGTGAACAACATGGCCCAAGGCCTGAGACAAGAAAGAAGTTAGTGTATTGGAGAAGCAGGGAAAAGGCCAGTGTGGCAGAGAACAGGAACACAGCAGCAAGTGGCTGAAGGTACACTCACAGAGGTGGGCGGCACTGCTCCCATGAGGCCCCTGTGGCAGGCCTGTGGGGTTTACTCAGTCCACTGGGAGGCCATTGGAGGGTTGTAAGTTAAGAAATGCCAGGTTTAAGTAGAAGGATGTGAGAAGAGTAGTTTGGCTGGAGCAGATTTTTTTAAGAGCAAAAGAGTCAGAGGCCAGAGACAGGAACAGTTCATGGAAAGCTTGCACACTGGGCCGAGGAGTTTAAACCTATGTTGCAAGCAAAGAGCTATTCAGGGGTTTTGAACAGGAGTCACATGATCATGATCAAAAAGGTCCTGATAGCACCAGGAGCTATATGATCAAAGTGTGACCTGAAGGTCCTTCCTAATTCACAGCACGATCTCTAGCTTCTGTCACCGCACCATTGCAGATATATTTGGCAACTGTTTAATACATGTAACACACCCATATACAAACTCAAACCAACATACAGGCATGTGTGTAAACACTTGTCTCCACGAGTGCATGAAAACCGGAATGCCTGAGAACCTAGGCATTAGAATTGTCAAGAAATTTGGAAGCTGACAACTCCATTCGTTGAGGAGTAGCTCTAGGAAGGATTTTGAAGCTACATCAGGACCAGGAGAGAGAGAGGACCTTCCTCAATTAGCCAGAGCAAGAGGATACCAGGTGTTTGCCATTCCGGCCTGACAGATACACTGCCGCACAGTGAATGCTCATCTGAAGACAAGGGTTGACTCTAATGACGGTGCCAGGGCTCCACGTTCTGATCGAAGAAGTGTCGGGGAGCAGAGAGGTCTTGCCAGCTCTCCTGAAGCCAGGCACGTAAGCAGCTACTTGCTTCACCCATACATGAGGCCAAGTTCTAGGCATTACTTCAGCTGAAAGAATAAGAGCTGCTTGATCTCATCTACAAATATTTAATTGGAGATGTTCATAAAGAACATGATATTTTTCTTTTTAAGTTTTTGAGACAGGGTCTCGCTCTTTTACCCAGGCTGCAATACAGTGGCATGTTCACAGCTCACTGCAGCCTCAATCTCCCAAGCTCAAGTCATCCTCCCGCCTCAGCCTCCTGAGTAGTTGGGACTACAGGCATGTGGCACCACACCTGGCTAATTTTTGTATTTTTAGTAGAGATAGGGTTTTGCCACGTTGCCCAGGGTGGTCTCAAACTCCTGGAATCAAGCAATCCTCCCAAAGTGCTGGGATTACAGGTGTGAGCCACCACACCTGGCTGGTTTTTTTTTAATCAAGGATTCTGTCTATACACTTTACAGGTGTTACAAGCAAACTATCTTCGTTTTAGTACCTGCTTTGCCACTTACTTCTGAGTGACTCTGAACTACCAATCTCACCTCTCTGGGCCTCAGTTTATTTATCTGTACAGTAGTTGTCTTAACTAGATCACTGTTTTCCAGCGGAACAATTCTGGGGGTAGGGAAGAAGTTGGAAGGCACCCCACAACTCCACTTTGACTGTGGCACAGATTGGACTTGATCACATAATCTCCTATGAGGAGACATTTCCGCAGCTAAAATTAGAAAAAGAAACAAAGTTAGGGAAAGTGGGAGGTCTCAGAAAGCCCACTTGTCTTTGAGAAAAGTGAAATCCAATCATGGTCTGTTCCCAGGGCTGAGGCAGTGTGCAGAGTGAGCGTAAGCTTAGATTGTTGTTTGGTTTTCATGCTGATGCCCTCAAACTTCAGAACAAGCAAGAAGAGGTGTGGGCTGTGTGCTGAGTCAGCTTCAAAGTCAGGATTGGTGGGAGGCAGAGTGAGGCTCCAGTTAAGAGGCTGGACTAGACGGGCGCCCTAGACTTAAGCCGTGAAACAAGGTCTCCACCTCCTGTGCTGTGAGGCTCCAGGCCACCTGCATCTACATAAGGAGAGAGTCTAGTTGCTTAGACCTAAATCCTTACCACTCAATTCTGTGGCTGGTGCAAAGAGCATTCCCACCTGGACTTGAAAAGCAGAACCTATTTACAGGTGCAATGCCTTGCGCATCGCAATCAGACGAGCTGGTTTTCTTCGTGAACGGGAGGAAGGTAAGTGATGGGCACTCGTACCGTGGCTTGCGAGGCAGCAGGAGACCACGAGCTGGAGGGGAGCTCTTGTGGCCCATTTGGGCTGAGCCCCTCTAGTCAGAGGTAAGAAGCCAGGGACTAGAAAGCCATCCTAATGTGACCTGTTCCCCACTCAGCCAGAGCTCAGCTCCTGGAAATGTGGGGGGGACTCAGTAAAGCCTTGGTGTCGGATGAATCCAGCTTCGCCATTTACTGTATAACATTGTGCACGCCACTTCCCCTCCCTGAGTCTTGGAGTCCTCACCTTTGGAATCCACTTCTAGGTGTGTTTAGATGAAAAGAAAAGCTGTAAAAGAGGAACTGTTCTTCTCAGGTCTTTCTTCTGCTTAAACCTGGCATTTCTCAACTTACAACCCTCCAATGGCCTCCCGGTGGACTGAGTAAACCCCACAGGCCTGCCACAGAGGCCTCAAGGGAGCAGTGCCGCCCGCCTCTGTGAGTGTACCTTCAGCCACTTGCTGCTGTGTTCCTGTTCTCTGCCGTTGTAGAGATGAAAAGAAAGCTGCCTCTTTCCTTGATTAGGAACCCCCTTGTAAAGCATTTGGTGCCAGCCCTGATCCACAGACACACTTTATCTGGCAACACATCTTGATCCTCAAAATTAGGAGGACAAGAAATGGGACCTTTTTAATTTTTGTTTATCTACTTAATTTTTCTGTTGAGTCCTCATCATACAGAATTGGTTAAAACGTCCTCACAGTCCATCAGGGTCCCCTGCTTTCCCTGGGTGGTAGCTAAGCTCCGTTTGGAGCCTGTCTAAAAAGGGCAGGGACTCTCCATTGCCCGTTGTCCCAGCACCTCCCTCTGGTCCTCACCATCCACCCATGCAGGCCCCTAGTTAACCCAAGTTCCCTCTGCAGGCCCTTCCCTTCCTGAGTCTCTGTCTGTCTCTCAAATGAACCATTCTGTAGCTCCCAAGGCATATGGTTTTTCTGGGGTCTTGTCACCTCTCCCCCAGGGATCCTCAGCCCCAGGGCTTGGTCACTCTCCTGTATGCAGACTCCATAACCAGCAACCACCGTATATTCTTCCAAAACTGTCCTTCGAGGATCTGAGTCGTTACTTGCCTGACCCACTGGCCTAGGTTTTGGAGACTCAAAAGCCAGAGGAGGCTCTTTCCTCTGCTTTCCACACCACATCCCCTCTGTATCAAGAGCCTAGAGTGAAGTAGCTGTAGTCAGAGCAGAGAATAAGTCAAGGCTTAGAAGAAATGCAAGGAGGATGTTGTAGGGGTGGGTGTCAGTCACACAAGAAAAAAATCATCCAACCACCCTCTCAATCTATGTGTTTAAAGGACCGGCGGTGCGGGTAGGGGCAGGCAGAGAACAGCCTCTTATTGCATTGATTCAGATCCCCTAGAGATCCAGAACGCAGTTGAATGTTAACATCCCAGCTTGGATGCATCTTCCTTTAGTTTTTTTATTCTTTGAGGTCTACAAAAGTTTATGTCTCCCTTCTGGGGAGAAAGGAAGACTCTAACATGGATAGTTCACTGTATCTTCCTTTCCTCCAATGCAACAGAATGGCTGTATGTGTTTGCAGGACACTCTGAGACAAAGTCCAAGGAACTATCCCAAAATAAGGAAATGGGAAAGAGGCACCAAAGAAGGTTCCTCGTGGCTTTTGAGAGCTAAAGCCTCCACTTTTCTTTTTTCTTTTTTTTTTTTTTTTTTTTTTTGAGACAGAGTCTTGCTCTGTCTCCCAGGCTGGAGTGCAGTGGCACAATCTCAGCTCACTGCAACTTCCGCCTCCTGGTTCAAGTGATTCTCAAGCCTCAGTCTCCTGAGTAGCTGGGATAACAGACATGCACCACCATGCCTGGCTTTTTCTTTTCTTTCTTTCTTTCTTTTTTTTTTTTTTTTTGTATTTTTAATAAGACAAGGTTTTGCCGTGTTGGTTAGGCTGGTCTTGAACTCCTGGCCTCAAGTGATCCATCTGCCTCAGTCTCCCAAAGTGCTGTGATTACAGGCATGAGTCACTGCACCTGGCCAAACCTCCACTTTTCAAAGGGGAAATGCTAGTGTCCACCAGGGCCACCTGCGTCCTGAGCCAACTGCTATTGAGGGGAGTGGCAGGCTTCAGGGCCTCCTCAGGACAGCAGCAACTCTCCACCTCCCCTTCCTGCCACTCTTTGGACTCCTACTGTGGCAAATACATTCCCAACCAGAGGGATCTCAGAGGGGCCACAATCTCTGCCTACCCGGCTTGCCTCCCTGCAGGATCCTTCATTGCACACATGTACACACAGGCACACACTACACACAGGCACACACACATGCATACACGCACAGACATGCACACAATCCAAGTCCCTCCCAGATCTGAAATATTTCAAGGCTGAATTGGAAGATTCCACAAAAATAGGTATTGGAGCAAATATGAATAGTACCCCCCAGAGGCATCTTTACACAGCAGTGGTTCCCAGCTCTACTCATATATCATGGTATTGTTGCCTCACTTGTCCTGTGAGTCTTCTGTCCTGTTAACATGTGTGAACGACGTTTGCCCTCAGAGCACCAAAAAAAGAGGTGCAGATGAAATCAGCCCTATTATACCCCAATCCCTAAATCAAACAGGCTTCCACAGATGTTCCATGGGGTCACAGATTCAAAAGCCATAATCATCTCTCTTCTGTTCCCAACATAGGTGATAGAGAGGAATGTGGACCCAGAAGGGACCCTGCTGACCTTCCTACGGAAGAACTGGACCCTTTTGTCAAAGTCCTGGCTGTGTCTATGTTTGTCTTAACACTTAGGGCAGCTGAGAATTATGAGAATGAATCAGATCTCCCCATTCAAATAGTCAGCCCCCTTGGCTCTGCCTCTCTATTTGCTTTTGGCCGTGGTTTTAAGGATATTAGGTTAATCGGGCTATTTTGGAGAGGATGAAGTTTCCCCAGAGTTCCCTGTATCTGATAATAGCAGTGAAATGGAAGCTAAGCTCTTTACTTCAGCACTAATAATTCCCACATGGGCTTTCCGGAGCCCCACCAGGGCTGTTATGTAATAGAGGCTTGTGTTGCTTGTGTCCTGCCCTTTTTCGAAACCAAATCGTCCAGATTCAGTGAGAACCTGTGTCACAGGGAAAGATGTCCTTTCCCTACATCTGTTTTCTTACCCTCGGTTTTCCCTGCCATTTCATATTCTGGAATATAGATCCTCATAATAGCAAACATATTTTAATTGGTAAATCTGATGGATCTCTCAGTTCTCTGAGAACCAAAAATAAATAAATGACAGAAATTACTAATTGATGAAATCAGCTTCTGGACAAGTTTTGTTTAAAAGCCCATGGTTTTTAACTGGTTGTTGATATTTAAAAATTAGAAAATTTCATATTTTTAAAAAATCAAGATTTTTCAGCTTCCCTTGAAAAATGGGGAGATAGCCATCCCTGCGTGGCAACAGTCTTGCTGAGAACTGAGCAGGGACTGTTCCAGCCCTTTCCTAAAGGGCCCGAGCTCGCCAGTCATGTGCAGCCCCCTCTTCATTTACATTACCACTCTGATAAGCATTTTAGGTTTTGACTTAATTTTGATGAATAAGCTTAGGGTTTTAAAAAAAAAAAAAACAGGCACTAGCAGTACAGAGTTGGGCATTCTGAAATCTTTTTAGCCAGTTTAGTTAATTACCTCCAATTCTATAAATTGCTTGGAAATAAACCACAGTTAGGGAGAAGGATGAATAAAGAGAAGGGACTGGGGCTAAGCCTAGGTTTGGGATTGGACCCAGGCCAAGCCACAGCAGAGGGACACTTGGTGGGAGCTGTAAATAAGGATAGGAGATTCCTCCAAAAATTACCAATTTGCTTTCAAATGCAACACAAATTGAGTTGCTAAAAATAACCTTCCTCTCTTACAATTACATGATTGAAACCCAGAAGAAGATATATAAGAATACCCTATAATAAAATAGGATTTTTCTTTTTTCCTTTGTTTTTGGTTTTGGTTTAGTTTTGTTTTGTTCTGAGATGGAGTTTCGCTCTTGTTGCCCAGGCTGGAGTCCAATGGCTTGATCTCAGCTCACTGCAACCTCTGCCTCCCAGATTCAAGTGATTCTCCTGCCTCAGCCTCCCGAGTAGCTGGGATTACAGGCATGCACCACCACACCTGGCTAATTTTTAGTATTTTTAGTAGAGATGGGGTTTCTGCATGTTCGTCAGGCTGGTCTCAAACTCCTGACCTCAGGTGATACGCCCGCCTTGGCCTCCCAAAGTACTGGGATTATAGGTGTGAGCCACCACACCCTACCTAAAACAGGATTTTTCAAAGGGCTTTACACCCATTATCCTATAAGATGCTTACTATAAGCCTGTGAAGATAAAATAGGTATTGCTTCTCCCTCTTTGTGAGAAAACAGGCAGGGAGAGGTTAATATGCCCAGTGTCACACTAAGACCTGAAGGCAAGTGAATGGCTTCTCATACCTACACTCACCCGTCAAAAAGACTTTCCTCAGAAGTGACCCCCTAGGGAGCCAGCTATACTGAAAACAAATGTTCGCCTTGGCACCTTTTCCTTGACTGTGTCCCTTCCAGTACGTCTCACAGGAACCAAATACGCCTGCGGAAGAGGAGGCTGCGGCGCCTGCACCGTGATGGTGTCCAAGCATGACTCCGTGTCCAAGAAGATAAGGTATCCCAGCCCAGAAGCCAGGGCAGGACTTTGTTTCTTGCTCATGTTCTTAGCTCACAACTTGAAGAAAGGTCCTTAGATTCTTGCTGTGTCCAGATCTTAGACGGCTCTGAAAAATTCAATGAAAGCTGTGAGTCATCTACTCAAGTAACACATTAACTACATTTTACACCATTTCATGAATGTCCTTCAAGGCCCATCTATGCACCCCGGGTTAAGAAACCCCAGTGTAGGTCAGCCATTGATTTTACAGATGAAGAAACTGAGGCTCAAAGAGATGAAGTGACTTGTTCAAAGTCATACAACTAGTAAGCTATAGAACAAGGACTGGAACCCTACATTTTCTGGCTCTGAAGCTAATGCTTTTCCTTTCCCTTTCTTTGAGGCAGAGTCTCACTCTGTCATCCAGGCTGGAGTGCAGTGTTGCTATCTCGGCTCACTGCAACCTCTGCCTCCCAGGCTCAAGTGATCCGCCCACCTCGGCCTCCCAGTAGCTGGGACCACAAGTGCCTGCCACCATATCCAGCTAATTTTTTGTATTTTTGGTAGAGCTAGGGTTTCACCATGTTGCCCAGGCTGGTCTCGAACTCCTGATCTCAAGCAATCCAACTGCTTCATCTTCCCAAAGTATTGGGATTACAGGCTTTGAGCCATCGCCACCAGCCGCTAACACTCTTTCTACAATTGGGCTAGACCAGCCCTACAGAGCAAGGACCTGGGCTAAGATTTCACCCTTTTATTAAGGACCAGATTCTAAAAGTTGGGGTTCCCCCAAGTCCATTGGCCCAACAAATCAAGAGATGGCTTCAGAACACAAGTCATCCTGTACTGTTGAATGACTTTACCCAAGGAGTTTTAAATTAGGAAGCAAAAAAATTCCCAAATGTGTACATATGGATAAAAGACATAGGTATGCATTTTGCTTGTTGTGAAGTCAATGTTCCAATGAATACTATTGAAGTCCAACCACACTCCTAGTGACACAAGTTTATTCCTGTTACTCCCACGTGGGTCTATGCTTGGAAAGTGTTTCTGAAGTTCAGAATGTCCAGATTCACCTTAAGGATCCCTATTCCTACAGACAGCAGAGTCAGCAGGGAGAACTGTAAATTCCTCCTCTCCAGTTCCCCATGCCCTCAGCTCAGTGATGGGTCCTGGAGGTCTTCCGCTGTTCTTCCTGGTGTCAGGCTTGCCCATGAGGCAGGACTGTGTTACTCCCCTTGATTTTCCTTGTGTTTCTTATACAAAGACACTTCTCTGTCACCGCATGCCTGATGCCCATCTGCTCTCTGTATGGAGCTGCTGTCACCACCGTGGAAGGTGTTGGAAGCATCAAAACTAGGCTTCACCCTGTACAGGTAAGAGCACATGTGTTTCTTATACAAAGACACTTCTCTGTCACCGCATGCCTGATGCCCATCTGCTCTCTGTATGGAGCTGCTGTCACCACCGTGGAAGGTGTTGGAAGCATCAAAACTAGGCTTCACCCTGTACAGGTAAGAGCACATCCTAATTTTCTCACTTCTTAGCTTTATCTTTTTGCCAAATGTTGTGTTGTCTATACAGCCTGAGGCTTCTAGATTGTGATCAGGTAAGTAGAAGCTTTGGATGCCTATCAACCAGAGTAATAACATTTGTTAAGTGATTTAAAAGAAAACTGGAACTCTATCCACATTTGATTAATCTCCTTTTTTGTTTTTTCCATTTTTTCTGCTTGAATGAGAAGCAGAATTATTGAAGTATTGATTAGTGGTCTGGAGTAGGTATCATACAAAGAATATTACACATAGAATAAAATGTCTGTGAGGCTAACAGAATAAAATTTAGGATTATTCCCTGCAGTGTAGAGGTCTTAGGAGTAAAATCAGAATTGGGAGTAAGAGGAATCTAAAACTTCACCAGAACATGAGAACAGTTGTTTCTCTGAATCTTAACCTGAAGCTGGAACAAAGAGGTTGGATTTAATAGCAATATGACATGTGTTGAGAGAGCACAACGATTCCTCTGACATTGTTACAGGAGCTTGAGAGTCACAGGACCAGATTGACCAACACTGAGTCTTTCTAGATGGGGAGCCCAGAGAGCCTCTGGGTTTAACTACATGATCTCCTTGGAGAATGAACTCCAAGGAGATGAGCAAAGACAAAGGATCCAGCAGAGTGTACCAGAGTCTAGTAGGAGGGCAGAGAGGATGCTCACAGAAAGGTTGATAAACCCAAATCCTAGCATTATATTACTTTCTGCAATCTAGAACAGGGCTTCCAGATCTAGACACAAACTTTAATGTGCCTAAGACTCGCCCAGGGGCTTGTTAAAGATGCAGATTCTGAGTAAAGAGATTTGAAGCAGGAGCGCCAGGTTCTGCATTTCCTGTAAGTGCCCAGTTGGAGTCAATACTGCTAGTCCATTGACAACACTTTAAATGGCGGGGACCAAAATCCCAGATCTTTGAAAGGAGAGCTCCCTTTGTGCCAACACAGAAAAATTTAAGGACGAAGGCAAAGTGAAATCAACAGTAGACAGTCTCCAAGTTAATCAGAAAAAGGTAGCCTCATAGAACGACGCTGTGCAAGATGTGGAGGTGTTCAAGAAAACTATTTTTGAAACTCCCACACACTCTGTTTATACTTATTGATTTCCAGAGGATTCTTTGCTCTCTGAGAGTGGAGGATGCATGCTGCTAATTCCCAATTAGAAGGATTTGAGCACTTGACCTTGGAAAGTGATTATCATAGGACGTGGCTTCTGGGCCACTTCCTCCAGGAGCAGCCTAGGGAAAGGAACACGGGCAGAGTCTAATCAAAGGGAAGGAAGTGGGTTCCTCAGGGAGTGGGTTCTACCATTGCCAGGGAACTGCAGGCTGTGGAGTGTGGTGAGAGTCGGTGGCAGCAAGAAGGCACAGCCATAAACATGTGTCTTTCCAGGAGCGGATCGCCAAGAGCCATGGCACCCAGTGTGGATTCTGCACCCCTGGGATGGTGATGTCCATGTACACTCTGCTCAGGAACCACCCACAGCCCTCAGAGGAGCAGCTCATGGAAGCCCTAGGGGGTAAGTCTAAACAGAGAAAACCCACCACCCACCCAAGGCCAGGTGGGGAATGTGTTTCTGGATAGATCATACCACCCCCAGTGTCATCCTAACCCCACTCAGGCCTCTGCTTCTGTTGGTTCTAAAGTAGCTACAGCACCCAGGAGCAGAGAATGCCAAGCTGCTCCCTGCTTATCAGAGCATGTGCTTGGAACAGCCTGCTCAGAGCTAGCACAGTGCACCCACTCCACACCCCGTTTTCTATCCAGTGACTTCTTTGGCTTCCTTTGTTAAGGGCCTGTATTAGTTTCTCAGGGCTGCCCTAACTAAGTACCACAAACTAGTGGGCTTAAGATAGCAGAAATATATTCTCCCACAGTGCTGGAGCTTTAAGTCTGACAGCAAGCCAACTGCAGGGCCATGTCCTCTCTGAAGGTTCTTGGGGCTCATCCTTCCTGGCCCCTTCCTAGCTGCTGCTGGTTGACAATGGCATTTCCTTCCCTGGCATTTCTTGGCTTGTAGATGTGTCACTCCAACCTATTTCCATTTCATATGATCTTCTCCCCCATGTGTCTGTGTCCAAATTTCCCTGTTCTTATAGGACGCCCGTCATCAAATTGGGCCGGTCTTAACCCAGTGTCACTTCATTTTAACTTGATTACATCTGTAGAGCCCCTATTACCAAATAAGTTCATATTCAGATGTTCTAAGGTTTAGCACTTGAACGTGTCTTTTGGGAGACATAACCCCTAACATGGCCCTTCACATACCAAAAGAATCCTTTAGGTGGGCACAGTGGTTCCCACCTGTAACCCCAGCACTTTGGGAGGCTGAGGCAGGCGGATCACTTGAGGTCAGGAGTACAAGTCCAGCCTGGCCAATATGGCGAAACCCTGTCTGGTGAAACCCTGTCTCTACTAAAAATACAAAAATTAGCCGGACGTGGCAGCGCGCGCCTGTAATCCCAGCTTCTTGAGGGGCTGAGGCAGGCGTATCGCTTGAACCTGGGAGGTAGAGGTTGCAATAAACCAAGATCGTGCCACTGCACTCCACACTCAAGCCTGGGCAACAGAGCAAGACTCCATCTCAAAAAAACAAACAAACAAAAAAAGAATCCTTTAAAATTTGCAATGGGTTTAAGTTACTGAAGAGGAGTTCATACTCATATCCCTTTTGAAGAATCAATAAACACCCATTTTGGGTGTTAATAATCCCAAACAAGTTGTCTGTTAAATACACAAATTCTGAGACTGAGGGCTGATCAGGCACACTCCCCTAACCTGCCAGCTGCTGGTGGACTTCCCCACCTTCCTTAGATCCCTCTCCTATTTGAAGTCCTTCAGCAGCTCCTTATGCCTGAAGCCTCCTTCACCAGGCATTCAGAGAAGTCCAACCACTTGACCTCCCTAAGTCGTGCTTCCTCCTACTCTCCATGGCTCCCTGCCAGCCAGTCCCCCAACAACCCCATCTCCTCTACACCTGTGCCTGCTGCTCTGAGAACCCAGAATGCCTCTCCCTGGCTCTCTACAAATCCATAGCTTGCTCATTTTTCCTTAAGCCCAGGCTTCCCTGTGAAACTTTCCCAGATGAACTCTATTCCACACTGACTCTTTCACTCCCAGCCCCTAGGCCTTCCTCTTTGGAAACCTGAGGTTCTCAAATGTTATTACATGGAACAGCAATAAAATGGGAAGTCCATGCAGTAGAATTTCCTGCAGACCTCTGGAATGCAGATATCTGGGTCTACGCCCCAGATGGCATTTCAGGAGAATAGGAGCAGGGTTAGGAATCTGTATTTTTTTAAAATACCCCCAGGAGAGTTTGATGTAATTATCTAAAAGCAACCGAGGCGCATCACTGACAAACCATCCAAGGCATGATGGTATGTCATCCAAGGCCTTAGAAACTGCCTAGGTTTTCCGTTTGAGGATCCCCGCTATCTTACCTAGTGTCTGAAATATAGTTGTCAATAGATCTACATCGAATTAGTAAATTAATAGATGAAGAACTAATTCCCAAATTCCCATCTGGTGAAGATGATGAGCTTGCCAACTAGGCTATCATCTTTAAGACAGAGAATAAAACTGGAATTGAGGTAGAGAGCAGGATAATACTCCAAGGAGAGGAATAAAGCATTAAACCACTTGGAGGATGTTAAAACACCCTTCTAAAAAAGTTGGGAACCAGGCTCAGTACTGCACACCTGTAACCCAAGCTACTCAGGAGGCTGAGGTAGGAGGAGACCAGGAGTTTGAATACAGCCTGGACAATGTCATGAGACCCTTAAAAAAAAAAAAAAAAAAAAAAGCTAGATTGATTTAACTTTCAAAAGACAAAAGGAGCCAGTAAATGCAAAGTCTACTAACAAGTACACTTCTTCTCTGATTGATTAGGTAACCTATGCCGCTGCACTGGTTATCGGCCAATATTTGAGAGTGGGAGGACCTTCTGCATGGTGAGTAGGTGACTGTGGGGACACCCTATGCAACAAGAATGACAATGACAGCTGATCAAGGCCAGGAACAGAGGAATTAAAATTTTTTAGGCCATCTCAACAGACCATTAGGGAGACCCAGTGTGTTAGCTGGGTCTATTGGACTCACTGGAGTTTTAGTTTTTTGTTGAAGATTGGGGGAACATTGTGCCACCTTTGAGGTTGTCCAATCAAAACCACAGAGGGAAGTCAGGTCATCTAACCAGCTGTCCAGACATTTTCTGTAACTAGTTCAGGAAGGCATCTGGACAGGCAAGTCAGAGGGCATTGGCAAACCCAAGGGGACAAAGGATGTGAGTGGGTGGAGTTTGCTTTGGTGAGGCAAGGTCAGTTCCAGAATCCAACCAGTTGAGAAGGTGTGAGCAGACAAGAAGCTAAATATGTAGAGTGGAACCCAAAATTCATTCCAAGTACAAGAGCACAGGGAGTTTCCTTTACAAAGTGGGGACACTTCATTGGGCTTTTGGGAAAATCACATAAGTCTTGCTTGGCACTTAGTGAGAGTTCCACAAATAGTTACTAGTGTCATTGAGGATGTCATTGACATGTGAATAGTGTTTGACAGGACAGGCACAGCTGGTGGTTCTCTGCTGAGGGCAGGATGAATGTGTGGAGTACAGCCCTTAGGCCCAAGCAGGGAAGACCCCATACTTTAAAGTACCCTTCTCTGGTCTTTCTCCAACAATTTTTGGGAGTTCATAGCACCAAGGTGACTTTGTTCACCTGGGACCTCACCCCTTTTCTAGATCATTCTCCGTGGATGTTCTTGATCCCACTGTTAGACCAGACATAAGCCTCTTATATGAGTCTGTCTAGGGCAGCTCATAACAGCAGTGTCTGCACCCTTAGGTCAGAGGGTGGCCAAGGAGCAGCTGTTTGTGGAGGAAGTAGACTGAGCTTGGCTGTTCAGGCTGCAGTGCTCAGGCCCCTCACAGCACAGAACAGAGCCAGGGTAGAAGAGAAGGGCAGCAGGTATCAGGCTGGGGGCCTTTGTTTGCGCTCTTTGCTGCCGCTCCACAAATAGTAGAGGTGGGCCCAGAAGTAGACCGGGAGGTGTGTCCCAGGACCTAGAACCAGGCAGGTGACCTGTGCATGCATCTCCCAGACGTCTGCTGCCACATGAGGGAGCCAAAGGTGACATGCTGAAATACATAAAATAGCTTGTAAGCCCAGCAAATGGCTGGTATAGAGTGAAAAGCACTTGTGAAATACAAACGAAAAAAGTTAAAGGAAGCATCTTTCCCTGTGGATACAGATGTTATTATCCACCTTTCCAGACACACAGACTCGGGGGATAAAGGCAAAACTGTGGTCACCCACCCCACCTGGTAGCCAGCATGTCTCACGGGGCTTTTAGTGGGTGAAGCAACCCAGTCTCAGAGGGAATACACAAGGCTAATATCAAGTGGGCCAAGAGATGCCTGGCTTTTCCGTTATTGGTTCATGGTACATCGTGGGAGCTCTCAGAGCTTTGAGTAATAGAAGTGCTGCTTGCTTGGCCCAGCTGTTTTTGCTTCTTGGATAAAATTAGAAAGATAGCGGCTCAAGACATTTGGGTAGAGACAGAGAACTGAAGTGTCTGGAAGAAAGTATTATGCTAGGAACTTAGGAGAACTTACTTGTGTAAGAAGATATAAGAGGTAAGTTTGGAAGAAATGGGAAGTGAAAGAGCCAGCAAATGGAAACCTGCCTTAAAACTCATCGTCAGCTCATCCCCAGACAGCTCCATGAGCATCCCAAACGTCTGCGATATCTGGTTTCTAAAATGTTTTCTTTTTTCTTCCTATAAATTATTATTGCCCTGTAAAGCATCTAGTAATTAATTTTCCACTAGAAATTAACCTAAAAATTTATATATGTACACAAAGCTGTACATGTAATGAACAAAAATGTTCATATACTATGTACTATAATACAATCCCAAATGTGAAAACATCATCAGTGGAATAGAGTAATGATAGTTTATTTCCTTTACACTTCTATATAATCATTTTATATTATATACTTGTATATAATATCTACCAAATGATGTATCTTATATACTCTACATGTATTATTCTTAAAAATAAGCAAAAGAAGAAAGATCTTGTGATTATCTGTGTTCCAATAGAAACCACCAACAGTGGCTTAAAAAGTCTGAAGTCTCAGGCTGGGCGTGGTGGCTCACACCTGGAATCCCAGCACTTTGAGAGGCTAAGGTGGGCAGATGGCCTGAGCTCAGGAGTTCAAGATCAGCCTGGGCAAAACAATAAAACCCTGTCACTATTAAAATACAAAAAAAAAATTAGCCAGGCGTGGAGGTGTATGCCGGTAGTCCCAGCTACTTGGGAGGCTGAGGCAGGAGAATCACCTGAACTGGAGAGGGAAAGATTGCAGTGAACCAAGATCTCGCCACTGCACTCCAGCCTGGGCGACAGAGCAAGATTCCATCTCAAAAAAAAAAAAAAAAGTCTGAAGTCTCATTTAAATTGCCAACCTTTTGGGGCACATTTTCATTTACCTACTCAGAAAAGTTTTTAATCTAAGGCATTTCACCTTCTTAGGAGGCAAATAGCTGTCAACAGAAAGGAACAGGAAAATGCTGCTTGGATTGGGGAGAAAATGACTCTTCCCCACTTGGCAAGAAAAATGAGGTGAGCCCCTTTGTTTGTTTTGTGCTCTCACTGTGAGTGTTGCTTAATGCTGACCCAGTGTTGAAACTGTGCCTGCTTGTTTTAATGGTCATTCTCTGCTTACAACTGTCCAAAGTGCATGTGCAAATAAAGCTCTTTTCATCTGGGAGCTGCGGAAAGTGGTGATGACAGCCCACACTCTGATTTTCCCCTTCATAGTCAGAAATGCTGGAACAACAGGAAGACAAAAACACTGGGACCAGAAACAAAGCAACTCCCCCAGCTCTGGATGGGTCAATTCTCAGGTGGAGGTGGATTCTGTACTTGCCCCTGCAGAGCCGTCTTCTGTCACTGTCTCCTCCTTTGTAGACAGAGGGCGCTGCAGCCCCAGAGGGCTGAGAAGCCATCCACAGCGACAGGCAAGTCAGTGGCCCCCACAGCCGGGAAGTCAGCCGTAAACATTCCAGTCCCTGGCTTTGCTCCCTGAGAGATGCTGGTTTCCAGGAAAAAAAGGGCACTGCCAAATTCTTAAAGATATTACTTAGAGAAGTTGAAATGCAGGATAAAATACACAATCAGCTCCCAGTATGTGAGGAAATCTGAGAGCACACAGCTGGCTGTAGACAAACCTGTGCATTTCCTTCCCTCCTTCCTTCCTTCCTTCCCCCCCTCCCTCCCTCCCTCCCTCCCTCCCTCCCTTCCTTCCTTCCTTCCTTCCTTCCTTTTTGAGATGGAGTTTCACTCTGTTGCCCAGGCTGGAGTGCAGTGACACGATCTCAGCTCACTGCAACCTCCGCCTCCTGGGTTCAAGCAATTCTCCTGCCTCAGCCTCCTGAGTAGCTGGGACTACAGGTGCGCGCCACCACACCCAGCTAATTTTTGTATTTTTAGTAGAGACGGGGTTTCACCATGTTGGCCAGGGTGGTCTCGATCTCCTGACCTCATGATCTGCACGCCTCGGCCTCCCAAAGTGCTGGAATTACAGGCGTGAGCCACCGCGCCCAGCCCAAACCCATGCATTTCTATGCTTCACACCTATCTTTTCCCATTCTTGCTCCCACTGTCACTTAATTGGGTCTGAAGAAAGTGTGCTGTGACAAAGAGGGGTGCTGCCCAAGGGAGGAGGCTGCACCCCTCACAACCACTACAGAGGATCAGCGCCTTGCTGGGGTCAATACATCCTAAAGCCAATTCTTTAGGTCTTTGTGGTTTTGTGGTCTCAGGAATTCTGTTTGGGCAATGACTGGGCTCTAGGGACCACTTGACTCACTTTAACCAAACTCAAAGACCGTGACATTTAAACTGGAATGTGCCCCATTTTCATTTATGAAGAGACACACAGTTATAAAGTGGATCTTGCCATCACTGAGCCACTCATCCTTTCCCTGTAGGAAAACACACTAGGAAGCTAAATTACAATGAAAAGTTTGCTTGGTGAGCATGGACACAGTGCAATTGCATCGCCTCAATGGGCAGCGTCACAGAAGACACTTCCCTTCCACCAGACTGGACCTGCGTGAGGCCAGGTGTCTGCCTGAGTCGCTCCCTCTTCTCTTTAAGCAGAGTTAAGATCTCCCACTTGGGTAACCATGATGTCTCGGCCTGGGATATATTTAGGAAAATTTTTCATTTCTCAACGTTCATTTATTATGTTTGTTTTTTGTTTGAATTCCCTGGCACAAACTTATTTCTAGGTTTTAAAGATACACCACATTCTTGCCCTGAGGCACTGCCTATACTTCTAATGCCAACTAGCACAAAAACAGATCGTTCAGATGTGGTCCTGAAATGCCCAACCTGTGTGTCCCTACTAAGAACCTTATCAAGGAACAATTGCAAGTGTTTTTTTTTGTTTGTTTGTTTGTTTGTTTTTCTGGAGCCTGGGAAAACCTCAGAGAGATAGAAAAAGAGGGAAGTGTTGGACAAATGTCAGGTCATTTTACCCATTATCACAATTACCTTTCAAAATATGGGTTATTTTTATTAAATCCTTAGAGAGATTAAGGACTTTTCCATTGGAAAGGTTAGAGAGTGACCTCAGAGTGAGTGAACCCTGATCTGTCTACCTTTGATGCCTACATGTCCTCTTCTCCATCACACCCACATCCACCTCTGTGCTCCCCATCTCTCCCAGTTTTCCTTACATCTTCAGGAATGTTTTGCTGGCAATAAGTGTTTTCCAAAGCTAAAACAGATCTGATTCAGACAGGATTACAGTTTGCATAACTTTTCACTGTGCTTTGGTTTCCTGCAGGTAAAATGGAGATAATTTACTTTCTCTATTCCGTGAGTGTGAAGATTAAATAAATTGCTAGTACATGTAAAAGCATTTGGAATGTAAGCACTTACTAAGTGTTAACTATTGTTATTAAAGTCAAATGTGTGTGTGTGTGTGTGTGTGTGTGTGTGTGTTTATGCATGGGCATGTATGTTTAGAGTCATTTTCACTTGAACTACAGGACTTTCAGAGCTTTCAGCATTTCAAATCCTGACTTCACAGGGGAGAAGATAGTGGTTGGGGCACAATGGAGGGGATTTCCCTAATGTTTTTAACCTCTCATAGTTTTTCATAGACTGTCTTTGTGTTTTCCAGAACACTCACTGTAGTATTTCATAGAATACTCTTTTCTTTAGTGTTACATTAGTAGCAAATCAGTATTTCTCTTAAAACAAGATTCCTATTTTAAATTATTTGGTTTGAACTATTTCCCTGTCCAGGGAGATTACGAGAGTTATCACTACGTTCGTGTTGCCTCATTCATATAAAGAATTACCATGCTGTTTCCAGTTGAGCTGGGCTGACAGAACCATCTATTTCTTCCTTTTATAAAGATTTGCACGAAGTTATTTGCAAAAGAGGAGTTTCAGCCCTTGGACCCAACCCAGGAGCTCATATTTCCCCCAGAACTCTTGGTAAGACTAGCTGGATATTTTATGTACTCGTTTAAATATCATTGGGTATAAACTCGGTTTTATAAAACCTCCGTTTTCCTTCCTGTGAAATTGTCAAATTGTGGAAATGTTTGATCAGATGAAGATGCCTGCTTCCCTCCATGCCACACCTTGCCTGATCCCTGGCACATTCCCTGAAGCCTCCGTTCAGCCTCATTGCTCTCATCATTGTCATCTGCAATGTGTCACTAGTGGCTGTCCAGGAGACACAGCATTGCTAAGCTTCTCCTTGGCTTTCTGGCCCACTCCAGCACATTGACCCCAAGGAACACTTCCAGGAGAGGCCCTTATCTTTCAGCCTTCCTCCCATCAGCATCTTTCTTTGCAGAAATGCAGCAGTCCTATTCTATCAAACACCTATTTCTGAAGGGGTCCTAATGTCTTTGTTTATTCATTAAACCAGTATTTATCCATCCAGAAACATGCCAGATACTGTTCTAGGTACTAAATATACAGCAGGGAACAAAACTAGCAAAACACTTGCCCTCAAGGAGCTTGTAACCTGGTGAGAGAGGCAGACAATAAGCAAAATAATAGATAAAAGATCTAGTGTGGCCAGGTGCGGTGGCTCATGCCTATAATCCCAGCACTTTGGGAGGCTGAGGCAGATGGATGGCCTGGGCCCAAGAGTTAGAAAAAAGCCAGGCATAGCGAAACCCAGTCTCTACAAAAAATAGAAGAAAATAGCCATCTGTGGTGGCACTCACCTGTCATCCCAGCTACTTGGGAGGCTGAGGTGGGAGGATTGCTTGAGGCTGGGAGGTCAAGGCTGCAGTGAGCTGAGATCGTACCACTGTACTCCAGCCTGGGCATCAAACTGACGCTCTGTCCTCCCAAAAAAATAATAAATAATTTTTAAAAAGATATACTGTGTTAGCGGTTGAGAAGTATTAAGGAGGAAAAAATAAAGCAGAGAAGGATAGGATGCATGGAGTTGCAATTTTAGATATCCTGCCCAAGGAAACCTTTTTTGAGAGGATAACATTTGAAGAGACTGGAGGGAAGTGAAGGAGCCAGTCCTCCCAGCTGAAAAGGGAGATGAGCAATCCAGGCTGTTGGAACAGCAAGTGCAAAGGCCCAACAGCAGGAGAACACCAGGCCTGATCAGAGGCAGAGCAGGGTCCAGCCTGGCTGGGCAGAGTGAGCGAGGGGAAGGCCAGGGAGCTGCCGGGGGCAGACCATGCTGGATTACAGGCTGCTGGGCTTTTACTCTCTGTGAGAGGAGAAGCTAGCAGGCAGCTGGACAGAGGAGGGCTGTGCTCCAATTTAAGTGGTCACAGGATTGTTCTGGCTGCTGTATTGAGAATGGACTGCAGAGGAGAAGGGAAGGAGCATGAACCCCGTCAGGGGGCTAATGCCATCCTAAAAGATGGTGGTGGCTGCACCAGTCTGCTTGGGTGGAAGGGGTGAGAAGCAAGTAGATTCAGCATGTATTTTGGAAGAAAAGCCAATAAGATTTGCTGGTGGATAGGCTGTGAGGGTGGAAGAGAGAGAGGCGTCAAGGCTGACTCCAGGGCTTTGGACAGCTGGGAGCGTGGAATGGCCATTTACAGAGATGGGGAAGACCTCTGGAGGAACAGGGGATTTTTCCTTTTAGGGATTTCTCTTTGCGGGCTTGGAAAGGAACTGGATATGAGGAGCTCAGTTTTTGACATATTAATCATTTTTGTCTTCATTGCTCTAAGCCAGTCCAAGAGACATGTTAAATTTGAGATGCCTATTACACATCTAAGAGGCAATGCCAAGTACTTACTCAGATATGAGCTTGGATTTCAGAGGAAAAAGCCAGGCTGAAGATATTAATTTAGGAGCATTAGTGTAATTATGATTTTTAAAGCCATAAGACTATGCTAAATTAATCCACACTAAATGGTCAATAACAGATGCCAGCTTATATTGTCACTTGTCCCCAAAAAGTCATCCAATTATGAAAATTTAGGCATTAGCCAATGGGTATAGTGAGTATCTTTTTGGGCAAGTGCACCCCAGCATCCCTGACATCTCTGTAAAGGCACACATCTCCACTGGGGACCTTGCATAAGCCAGGAGGACAGGCATGCACACGAGCCACATACTTGTCATTTACCCTTAGAGGATGGCAGAGAATCCAGAAAAACAAACGCTGACCTTCTATGGAGAGAGAGTTACCTGGATCTCCCCTGGGACCCTCAAGGATCTCCTGGAGCTGAAAGCGAAACACCCCGAAGCCCCTCTCGTTCTGGGTAACACCTCACTGGGTAAGTGATTATCTGGTTCTCATTCAAATCTTAATGCTGGGCTGAACTTTCTGTCCCTTACTCTGGTCTCAGTCTACAGAAACTACTTTTTAGGGATGAAAACTTCTTCCTTTATAATAAAGCCAGTGGCTCCAAAGTTGGATGTGCGTATACCCTGGACCCCAGAGGCGTGGGAGGAAAGTATTAGAGGGTTTTGTTTTGGGTTTTTTGTTTTGTTTTGTTTCTTGTTTTTTTGAGATGGAGTTTTGCTCTTGTCACCCAGGCTGGAGTGCAGTGACACAATCTTGGCTCACTGCAACCTCCACCCCCTGTGATTCTCCTGCCTCAGCCTCCCGAGTTGCTGAGACTACAGGCGCACACCACCATGCCCATCTAATTTTTGTATTTTTAGTAGAGGCAGGTCACCATGTTGGCCAGAATGGTCTGGATCTCTTGACCTCTTGATCCACCCACCTCGGACTCCCAAAGTGCTAGGATTACAGGTGTGAGCCACTATGCCTGGCCTTTTTTGTATTTTTAGTAGAGATGGGGTTTCACCATGTTGGCCAAGCTGATCTCAAACTTCTGACCTCAGGGGATCCACCCACCTTGGCCTCCCAAAGTGCTGGGATTACAAGCATGAGCCACCACGTCCTGCCTACAGGGTTTTTTTTAATCATTTACTTTGTCTCATTCTTGTTTTTGTTAAATATTGAATAAATATAGAATTTTATAAAATATAGAGATATTAACAATACGGTGCACACTCAGTAACCACCCATATCCACTAGAAGAACACAGACTTTACCAAGAACTTTGAAGACCCCTGTAGGCCCTCCCAAGCCACATCCCCTTTCCTTCCCTTCCTCCTTGAAGGTACTTATTAGCCTGAATGTTGTGTTGGTCATTCTCTTCCTTATTTTTATAATTTTACCACATATAATTGAATCCTTAAACAATATGTTGTTTAGCTTTGCATATTTTTGAACTTCACATAAATGGACTGGAGGGAGAGTCCTGACCTCTGGCTGGAAGTCAGGTTACAAGTTCTCCCACTCCCAATAAGAAGAAGAATCTCAGGGTATTATTATTCTGCAATTTGCTTTTTGTTCAACATACTTGACCTCAGAGGTATCCATGTCGTTGCATGTAGTTGTGCTGTATTCCATCATTTGAACATGGAACAACTTGACATCCATTCTGTTGCTAGAGAACAGCTTGTTTTGGCATTACAAATATTCTTCTATGTGTCTCCTGGTGACTACGTGCAACAGTGTTTCAAGAGCATCTTATCCTTTCTATTTCCTATTTTTATATAGACATAGTACATGCATAAATAGATACATATGTATATAAATTTACTTGGCAGGGGTATATAACCACTGCTTTCACACATCTGTACACATTTGTTGTCAATCTTTAATGTATCTGAATCTTTTTTTTTTTTTTTTTTTTTTTTTTTGAGACGGAGTTTTGCTCTTGTTACCCAGGCTGGACTGCAATGGCGCGATCTCGGCTCACCGCAACCTCCGCCTCCCGGGTTCAGGCAATTCTCCTGCCTCAGCCTCCTAAGTAGCTGGGATTACAGGCACACGCCACCATGCCCAGCTAATTTTTTGTATTTTTAGTAGAGACGGGGTTTCACCTTGTTGACCAGGATGGTCTTGATCTCTTGACCTCGTGATCCACCCGCCTCGGCCTCCCAAAGTGCTGGGATTACAGGCGTGAGCCACCGCGCCCGGCCTATCTGAATCTTTTATAAGAAAATTTCAAGGCTGGGCACAGTAGCTCGTGCCTATAATCCCAACACTTTGGGAGGCCAAGGCGGGCAGAGGAGTTTGAGACCACCCTGGCCAACATGGAGAAACTCCGTCTCCATGTAAAGAAAATTTCGGCCGGCCAAGGTGGCTCACGCCTGTAATCCCAGCACTTTGGGAGGCCGAGGCGGGCGAATCACGAGGTCAAGAGATCGAGACCATCCTGGCCAACATAGTGAAACCCCATCTCCACTAAAATACAAAAATTAGCTGGGCATGATGGCACGCACCTGTAGTCCCATCTACTCAGGAGGCTGAGGCAGGAGAATTGCTTGAGCCCAGGAGGCAGAGATTGCAGTGAATCAAGATCACGCCACTGCACTCCAGCCTGGAGCCTGGTGACAGAATGAGACACTCTGTCTCAAAAAAAAAAAAAGAAAAGAAAATTTCAATGCAGAAGAAAAAGGCATTTTCTCTTTCCTAATTGTCTCTAAAATAACTGTCCCTTTCCTAATTGTCTCTACTCTTCAGGACCTGGAATGAAATCTCAAGGACATTTTCATCCAGTTCTCCTCTCTCCTGCAAGGATCTCTGAGCTGAGTATGGTGAGAAAAACAAGTGATGGTGAGTTCCTGGTGTTGTAAGTAGGATGTCAATGAGGCAATCCCCGCCCTAAACTAACACTTGCCAAATAACTCAGAACCTCCTCATCTGTTTGTCTTCTCTTGTATATTTCCAGTTATTCTTCATTTTTTTTTTTTAATGAACTTTACCATGAAACCTTACTGTCAAAATCTTTCTGGGAAATAGGAGTATCCAAATAATATTCTTCAAGACCTTGCAATTACCTGCCTATAAAATGCCATGATGCCCCAGACAATAAATTTGCAATGAGACTTTGATGGGAAGATAGCAAAAGAGAGCAGACGCTGTCCATCAGTTAGATGATCAATTCCATGGAGAGGAGATGCCTTGCAGGGGAAAGTAGGTGAAATATGGTCTGGCACTCACAAGCTACTTGTCTGGTGGGGACAATGGCAAGGGGCCAAGTGAAACAAAGGCTTACTCAGGCAAGCACCCCTCATCCCATACCACACCCTGAAGAGCTCACTAGTGCAAGGTGCTATATCAGGCAAGGCGGAACTCACAAAGGAGGAAGTAAACACACAAGACTTGGCATTCCAGATGCATGGCAAACTCTTTAACAAAAGGAACCTTCTTTTGCCCCTTTCTTGATCCCCTGAGCTCCTAGTCCTGTGCATGTAATATAAGCACTCAGTCAGTGACTGATAAATGAATTAACAGAAAAAAAAAATGGATGAGCAGGACAGGAACTTGAATGTAATGGAATGGAGTGGTAATGATGACCTCCTTAATGTAGGAAACGGGGTGAGTGACTGAACTGAAAGCTTTAGTCAAGATTGAGCTGTAGGTCACCATGTGTTTGTGGTGGGTCAGTGAGGGCCAGTGGTGGGCAGGGGAGGGGATTCGCCATGGTGGCATCACTGCTATCCAGGAGTCCTACCTTCCTGGCCGCTAATCATCACCAGCCAAACTAGATTGCATGGCCGATTGGCAGGCTGGATCTTCCCTGGCTTGACCCCACCTGTTTGCAAGGGAAGGGGGACCCTTCCTTGTTTTGTCCAGCACCAAGGTTTCACAGCTTCAGCCTCGGGACAATTCAGGTGGCATACCTTAATGCCACTTAGAAAAACAGGAATGTGCTTAGATTTACCTGGAATCTCGATATGGGCAGAAGGGAAAGGAGAGGAAGAGGGAATAGCAGAATGTGCAGCTGGACACATAGACCACCTGTCTAAGCAGAGGTGATGGCAGGAGGCCCTGATCCGACCCTACCCCAGGCATCGTTTAGCCCCTTTTGCAAACTTCTCTTTAGTGCCACAGCCCTATCCTCAAACAAATATTAAATAAGAAGATGAAAATAAACTGATCCATTTGAAGGAGGAGAAAGACTTTTCACCATCCCTCCCTGTCTCTGAGCCCCCAGTATCAGTCCCTGAGAGGACCCTTCAGAGCCCAATTTAATTCCCAATATAACCCAAGCCCCTCATCTTACAAATGAGGAAGCCAAGATGCAAGACGAAAGTAGACTAGCCTGAGGTCCCTAGTCTGGCTGGAGGTGAGGTTACAACGTCTCCCACTCCCAATTCAGCACTCTTTTGTTTTGTTTTGTTTTGTTTTGTTTTTTGTTTTTGAGATGGAGTCTCACTCTGTCGCCCAGGCTAGAGTGCAGTGGTGCGATCTTGGCTCACTGCAACCTCCGTCTCTGGGGTTCGTGATTCTCCTGCCTCAGCCTCCTGAGTAGCTGGGATGGCAGGCACCTGCCACCATGCCCAGCTAATTTTTGTATTTTTAGTAGAGACAGAGTTTTGCCATGTTGGCCAGGCTGTTCTCAAACTCCTGATCTCAGGTGATCCTGTAATCCCAGCATTTTGGGAGGCTGAGGTAGGCGTGATTACAGGCATGAGCCACTGCGCCAGCCAACACTTTTTTTGTTAACTGCCATTACATACCTCAGGTCCACTCCACAGCCTGTCCAATTAGCTATGTGAGTTGACTGCTCAGTTTGGTCTCTGCAGCCAAAGCAGAAACTGAAACAAACAATGCACCTTCCTTTAGGGCTCTTATAAATAAAGCATGAGTACCCTCTAGTGGCTTCCAGGAAAGTTTCCACAATTCTCAAACTTTTTCTAAGTCCCAGATGAGTGAAGGACACTGGCGGGGGTGGGGTGCCCTGGAGCCAGATGTGTTCTCCACCAGCACACCCAGGAAATACATTTTTGCACAGCTGTAATTTTGACTTAAACATTTGTTTAAAGTTTGCATGCTCATCCATATGACGTACATGTTTGGCCCAGTATACATTTGTTTTCTCAAAACCTTCAGCAGGTGCTTTAGAAGGTCATTGCATGTTTATCCCATAGACCCATGAACTCTGAAAAGCATGGAGTTCAAGTGAAATGCCCTTTCTGAGAATCAAAGTTGAAGCTCTTTCCAATTGCACTGGAAGAAAGCTAGATTTTGTGACCAGAGATGGAACAAAATATGAATAGAACCACAGTAAGTAGAATGTTTTCACTATAGCCTGGCAGAAGGTCTGTCATGCCTAGCACAAGGTGAGGTGGTGATGTGAACAATGGAAATGGGATTATTTGGCTTCAAACTGTGTTTGAATTCTTATGAGGATTCAGGCAATAGAGCCGACAGGGACACTTCACTCCCTACTGGGGTTGAACTGCCCTTTTCCATCTATGTCGTATCAGAGGTAGTGATACTGGTCTATGTGATGCTTCTGACCTTAATAGTAATTATATCTCTTTGTTTCTGGTTTTTCCTCTACTAATAAGACTCCAGATCTTCTCCTTAGAGAGAAGGAATTATATGAAAAAAAAAAAAAAAACCAAGCTTGGATTTCCTACCACTCCTGCAAAAATAAGGCAAGCCAGGACTTCGCAGAAGTTAAAGACCAGGCTCCAGTGAAACCTGTGATAAGGAAGCAACAGACCATCACTGATGCGTCTGGGATGAAATTAGATTCCTTGTTACAGAGTGCATTTTAGGAGACGCTAAAACAGAAGCAGGGTGAGAACTCTAGGCTGAGACAGTCCAATGGGGAGGGATAGTTTAGATGTGTTTAGCATAAGGGTAACAAGCAGCACCTCATGGTTCCCTCATCAGCTAAATTAGCTGAAATTACTGAGGCAGCGGGGTATTGCATGAGTATGCTGGCAAGGTGGGGGAGGTGTCATGCCAAGTACAGTCTTAATATTGATAAAATGCAGCTGTGTGGGAGGGTGAAATAGTCTCATAGCTTAGTCAACAAGAGATAAATCAAAGCCCAACCTGATAAAAACAGACTAACTGCAATTAGAACCAGCCGAGCTAGTAATGTCAAATCACTCTACGTTAGCGTTTCATTCTGCAAACCCCAGGGTGTAAAGGATTCATTCTGAAAAGCTGCCTAACTCATCTCCTGGTGGTTTGGGTGACTCCTTCACTTTTGAAGACTGATTTGAACTCTTTATTCCCGACTGAAGAAAAACCCAGAAGCACATGCTAATATCCTGCCAATCCTCACAAGTATGGCTCCAAAGGTGGTTGAAATTTTGAATTATTTCCTTGCCAGTTAGCAAATAACACTACTTCAATCCTGCTAGATGCTCTCCCATTACTTCACTGGACCCTTCCCAGGAGCCCCCAACTTCCTCACACCCGGTATTAATCAACATAAATGGCTGGGGCAGCTTTTTGCATGGGCCAATTGACCAGTGCCCCTCACAAAACTAATTGTTGAAGATTTTGAGTATCAGGTGCAAAACCTGAAATCCAGACATTTCTGATTTTAGATAATGACCTGGGGAATTGAATGACCTTTGCCTTATTTTAATGCCATTCGATTTATCCCCCTTAATCACAAAACAACTTTGCATAGCTTCACCATGATCAGTCAGGAGGGGGTCATGGAAAATTCTAGTAACGTCTGCCACCTGCAAGTTTTTACTGTCATTCCTTCGCTCTAGTCTCTATTTCCTTGTGCCTATCCAAAGAAGAGTGTGGACCAGCCCAGGGGATCTCACCCTGGCTGTGTAGAAACACCTGGAAGCCTTTTTAAACGCTGCAGAGATTCAGCCTGGGCATGGTGGCACATGCCTGTAATCTCAGCACTTTGGGAGACCAAGGTGAGCAGATCACTTGAGGTCAGGAGTTCAACACCAGCCTGACCAACATGGTGAAACATTGTCTCTATTAAAAATGCAAAATTAGGCCAAATGCGGTGGCTCACACCTGTAATCCCAGCACTTTAGGAAGTTGAGGCTGGCAGATCACCTGAGGTCAGGAATTCAAGACCAACCTGACCAATATGGTGAAATCCACTCTCTACTAAAAATACAAAATTAGCGGGGCATGGTGGCACATGCCTGTAATCCCAGCTACTCGGGAGGCTGAGGCAGGAGAATCGCTTGAACCCAGGAGGCAGAGGTTGTGGTGAGCCGAGATCAAGCCATTGCACTCCAGCCTGTGCAACAAGAGCAAAACTCCATCTCAAAAAATATACAAAATTAGCCAGGCATGGTTGCAGGTGCCTGTAATTCCAGCTACTTGGGAAGCTGAGGCATGAGAATCACTTGAACTCTGGAGGTAGAGGTTGCAGTGAGCCGAGATTGCACCACTGCACTCCACCCTGGGCAACAGAGTGAGACTCTGTTTTAAAAAGAAAAAAGCAGCAGAGATTCTAATTTAATTGATCTGGGAGTGGGGCATCTGTGCTGATTTTCAGTTCCCAGTGATTCTCTGTGAGCCAGTGTGAATACTCACTGCACTGGCCAAACACTGAGGCCCTGCTGCCATGATTACAATTCAGCTGCTCCTCCTATGTCACCAGTAAAAACAAGTTGCTTTCCAGGACTGACAATAGGTGCTGGCTGCAGCCTGGCCCAGATGCAGGTCATCTTGGCTGAGAGGATATCTGAGCTCCCAGAGGAGAAAACACAGACGTACCGAGCCCTCCTGAAGCACCTGAGGAGTCTGGCAGGCCAGCAGATCCGGAATATGGCAGTAAGTTCCCTGGTGTCAATCACTGGGCACACCGCACCTATTTCTGAACCTCACTGAAATGTTGGAATATGCATTGGTAGAATCAGTATGCAAAAAGGTCTCAGCAGATTGAAGCAAAGGGCACAGTAATGTTTAAAATTAATAAACAGCATTTAATAAAAGTATTTAAGAAAGAACCATAGGCTGGGTTCAGTGGCTAACGCCTATAATCTCAGCACTTTGGGAGGCCAAGGCAGGTGGATCACTTAAGGTTAGGAATTCAAGACCAGCCTGGCCAATATGGCTAAACCGAGCATGGTGGCACATGACTGTAATTCCAGCTACTCGGGAGGCTGATGTGGGAGGATTGCTTGAACCCAGGAGGTAGAGGTTGCAGTGAGCAGAGATCATGGTGCCGCACTCCAGCCTGGGCAACAGAGCAAGACTTCATCTCAAAAAAAAAAAAAATAGAAGAACTCTAAGTCAAGCTCAATAGAGTGGCTAAGCAGCATCACAGGTGAGAAAAGAATGTCATAGTTTTGCTAATTTCATGACAAGCTTGTCCAAGAACCTAATTTAGTCTTAGGCTGCATTAACAAAAGTAGAGCATCTAAAACAAGGAGGGCAGCCTTTTCTACTCTGGACTGTTCAAACCACATCTGGAGAAAGATGCTCAGATCTGGGAGGCATACTTGAAGGTCTGGTTGATTTTGACCTCAAAAGAAAGGAAAAGAGACACAGGTAGGTTTTTGAAACACATATACTCCTTCCCCTACATACCCTAAATTGTATAGCAGAAATCCTTTGGGTTATGGAAAATCGGGAAGGGAATGTTTCCTTTGAAACAGCTCAAGTGATTCCAAAATGTTCTTTCTCCAGTCAGAAACTCTCACGAGGTACACTGGGGCCTAGTGAGGAGAAGGTGGTAGGAGAATGAGGGGTTGGAAACCACCCCAAAAAGAGGACTAAGGGTGGGAGAACAGACAAAGGGAACATGAGAGCTGCCTTGGACTCTGTCTAGACTCCTGAGGTCCAATATGTTATTACATATGATCACAGAGAGTAAAGAATAACTGACAAATGAGGGTCCAGGGAGGCAGATGTCAGCTCGGGGGAAACAAAAGAACTGTAAATTGGAGCTGCTCATAGAGGAATGGGGGTTCCCTGTTCCCACCTGTGTTCCAGCCCAGACCACAGCAACTGGGAGGCCACCGTAGATTCCCTCCCTATGCTGGGAGGAAAATCTCCAATCAAATGGCCAGTCATTTCCCTCCCAAGTTCTGAAATACTACAGGCCCCCTCAGATCTGAGTGAGGTCTCCCAAAAAAAGAGTGAAATGGCAATTCAATTATCTGTCCAACAGTGTGGATGCCTCAGAACACTGACACAGCCCACGTGAAGTCTGGCCATTTCAGAAGCCCACAGAGATGAGGTTGAGACCCCGTGCACCAAGGCAAGATGGCACCTTTGTAGCCGACACCATGGCCATCTTCACTGTGGCCAGGGCTGAGTGGGGTGGCTCAGAATAGGCTGCTGAGCCTCCCTGCTTGGATCTGAATCCCAGGCCTGTCCCTTCCTAGCTGGGGACATTGGTCAGGTTTCATAATTTCTCTGTGCTTCAGTGTCTTCATCTGTAAAATAGAGATAACAACCACCTCACTGGGTTGTGGTGTCAGGGGTTAGACAGCATGTGGAACACACTGGAGTTAGATAAGTGCTAGGCACCCTCGAGACCTCTTCCCATCCAAAGGAGCCCGTGGGAGGGGCCTGCCCCAACAAGCTGAACCCATGCCCTCCACAAAAGAGAGACTGAACTGAGTAAGATTCCTCTTGACCCTTTCATGGCCACTAAGAGGACCATCAGCAGGTACCATCAGGGTAGAGAAGCTGAGAGAGAGAATGACTGAGCTGTAACTCTCTCTCCTTAGTCCTTAGGAGGGCATGTGATGAGCCGGCATTGCTATTCGGACCTGAATCCAATTCTTGCTGTGGGCAATTCTACCCTCAATCTGATTTCAGCAGGTAAGTTGCCTCCAGACACTCTGAGCAGCACCTAGAGATCTGTTGCCTTTTTCGTTTATTCTTTTAAGGAATTGCTTTAAGTCAGGGCCCAAGTCTCTAGCTCTCACTTCACCATGGAGAGCCCAGCTCATGAGGGAAGGTGCACTGAGGCAAAGGGCAGCTGGTGTTCCCTTCTGACACCACACACACGCACACACACAACCTGGGACCACACAGTGAGCTCACATGTTCGTCCACGTGTCTTGCTTGACCAGTAAACACCAGAGGTGACGTGCAGAGGCTAAGCTGAGGGTGAGGTTGTAGTGCGTACCCTCCCTGTGGGCCGAGGGACTGCTCCCTGCTCCCTCCTCCTCATCTTGGGCTCCCTCCTCCTCATCTTGGGCTCCCTCCTCCTCATCTTGGGCTCCCTCCTCCTCATCTTGGGCTCCCTCCACCATCACACAGTCCGAGGCCTCTCCACAGTGCTCTCGAAGTTGCCTCCTCGCCCCCCAGTTGCTATGTAAGAAGCCACAAGCTGGTGAGGACACACAGTGGACATCCACACAGGTCGTTGTGGGTCCCTTGGGGAAGGGGTAGGCAGTGATTGATTTTAATTGCTAGCTGAGAGGAACAGTAACGGTCCCTTAGGGTGGCTGCCCACTAAATCTCCCTTTCATCTCCCCAAGTGCCCAGCACACTCACACTGCCCTCACCTGCTACCCGGATATTAACACCCCCTTGACTGGATGCAACTATGTGCCAGGCTGTGCTGGGGTGTTGGTCATTACTGTTGGCTAAAGGTCTCTGCTTTCCCAGCTCAGCTAGAGCCATCTCCACCCAGAGCACAGCCTCGGCTCCAGCAAAGGCAGTAGATCAGCTCGCAGGCCCAGCAGCAGGGAGGGGCCAGGCAGAGATCCGCCATGGGAGTCTCCTTTGGGGCATCCCTGCCTCCTCAGGAGCATACCTACATTCCAACCAGCACAGCACTCACTTGCCAGGGATCAAACCCATGTCATAGTCCCCAGCCCGTAGTTTGATCTCCTGACTGCACTCCTGTGGGCCAGAGGGCACAGCTGTGGTCACTAAGCGGGGACAACTGGGCTAGAAGGAGGTTTTGGAATTTTTCACTTCGTTTTAAAGGTGTAAGTGTCTGTCTCAGGAGAGCTGAAAACAGCAGGAAGAACAAAAGGCCAAGTCAGTGGTTTGAACTGAATTGAATAATTAAAAGTACAAACAAAACGTGTGTTGGCTTAAAGTTGTTGACTTAACAAGTGTTCTTAAGTGATCATACACGCTGAACAGGTTCTATTTAGTTA
The DNA here is from genome assembly GCF_030222135.1 of Aotus nancymaae. Classification (NCBI taxonomy): domain Eukaryota; kingdom Metazoa; phylum Chordata; class Mammalia; order Primates; family Aotidae; genus Aotus; species Aotus nancymaae. The sequence continues at coordinate 32,793,078 of NW_026988419.1, read as the reverse complement.
ACCACAAGCCCAGCAAGTCTTCGAAGCAGAGGAGACCCCAGTTCACGTGGCCTATATGCCGATAAGAGAATAGTAATGTCATGAAGGTGCCACTGCCTGGGACCCCATAAGGGGACCCTGTGACTTTACCGTGGACTCAGACCTCTGCCTTGCTCTGTGAAGAGGAAGCTGGCCTTTCCTTTTCCACTGCTGACATTTAAAAGAACAGAATAATCTTGCTCTCCTTGTTGTGACTGTGCAGAAATATCATTCTCTTCCACAGAAGGCACGCGGCAGATTCCTCTAAATGAACATTTTCTTGCTGGGTTGGCAAGTGCAGACATTGAGCCAGAGGAAATTTTGGAATCTGTGCATATCCCGCACTCTCGAAAGGTCAGAATTCCGCTGGTTGCTTTTGAGGGTGGTTTTTCCTTTTTCATAACTGAGTCCAGTCATCTTTAGAAATCTAAAAACAGATGGAAAGAAAATAACTCTGCCCTGCAAACCTGTTTCCTGTCCAACTGTGGATTGGGCCGGCACCAAGGCCCTCCGACAGCCAAGAGCAGGCAGCTCTGGGTGTGGATGTGGGGCTGTTGTTTTAGCTGCAGGGTGGAGCCTGCTGAGGCCCGTGGTCACACTGCCACGCCCCTCATGTCCACAAGTTCAAGCTCTCTGGCTGTGGCATGGAGTGTCTCTAACTGACCTACAGGGAGATGGGGGCTAGGGCTTAGCTGCCCCACACCCACTTAAGCCAATAGCTCCTGGGAGCATGGGGGCCTCTAGATGTTTGCTCACTCAGAATCCCTGCGGCTGATATGGCTACCCAGCCAGTTATAGAGTTGACCCTCTATCCTCACTGCCTGCTCCCTGTGCCACTGCCAGAGCAGTACTTGAATCCAAGAGGATAGTCTTCCCAGAGAGAGGCAATGCAACACACACACACACACACACACACACACACACACACACACACACATTCAGCTCAGACACACACACCCCAGCTCAGCCCCCGAAGTCCCAGAGAGGAGCAGCCAAGACTCTGGGGCACCAGAATGATAAGGATGGCCCGCTCCCCATCCCGGGCCTTCTGCTACAGTAGTACTGTTCTTCTACAAGGGTGTTGGTCGTTGCCGTTGGCTGAAGGTCTCTGCTTTCCCAACTCAGCCAGAGCCATCTCCACCTGGAGCATGGCCCCAGCTCCAGCAAGGGCAATAGATCAGCTTGCTGGCTCAGCAGCAGGGAGGAGACCAGGCAGAGATCAACAGTTGGGGGGCTCCTTTGGAGCACCCTGCCTCCCACAACCATACCTACATTCCAACCAGCACAGCACTGACTGTGCCAGATGTCTTGTTAGATTGTGTCTATGTGATTAATTAGTGGCACCAAAAGCCGGGGGCAGCCCGCTTACGAAGGGAGTCATAAATTATGCTTTCAGCCATGTGTGATCTTAGTTTTTCCTTTGGAATGGAAACTTTGAAATGTGTTCCCATTTAAATCCATGAAAAGGCAGCAGACGGAAAAACAAGCCCACTCAAACATGTGCACCCTTGGTGGTGGCACAAATGGAAATACACAAAGGGACACAGGCTGTCTTCGTGGGCCCCACCTTGGCTCACCAAAGGTCATGGTGCCAAGGGGTCAGCTGAGGCAGCCATCACCTCTTGACTCTTCCTCCTGAGACAAGATTCCCTATCCACTGTTGGAAAGCTTTGCTTGGCTCCCTTTTGTGCTTTGCCAAGTGGAAAAGCGATCGTTTCTGCAAGCCAAGCAATGTGGTGGGTCTCCTTTGTACTTTTAGCAAATCACCTTTAAAAGCCCATGTATTAGGAGGGCTCCTCCACCGTCACGGGGAAAAGGTTCTGAAGACTGGAGGGAATGGGCCCTGGAAATGCGAGCATGTGGACAGGTATCCAGGGCAAGTTTCCACAGCATCCTGTGCAGAGGCATCCTGGCCTCCGAGGGAGAGTGTGCAGTGGTCCCTGTTCCTTGAGGGCATCCAAAGCCTTGAGAGTGGACCTTAGGGAGATGCTGTTCTCACTTTGAATGAGAAAGCAGCCAAGGTGTCCTCTAATTGTGCCAAACATCTTTGGTGTCTTGTTAGATTGAGTCTAAGTGATTAATTAGTGGCACCAAGAAGCATAAACCACGTTCTTAGTTTTGACATATTAGATAATCCCAAATGGTTTTTGTCTCCACAGTGGGAATTTGTGTCTGCCTTCCGACAGGCTCAGTGCCAGCAGAATGCCTTGCCCCATGTGAATGCCGGCATGCGAGTCCTTTTCAAAGGAGGCACAGACAGCATTGAGGACCTGTGCATCGCCTATGGAGGAGTGGGGGCTGCCACCATCAGTGCACACAGATCCTGCCAGCAGCTCCTCGGGAGGTAAGCCAAGAGCCCGCACCCCGAGGGGGAAGCTTGCTGTTAAATGAAACGAGTGGCGATCTGGTTCTGGCAAGCATCAGTAAAGCCCTGGGAAGATGGAAACTCTTACATGAAAATCACTGCTTGTTCTTTCTGTCATTTTGCTGAATGAATTAAACCTTATTTGACTTTGATTAATTGGATGCCACTCTTTGGATGAGGTATACAACAAAAATGGCCTGGCCTGAGTTCAGCCAGCAGGCGATTTTTTCCCATCTGCCCTCGTTCTCTTACACAGATCAACAACCTAGCCAGCCTGGTGCCATGGTCATGCCTATAATCCCAGCAATGTGGGAGGCCAAGGTAGGAGGACTGCTTGAGCTTAGGAGTTCAAAACCAGCCTGGGCAACAAAATGAGACCCCCCATCTCTACAAAAAAATTAAAAATTATTTAGCTGGGCATGGTAGCATGCACCTGTAGCTACTCAGGAGGCTGAGACAAGAGGATCACTTGAGCCCTGGAGGTGGAGGCTGCAGTGAGTAGTGATCATGCCATTGCACTCCAACCTAGGTGACAGAGCAAGACTGTAAAAAAAAAAAAAAAAAAAAAAAAGTCTAGCAAACCCACACTGGGCAGTGTCCAAGTGGCACCAAACGCTCCCAGGACTAGGTGCACTCTATTTCTTCCTCAGTGAAGTCAGTCTCCAAGTCTGAGTCCTGTTCAGTTCACAATGGAATCGGCCCTAGTGGTCTGTTGTTTTTTTTTTTGCTGCTGTTGTTGTTTTTGAGATGAAATCTCACTCTGGCGCCCAGGCTGGAGTGCAGTGGCACTATCTCGGCTTCACTGCAACCTCCGCCTCCTGGGGGTTCAAGTGATGCTCGTGCTCAGCCTCCCGAGTAGCTGAAATTACAGGCACACGCCACCATGCCCAGCTAATTTTTGTGTTTTTAGTACAGACGTGTTCCACCATGTTGCCCAAGCTGGTTTCAAACTCCTGGGCTCAAGCAATCCAGCCACCTCGGCCTCCCAAAGTGCTGGGATTACACCGTGCCTGGCCTAGTCTGCTTATATAATACCTGGTTCTAGCATGTCTGGCTCTGGAATGTGTTCATGGTCAAGTTGCAATGGAACAGGTCCCATTCTCACCCTGCCATGACCCTTGGGCCACTCAATGCAGCTTCCCCAGGCCTTGGTTCCCCTAAGCAGCTTGCTTATGTGATTTCTGAGTTTCCAGAAAAAAACTCTGGGATCTCTAAGAGGTCATCATCCAATATCTAGCACATGCCATGTGACTGAGACTGCCATTTAACTGATTCCCTCCTGCCTCTGACCCTCCCAGGCGCTGGAATGAGCTGATGCTGGATGAGGCTTGCAGGCTGCTGCTGGATGAAGTCTCACTCCCAGGCTCAGCCCCGGGTGGCCGGGTGGAATTCAAGAGGACCCTACTCGTCAGCTTCCTCTTCAAATTCTACCTAGAAGTTCTGCAGGAACTGAAGAAGCTGGTGAAGTTATTCTCTGCCTCCGGGTGCTCTTGTGTATTCACTGGCTGGGGCTGCTGAAACAAAGTACCACAGCCTAGGTGACCTGAACAGTGGAAACGTTCCCTCACAGCTCTGGAGGCTGGAAGTCCTAAACCAAGGCGTCAGCAGGCCTGGTTCCCTCTGAGGGCTGTGCAGGAGACTCTGCCCCCTGCCTCTCCCCTAGTTCCTGCTGGTTTGCTGGCAATCTTGGGCACTCCTTGGCTTCTAGGAGCATCATCCTGATCTCTGCCTTTACGTGAAGTTCTCCTGTGGCACATCTGTGTCCAAATTTCCCCTTCTCACAAGGACATCAGTCATATGGGATTAGGGCCCATCCTAACTACCTCATTTTAACTTGATTACCTCTATAGTAAAGGCCCTTCCTTATTTGGATAAGGCCACATTTTGAAGAAATGGGGCTGGAGTACTGGAACTTCAACATAGACATTTAGAACAGACACAGTTTGGCCCATAGCGTCTGGCTCTTATGTGCTCCTTGCACCCATAAGCTCACAGCTTTCCCATCACTTTGGCAAACTGTCTCGTGCAAAGCCTGCTCCATTACCTGTCACCTGCTCTATTCAGGCCTTGTCAGTTCCCAGCTGGCCCTCCTCCTGGGATCCAGCCTGGAAGGGCTACATGAGGCTCATGATGCCAGACTCTGCAGTCTGCAAATGTTGACTGCATGCCCTGAACATTGACACACTGTGGGGTCCCTGTTGCCAGTGTGCAATTTTTTTCTTTTAAAATCAACTTTATTGAAGTGTAATTTACACATCATAAAATGCACCTATTTTAATTCAGTGCATGTTGACAAATGTTTATATCTGTTGTTGGAGATAGATGCTCAGTGTCACAAAGAAAAATTAGCACTGAGACAAAGGATCTTTTCAGCAATGCAATTTTTACTTTCTGGACTGCAGGAAGGGTACTCTTGCTAGCCATTGTGCCACAAGAGTACAAAGAACAAAAGAAAACAGACACATTTATCCCTTAGGCATTTGGGGTCGTCCTTTCTGCTGTGTCTGATCTCCATTGGCTGAAGCCAACCCCACGATCTGAACTAAAATCCGATTGGTTAGCAACTTAAAACTTTTCAAAACAGTTAAAAGCAATGGAGAGCTGGGACACGCCTGTGAGCACGTCTGGCACAGATATCTTGGTTAAAGTACAAGGACATAGAATGTACTACATGCCTGTAAGCATGGCATGTCTAACAGCTACATAGGATAGGGCTTCCCAAAGAGTTATTAGCACACTTATGATTTATTCTTTAACAAAAAAGGAAACTTTAAAAAGGAATGTTTCTAATTCCCACATCTGTGTAGCTACCATGTCAAATTTTCCATTATCCCAAAAATTATCATGTGCCCTTTGTGTCACCATCTTGCCCCTGGCCCAGGCAACCACTAATCACTTTGGTGGCACTAGAGATTCATTTTGCCTATTCTTTAGTTTTATGATCAATATGAAACATAAAATTTTATTTTTCAAAACAACCAAAACTGCCCAGGCATGGTGCTCACACCTGTAATCCCAGCACTTTGGGAGGCCAAGGCAGGCTTAGGCCCAGTAGTTAGAGACCAGTCTGGGCAACATAGGAGAACCCCATCTTTACACATCTTTACAAGAAATAGAAAAATTAGCTGGATGTAGTGGCACATGTCTGTAGACTCAGCTACTTGGAGGCTGAGGTGGAAGGATCTCTTGAGCCTGGGAGGTTGAGGCTGCAGTGAGCCATGTTTATACCACTGCACTCTAGCCTAAGCGACAGAGCAAGAGCCTGTATCAAAAAAAAAGACCAAAAACTGATGTATATGCTAATATTTAAATAACTTTCTAGATTTTTCTGATTGTAAACTTTTAGAATAAGCTAAGCAAAGCAAAACATATTATTTCTCTCTCTCTCTTTCTCTCTCTCTCTCTGTCTCTCTCCACCCCCTCCCCAACCATGATTACAACTCTCACCCTACCTTGTACTCCTTATTCCCCAACCACACCTCACACCAACAGCCCACTGTTCTAAGGGTTCTGATTTTCATGGACTCAGATGAAGACCCTCACCAACCATACCCACCAGGATAATCCTTGCTGCCATTTAATTTCTGAATCAAGACACTTGACAAGTTTCAGTGACACCCATAGCAGCCTCCTCACCTCTACCGCTCTCCCAGGAGAGTTGAGCTCCTGAGAAAAGCAATCTGGATTTGAGTGCTTTTGTGTGCAATGGATGCCTGCTTATTCTGGGATGGCTTATCTAGCCCATTTTCCTTGCTTCTCCTCCTGCCTCTGCCCCTGCTTGCTGGCAGGCCTCTCCCTCCTCAGAGTAGCTTGAGGATCAGATTCCAAGCAGTCAGTCTAGGTCCTCATTATGTGGAGGGAGGAGGGGAACAAGAAACATTCATAAAACATGTAGCCAGGGCAGGTAGTATGCAGACTATGCCAGATACATTAGCCCAGTCACTTTCACATAAACCAAAGTCCAGTTTAACTGTACTTAACCGTCTTGTCTTTATTGTTTTGAATCATCTTTCAGGACGGCTGTTATTCTGAAATTTCAGAACGATTCCTAAGTGCTCTAGAAGATTTCCCAGTCAGAATACCCCAGGGAGTCCAAACGTACCAGGTCAGTGAGTTTGATTAAACTGAAACCTGCAAACCAGAGCTGTGCTGAGCCAGCAAGCTTTTCAGAGCTGTGGTTTTCAGGTCTGACATTCTAGTCGTTGCCAGCTAAGTCCGTGTCAGGGAGACACTGGAATGTGAGGTCAGGCCCAAGCTGCTGCTAGATGAACTCAAGGCTGAACTGACTGACTCATCTACAGTCTAATCATTATAGTCTCTTCAAAGTGATATTCTTTGGGCATTTGTTTGATATTTACTCAGAAAAGCAGCTGAGCCAGAAAGTTCAGCCCCCATCCCTGATAGCAAATGTTTAATCTCCAGTCAGCAAACAAGAGCCCTGCAAATGACTGAACTCACCCTTCTGTGAAGACAGTTTAGAAATTATGGATTCTTGCTACATCACGACCCCTCTCCCACACCACCTACACACACACACACAACTTCCCTGGAAGGAGCTCCAGAACAAACACTTTCTCCATCTCCTTATAGCCTAGTGATGTTTTCGTGCCGCTCCCAAGGGCAGCCAGGACACCTTATTCTGGATCTGGGGGGACTCCGTTGCCATCCCCAAAACTTTGTGCCAGGGGCCCCAGTCAAGTCCACACTTGGCCTTCTGGCTTGGATTTTGGCATCCCACCTTGGGAACTGTATCGCTTTAGGTCCCATCCTCGTGAGGACAGTAGCTGTGGACAGGTTGATCATTGGAAAGGTGAGGAGGCAGGACAGCAAGATCCCTGAATCCCTGAAGAGGGGTACAGAGTACCACTAGCGAAAAGAAGATGCCAGAAGGAGAAGCTGGGGTGCCCCTTCACCTACTTCGCCATTTATTGCCACATAACTGAAATGACAATTCGCTGTTCTACTGGCATCATTAATGTGTCACTCATCATCTGACCCACTCCAATGTTTGTCACCTGAGGGTGACCGTCCAATTTCTCAATCCTAGCTCATGAGTGTTGGTGATAGGCCAGGCCACTCCTGAAAATTAAAGGCTTCTTGGGCAACTCTTGTCTTCCTCTGTAGAGTGTGGATCCTCACCAGCCTCTCCAAGACCCAGTTGGACGCCCCATCATGCACCTGTCAGGTCTTAAACATGCCACTGGGGAAGCCATTTTTTGTGATGACATTCCTATGGTGGATAAAGAACTTTTCATGGCTTTGGTGACTAGTAGCAGGGCTCATGCAAAAATCATGTAAGTAAACAAAGAGCTTTCAAGAACCTTTTAAAAGCACACCTGGGGATCCCCTCAGAGGAATGCGCCCATGCTCTTGCCATGTCCTGAACCTAAAGAACCTAAAATGGAAAGAATAAAGAAAAGGTTGTCAGCTCCAGGAGGGAGGGAGAGCATCTAGAAATGAGCATCATGGAGAGAGAATAAAAATCACTGGCCAGCCGCATTGGCTCAAGCCTGTGATCCCAGAACTTTGGGAGGCCAAGGTGGGTGGATCACCTGAGGGCAGGAGTTCAAGACCAGCCTGGCAAACAAGGTGAAACCCCGTATCTACTGAAAACACAAAAATTAGCTGGATGTAGTGGAATGCACCTGCAATCCCAGCTACTCAGGAGGCTGAGGCAGGAGAATCGCTTGAGCTTGGACGCAGGGGTTACAGTGAACCAGCATCTCACCACTGCACTCTAGCATGGGTGACAAAGTGAGACTCTATCTCAAAAAAAAAAAAAAAAAATCACAGTTACGAGCCCTTTGTTTCCCTCCTAATCTCACAAAACCTCAGCTCCCTGCTGTAGCCTCAGGCATGACTCAAAGGCAAAATCCTGATAGAGAGCTGGTATTCGGGTGGAGGTAAAATACCCACTTCATGCCCAAGGGTGAGTGGCCTCTGTCCCAACCTTCAAGGACACCTCTTGGCATCACCAAACTATCCCTCTCCACCTCCCACCCCACGACAGCTAAAGTGTTGTCTCCTGACCCAGTGGGGGTTCTCTTAGACCCTACCCTTTGGCAGGTCCCTTCCAATTGGTAAGGGCCTAAGCTGGATTTGTTGTCATATATTCCGATTTTCAATCATGTTTATCCCTCCCTTAAATTTGGGGCCCTCAAAGCTTGCTGATTTCTACTTCCCCCTTTTTTTAATTTAGACACAGAGTCTGGCTCTGTCACCCAGGCTGGAGGGCAGAGGCATCATCGTAGCTCACCACAGCCTTGAACTCCTTGGCTCAAGCCATCCTCCCACCTCAGCCTCCTGAGTAGCTGGGACTTCAGGCATGTGCCACCACACCTGGCTAATTTTTAAAACAATTTTTATTGAGACAGAGTCTTGCCATGTTACCCAGGCTGGTCTCAAATTCCTGGCATCAAGCAATCTCTCCCTTCTTGGCCACCCAAAGTCCTGGGATTATAGGCTTGCCCCATTCCATCCAGCATGATTTCTACTTCTTAAATATCTCTTTGTTTAGATCAATTGATGTGTCCAAGGCCCTTGAACTACCTGGGGTCGTTGATGTGATAACAGCTGAAGACATTCCAGGCACCAATGGCACTGAAGATGACAAATTGCTGGCTGTAGATGAGGTATGTCTGGGACATGCTCTCCCAGGTGATTCTGTGTGGACAATCAGCAAGGTAACCGTCCTGGAGCTGTCCAGCTCCCGGCTCTTCCTGCCTTTGGGAGGTGGAAGTGCTGAGTGAGCCTCCTGGCACCTCTCTACCCTGTCTTTATTCAGCCCTACTAGTGTGGAGTCAGGAAATAACATAGTGAAAGGAAACATATTACAGAAAAGCAACAAGTCCTAGTTCTGCCACTGTGTGATCTTGAGTCCATATGAATTTTTCAGGACACAAGTCAGTCCACAACAGGAGCCACATTATACAAAAACTTTGTTTATCTTTAGACTCTAAAATACCATGAAGGTGACGTGTCAACCAAGCTGGATGGAAGACGTGGTGGATTCAGGTTACGGCCAACTACACATCCACTCTGAGGTTTACAGTCACTGAGTTACATGCCAATGGAACTGTCTGTATTATTTAAATTATTTTTATTAAAAATATTTTTTAGCCAGGCATGGTGGCTCATGCCTCTATTCCCAGCACTTTGGGAGGCTGAGGCAAATGGATCACTTGAGTCCAGGAATTTGAGACCAGCCTGGCCAACATGATGAAACCCCATCTCTACTAAAAATACAAAAATTAGCCATGCAGGTGACACGCACCTGTAATCCCAGCTACTCAGGAGGCTGAGGCAAGAGAATCGTTTGAACCCAGAAGGCAGAGGCTGCAGTGAGCCAAGATGGCACCACTGCACTCCAGTCTGGACAACAGAACAAGATTCTGTCTCAAAATATATATTTTATGTTTAATTTTTAGCCAAGCGGGTGTAGTTGAATGTGACTCCCATGTGGTTACTATTGCTAAACAAGACATCTAAGACACCAGCCACTGCTAAGGTTGAACCAAGCCTATTTCCACCCGGAATTTTGTATCTGCCTCATGTGTGTACTTTCCACAGGTAGTCTGCGTGGGCCAGATCATCTGTGCTGTGGTTGCAGAGACAGATGTACAGGCAAAACGAGCAACTGAAAAGATAAAGATCACCTATGAAGATTTGAAACCTGTAATCTTCACCATCAAGGTAAACAGGGCTGGCTAGTTCTCTCCCTAAGGTTGTAGAATTAAAAGTACCTTTGTAAAAATCTTAATGAAGGGTCTAACTTTTTTTCCTTGCCATTGGTTTGCTCTGGAAAAATCAACTTTCTCTGGAAGACATTACTTGTATGAGTTGAAATTATCTTTGGCTCCAAGGAACAGAAAAAACAGAAGTTTCTCACATTCAAAAAGTCTAGAAGTGGGCAGTCCAGGGCTTATATGGCATTCTATATGTTTGGGATCCAGCCTTTTTTTTTTTTTTTTTTTTTTGTTTATTATTTATTTTATTTTTTTATTGCATTTTAGGTTTTGGGGTACATGTGAAAAACATGCAAGGTTGTTGCATAGGTGCATACGTGGCAGTATGATTTGCTGCCTCCCTCCCCTTCACCTATATCTGGCATTTCTCCCCATGCTATCCCTCCCCAACTCCCCTCCCCCCCGCTATCCCCCCTCCCCCCCAACAGACCCCCATGTATAGTGCTCCCCTCCCTGTGTCCATGTGTTCTCCTTGTTCAACACCTGCCTATGAGTGAGAACATGTGTTGTTTGATTTTGTGTTCTTGTGTCAGTTTGCTGAGAATGATGGTTTCCAGGTTCATCCATGTCCCTACGAAGGATGTGAACTCCTCGTTTTTAATGGCTGCATAATATTCCATGGTGTATATGTGCCACATTTTTCCTGTCCAGTCTATCATCGATGGGCATTTGGGCTGGTTCCAGGTCTTTGCTATTGTAAACTGTGCTGCAATGAACATTCGTGTGCATGTGTCCTTATAGTAGAACGATTTATAATCCTTTGGATATATGCCCAGTAATGGGATTGCTGGGTCAAATGGAATTTCTATTTCTAGGTCCTTGAGGAATCGCCACACTGTTTTCCACAGTGGTTGAACTAATTTACACTCCCACCAACAGTGTAAAAGTGTTCCTATTTCTCCACATCCTCTCCAGCATCTGTTTTCTCCAGAATTTTTAATGATCGCCATTCTAACTGGCGTGAGATGGTATCTCAATGTAGTTTTGATTTGCATTTCTCTAATGACCAGTGATGATGAGCATTTTTTCATATGTTTGTTGGCCTCATGTATGTCTTCTTTTGTAAAGTATCTGTTCATATCCTTCGCCCATTTTTGAATGGGCTTGTTTGTTTTTTTCTTGTAAATCCTTTTTAGCTCGTTGTAAATTCTGGATATCGGCCCTTTGTCAGATGGGTAGGCTGCAAAAATTTTTTCCCATTCTGTTGGTTGCTGATTCACTCTATTGACTGTTTCTTTTGCCGTGCAAAAGCTGTGGAGTTTGATTAGGTCCCATTTGTCTATTTTGGCTTTTGTTGCCAATGCTTTTGGTGTTTTGGTCATAAAGTCCTTGCCTACGCCTATGTCCTGAATGGTTTTGCCTAGGTTTCCTTCTAGTGTTTTTATGGTGTTACGTCTTATGTTTAAGTCTTTAATCCATCTGGAGTCAATTTTAGTGTAAGGTGTCAGGAAGGGGTCCAGTTTCTGCTTTCTGCATATGGCTAGCCAGTTTTCCCAACACCACTTATTGAACAGGGAATCCTTTCCCCATTGCTTGTTTTTTTCAGGTTTGTCAAAGATCAGGTGGTTGTAGATATGTTGTGTCGCCTCCGATGCCTCTGTTCTGTTCCATTGGTCTATATCTCTGTTTTGGTACAAGTACCATGCTGTTTTGATTACTGTAGCCTTGTAGTAGAGTTTGATGTCTGGTAGTGTGATGCCTCCCGCTTTGTTCTTTTTGCTTAGAATTGACTTGGCTATGCGGGCTCTCTTTTGGTTCCATATGAAGTTTAAGGTGGTTTTTTCCAGTTCTGTGAGGAAGGTCATTGGTAGCTTGATGGGGATAGCATTGAATTTGTAAATTACTTTGGGCAGTATGGCCATTTTCACGATATTAATTCTTCCTAACCATGAACATGGAATGTTTCTCCATCTGTTTGTGTCCTCTCTTATTTCGTTGAGCAGTGATTTGTAGTTCTCCTTGAAGAGGTCCTTTACATTCCTTGTTAGTTGTATTCCTAGGTATTTTATTCTCTTTGTAGCAATTGTGAATGGCAGTTCGTTCTTGATTTGGCTCTCTTTAAGTCTGTTATTGGTGTATAGGAATGCTTGTGATTTTTGCACATTGATTTTGTATCCTGAGACTTTGCTGAAGTTGCTTATCAGTTTCAGGAGATTTTGGGCTGAGGTGATAGGGTCTTCTATATATACAATCATGTCGTCTGCAAATAGAGACAATTTGACTTCCTCCTTTCCTAATTGAATACCCTTTATTTCTTTTTCTTGCCTGATTGCTCTGGCTAGAACTTCCAGTACTATATTGAATAGGAGTGGTGAGAGAGGGCATCCTTGTCTAGTGCCAGATTTCAAAGGGAATGCTTCCAGTTTTTGCCCATTCAGTATGATATTGGCTGTCGGTTTGTCATAAATAGCTTTTATTATTTTGAGATACGTTCCGTCGATACCTAGTTTATTGAGAGTTTTTAGCATAAAGGGCTGTTGAATTTTGTCGAAGGCCTTCTCTGCATCAATTGAGATAATCATGTGGTTTTTGTTTTTGGTTTATTATTTATTTATTTATTTATTTATTTTTTGAGACAGAGTCTCACTCCATCACCAGGCGCCAGGCTGGAGTGCAGTGGCACGACCTCGGCTCACTGCAAGCTCTGTCTCCCGGGTTCAAGCAATTTTCCTGCCTCAGCCTCCTGAGTAGCTGGGACTACAGGTTCGTGCTACCATGCCCAGCTAATTTTTTGTATTTTTAGTAGAGACAGAGTTTCACCATGTTGGCCAGGATGGTCTCAATCTCTTGACCTCACGATCCGCCCACTTTGGCCTCCCAAAGTGCTGGGATTACAGGCGTGAGCCACTGCACCCGGCCCTTTTTTTTATTTTTGAGATGGAGTGCAGTGGTGCAATCTCAGCTCACTGCAACCTCTGCCTCCCAGGTTCAAGCAGTTCTCTGTCTCAGCCTCCCAAGTTGCTGAGATTACAGGCACCCACCACCACGCCTGGCTAATTTTTGTAGTTTTAGTAGAGACGGGGTTTCACCATCTTGCCCAGGCTGGTCTTGAACTCCTGACCTCATGATCCACCCGCCTTGACCTCCCAAAGTGCTGGGATCCAGCCTTCTTCTATCTAGTCACTCCATCATGCATTGCTTCCTGAAGGTCACATTTGGTCCCCAATGGTTACAGAAGCTCTAGCCATTACATCCACATTCCAGACAGCTGAGAGAATAAGGTAATGAAGAAAGGTGTGCCCTCTCCCTTTAAGGAGACTTCCCAGTCCTTACATGGAGGCATGCACATTGATTCTTGCCTTCCCCCACCTCTTTGTTTGGAACCTGGTCACATGCCACACTTAATTGCAAGGGGAGCTGGGAAATGTGGATTTTATTCCAGGTGGCCAGATAACCACTACAGGTCAGAGACTATTACTTGAGGAGGAAGGTGAGGATGCATACTGGGAATAGTAATGTTTTCAAGGTGGAGCCCAAATGCAGTGGAACTTTATGGTGGAATTCCACAGAAACTTCACTCTCGTTTCTGAGTCTAGTTAATGATATTCAAATGGTATTTCAGGGAAGATAACGGAGTGAGGACAGACAATTCAGGTGTGGACTGGGGCTTGCAGGTTGATTCAGTGAGGGACAGGTTCAGAGTCATTGACTTGAGAAAAGCTCAGTTGTTTGTGTGCTTTGACAGAACATCAAATGTCTTCAAAAACTTTCGTGAACCATTGGGACATTTTAAAATGTAGCTAAACAGTACAAATTGCTCAATATTTAAAGTGTTAAAAAAAAAAAACCACGTTTCTTGACCTCCCTAAACCAAATCAACTGTGTTCCAAATTCCCATTTGCCAATTTTGCAAGAAATCCAGGCCATTTTCTTGGCTTATTCCCCTTCCCTGGGTTGAACTAGGATCCTAACAGTTTTTGAAATTTCTCTTCTTTTTTATTTTTTTTTTGCTTGAAAACTATGTTAAAACAAGGATTAAACCTGAAAAAAGAACAATCAGAATGCCAGCCCTTTGCATAAAATCAGTAAGAAAAAGGAAAGAGAGAAAGAAGAGAGGAAGGAAGGAAGGGAGGGAGGGAGGGGAAAGAGAGAAAAGAGAGAAGGCCGGGCACGATGGCTCACACCTGTAATCCTAGCACTTTGGGAGGCTGAGGTGGGCGGATTGTCTAAGCTCAGGAGTTCAAGACCAGACTGGGCAACACGGTGAAATCCCATCTCTTAAAAAAAAAAAAAAAAAAGAATTGAAATTTCTCTTCTAACCCCACTTTCCTCAAGCGGGAAACGGCACCCAGAGGACACACCCATGAACTATTCTAGAATTCAGAATGGGTAGGAATTTAGAGTTCCCTCAGAACAGGGCTGTCCAGAGTCAGCAAAAACATCCTTCACATGTCATAAAATTGTCATATATATGATATCAATAGTGCTTCATCCATCTATTCATTTATTTATATGACTTTATAGATCAGAGGCAGCATAGGGTCACGGTTATAGACACAGGTCCTAGAACCAAACTGCCAGATTTGAATACTGGCTGTACAACTTACTAGCTGCATGGCCTTAGGCAAGTTACTTAACCTCTCTGAGCTATGGGTTCCTCATCTGTAAAATCAGGGTAGTAATAATATGTATCTCATCAGTTTTTCATAAAATTAAATGCGTTAATAGGTGTAAAGCACTTAGAACAGTACCTTGCACATGGTTAGCACTCACCCAATATAGCCTATGTTATAACAAGATTATACTATCTTGGCTGGGCGTGGTGGTTCATGCCTGTGATCCCAGCACTTTGGGAGTTCAAGGCAGGCAGATCACTTGAGGTCAGGAGTTCAAGATCAGCCTGACCAACATGGTCAAACCCCGTGTCTACTAAAAATACAAAAATTAGTTGGGTATGATGATGCATGCCTGTAATCTCAGCTACTCGGGAGGCTGAGGCACGAGAATCGCTTGAATCTGGGAGGCAGAGATTGCTGTGAGCCAAGATCATGCCACTGCACTCCAGCCTGAGTGAAAAAACAAGACTCCATCTCAAAAAAAAAAAAAGGTTATACTGTCTTATGACACATTTACAGTATGGCAATAAACATACTTTCACATGTACCAGGATGGCTTCTGAGATCTTAGTATAACAGAAAATGAAAAAATTCAGCTATATTGTTCATTGTCTGCTGCTTTGAAAAAATCAAGAGTTTATCATTAGATAAGATGTTTCTGAAAACTTAGCCTGGGCTTGAACACTGCCTTTATCACTTATTTACAGCGTGACTTTGAGAAAGTTCTTTTAACCCTCTAAGCCCAGTTTCCTCAGCTAGGAAACAGAGATCATAACAGAATGAACGTAAGCATACGTGTACATACACTGTTATTGCACAGTGCTTAGCACAAAGCAAGCTCTCTGTCAACATTAGCTGCTCCCAGGAGAATCATCAGCAAGAAAGGCTATAGCATCTGAGGCCATCAGAGTCAAGAAGGCAGGAGACAGGTGTCATTCGGAAGTATAGAAAAATACCTTGGTTCTAAAGGTTAAACAAGGACCTGCTGTCAGTAGGTCAGTCTACAGAACCAGTCTTTATGTAAGTCAGTTCATGCTATTGTCAGGAAAAAGAAAAAACAAACAAACATAGAACAAAGAGCTAGAAAAGCCCTTATGAGATGATGCCAAATACTCAAAGAAAGGAACAAACTCTATTAGGTTGGTGCAAAAGTAATTGCAAACTTTTACAGCAAAAACTGCAATTACTTTTGCAGCAACCTAATACAATATGTACTGGGCTTTCCTGCCCCAGAGATGTGTAACAACTTGTGTCTTCCCCCTCAAGACAGCCTCAGTATTTTCAGATTCCTGAGTGAGAGGTTCATGTACCTGAGCTACCTAAGTAGTCTAACACAGTGTTTTTCTTCAAGTTAAAAAAAAAAAAATAAAAGGCAGGTTCCCAAACCTCACCCATCATGCATTTGACTTATCTCATGTTCCCTGGAGAGTCACATTTAAATAAGATATTAGTATTTATCATCGGGGATCATCATAGTGTCCCCAGCCCTCATTTCTGAACATAGCTTCCTTCTGAAGGTTTTGCTAATCCTTCTTGCTGTTTTTTTCTGCAAATCTGGAAGACCTTTCCTCGGACTCCTCATCTCTGCAGCAAGCCTACTGCTCTAATATTCCCTTGCTTGTTTGACACCTTTCATCTGTCCCGGGAGACAGTGATTTTCCAGAGTGTATTGGCTTTTAGGAAAAAACTACCAGTGGAAGGAAAAGTCAGAAGGACTGGCTTTTGTGCTTTTTTTTCCTGCCATTTAGGATGCCATAAAACACAATTCATTCCTGTGCCCTGAAAAAAAACTAGAACAAGGAAACGTTGAGGAGGCATTTGAAAAAGTCGACCAAATTGTTGAAGGTAAGCTACGGGGGATAGTTAATAGACTGCCTGGTTCTATTCTGAAGCATCTATCAAAAGCATATGATTTCCCCTCAGAAAGTCCAACCTCTAAAGTCTTGGTGCTTTGCCAAACTTCTGTTACATCTCTTCCTTTCAAACTGTGTGTGTTTTGGGGTGGTAGCGGGTAGGGAGCAATAGACTAAATGGAGGAAAAATCCCTAAGATTTTGGTTTGGGCAGAGTAAGGAACAAAGAAATAAAACTTGGCACTTTTAATTTGTTATTCAGAACTAGTCTCTGAAACAGATTGCCACAGGACAAATGCCTGGTTCCTTCATCAGGATAAATCCAGGCCAGCCTGGCGGGGCACAGTGGCTCACGCCTGTAATCCCAACACTTTGCGAGTCCAAGGCAAGTGGATCATCTGAGGTCAGGAGTTTGAGACCAACCAAGTTGGCCAGCATGGTGAAACCCCGTTTCTACTAAAAATACAAAAATTAGCTGGACGTGGTGGCAGACACTGTAATCCCTGCTACTCAGGAGGCTGAGGCAGGAGAGTCGCTTGAACCCGGGAGGCAGAGATTAAAGTGAGCTGAGATTGTGCCACTGCACTCCAGCCTGGGTGACAGAGCAAGACTCCACCTCAGGGGAAAAAAAAAAAAAAAAATCCAGGCCAGCCAGTCCACATCTTACTTGCTTTTGCATTCTCCAAGAAAGTGGCTTCCCACCAGCACACACCGTCAGGAGTTTTTCTGTGCTTATACTTAACAGGAGAGGTCCATGTTGGAGGACAGGAACATTTTTACATGGAAACACAAAGAGTGCTTGTTATTCCAAAGACAGAGGACAAAGAGCTGGACATTTATGTGTCCACACAGGACCCAGCCCACGTGCAGGTGAGGTCCAGGATAACACCCACGTCCCCACCTTCCTGATTCCATGATGGCGGTCAATGCTACAGCCTCATAGTTGCTGGCCATTTTACCTGCAGGAATCTGAAATCCAAGCATTAGACATCAGACATCAATGCAGCTGAGACCTCTGAATTTTGTTTTTATTTTTGTCTTTTCAAGTAAATTAAAAAATAGTCACAGTAACTTTAGGTTTCAAGAGTATGTTCATTTGCATCACGTTTAGATGAACTCTGTGATGGGATGACACCACTAAATTATTTCTGTACTTGATTTTTCTCTAAAATAATCATTACAGATAACCTTTGGAGTCAACGCATCACTTTCTAGTACATTTTAATTTGCCCAGTCACAAAGTACTCTAGGTTTTAGCTGCAAATACATCATCTCCTTGGTAGGTTTTCCGGAGTTTGCCGGCTTTCACCTCCTTGGGACTTCAGGACTAGGCATTTGACTAGAAACCCAGCTTCTCACAGGAATCCAGGACTCTGATAGTTTCCCTTCTGGAAAAATATGATTTTTCTGCTAGAAGGGCTGCTCTGTGAAGATCAACAGTGTTTACAAACTAAACGGAGCCCCACCAGACAGATTCAGACTCTTTTTTTTTTTAACCAATGGTACATGAATGAATTCTGCTGTGATGTTGTTTCAAAAAACAAAAAGTTTATTTGCCATTTCACTCTTATCTCACTTTTACAGAAAACAGTGTCCTCTACTTTAAACATCCCCATCAGCAGGATCACCTGTCATGTAAAACGAGTGGGTGGAGGTTTTGGAGGGAAGGCAGGAAAGCCAGCTGTATTCGGGGCGATTGCAGCTGTGGGTGCTATCAAGTAAGTATGCTTGGGGATGCTTGGGGATACAGAATGGCATCAAATGCACAGAGCTGGGGGCAAATCAGTGGCTGACAGTCATCTGGGCTGCCGTCATAACCGTGTGTATGTCCTTGGGCAATTCAGCCTCCTGTTTCTTTACAAAATGTAAATAATACCTACCCTCTCGCCCTTTTAGAGTTATTGCAAAAGTCAAATGTACACAGGACTCTGAATAGCTAATATGCTATTGAAAGGAGCAGTGGTACTATTAGCTGAATACCTCCTGAGCTTCAGGGAAAGTGAGCTGTAGAGGGGTGGGGCAGTCACCCTGCCCAAGTGGAGTGCTGGGGGGAGGCTGCTCCCTGACTCTTCTTTTCTGCTCTCAGACTAAGAACAGGGTGGGGTAAGAAAAGAAAGGTTCTTCATCCTCTGCCTCCCTGCACCCGGGAAGGGCTGCATCCTTAGAGTCTACTCAATGGACAGATGACTCATCCTCAAAGGCAGCTTCCAGGCTGACCTCAGTGGAAGGCTCACTCCTTTGCTGTTCATGCCTCAGATTTGTGTTTAGTTGGTGCTGCTTTTTCTGTTAATGGTTCATTTTCTGTGGCTAAGTATTCTGTCAGAACCCCAAAGGGCATGCAAAGTTCACAGGTCCTGCTTCATTTGACAACTCCTGTAGTTCAGAGCTAGGTCCTGAACCAAATATGTCTCAGTCCTCAATGAGAAGTGGTAAAAAGCAGTATCTGAATCCTATCTCCACTTCTTTCCATAATTAACTCCTTTCCACTCACACCCACTGGGGACTCAGCACAGGATAATCAGTTCATTGAATTCCCCCCAGGTGTTGTGCCTTTAAGACTTTTCAAATGTGACTGCATGTTAGAATCATCTGGACAGCATTTAAATCCCAATGCCTAGGCTGCCCCTTACTGACCCAGGCATCAGTATATTTTAAAACTTCCCCAGTGGTTCCACTGTGCAGCCAAGTGTGGCAACCAGTGCCTTAAGATACAACTCTACCTTGGTACACAAGGGCCATGCATTAAATGATCCCCAGAATAATTTCCCAAACCTAATAGTAAGAGTTGCCTGATGTCATAGACATTACTGCCTCGGCTGGGCATGGTGGCTGATGCCTATAATCCCAGCACTTTGAGGGTACTGAGGCAGGAAAATCACTTGAGCCCAGGAGTTCAAGACCAGCCTGGGAAACATGGCGAAATCCCCATCTCTACAAAGATTTTTTGAAAAAAGAAAAAACAGCTGAGCATTGTAGCATGTGCCTGTGGTCCCAGCTACTCAGGAGGCTAAGGAGGAAAATCACTTGAGCCCACGAGGTCAGGCTGCAGTGAGCCGTGTTCATACCACTATTGCATTCCAGCTTGAGTGGCAAGCAAGACCTTGTCTCAAAAAAAGAAATTTCTGCTTCCCCGTCCCAACACCATTGAATCAGAATTAGCAGGGGATGGACCCGGAAACTGCATTTCTCTGATGCTCCAGATTGTCCTCACAATTAGAGAAGACCAGGAAACCCTGCACTGGAATAGTGGTTTTCAACATTTGCCTGAAGACAGCTGAATCAACATCACTGAGAAAAATGCATTCTAAAGCCCCTCCCTGACCCACTGGATCCAAATCCTAGTACAAAGACCCGGGAATATGCATTTTCACTAGCATTCCAGAGTATTCTTCTGCACTCCAAACTCTAGAAGCCTCTGTTCTGGAGATGCAGAAAAGCTGAGGCTCCTCCCTGCATGAGGGCCCAACTTGGCCGACATAGTAGCATTCACAGGTGAGAATGAAGACGCTAATCCAGACATCCTAGGATGAGTGTTTGGCCTTGTTTTCTCAGTAGTGTTAAGTATGCATTTATCTGTTCACATTCTTTCTCTTTTGTAACTAGTAGTGGAGATAATGCAAATGGCTGGATCTGGGTGAAAGTCAAACTTGAAGTTATAGAATTCAATGTAACTGCATGTGACATTAATACTTTTAACAATCTCCAATCATCATTAAGTGATCTCCAATCATTGAGTTATAGACTACAGAGACAATGATGATTTAGTCATACATTAATTCACATTAGTGTTTAGCATATTGTATGATATTAATATATTTATACGGGATAAATGAATGGCTGGATAAATGGATGGGTGGTTGAATAAAGAGTGGGAGGATGGATGGTGGATGGATGGATAATAGGCAGATACATTGATGGGTGGGTAGATAAATGAGGGGATGGATAAATATGAGTGGATGGGTGAATGAGTAGATGGATGGAGAACCTAAGATTTATTTTCTTTAGAACTGGTCATCCTATTCGTCTTGTCCTTAATCGTGAAGATGATATGTTAATAACTGGAGGAAGGCACCCATTATTTGGAAAATATAAAGTGAGTATTAAAGATGAAATTATTAAAATACCTCATTTTGGCTGGACACTGTGGCTCACACCTGTAATCCTACCACTTTGGGAGGCCAAAGCAGACAAATCACTTGAGAACAGGAGTTCCAAGACCAGCCTGGGCAACATGGGGAGACTCTATCTCTAAAAAAATACAAAAATTAGCTGAGTGTGGTGCCACATGCCTGTAATCCCAGCTACTTGGAAGGCTGAGGTGGGTGGGTCCCTTGAGCCCAGGAGGTGGAGGGTACAGTGAGCCAAGATTGTGCCACTGCAATCCAGCCTGGGCGACAGAGTGAGACCCTGTCTCAGAAATAGATAATCTGATTTTATCTGAATGGCTTTGTTCTTTCCTATCACTTTGATTCTGCTAAATTCTAAAAACAAGCTTAGCATCTGAAATATTAAATGACAATGCTGTGTATTTGAATATTCATAACATTTTATGAGGAAGTTTTAATAAATCTAGTAAATAACTGTGAAGAAGTTTAATGATAAAAATACAATTTCAAATAATGATCAAAACACTACTCGAAGGAATAAGGATTTACATTAGTGATTCCTCAAAAACAAACAAATGCTGATAGAAGGTACAAGCATTGTTATGCCAAACCTTCTTGGCTATACAAATATTTTTCAGTAGAAATGTTTGGAAACAATTTGACCATTTTAACTGCAAAATCATTTTTTACAAGTGTTTTTACCAAGTGGTTATGATAGTGTCACAAAAGCTCTTTGCATGTAGGAAAAATATATATAGTAAGCAGTGAATTTAAAATTGTTTCAAACTGCATTCACTGCATTTTTATGTAGCTATAATGTAAACACTCTTAAAAATACTTGCTGGCCTTGAGCTTACAATACTACTCTTCAAATTTGTGACTGATTCTGTTAGAATCATTCTAATGTAATCTAAGTCATATCTAACGTGCTTTATGTGGGAATTGCTTGTAGCATACACATAGTTAGATTTCCTATCGATTTTGTCAGTGCCTTCAATTATCTTCCCTGTGTTACTAAAGCCACAGTTTTCCATAGCACAGAACAATTTTATTTCTTCCATTGGCATTCGAGATTTTTATACTTAAAGAAGAAGAACCTCTCTAATAGTCGATTAAACTTTTTATTTGTCTTAAAATGTACAGATATTAAAAGTCACAGATATTGTTACCTTCTAGGACCAAGAGCAATGTAGAGACACACTGCTGAGATTGAAGGAGTTGCTGTTATAGTGGTGATGGTTGTGTTCTTATCACAGTTTTGAGATGGTTTTAGTACTAATATATGTTAAGAATATTCTAGACTGTTAATATTTTGGTAATTATAGTAATATAAAATATAACTAAAAAGAGGGAAATAGATTTTTTGAAAAATCCAAGTTTTACTTTATTTTTTGGTCAGGTGTGGTGGCTCACACCTGTAATCCCAGCACTTTGGGAGGCTGAGGTAGGTGGACCACCTGAGGTCAGGAGTTTGAGACCAGACTGGCCAACATAGTGAAACCCCATCTCTACTAAAAATATAAAAAATTAGCTGGGCCTGGTGGCACACACCTGTAGTCCCAGCTACTCGGGAGGCTGAGGCAGGAGAATGGCTTGAACCTTGGAGGCAGAGGTTGCAGTAAACCGAGATATCACGCCACTGCATTCCAGCCTGGGTGACAGAGAAAGACTCCGTCTCAAAAAAGAAAAAAACAAATTTTTTTGTTTTTTATTTATTTTTTAAGAAACAATTTCAATTCATATATATAAACCCTTCAGACATAGCTAACAAAGTTTTGCTTGGTTATTCAGAGCTATTTGTAAATTAGGATAACATGTGTTTATGTGCAAATAGGTTCCTCCAAATTTTTGAAAAGTTTATATGAAATAGTCTAAGGATTCTGCTACCTTATTTATAGTACCATTTTGTTTAGCAGTCCTTTCTTCATGAAAGTCAAAGGTAAACTTCAGCTTAGCCATTTGTCACAATTACCTTAAGTTCTGAATCTGTGGATTTTCCTAACTGTGCTGTGGTTTGTTATCCAATATTTTCTAGTGGAGTAGATAATGTTAATCCTATAGTTATATAGTCATATGGATCCTTCTATTTATCCTTGCTTTCAGAAAGGCAGAGGGACCTGGGCCAATCCTCTTTTGGTAGAACTAAGATAGAGAGTGGGGATTTTTCTTTCAAATGTGGACTATATACACAAAATGGTCTGGGTGGATGGAGGAGAGTGGAGACATTGAAAGAATCCAAGCTGCCTTAAGCTCTTCCCAAACAGTAACAACAGCACAAGCTCACATGTGTTAGGTCTGGTAAGCATGTACAAAGCACCTTCACCACCTAGTGAAATGAGAGCAGTCCCATGCATCCATTCAAGGACCTCAGCTTCAGAGGCTTTCCCATATCAAGACACACTGTGATTTATTTCAGCACATTCTGGAATTCCAGAGACTTTTTCACCAGGGAGGAAACCACAGACTAAATTAGAAAGAAAGTCAGTAAAAAATGAAGGGGAATCTTCCAAGAATAAGAATGAAGAGGGTGGCAATTATATTCCAGGAGACAAGCATGGTCTTTAGAATTCCATGCCGACTGTGAAGCCAGAAAATCACATGTTGAAAGGAAAGAGCTCAGCAAAATTCAGCTCAGAAGAAGTCTCCATCAGTCAAGCAAGGCATGGTACACGATAAAGCAAACAGGGATCTGGTCTGGCCTCTGTCGTGCTCTATGGGGGAACAGGGCTATGGTCTGGCAATTGGCATGCAAATTTTGAACCTCTCAATAAATATCCATCATTTGGTGACAGGTAGGATTCATGAACAATGGGCGGATCAAAGCTCTAGACATCAAGTGCTTCATTAATGGAGGATGCACGCTGGATGACTCTGAGCTGGTATGTACACCAGAAAGCAGCAATATGCTGGATCATGAGTAGAATGCCAAATTTCTACATGACTCTTCATGTTTATTTCCTAATGTAAATTCCACAAGCAGTTTGACTCTGTACTTGAATTTCAGAGAAATGAAAAAAAAAAGTGATGATAAATGTGAATATCCCTTTTTAGGTAACAGAATTTCTAATACTAAAGCTGGAAAATGCATATAAAATTCGCAACCTCAGGTTCCAGGGCCGTGCATGCATGACAAATTTACCATCCAATACGGCCTTTCGTGGATTTGGTTTCCCACAAGGAGCCCTGGTAACAGAATCTTGCATCACAGCTGTGGCAGCCAAATGTGGCCTTCCACCAGAAAAGGTAAGGTTGTAACCAAGGTCATAGCCAAAGTTGTTGGTGAATCAGACCAGTGGGAAACCCAGCTACTTTGACCCGAGGAAACACACTAGAAGAACCACGTGAATTAGCCCTGGCTCAGAATTTGAAGTAAATTAAAAGCTACCTAAAAAAATCTCACCTCACCCTATCTTACTCCTTACTTACTTATGCAAAGGTCTCTTTTTTTAATTTGTACCAAAATAATTATTTAAAATTCAAAACACACTGAAGTAATCAAAACAAGGGAATGCCGCTTTTTCCACGCCCATCCCTCTTGGTCAAGGATAATCATTGTTAACAATTCCATGTTTATCAGTCTATTCCTTTTTCTATCTTTGGCCACCCATTTGTATTCATACACACATACCTAAACATTGACATATAACATATATGTGCACAGGTATGGTTATTTACCAGAATGGGACTATAGAATACATATTACTCTGCCCCTTCTTTCTTCTACTGGACAGTATGCCATGGCCATCTTTCCATGTCAGTAGAATGGTCTGCTTTGTTCTTTTTCATGACTGAATAGTACTATGTAATATAAATGTACCATAACTTATTTAGCCACTCACTATTAATATACATAATGGTTGTTATCATTTTTGGCCATTAAAATGATGTTGCAATGAACATCTTGGCACATATGTACCCAGTTATATGTTTGCCCTATTGTATAAGTATATCTGCAGGACAAATTTACAGAAGTGGAATTACTGGTGCACTTGAAAACTTTTGAGAAATACCACCAGAAGAACACCCTCTGAAAATATTATTTTTCATAATAGACCATAAGGTGCACAGGATGTACAGTATGCTAGACCAGAGAGAGGCAGCTTCTGGAACTGAGATCATTGTCAATAAATTGCTTCCACTCCTCACACATTCCAATCAGAGCCCACCCTACTTTTTCCATTTCTGTCTCCTGTTTCCCCAATATAGACCCCCTGCTTCAGCAAGAATTCTCTGTGTATTGTCCCTAGAACTGCTTTGTCCCTAAATTCAACAGGATTCTGGGTTTGCAATTGTCAGAGTACTTTCTACAAACAAATGAACACCTACTATTTTGTAAAAGGAGGTAGTAGTTATCCTAAGAGAAGTCACGTACCATATTTAATGGGTACCAAAGAAGGAAGGCATCACATTGGCATAGGAGAGGGGAACCAGGAAGAACTTTCTGGAGAAGATGGCACTTGAGATAGGCCTTGAAGAATAATAGGCACAGATGGTGGAAATATGATCTAGGCAAGTAGAACAGCATGAGCAAGAGAGTCAATCTCTGTGCGGTTCAGTTTCCTTATCTATAAATGACTCACAGAGTTCCTGCAAGAATCAAATAATTTAACATTCATTAAAATATTAGCTTAATAAACTGGATAGTATTACTCTAATGTTGTTGCCAATAATAATAATTCTTTTATTGTAATTAAAATAAGATGGAGATGATTAAAAAAAAAAAAAGCCTGCTTATCTCAGCAGGCTCTCCTCCTTTGTCAAGTGTTGCAAGTTCCCAGGACATATAACATAAAACACACCTTTTCAAATAAACTGTTTTCCTTCCTTCCTTCCTTCCTTCCTTCCTTCCTATTCAAATAAACTGTCTTCCTTCCTTCTTTCTTTCTTTCTTTCTAAGAGATTAGAGATAAGGTCTCACTATGTTGCCCAGGCTGGTCTCGAACTCCTTAGCTTCAGTGATCCTCCTGCCTAATCCTAGCACTTGTTCTTCCCAAGTGCTATGATTACAGGTGTAAGCCACCACACCAGGCCCAAAGAAACTGAAAGATTTACTCATACATTCTAAAGGCAATTGGAGGACTTAAAGGGGATCTGCTATTATCTGCAATGCTATTCCTCCCTGGCAGAACAAATCTTCAGTTATGACAATAAACCCTTGCTTTAGTGTACTGCCTACCAGCTCTGCTCCTTCCTCTGACTCCTGCAGAAAAAAAAAGAGAATAAAAATCTACCTCCTTAGGCCCCTCCATCCCACTGCCTTTCATGGACTAGTCTCCACCTGCTACCCTCCACTTCAAGTGGGGAGAGACCCTAACTAGTGCACTGACAAAGAGGTAAAAAATAACCCCTATTATTTTTGCAAAAGTAGGTGTCATTCAAAAAAAACACCCTGTCTTCCCTTCTTTACAGCTTGTGCTTTAGTGGAGAGGCCTTTCAAGTCTCTACTTGGCTATCAGTTTCTGTCTTACCATAACTATTGACTGAATTTCCCACCTGTTTCAGATTAGGGAGAAAAATATGTACAAAACAGTTGATAAAACCATCTACAATCAAGCATTCAACCCCGAGACACTGATAAGATGCTGGAATGAATGTCTGGACAAGTCTTCCTTTCACAGCAGAAGAATGCATGCAGAAGAGTTCAATAAGAAGAATTATTGGAAGAAGAAAGGCATTGCCATTATTCCCATGAAGTTTTCAGTTGGCTTTGCTGCAACAAGCTATCATCAGGTAAGACTTGTATATAGGATAAATAACCCTCGTGCTAGACACACTCCTAATGTGGCTAGCAATCAGCTTCTGTGGACTTTGAAAAATGTCTCCTTTCTTAGAGCACTGAGCCCTTCTCTGCTAATACCTAAGAGAAATGTGCAAAACTGTCCAGAGTAGCACCCCAACTGCAAGCATTTTTAATACAATGCAGTAGAAAAAGTTCTCAATGGTAGAAAACAGCATCTGCCAGCATGAGACCTGCAGCAGCATAACTGGCAAGTTGGAATAAAGACTCCCACTGACTCCCCACTATTCCAAAAGAGAACAGGACCCCACAAGGCCTGTGGTGCTGTGCTTTCCGAGCTCAGGGGTCTCACATCTTAGGGAAGAATGGGGGTCCTCCCAGTCTGTGCCCCCAGACACCCACAGTGCTCCTTGTTGCACCTGCTAAGTCTTGGGCAGAGAAGCCCTTTCACACCAGCCTCTCCAGCTGGCAGTTTCAAGCCACTTCTTCCAAGAATCTGGGTCAATTCTGATGGGGAAATGGGGGTGGGATCCAGAAACCTCCCAGGTAAATTTGCAAAGAGGCAAGTCATTCACAGGCCATGTCCAGAAGGGAGGAAGAAGGGCAGCATACACATGAGTCCACTAAATGGGGCAAGCCCTGGGACAGACTCTGCAGTCCCAGTGGATCGTGTACAGGAATATTGTTTGGGAAACTGAAAATTGTTATTGCCTCCCCAGTATTGTCTGCCAAAAGCAGAAAAACCAGCAACTGGGAAAATCTTACATGCATTAGATGTCCTTTGTGTGCAACCACTGAAAGCATCCTTCCACTTGGACCCAACTACGGCAGCCAATAGATTCTCTGTCTCTGTCCCTCCCCGCCCCCCACCCCCGACACACACCACAAAAGCTGTCTTGCCAAAGGAAATCCTCCTTAGAAAATAAATCAATGGCCCCACATCCCTAATCAACTGAAGTCAGGAAGACCTGAGAAATCCTTGGCTCCATATCGACTAGCTGTGCGATATTAAGTTATTCAGCCTCTCTGAGCCTCAGCTTTTCCAGTTATAATACCTATAATAATAATAATAACAAGAACTCTGTCTTAAGATTGATGAGGACCCAGTGAGATAGTGAATGTAGAGCAGCACTTGGCTGGCTTCCTGGAACGCTGTGGATGTCTCCCCTCCCAGGAGAGCTCAGACACACCTCTCAGTGCTCTTCCTCCTCTGGTGGGTAGGATGAGACCCCTGGACCGTTGGGTCACATTTCTGTCACAAGAAAGTTAACTGTGGTGTCTGCAAGCTAGGTGGAATCAAAGGCTGCAGCATCGGAGAAACGTGAAAGCTTCCTGTGTGGTTTCCTCTCTGACGCCAAATATTGTCTTTTCCAAACCAACTCCAACACCAAGTGGGTGTCCAACCATTCTGTTCTCATGCCAACTACCAGAATTACTGCAGACTCTGCAGATCAAGGGCTGAGTCCCACAAGACCGCCCCTGTTTCAGACACCAGCTTCAAATGGAGGGCCTTGACTACTCCCACTCCTGCCTGGCCAACTACTAATTTGGAGGTTTTCACTACCCCCATTTAGGTTGGATAATTTGCTAGAATGACTCATGGAACTCAGGAAAGCACCTTACTTATGATCATTACCAGTTTACTATGAAGGATACAACTCAGGAACAGCCAGATGGAAAAGCTGCATAGGGTAAGGGATAGGGAGGGGCGCAGAGCTTGCCTGACCTCTCCAGGCACACACCCTCCCAGCACCTCCATGTGCTCACCAGCCCAGAAGCTCCCAGACTGCATCATTTGGGGGTTTTATGGAGGTTCCACTACAAAAGCATGATTGAGTACAGCATTGGCCATTAATGATTGAACTCAATCTCTAGCCCCCGTCCCCAGAAGATGGGGGAGGAGGACGGAAAGGTCAATGTGCACCACCTCCGAGCCTCCATCCTGAAGCTACCTAAGCCCTTCTCATGAGTCATCTCATTAGCAGAAAAAAAAAAAACAGTAAATTCCAAGGCTTTAAGCACTCTGAACCAAGAACCAAGGGCAAAGATCAAAGATCAAATATTTACTTTTTATTATAACACACCTCCCTTCACCTGTATGGCCACATCACATCTAAACCACAGTCTATACTCTGCCATCATCCACGGGAACCAACATCTCATCTCATCACAAAAAAAACCTTCAAATCAAGCAATGACTTTAAGTCTCCATTTGAATACCCTCCAGCTTCCCCACAGAGTTCTAAATTGAGGCGCCCTAGAATCACCTGGCTAGGAGTAGAAAGGTGTTATTCCAGGTCAGTGATGATTCACAAAGCTGGAACACCTACCCTCTAAACTGGCAGTGAGAGCTCTGTCCTCAGAGGGAGTCAAAAGGCCCACAGTGAGTAAATCCTATTATTAGCAGCTATAAGCCTCAATGCTCTTGAGCCCCTCTGAGCCAACCCTGGGCCTCCAGACATCTCAAGACACAAATGGGCTGAAGCCTTCATTCCTCCTCCTCCTAGAAGGAAAAATACCACCTTCTCTTTGTCCAATTTATCAAACATTGATGTAGTATCCCTGTGATTCAGACATGCTCAGAGATTTTTTTCTTTTTGAGGTGGAGTTTTGCTCTTGTCACCCAGGCTGGAGTGTAATAGCACGATTTCAGCTCACTGTAACATCTGCCTCCCAGGTTCAAGCGATTCTCCTGCCTCAGCCTCCCAAGTAGCTGGGATTACAGGCATGCGCCACCACAACCAACTAATTTTTAGATTTTTAGTAGAGACAGGGTTTCATGTTGGTCAGGCTGATCTTGAACTCCTGACCTCAGATGATCCACCTGCCTCAGCCTTTTAAAGTGCTGGAATTAAAGGCATGAGCCGCCACACCAGGCCAGGACCTGCTCAGAGGTATGTATGGGACACAAAGATGAGTTAAGACCAGGTGCCCTCCATGGTAAGACTCTCAGAGAAGAGCCTCTTACCTCCAGGATTGCTTACCTATGGCTGCTCTAACAAAGTACCACATACTGGGTGACTCAAAAACAATGAATTTATTCCCTCACAATTCTGGAGGCCCAAAGTTCAAACTCAAGGCATCAGCAGGGTCATGCTGCCTCTGAAGGCTCCAGGGAAGAATCTTCCCTTGCTCTTCCAGCTTCTGGTGGCTCCTGATATTCCCTGGCTTGTGGCAACATAGCTGCTGCCTTAATCTTCTGTGGCCCACTTACAAGGACACCCATCATTGAGTTTAGGGCCCCCTCAATCCAATATGATTTTATCTTTAGTTGCATCAGCAAAGAACTACATAAAGGTCCATGTTGAGGTTCCAGACAGACATGAATTTTAAGGGGCAGGGGAGAGACACTTTTCAACCCAGTTTCCCTGTAAGGAGAAGCACAAAGAAGGAGGTGGCTGATCCTTCCCAGATGGGGATGACATGCATGTGAGGAAATTTTAACAGAACAAAGACTGTGGGACTATGGGGCATGGGCCTGCAGGCTGGGCAGGCAGGTAAGGAACAGAAGTGGCCAGGACGAGAGATAGGACAGAAGCAAGGAGCACAGGTCAGCAAGGAGCTGCAGTGGGGCCAGACTCGGAGGCAAGGCAGGAGGCAACAGGGACAGCACAAGAGACCAAATCCCACAGGGCCTCCCAGCAGAAAAAGGAGCTGGGCTTTCCCTCACAGGCCGTGGGGGTTTTGCCCACCTTGCCATGGCAAACCCTTCTTCAGTCTGTGATTCTGTTCCGTTGTCACTGTCATCCCTGGGCAGCACAGGAGCTGGACCTGTCCTCCCAGGTCTCCCAAGACCCCCATGCCACCCTCATTATCTCACTGATCATCCTATACTACAATGACTTGATCTCCAGCCTGTCTTTCCACCACATTGTGAGCAGCTTGAAGAGCCATACCTTGTTCATCTTTGTGTATCTAGAGCTGAGCATAGTATGTGCAAGTGCCTAAAACATTTAAATAATTAGCTTAACGGTCAGCCAGTGATTTTAAGCATGAGAGTGACTTTCAAACAACTGGAACCAATACTCCCAACTCCTGACTTACCCAAAGGGGCTCCAATGAAAACCAAGAGGGATGTTCTTTATAGGCGACTTTTTGCACAAAACAGAACTAAGCTTCAGAATCCTACCAAGAAAGCTTGCTTCTCTGACCCCCCTACTCCCTGAGACTGGTGTTTCACTACCTCGTGTTTTATATTGAACCTCACCAAATGCTAACTTGCACTGAGCTGTGCCTTCCGGATTCTTTTACTAGGCAGCTGCACTGGTTCATATCTATACAGATGGGTCTGTGTTGGTCACACATGGAGGCAGTGAACTGGGACAAGGTATTCACACCAAAATGCTACAGGTAAAATAAATAAGCCATTACTCTCTCTATACATTGTTGAAAGTTGGGATTCATCTTTTAGGGTAAATGTTGACTCCCTGTATTCAAATGCTGAGATTTTGACTATTTAGTTGGAAGGCTTCTTACATATCAAATAGAATGGCTGTGGTGGCAGAAATCCAACGTGTATGCAAACAGTCCCAGAGCTTGGCCAGGGTTCATGGATGGGGGTGATCATTAGTGAAAACGCCACTAAGAAACCCATGGAGCCCTTTCGTGGGAACTCCAAGCAGGCAACCAGGAGCAGAAGTTTCTCAGCTTTTATAGTTTTAATGTTCGCATTTTAGACAACAATATCAGGTTGCTAATGTTTTATTTTGACAAGGACAAGTATTTCACCAACTGCCATCATCCTATAATTTTTATAAGATATTTAACACACATACATACATGCCAATTAGTAAGAATATAATCTCAGGAGAAAAAAAGAACTCTTTAAATTAAATAAATTTAACCCAATGACAAATGTATTAGATTGTTACAGTGCACATCTGTAGCTTTTGACCATCCAGCCCCTTAGCTCATTTGGAGTACTGTACCTCTCACATGCCATGTATTTCTGAAAGACTCCTCAATTCTTGTACCTTTCAGCTCCATCCCCATCCTTGCTCCCACACCTGCTACAGATATATGCACAAGACCCACTTCTGGTCAACCATGGTTCCAGAATCCCACTGACTCTGGGAAAGGGCACATGATTCAAGCAAGGCCAATCAGAGCCTTTCCTGGGATATTGACATGTAGATGCTGGGAGAAAGGAGCCATCTTTCCCCTGTGGCTGTTTAGGTACTATGCTGTAAGCCAGGGGCTATCACAGGCACTTCTGTGCCATGGTTGGAACCTGTCTACTGGCATCAATGATGTGGCCATCGTAGAAAGAAAAGCAAATGTGAGAGGCTGATAGAAGACCCTGATGAGACCACAAAGCCCCTAGATACATATGTACTTCACACTAGCTCCATCCGTCCTGCCCAGTTATATGAACCAATACATTCCCTTTCAATTTTCACCACCAAGAAACAACAAAGACATCCCTTTTTTTTCATTTTGCATCTTTCTGGAGAAACTTCATATTGAATGACATTAGTCAGAAGATTGGCATTTGGGAAGAGGATCTCTTGAGAAGGTGTTTTTTGTAAAAACAAAAAGACAAGATAAGCCAAAATAATGCTTTTGCTTTTTCCTTTCTTCTCTTTCATTTCTTTCCTTTTCATTTCTTGATTAAATATCTTAATCTCCACATGCGTTTGCTAGAGGAACTGGAAGGAAAAGAAGTTAGGTTCAGTGGCATGTGCCTGTAGCCCCAGCTATTCAGGAGGCTGAAGCAGGAGGATCACCTGAGCACAGGAGTTCAAGGTCAGCCTGGGCAACAACAGTGAGATCCCATCTCTAAAGTAGTAATAATAATAACTTTGTTAAGAAATTTAAAAAACAGAAAAAATGAATAGCAAATACTGGAGTAGCATAAGCAAGGTAGAACAAATAGAAAAAAGAGGGGAGGATAAGAGCAAGAAAAGGATCCTCAGGGTCATTCCAAGTTCATCTGATACTGACATTGACAGATTTCAGACTAAATTCTGAGTCAGTCAATCAATCTTATCTCAGTCTCCCCCTCTTTCTCTCTCTGTTTTTCTTTCTCTCTCTCCCTCCGTCTCTCTTTTTCTTCCTGTCACTGAACCAAATAAGTGCCTGAAAATCTCAGTTTGGCCTACTTCCTACACATCTAAAACTTAGAAAAAAGGAAATTCTTAACATTCTAAATGGACTAAATCTGAAAAGAACCACTGTGGAATATTACCAAGAAAACACTGTAAAAATCATCATGAGGCCTTCCAAAGAAAAAGTAGTTTTGATGCTTATAAAGTACATTATTTTAGTCTTAAAAGGATAGCATGGATGTAATAACAAATAATTTTTTATTAAGAAAAATAATGATTCATCTTCATAGAAGTCCTTGCTGAACTTGAAAATATTGATGTTTCTCATAGGTGGCTAGCCGGGAGTTAAAAATACCTATGTCATATATACACATCTGTGAAACGAGCACAGCAACAGTGCCCAATACAATTGCTACAGCAGCATCCATTGGAGCAGATGTCAACGGCAGAGCTGTGCAGGTGAGTCCTCATGTCTCTCCTTGGTGTTTGCCTCTCCCACATCTCTGGTTTTTATGGCTAGGTACAGGTACGATACTTAACTTCAGAGAAGTCATCTGTATTACTAAACATAGTCTGGGATAACTAAAATGTTGGGAGAATGTATTTGGAGTAGGCTAAACTGAGATGACAGACACAAAATGTAAAGGCTCAAACACAGTAAAAGTCCTTTCTTGTACACATATCAGTCCTGAGCATTATTTGGTCATTCAAACACCCAAATTGATGAAGTCTCCACCATCTTCAACATGTAGCTTTCCAAGTTGCCCTGGGTGTCATCATTCCCATGAACGTGGAGGAACTGGTGTGGAAGACTCTGAGCCAGATCTGGAAGTGATGCAACTCACTTCCACTCATAGTCTATTAGCAACAGAACCAGTTTCAGGCTATGTCTAACTGCAAGGGAGGATGGGAAATGTAGAGTAGTGGGAAACCATGTGTCCAGCTGCTATGGAAGAAGGGAAGAATGGATTTTGGTGAATAGGCAGTCTCTGTTCCTGGGAGACACAGCAAGAAGAAATTTGGGTACCAAGTAATGCAGAGCTATGCAAGTTTCCTCCAGCATAAACAAGTTCTTACAGGCAGATAGGCAGGCAGACCCCAGCCAAGGAGACAGGGTGCAATTGAATCATTGTCTTCAGTGGTATTCTACTGAGTACTTAAAGCTTTCTTTGTAATTATTTTTTTAATTGATGTTTTTTAAAAGTGCTAAATTTTCACTGTCTCAGAATAGAATCATGACTTCATATTCCTTAATTCAAATATCTGATTGCATGTACTTTTGGAATATGTCTATTTGTCATGTTTCTGTTGCAAACTGTTCACTTTTCCACTGGATACTGTGGTAAGTCATATTTTTCCAGAACACTGCAATGATACCACCAACTGGAACACCTTTCAAATCAGACCTAATTTTGTGGCGATACGTCTTAGGGAACCACAAAGCAGAGACTCTCTTTTGCTTGAAACAAATGTGTAAGAAACCTCAAATGCATGAGATCTAATTTGGAGTAGGGTCAAACACAAGAGAGGAACAGCTCAGAGTATATGGGAGTTGTCAGCCCAGGGTAACAGTCAATCCATCTTCTAGAGTATTAAGTTTTAGGTTTCTGCTAAAGATCAGAAACTTTGTGCCTCGAGGGCATTATAAAGTACATTTAATTGTTTTCTCATTTCATACCCAAAGCCAGGGCCTTTATTGTAGTTAGATGGTGGGTGAATGAACAGATGAAGGGAGAGTTCAGATGCTGGGGGATCCTGGCATGTCATTGTTACAGACTGGAAAGCACAAATTTGAATGAAAATAGGAGGTGTATTCCATTTAATAGCCAGAAAATACAAAAGAAGTATACAAAAATACAAAACATGTAGTAAAAGAAAAAACTAAGTGCCAGGCACAGTGGCTCATGCCTGTAATCCCAGCACTTTGGGAGACTGAAGCGGACAGATAGCTTGAGCTCAGGAGTTCAAGACCAGCCTGGGCAACATGGTAGAACCCCATCTCTACAAAAAAGACAAAAATCAGCCAGGCTTGGTGATGAGTTCCTGGAGTCCCAGTTACTCAGGAGGCTGAGGTGGGAGGTTCACTTGAGCCTGGGATGTCAAAGTTGCAGTGAGCTAAGATGATGCCCCTGCACTCTAGCCTGGTTGACAGAGTGAGACCCTGTCTCAAAAAAAAAAAGCGAGAGAGAGAGAGAAGTTAAGAACCTGAATATTCTAAGAAAGAGGATCTGAGAGTAGAAATTCAGCCGAACCCGTATTTTCACAAGAAGTGAGCCAGAAGTGGGGAAAAAAACCAAAACAACCTCCAGTAACCAATACTGTTCTCAAGGGCAGGAGTTGTGTTCCCAATGCATCAGGATCATGCACTCCATAGCACTTGCTGACCTAATCAATGAATATTTGTTCACACAAATTGTAACCACTAGAACCACTGGGCTCTTCTCTAATGTGGATTCCATTCTTTACTACTTCAAGAATGCTTGTCAGATCCTTCTGAAACGCCTTGAGCCCATCATTAAGAAACATCCAGAAGGTACATGGGAAAACTGGGTGAGTATTCCACTCCCTTTGTTACTACAAATGAGGAAACAATCTAAACCAGTGCTGAGAGAGCACCACAGCAGTGCACAGCCACCACACAGAGAGACAGTTCCTCTAAGTGTCACAGTGATGGAGCATGCTCCCTGCTTCTTCCCCAGCTGAGTGGATTTCTGCAAACAGGCAGGATCTCTAAAGGTTGAGAAGGCTACTCCAGGATGTATGCCAGGTGTGTATGGAGAAAGCACACAGGAAACAGCAATCACTGGAAGGAGAAATAGAAGTACATGAAGAATACACTTTGCTTAAGTAAGAAAGAAAAGAAAAAGAATAAGCCTTCCTAAGCCACACACACACACACACACACACACACACACACACACACACACACACAATGTTTTGGGTAGGTTAGGAGGAAAATTAAAAGCCTAGTTGCTGTTGAATATGCCTCAAAGGAGATGACTTACTTAATCCAACATTACAATATCCTATTACTTTTTTCATTAGAACAATTATTTCACATTTACCCACACACTTACTATAAAGTCCTAACATTCAGAAATGAAGTCCAAATACCTTGTGCACTGAGCCCCTATCTCATGGATGTGCAGCAGGATTCTATTTTATGTTTGCTCAACCCAGACTTCTAAACTCAATCAGAAGGAAATTGTCAATGTGCCAGTTAAGGAAAAATAATATGATGATGAGTTCTATTATTGGTAGCAAAGCACCAGCAACAATTATGAGATGTCAATTTTAGATTGGATATTTTTGTTTTCACCTAGCAGACGGTATATTTATTTCACTTTAATTAAATATGCCCATTCTGCAGATAGAAGCTGCATTTGAACAAAGAATCAGTCTCTCAGCCACTGGATACTTCAGGTAAACATCACAATAATATCTTGATGTAGCCAAGAAAATATGAGGTAACTCAGTCACTCTGTTGATAGCTATTGTGATACCTCAGTTCTTGTCTTTTTAGTTTAAAAGAATTTAAACAAGAGACACACAGCAAAGACACACACCCTGAGAGAGAATTCAGGGTGGGCTATTCATAAGGATGAAACAGCAAAGACTGGCACTGAGGAGGCTTCCTTTATGGAGGTCTTATATGATTATTCATAAGGAGGTAGGAAGAGTTGTTACTAGTAAGCACATTCTGGGTGGTCCTCTGGGTGCACATGTGCAGCTGTACATGCTTGTTTATAAATCACATGTCTCATTAGCATCTTAAATCTGTACCCAGGGGTGTGTTTTTACTATTAAAATTAGCAAAGTGTCAGTTTGAGAACAGGTAAAATCAAAGGGTGCATGCACTCTAAAGGGCAAATTGCCTACTGAAGATAGCTTTCCTTGAATGAGTGTGATTACAATGGAAATGCTGAGGCTTCATTTTGAATGTACCATCACCACAGTGCTGGTGCTACATCCAGAGAACATGGTCACTTTCTTGACTACCTATCCTGTCTCAACTCTGAGCCACAGATCCCTCATTTGTAAAATACATTTTTATTATGTGATTGCTGAGGTCCCTTCTAGGCCCAAAATTCTATGATTTCACATAAGCCTTTCAGTTATGTCCAAAAGATTATTAAATAATAAAACACCCTTATTGGATTAAAAAAAATTAGATGCTTGACTTAAAACATCTAATCATTATTTACTATTTATTTAATCATTATTTACAACATCTAATCATTATTTTCTATTCTTTATTGTGAGTAGTAAAAATACGGTATCATTAGAAATGACTTGCATCTCAGTTTTACAAATCTCCCTCCCCTTACCATAAAACCTGTCTATTTTGAAGCTCCTTACTAGCAAGGAGAGAATGAGTGGAATGATAATCACCAGTCACTCTCAAATTCAAGAAGCATATGACGTTAGTTTTATAATCTGATGAAACAAACTACCAAACAACACACACACACACACACACACACACACAGAGAGAGAGAGAGAGAGAGAGAGAGAGAGAGAGAGAGAGAATAGTAAAGCAAATCCTCATGAAGAATGAGGAAAGAAGGAGATAACAGCCCAGCCCAGAGCCTTGTACATAATGAGTTCTAAATTCCTGGCCTGGCTCAGTGGCTCATGTCTATAATCCCAGCACTTCGGGAGGCCGAGGCAGGTGGATCACCTGAGGTCAGGAGTTCGAGACCAGTCTGACCAACATGGAGAAACCCCATCTCTACTAAAAATACAAAATTAGCTGGGCGTGGTGGCATTCCTGTCATCCCAGCTACTTGGGTGCCTGAGGCAGGAGAATCACTTGAACCCGGGAGGTGAGGTGGAGGTTTCAGTGAGCCCAGATCACACCACTGCACTCCAGCCTGGGTGACAAGGGCAAAACTCCATCAATCAATCAATCAGTCAATCAATCAGTTCCTAAGTTCAGTTACCCAAGAAGAGAGCAAATCAGCCCTCTATCTGAATACATCTTTTATTATAAATTAATGCATTGAATTACCAGTCCTTTTTTACCAACCCTGAATTACCATCAGCTCCCTGTGAGTTTGGTTAGCACTATCCATGGGGTCCCTCTGGACCGAAGGTGGTTTTTCCAGGATGAGGCTTATCTATTTTACTCTAGAAATGCTGCCCCTGTGATTTCTTCAAATGTAGGAAACAACTGCATAATTTGTGGTAGTGAAAGACTGCATTTGTGCCCTCCCTGAGGAAAAAAAATGAAATGCTACCGTAAAACTTTAGTAACTTTTAAAATAAATCAACTCAAGCTAAAATGCTTTATTTTTTCCCTCAGGGGCTATAAGGCCTTCATGGACTGGGAGAAAGGGGTGGGGGATCCATTTCCTTACTATGTCTATGGAGCTGCCTGTTCTGAGGTTGAAATTGACTGCCTGACAGGTGCTTACAAGGTAAGTCAAGTCTAACTTTCCTCCTGGTAAGTCAAAACAACAAAAGTGTATTGTATAGTAAATAGCCCAATTCCATTATGTAATTCTCTTACAACAAAAACAAGATTCTTTCAGTTCCATGGGAGGGTCCAGAGATCTAGCCTTATTCTGAATTTCCACTTAAAAAGACAATATAGTAGTCAAAAAGGAATTGCTGATGACAGCCTAAAGTGTATTAAATTTTTTATTTCATTTAGACAACAAAATCACTTTCCAAGGTTTCTCCCAAAAAAAACTTCTGTTTGTAAAGAAAGGACATATTTCTTCATCTGAAGGAATAACTAACTTAGTAAATAATCTTGAGCAAACATTTTGAAAGCATATAGTAATGTATATGTTTCTCCAAAGTGAATTATCCAAAAAGTATTACTGAAACAGATTTTGGGGGAAGAGAGGTGTGAAAATAATTTTTATATTTTCTATTTAATTGGACATCCAAGAAACCATCCATTGGAGACAGGGAATCATACTTAACCCAAAATTAACAACTTGCATTATAAAGGATGCAATTTTACTCAAGGGCCTTGATATAAATCCCTAAAGAAATGAAACTTATGGGGATCTTCCAGAATTTATGATGCTAGAAAAGTTAACATTTGGTCTTTTCTGTGCCTTTCAGTTTACATTTACAGTTTAAGGTTCAATAATTTCAATATTACTTTGGTCCCTTAAAGTAGTTTATTTCTTAAAGAGGCAAAACTTCTTTTGACTAAAGAGAAATTAGAGAAATTCAATAACAGGTCAATAACAGGCCTATTGCAGCTGGCCATTTGTGGTTGGTGAACTAAGTCATCCGTCAGCTCAGTGTTAATGCACAGCCATCTCTTTCCACTGTCCAGTACTTGCAGTGCAAAACACACCAGGTTTCAAAGTAGAAGTAAACTGATGGCTCACTCTGAGGTGTGTCCAATCTCCCTCCCTATCCAGGTTGAGAATAGATGAAGGCCGGTCCCAATGCCCAGAGTGGGTTGTCTGAGAGGCCAAGGTTTGAGTCAAAAGAGAATTGCCAAGTCCAAAGGGCTAGATAGAAAGTAGGAGCCCAGGCATTGAGCCCAAACAGAGAATGACAATCTTGTCAAAACAAGCACTGAGAAATAGGGACACAAAGGAAGCCCTGAGATACTCCGGAGATAGACCACAGGCACTTAGGGGCTTTTAGTAGCTCCTTAACAACCTGCATGCCCATGCCCGGTGCCAAAACAAGGGCCAGATTCATGTGATGCTTCTCAGAGAAGGAAGTAGATTAGCAAGTCAAAGGTGGTCTTGACATTTGCCATTAATACCTTCCAAGATCTTGCAAATCCACAAACTCACATATGTCAGTATGGCTCTAGGATTTTCTCAGTAAAATGGGAACAGTACCACCTCCCACAAATTATCATGAGGACTACATGAGCTCATAAATTATATTCCAACAACAAATCCAGGTTGAGAATCAGATGAACAACCAGACACAACAATTATTTACCAAGTGACTCACTCAGACATACTAACATGTCATGGACTTTGGAGTCACTTAAGGGGAGTCAAAACCATGAATGCACAAGAACTTCCAGGGTCATGGACAGTCCTAGTCCTCAACTTGAAGAATTCAGCAGACATCTTAACAGTGCTAATGTTGACAGGGTTCAATGCAGTGTTAACTAACCAGCAGGAGTTCTGGAATAACTGGAGGCCATTTGAGTACACCTGAAAATGATATTTTTAATTCAAGTTTTTATGGTGAGGTTTTATTTTGGGCAGAAAATCAGAACGGACATCGTCATGGATGCATGTTGCAGCCTCAATCCAGCCATTGATATTGGGCAGGTAGGTGCTGGCCCACCTGGGCGGACACTTCTTCCTGGGAGTCATTTCAGGGTAGGTAAAGTTCTTCTAAAAATGACATAATGTCACAAAGCTTGAAATTGTCCACCTCCAGATTGAAGGTTCGTTTATTCAAGGAATGGGGCTTTATACCACTGAAGAACTGAAATATTCCCCAGAAGGTGTCCTGTACTCTCGGAGCCCAGATGAGTACAAAATTCCAACCATCACTGATGTCCCAGAGGAGTTCAATGTCTCCTTGTTGCCATCGTCACGCACCCCACTAACCATCTATTCATCTAAGGTAAGCACCCAAACCTATCAGGTAGCACATGGTAAATGAAAGTAGGCAGACGAAATAGTAAGTCAATGTTAACTGTTATCAGGAACAAATCACTACAGACTGTTAGAATTTGGAGAATGGCAATCATGGGCCAAGGATTTTAATAATTTCCTCTTTCACTGAAAACTCTAAAACGTGACAAAAAGCTCTGACATCTTAATAGAATAACACTTTTACTTAAGATCCTGAAGACTACGATATTAAATGAGATCGGAGGCACAATGCGACTGAAATCCTAGCAGCGGCACCATGGACAGAACTGCAGACTGAGGCCGCAGAAGACCTGGGTTCCTGCCACAGCCCTGTCCCCCTCTCCCCATGATCTTAGGGAAATCACTTACCTCTGAGGGGCTCAGGGTCCTGACCATACCCAGAAATGCATCTAGAACAGTGGGTCTC
The DNA here is from genome assembly GCF_030222135.1 of Aotus nancymaae. Classification (NCBI taxonomy): domain Eukaryota; kingdom Metazoa; phylum Chordata; class Mammalia; order Primates; family Aotidae; genus Aotus; species Aotus nancymaae. Next base: position 32,752,645 of record NW_026988419.1, on the reverse strand, counting down.
AACTGGGGTTGTGGGGAGTAGAAGAGGTGGTTCTGTACAAAGAATTATCTGGCACAAAATTTTAATAGCATCAGAAAGCAGAGATAGCAACCCTTAGTAATTGCTAAAGTAATGAAACTGCAAATTAAAATAAAGATCATTATTTGTTTGCCTTGCTGTATGCAGATTATGTGAAAACCACCCTCAGAGTAAAAACTTCATCTAGTTCCAAGAGGAATTTTATTAGAGGTAGAAAACAAAAGCAAAAACAAAACAACAACAACAACAAAAAACTTCATCTAGGTTTGAGATGTATTGTTAAAGTTTTTTGACTCCTCTTAAGATTTTAAAATCTTTCCCAGTCATGGTGGTGCACACCTGTGGCCCCAGCCACTCAGGAGGCTGAAGCAGGGGATCACTTGAGCCCAGGAATTCAAGACCAACCTGGGTAATAAATAAATAAGATTCTTGGGAGACTTTTTGCTAGTACCCCTCCCTCCAAAACAAAAGATTCCAACTACATCTGTAGAAATTTCATCATTTCCAAGCTGGATCCCACTGTCAGCCCAGGAACGCCAGGGATTTCCTTGAGACCTAAAATGATGAGGTCAGGGCAAACTTGAAAGGAAGGACAATCAGTGAGGCCTTTGGATTCTCTTTGGACTGGAAATCACTCTAAGGGGCAAAGGCAAAAGGCAGCTAAGAGCCCACAGAGAGCAGCTTTTAAGTCATCAAGAGTAACAGGGCAGACAGGACCCTTGAATCCTTGTGGTTACAGACAGCCATTCACAAGCAGACACTCAAGAAAATCATGGGTTTGCACGGAGGATACTATGTATAAACAACAGAGGGCTACCAGGTACCCGGAGCTGTGTTAGGTGCTTTCACACTTCCTGATCCTTGCAACACCCTATAAAGTAGGCATCACTGCCCACACTTCACTGACAAAGGAACAGAGGAGATTATGTCACTTAGCTAGAGTAAGGGCCAGGATTCAGACTCAGTCTCACTAACTCACAAGTTGCAAATTGGTGGTCTACTGGCTAAAGCTAGCCTGAAGATGTACTTTTCTTTGGCCAACACAGTATTTTTACAAGTCAGGGAATTTTATATTAAAATACAGATACCTAAATTCTCTTGAGAAAATGGGTGATCTGGTAATTTTGGCTGCATTCTTGGAAAGGCAACAACTAGCTACAACCAAAGAACAGCTGCCCCTTGTAGATAGGACATGGAGGTGCTCTTCCTCACCTTAGCTTCCACTACTCCTTATCTGCCTGCGTCACTCATTTACAGTACCTGCCTGTTCCTTGCAGATGATGGGTTTATAACCTTTCATCTGGTATCAAAGTCTGTACTCTTTTTTCTAGAGTACCCTGCCTCTTCTGACCCTGGAGTTAAAAAAGGCATTTTTCTCTCTGCTGATATAGCTGGCTAGTTCAATCCATTGAATGTGTTTTACTAAATAGGATACTTTCCCCTTACCACACAAAGACACTCATATACAGACAGACAGACAGACACACACACACACACACACACACACGTACACACATACATACTTTTCCTATAGAACAAAATTTAACCCAGACAGGATTCAAGATCTGGGAAACTCAGATTATACTGGGATTTTTAAGACTACTCAAGCTTCATTCAGTCAGTAAGTCAGCCAACAAACATTTATTGAGAAGATTTTGTGTACGAAACACTACGCAGGGGTTGGGGATACAATGGTGAACAAGACCTGGCCCCTACCCTCTAGAAACTTGTAGTGTAGTATAGATGTTCTTAAACCAATGTACCTTCTTACAGGGCCTTGGGGAGTCTGGGATGTTCCTGGGGTCATCTGTGTTCTTTGCCATTGCTGACGCCGTGGCCACAGTACGAAGAGAAAGAGGCATAGCTGAGGACTTCACGGTGCAGAGCCCAGCAACGCCAGAATGGGTCCGAATGGCCTGTGCAGATCGATTCACAGAAATGGTATGGAATTGTTTATTTTCCTAAAGGATGATTTGTCTATTTCCTGCTTCTTAGACCTCTTGGGTAAATTTATAACCTAATCTGTGTCTAGCTAATCAAATTATGAAATGAAAAAAGCAAATCACACAAATACACCTTGTGTACAGGTAGTAATTTTAACTTTTAAAAAAGCATTTCCTACATTTTAATTTGATAATCTTACCAACCCTGAAGTAGGATAATTTATTACTGTCATGCTGCAAAAACTAATAGCTAAATGGAAAGCAACTGACTGATTTCTCCAAACAGTGGTTAAGTATTCCCTCCCTCCCTCTAGCCTACCAACTCCATCCTGCCCCTTAAGAAAAACAAACACACACATGCAGAAATCCATGTGTCATATAGCCATATTTGATAATGTCACTTTCTGTGCTCCCTATACAGAGTATACACAGACTGCCTGTCATTTAGAAGTAGGGTGATCCCATTGCCAGCTACTACCTTTCTACTTCATTCTGTTTCATACCAACGCCTCCCAGCCCAGGAGGGAGAGGGCTAGGCAGTTATCAGCGTGGATACACCCATGGCAAATCCCACCTGCTGAAGGTTACAGACAAGTAACTTTCCAGAGGTCATTGAGCCTAGCCGTTGCCAATTTCCTAAGCATCCTAATTTAAGTAATAGCTAGCATTGACTGAACACCACACTAAACATTTTAGGCATATTAGTCATTACTGCAATTCTATAAGTAACTACTGGTATTTTCTTCATTTTACTATTGGTGAAATAGGTGCAATAACTTGCCCAAGATCACACACCTAGCATTTAAGGGTTAAGATTCAAACCCAGGCTGTCTGGCTTCACCATAATATATGGCCTCTCAGAGAGAAAACAGTTGATTCTCTACTTTGTAAAAAGAAATTTGTGTTTTCAAATCTATATTAAAAGAAGCCAAAATACTTAACTGACTTCTCCAAAATAGCAAACCATAGAGTAAAAAGATTTTACAGAAATATTGCTTAAAAGGAAGTGTCATAATTATTAATTTCCTTCCCCTACATGGCCTATTTATCTTTCCATCTTCAAATCTAACTCAACACGGTCACCCTGTAATTTCCCTCCAAGTCTATGGTTCTGACCCCCATCTGATTCCATTGTCTACAGCAATGATTACAATCACCTGCCTCTGGCCAGTCCCTCTTCAGATGGGCAGAGCTAGGGAACTAGCACCTTCTACCCACTCTAGGAACTCCTCCGTGCCCATTGTGGCCTAGAGGTTAGTCATCTGCCCATTCCTCACTCTGCGGTCACTGTGGAATGGTGTCATCTCATACCCCAAAAGCATAAGCACTTCTGACCTTTAAAAAATATTCTCATTCACATTTTGCAATAATAAATACCCTTTTCTGGAATGAGGCAGATTAAGAAAACTAAGAAACACAACAAAAAGATACTTCTAATCTTCCTTTCTTGCCTGAGGTTAATGTTTTCAGTCTTCCATTGGCCTGGCTCCTAGAAAATGAATTCCTTCATTTCTAAGATTTCAGGCTGTTTTGAATAGTCCAGTTGTCTGGCAAAGTAGCTCTGTCATATTCAATGGTAAGAAATGAAACACTTCGATTTCATTTACCATTTGGGACTTAGCCTCTTAGCTACCTGGTCCATGTGATGACACCATATTTTCTCTCAAGTCTGATGGTTCCTTGATAAGACTGATATATCTTTACAGATATAAATCATCTACTAATTTGTGCACATAAATCAAATGCTCAATGTTAGAATAACCTAGCATTTTCTAAAATACTCATAGAGACATAGTTTCTAAATATCCCTTCAGGTTATAATCTATGTTTGGTATTTTAGACCTCCTTTTAATAACATACATTGCCTTTTGTCTTTGTAAAAGTAACATATCCCTTATGGAAAAATTTTAAAATGCTGAAAAGAATAAGGTGAAGTTAAAATCAGCCATATTCCCACCAACTAGAACTAACTATAACCATGTTCTGGAGTATGAGTGTGCACGTGTGTACACTTTTAACCATCTTTCAATTTATATATGTTTACATTTACAATGTATCTTATTTGTAAACTCATTTAATTAAAATCAAAATGTCCCTAAAATAAGTCTTTAAAAAGATTTGAACAGTATCATTGGGAATGACTCTGCTGAGCCTCAGTCACAGAAAATCTGGATTGGGAATTTCATGGGAAAAGTATCCCATGAAACATCACTCAAAAAATAGTTGCTTAAACACAAAAAGAAAATACCTGGCCAAACTCGTTTATCCTACAAACTCTGAATCTTTATCTGTAGCCATTGGAATAAATTTGAGGGGTGAGGGCAGGACAGAATGTTTTTAACTTTTCAGTAACAAACACCTTGTTATTAAGGCTACTTAGACTAAATGGAGAATGATCATTTATCCTTTTTTCTTTTTTTTTTCTTTTCTTTTTTTTTTTTTTTGAGACAGGGTCTTGCTCTGTTGCCCAGGCTAGAGTGCAGTGGTGCAATCTCAGCTCACTGCAACCTCCACCTCTCAGGTTCAAGCAATTCTCCTGCCTCAGCCTCCTGAGTAGCTGGGATTACAGGCATGTACCATCATGCCCGGCTAATTTTTGCATTTTTAGTAGAGATGGGGTTTCACCATGTTGGTCAGCCTGGTCTCGAACTCCTGGCCTCAGGTGATATGCCTGCCTCAGCCTTCCACAGTGCTGGGATTACAGGTGTGAGCCACCGCACCCAGCCATGATTATTTATCCTTCATATTTCTCACAACCTACAATATTTCTAGCCATTGCACTGAATTCACATATATTTGAAACAGTGAGAAGAAAGCCCTCTCCAAATACTTGAGAAGACTTAAGTTACTTTGTTCAAGCCTCCAGACCCCTTCTCCTCAGCTGTTCACGAACAAAGGGAGGGGGCTGGTTAGAAGCCAGCCTTGATTGGAACCTCCCAAGGAGCACAGAAAGGAGGATGTCCTAAGTTTTAGTTTAACAAAGAGGCCAAGAAACACACAAAATTTAGATTATTCTACTATTACCTGTTGCAAGAAATGGCAATATTTCTCCATCCATATAGAAATATAAACAAGAAACCAAGAAGCCATCCTGCCATTTCTCTCCCTCATACTCAGTCGCTAGTCCTTCACCATGTCCTGTTCGTTTTTACCCCCCAACAATTTCTTGACCCAGTCCATTTCCTCCACCCTTAACCACTATATTATTCATTCATCCTGCAGACAGGTGTTGAGCATCAAAAGTGTGCCAGGCATTGTTCTACAGAACAATTCTGGGGCTACAGTAGTGAATGAAATAGAGACCCCCATCTTGGTGGAGTTTACTTTCTGGTGACCCTAAAGCTACCTACCATCTCTCCATCCTGGATCAAAGCTGCCTCCTGGCTGGTCTCCCTACATCCGCTGCAGCCAGAGCTTGTGGTGTGGCAAAGCAGACCATGCCGCACCAGCACACACATTGGCAAAAGCTTCCCTTTGCTTGTAGGAGATAGAAAACTTCTTAACTTGCCCTCCCAAGCCTACAAACCTTCAGAGTCCAGTATGGCCAACCCCACCCACCTCTCCAGCCACACGTGACCCCACCCAGCCACACCTGCCTTCTTCTGTCATTCCTCATGTCAAGGACAGAGACACTCACTCCTGCTTTAGGGCCTCTGCTGTGCTCTTCCTTCTCCTTGGAACCATCTTCTTCTGTTCAACTTGTTAACTCCTACTTGGCCTTAATCAAATTCAACAATTTCATTTGATCCCTTCCTTCCTGCATAGTTTGAGGTCCCAGGAATATAGCCCTCCTGAGTAGCTAGGATTACAGGCGTGTACCACCATGTGATACATGGTGAACCAGACTCACAGGTCCCTGCTCTCAAGGCATTTATAGCCTAGCAAGGAAGGACGACAAACAATGACTGTGAATTATAAGTGTTTGACTGACCCTGGGGTATCCTAATACATCCCATAGAACAAAGCCTTTCCAACTTAGCCTTATGCTTTTCTTGAAGTTGGGGGGTCATAGATGGGATCCCACTTTGGTTACTCATCATGCAATTATTCATTCATCTAACATATTTATTGAGCACCTTCCATGTGCCAGGCACTGCTAGGAAACTAAAAAACTAGTGGCGAGCAAGATCATTCTCCATATGACATGAACCTTACATTCTGTGAGGAAAGCCAGACAGTAAACAAGTAAACAAATGCACAATATAATTGCAGGTGGTGATGAATACTGTGAAGCAAAATTGAAGAGAAGGGAGCTAGAATGTGAAGCAGAGATTATTTGATTGTAGTTTGTTAGGGAAGTTCCCTCTGGGAGTTTTCACATTTGAGCCAAAGTCTGAATGAAGCAAGAGAGCAAGTATAAAGCTGGCAATGGTACAGTCCAGGCTGAGACCAGCTCGTGCAAAGGCCCTGCGGCAGCTTCAAAAGAATCAAATTCGCTTGGGACTAAGTAGCCCTCAAAAGTGGCCCTCTTCTTAAGTGTATGATTTGCCTCTCTGGTAGAAAAATCTTAGAATTGTTGTTCTTCCTGGCAGAGAGAGAAAATAGAATTTGTGGTCACACCATTCATTTTCACAACAGCAGAGTGAAACCTGGATAGTCCTTCCAATCAGCAGCTTTCCTACTAGTCTTTATCACACTTCAGGTCTACTTCTTTAGACTTTTAGTGACTGTAATTCATTCATCCCCGTAGGAGGCACAGCAGGCCTCCTGAAGTTCTTATAGCCTGGTTGCTCACACAGACTAATCTCTAAAGCATCTTGGAACAAAAAAAAATCAGAATTTACATTTTTAATACACTTGATCAAAACTACAACATGGCTTTTAATTGAAATATATAATGATTCACACTGGTACACAATGCTGTACTATGCAAATACAGAGAAAGAATGAGAAACAGATATTAACAGTCTTTGTATTGGGCCTTTGAATGCTGTTGTCAAAACACAGTTTGTTCTAATGAATAAGAAGGTCGGGGAGTCGGAATATCTGTGTACTAGAGCGTAAGTATTGAGAAGTTCAAGACCTCCTATTTTAATAACCGTCTTAGACCCATAAGGTAAATAACAGCCTAACTAGATCTGTTTCTTAAACAGAAATGATGGAAAAATGCTCAGTACTTTTCCCTTGGAATTAAATAAAATAATGCATGTAAAAATACTGTGTAAATATGAGTCACTCTAAATATTAGCATTAAGGTCATCACCAAAAACCCATAAACTGTTAATGACCTTCTTCAAAATATGCCTCTCCCAAAGAGCTTGAAAAGTGTTTCCACATTAAATCAAGTTGACCTGCTAAGGCCAGAATAAACAACAACTCTTCTAACTAGCAGCCTCATGTTCATGGGTAAATTAGCTTCAAGAAAGGCAGGCATTGGTAAGAAGCCTAAGGCATGTTCGTTACCAAAAAAATAATAATAATTATAGTGTATGTATGAGCAATTTACTATGTCAAAAGGTTTTTTTTTTTTTTTCTTTTTTTTTTTTTAACATGTTTGGGTTTGTTTAACCTTAATCACAGCATTGCTGGCTGCATTTTTACATGGGCTCTTTCTCAGGTGGTTAATTTCTGGTGAGGACAGTGTTGCTGGTGATGGTTTCTACTCTGAGCCCAGCAGGGCAGCCTGGCTCAGCTAGGCATGGCCAGAAACATAGTCTTTATGTAATTTCCTTTTCGGTGATGGGAGAAAGAAAAATATATATTTCTTGGAAAATGTGTTTTGTACAGTCATCTTAAATTCCACAAGGGGAAAAAAAAGGAAACTTCCCTTAAAGATATACATAAATACATATTTAACACTTTCAAATTAGGTCTTCTCCTTAGAAACAGTGATTTCATTTTTTTAAAAAAATCTTTAGGATTCAGAGACATGAAGGGTTCCACACTCTCAAAAATTAGAAAAATACTGCCCTGGAGAATGTGGAATAGGTCAGACTTTTTTAAAAAAAAAAAAATCATGTTATCTTAATATCACCAGCAGCAAAACGTATTTATTGAGTAATCACAAAATGTGGTGTATGTGGGCTGCCACAGTGGGAGGCCATGTAAAGTCAATTAGCAGCTTCAGTTTCCATCTCCCGGAAGTTAAAATCAGACAACTCAGCTTGGAAACAAGTTTATAAACAGGTTTCAGCTTACCCCACTTCTGAAGGGGCAGCCTGGAACATGCTGACTCACAAGAACTCCTTGCAACCATAACAAATGGCTAATGTCCTGCATTACACTGACGCATGATTTTATCATAACCTAGTGGGGAAAAGTCCTTCATTCTTAGCTCAGTCCTCAATTCCAAATGGCCATGCCTGTCCTTCACAGAATCTGCTATTCTGAGATTGACCAATGGCTGGTTTCCAAAGTCCTTCACCTTCTTCCCACGCCGCAAACCCTAATGCCATCTCCATCTATGGACTCCCCTCCCTTTACAGCACAGCGTCTCTCACATCCCCACCTCTCATTTTCCCTCCCTGCTTCTTTTGCATTTCTAGATGCCCAGACTCAGTGAGAGTTGGCAGCATTAAAAGCGCCACCTGTTTAGTTCAGTAACTGGAGCCCTTCCTCCCTGATGGAGGAGAGGCACGTGAACATTTCACATACTGCCGGCAGCCTGGTTTACCCACTCCTCTCAGGCGGTTCACTCCCGAACACTAGTCATTCAAGATGAAGCCTGTTCAACCCCATACTCCATACACAGCCCTGGATTTCTCTGAGCTGGGGGAGATGTACTACCAGCCCTACAAGACTGCCTTTCTATTTCTTAGGGCTCATAGACCACAACATGTGAAAACATGAAATCTCCAGCCTGTTCAGCTAAAATCTAAGCTACAGATAATTGGCAGGGCCTTAGACCAGCACAGACATGCTTCGGTCACCTGGATTCCTTGAGATGGAACACAGAGTGGACTGCACAGCTCAGACAGACTGAGAGTCTCCCATGGTGTCTTCCTCAGAATGCTCAACCTATTGTCCTGTTCCCATAAACACGCACACAGACACATGCACGCACATACTCAGGTATGTACTCATTCTTAACCACATTCTTCTAGCCTCTCATGCTGTCTTGAAAGAGGTTTTATTGGCTGTGAAACTGGTTCCACATTGAATACGTTTGTCCCAGGATGCAGGAACTGAATCTTTTCCCTGCAGTGTTTGGTGACATTTCACAGAGTAGCTATTCTCACTTCTGAAGGGAGATTCTCTGATACTGTTATTGAATGTATATTTTTGTATCTAAAAACTCTCCTATGTGATCTCTTCCTCCTTAGGTTTGTAGGGGCAGAGGAAAGGGAGAGATAGGGAGAACACCTAAAAGGGAAGAGGCAAAAGCTGGAGGCATTCCTCAGTTTAAGAGAGGAAATAAGAGATGCAGAATATAAAACAGGAGAAAAGACAGCCCATCTCATCCTGCCAGGGAGAAGAGTTACAATGAACTGTTTTAGCTTAGTGCATGAGACAGGCCCCAAGTCAGAGTGTATCTGGGTTTCAATTCCAGCTCGATCTTTTTCTTTTCTTTTTTTTTTTTTTTAAGATGGAGTCTTGCTCTGTCACCCAGGCTGAAGTTCGGTGGCACAATCTCAGCTCACTGCAACCCCCGCCTCCCAGGTTCAAGTGATCCTCCCACCTCAGCCTCCCGAGTAGCTGGGACTACAGGTGCACACCACCATACCCAGCTAGTTTTTGTATTTTTGGTAGAGACAAGGTTTCACCATGTTGCCCAGGCTGGTCTCAAACTCCTGAGCTCAAGCGATCTGCCCACCTCAGCCTCCCAAAGTGCTGGGATTACAGGCATGAGGCACTGCACCCGGCCCCAGCTCTACCTTTGATGCTTTATTTAACTTCTCTGATCACTCAGTTTTCTTATCTATAAAATGAGAGACAGGTGGGGTATGGAGAGAATAACTCTAGTTACTTTACAGGGTTGTTGTAAGAATTGAATAAGATAATATATAAAGCAGTTAGCAGTTGTTGCACATAGTAAATGGTCAATACATACTGATGATGATAGTGAAGACAATTGAGTCAGGGATCCCTAAAACCACCCTTAGATTTAACGATTCGCTAGAAGTGCCCAGGCACAGTGGCTCTCGCCTGTAATTCCAGCACTTGGAAGGCTGAGGCAGGAGGATCACTTGAGATCAGGAGTTCGAGACCAGCCTGGGCAACAAAGCAAGATGGTGTCTTCACTAACAAACAAAAAAATTAGCTAGGCATGGTGGGCCATGCCTATAGTCTCAGCTACTCAGGAGGCTAAGGTGAGAGGATTGCTTGAGCCCAGGACTTTGAGGCTGCAGTGAGCTATGATTTTGCCACTGCACTCAAGCCTGGGTGACAGGGCAGGACTCTGTCTTAAAAAAAAAAGAGAGAGAGAGAGAGACTAAAAATTCCATAACTTTAGCAGAAGAGTAGACTTAAATCTCCCATAGGCTAAACTGAGGAGTTTTGCCCTGTGTCCAGCCCAGACTTTGCAGAACAGCCTCATTCTAAAGAAGAGAGCCAAGCAGCTCTCACAGGAGCAGCTAAGAAGAGAATAGGGAAGGCCCTTTGGGAAGGCAAACCTAGCCCTTCATTTACATTTCAATATAGAGGGCAAAAAGTAAGAACGAATTTAGGAAAATGTCCTGAGTGGTAGAAGTTGGATGGATTACTTGGCTTTTTGTATTTCTGTGAAATAAATATCTATTAGGAAAGGGGAGAAAGCTCTTTGGAACCCTCATAGCTTTCCATGATCAGGGAAAAGTTTGCTTTGCTTTGTAACATATTTGTAACTAAAAGTCAACGCTTCAAACCAAAACATAACAGGGGAGAGGAGGGATGTGTGTTCTGCTTTGGGGTTGAACCTAAAGGGGAGAATTCCCTGAAGAGGAGACAAGCATTGAGGACCATGAGAAAGGATGAACAATTCTTGGGACTTGTAGTCCAGTAGAGTGAAATGAGGCTGGGGTTTAACCAGCAAGAACACAATGTCACACAACCCCTTTGGCTAAAGGTGCCAACAGGGCTGTTATCTTATCACTGTGGAGGAGTCTAGGTGTGTGGGTTCAGTGTGTACACTGCCCAGCCTAGTCACATCCCCACTCCCAGATGAATTCATAGGAGGTATAATTCTTTTTGGATTCTTATCTGGAAAGCAAAGAAGATAGGTAACTAATTGAAGTGCCCTCTTACTAAACTGAGCACGGTGGCTCACGCCTGTAATCCCAGCAGTATGGAAGGCCGAGGCACGTGGATCACTTGAGGCCAGGAGTTCCAGACCAACCTGGCCAACATGGTGAAACCCCATATCTACTAAATACAAAAATGAGCCAGGCGTGGTGGTGAACACCTGTAATCCCAGCTACTCAGGAGACTGAAGCATGGAATCACTTGAACCTGGGAAGAGGAGGTTGCTGTGAGTTGAGATCGTACCACTGCACTCCAGCCTGGGTGACAGAGCAAGCCTGGGTGACAGAGCAAGACTCTGCCTCAAAAAAAAAAAAAAGTCTGTAGTGCCCTCTTACTTAGTAGCAACATTAGGTATAGCAGAGACGACAACACAAACTCACCTTCTTTTCACAGTTGTCATTTGAAAGGAATAACACAGTCCCATGCCCCAGGAGCCAGGAACATCCAGTCTCCTCTCATCCAAAAAATTTTTAAAACCCAAGATCTGATGTAATGCCCTGTTGAAATATTGCAGTGGTGTTATAGTATATTAAGTATTTAATTTTCTTTCTTTCTTAGATCCCAAGAGATGACCCTAAGACATTTAAACCTTGGTCTATCCCTATAGCATAACACTGGTATTTCCTAAAAGGTAAGATCAATAAACTAAAAGAGTATTATTCAAAGAGTGGGGGAGAATCAGACAATCCAGTAGCTTTCACACTGTGTTCTACAGAAATCAAGGATTGCACAAGTGCTTAAATCATGCTTCATTTTAAAGTCAATATATCTTATCCAATATTTAAGACCTTTAACACTAAATATGCATGATTTGGGGAACTGACAAAGGAAGGCCAGGGTGTTTTAACCAACATGGTAGTTTTTCTTTTTATTTTAAAATAAAATATGAGAATACACTGGATTAAAATATTTAAAGATCCTACTCCCTGATTCTTCTAAGAATCACAACCAGAATGCAAAACACCAAATTGGAATCTACTGATTACTCCATTTATAATTAACTAGCACTGTTTGGAAGAGTTACCTATCTGTATTCATTGAATTCAACTGCTGCAATTTTGTGCTGCTGCTTAACACAACACACAGAGCACCGAACGCTTTGGAGAGTGGCCACAGAAACTCCTTGGGAAATACATGCTGATAAGAAGAAACATTGTTTTTTTGTTAGAAAATTAAACTTCTATGTTCTGCACACTAACAGGGCAACAACTGAAAACACTGTGGAAGAGAAAGAACTCTATGGCATACACTCAGAAAAAAAATAAAATTTTTTCATTAAAATCTAATTTTTCAATGTAATCGGGGTCTTGCTATGTCACCCAGGTTGGTCTTGAACTCCTGGGCTCAAGTGATCCTCCCATTCTGGCCTCCCAAAGTGCTGAGATTACAGGCATGAGTCACTGTGCCCAGCCTGACAGACTTTAAAATAAAGACCATCCTCTGCTATGCATGATTGCTCATGCCTGTAATCGCAGTACTTTGGGAGGCCAAAATGGGAGGATCACTTGAGCCCAGGAGTTCAAGACCAACCTGGGTGACAAAGCAAGACCCCGTCTCTCTTTTTTAATTAAAATTTTAAATTTAAGAATTTTTTAAAAGACCATCCTCAAATTGCAAGACAAATTTAAAAAACAAAAAACCTCTTGTCACTTTACCACTTATAATTATTTCTGTGTGTCAGAATGTTATCCATGCCTTGTAGTCAAAACAAGATGCACATATAAATTGCATTCTGAGTCTGTAACTGTCATCCTTTACCTGCAATTCCAAATTCTTACATTCTTCAAAGTAACATAATTGCTCTTACATATTTGCTTTATAAGGAAGTGTACAACATTGATCTTATAAATTAAATTTATACCACACTAAAAACATATACATGTGAGTGTGTTCCCCATAACATTTTAAACCTCTTGCTAAAAATATTCAAAAACCTCTGATGTCATCCAGTTTCTTATTTTATAAATGAAGGCATGGAAGCCATAGGAGAGTAAGTAACTACCCAAATGCACTTATTCATAACTGTAAATCTTACCAACCCAATTGTCAATTATTTATTGTTCTTCTCCCTAAATATGAAGTTGAGAGATTTGTACACTTTGTTTCATAATTATTGTCTTTTCTTCTTCTTTCCAGATGTTTCAGTTTTTCACAAGTAAAAAGATGGCTTGTTAATCCTAAATGGGTTCCAAACTGATACTCTTACACTGTTGTAGAAAAAAAATAGACACAAAATTTAGAAACATTATCCAACTCTGATTATATTAACCCAATGAATCATTATTTACAAAGTATTTTACTTAGACTTTCCAGCCTAGAAGCCACCAGCAAAGCACTGCTATATCCACAGCAAGCAAGTTTAATGCTGATTTGTTTCTGAAAAGATCATATAAACATTGATGTAAATGCAAATTTTTCCTTTTTGTGTCCATCCAATCTAACTGGACTGGTAATACAGGTTGTGATCATCGAATGAATGACACTTCTTGGTAGATAAATATATGATGATTTTCCCAGTGTATTTGATGCAGTAACCACAAGAGAGTTCTGCAAGTTTTGTTTTGCCATGGATCAGCCATAGGTCTATGTACGTGCATTTGACAGCAAAGGAGTGGTATTTCCCTCATGTAGATCTACTATTCAATTGATTAACATTCTTTTGGATTGGGAGAAGGGGGTAAAGCAATATAAAAAGTTTGCCTTACCATATGCATTATTTTAAATGACGGTAAATACAATTGTATTTTTTTTTTTCTTAGAATTTGGTCAGTTGGAGATAAGGATGATTACTGGGTATTTATTTTCCATTTGTCATACTTGAAAACTATAAAGCACTAAAAATAGAGGGGCCTGAATAAAAATTATTTCTGTGAATTGATGCAGTAAAATCTGGACGGCATGGATGTTAATAAAATGCTTTTTAAAAAAGATACAGTTGAAGCCATATATTTGTAACCAGTTCTTTGGGCTCAATAAACATCATTAAAATATGAAACTGACTAAAATTTTTAAATAAGTAATACATTAACATGGCTTGGATGTTTAAAAAAAGATAAAGCAAAGGCTTACTCTCATACTGCTATGGCCTGAATGTTTATGTCCCCCCAGAATTCATACATTCAAACCTAAACCCCAAAGTGCTGGTATTTTTTGTTTGTTTGTTTGCTCTTTTGTTGTTGTTGTTATAAGATACTAGGTCCTAGAAAAGGTTGTGGTATTAAGAGGTGGGGCCACTGGGAAGTGATTAGGTCATGAGGGCTCCACCTTCATGAATGAGATTAGTGCCCTTATGAAAGAGACCTCCAAGAGCGAGGCAACCTCCTTCACCATGTGAGAACACTGCAAGAAGACACCGTCTATGAACCAGAGAGGGGCCCCTCATCAAATACTGAATCTGTTAGCACCTGAAACTTGGACTTCCCAGCCTCCAGAACTGTGAGTAAAACATTTTTGTTTATAAGCCACTTAATTTATGGTATTTTTGTTATAGCAGCCCAAACCAACTAAGACACAAACCACCCCCATCCATCCAATTCTCACACATATACAGAGTGTAACTTCTGCTTTCCCAGAAGCCCCAGTATGTAGCCTGTCCCAGAATGCCCAGCCACGCTTGGCAAAATCAGAGCTACTCAGCTGGCCCTACAAACGGACAGGACACAATAGCCAAATGTCAGAATGTTTGAAGAAGGCTAGGGCAACAGGACAAGTACCTGGCTCCTGCCCCTGTTTTCACACCTGCTGTGCGCCTTCTCTCTGTCTAGACAATTCCACCCTACCCACTTCCCAGCATCCATGGCAGCCTGGTGGTACCTATAAGGGTGAGGAACTGTATGCTCATCGTGGGCTTCCTGGAGCCTCCTATTTCTTACTCTCTGGGACTTGGAGCACAGGAGACATTTGTACTTTTGCCTTCTGGGCCTGGGTTCTCTGAGTCAGTTTTCTTTTTTGTAAAGAAAAAGCCTGCTCCCAGTTCCACCCTAGAACAGTGAAAATTAACATTGTATCTGTTTCATATAATTGAGCAGACAAATAGCAAAAAGATATGCTTTCTAATGTTTAAGATGTCAAAAGAAAGTTAAAAAATTAGGCAGAAATAGTTGGAGACAGAAAATAAAGGAATTTTCTCAGTCCCCCCACACACCCCTGAAAGTTAATGTTAAGATACCACTGAGTACAAAGCAATAGCGTTCCTTCCTTTGCCGAGGGACAGTAGGACAGGCTCCCCTGTGCTCCTGTAACTTCACATTTAGATAATTTTACTAAATGTGAAATTTAGTAAACTTTAGTAAACTTCACATTTACTCTTGCTCCAAACCATTCTGCTCCAACCATTCTTGCTCCAAACCATTCTGCACATAACCGCCAAGACAGTATTTCTCAACATCTGTAACCACCCACTGTCACTGAGTAAAAGAGTAGCATTCAACAGGACAGTTTCTTCTTCCAAAAGGGACTTTACTGTCATCTATGAAGTGGTCACCTGTTGTTTTTATCTGACTGCTGTCTCTTCCTTTGGGAAATCATCCATCCTCCACTCCATGTTCCAAATGAGCTGCTGGGAAATGAATGGGATAAGCTGGGTTAGAGTCTTTCCTGAGAGATAGGCTCTTGCGCAAGGTACACAAGGTGAAAAGGCCACTGTAGCAGGTCGCCTGGATGGCCGCAGACAGTCCACAAGCTCTCGCTGCTGAGCTCCTCAGAAATGCCCTCCTTCCTGTGCCTGGTTCTTCAGCTCTGCCCTCAATTCTGTGACCTACCCAGCACCTTTCCAGTGGTCAGTTTCCTAGGGTTGCCGCAACAAATTTTCACAAGCTGGGTGGCTTCGGTGTGTATTCTCTCACAGTTCTGGAGGCTAGAAGTCCAAAGTCAAGGTGCTGGCAGGGCCGTGGGTTCTCAGGTAGAATCCTTCCTTGCCTCTTTGGGTGGCTCCTGGCGTTCCTTGTGGCTGTATCACCCCAACCTCTGCTTCAGTCATCTCGTGGCCTTCTTCCCAGTATGTCTGTATCCAAATCCTCTCCTTTCTCATAAAAACACCAGTCATTGGATTTAGGGCCCACCTTAATCTAGTAAGACCTTATCTTAATTAATCTGCAAAGACTTTATTTCCAAATAAGGCCACTTCTGAGGTTCCAGGTAGACATTAATTTGGGAGGACGCTATTCAACCCACTCTACCAATAAACCTTGCTGAGACTAATGGATAGTTTTGGAGTAGAAGTGACCCTCTCTCCTTTATGCCCCTATTGTACCTGGTTCTTCTGTCACATACACTATTTGTCTGCATGGGTATCCTTTCTTTCTAGACAAACCACTGACTGATGACAGGGACTCATCTCTTACCATAGGGTCTATCTCAAGCTGATACTTACATATGTTTGTTTAAGGAAGAGCCAATGAATGTGCTCTATGACAACAAAAGTACAGATGAACCTACACTGTGCAACTCAGATATCCATGAGCCAGGAGATCTAAGGAAGGTAAAAAGAAAAAACCTACAGTTATTTGACAAAGAAACTAGGCTTCACATTTTTATTGGATATAAGTCTGCTGGAGTCACTGTTTATTTTACTTGCACATATTAAGCAAAGTTTTCCAAAACTTGGAAATAAGGCTAAAAGAAAAAAAAAATACTATGAGACGTTTATTTTCGTTTATTTTAGAAACAGGGTGTCACTCCGTCACCCAGGCTGGAGTGCACTAGTACAATCATGACTCACTGCAGCCTCAAATGTCTGGGCTCAGGCAATCCTCCCACCTTGACCTCCAGCGTAGCTAGGACTACGGGAGTGTGCCACCAGGCCTGGCTAATTTTTTAACTACATGTTTTTTGTAGAGATGGGATCTCCCAATATTGCCCAGGCTGGTCTCAAAGCCCTGGCCTCAAGTAAACCTCCCCCTGCGGGTAACTTTTTAATGTTATCCTCCAACATTGTCTAATAAACCCATTGGCTATATATTTGACATCTATTCACTATATATTGTATAGAAGTCACTATATATTGCACAGCTTTAAGATCACAAGTGGTTTTTGGTTCCATGGATGAATTGTATAGTGGTGAAGTCTGGGACTTTAGTGTACCCATCACCCAAACAGTGTACATTGTACCTAATAGGGAGTTTTTCATCCCTCATACCTCTCCCACTCTCCCTCCTTGGTTTATACACTTAAAGTTAGATGCTGACATGCAGTCAGCAAAGGAAAAAAAAAATAAACGCAGGACTCTGAGGTTCTTCCATATGTAAGAAGAGCCTACATAATTTTTACAGCAATTAATCTGATGAACATAGTTTATAATTTAAATGAATACATTTCATATTCTACAACAAATATAATCTATTGACTAAATGTAACTAATGATGAACCGCCATACATATAACCCCATTAAAAAGTGGGCAAAGGACATAAACAGACACTTTTAAAAAGACATACAAGTGGCCAACAAGCATATGAAAAACAGCTCAATATCACTGATTAGAGAAATGCAAATCAAAACCACAATTAGATACCATCTCACGCCAGTCAGAATGGCTATTATTAAAAACTCAGAAAATAACAGATGCTGGTGAGGTTGCAGAAAAAAAGAGAATGCTTACACACTGTTGGGAGTGTAAATTAGTTCAACCATGGTGGAAAGCAGTGTGGCGATTCCTCAAAGAGCTAAAAACAGAACTACCATTATACCCAGCAATCCCATTACTGGGTATATACCCAAGGGAATATAAATCATTGTACCCTAAAGACATGCACACAAATGTTCATTGCAGCACTATTCACAATAGCAAAGACATGGAATCAACCTAATACTTGATATGGTCTGGCGCTGTGTCCCCACCCAGATCTCATCTCAAATTGTAATCCCCAAGTGTTGGAAGAGGGGACTGGTGGGAGGTGACTGGATCATGAGGGCAGATTTCCCCCTTCCTGTTCTCATAATAGTGAATTTTCATGAGATCTGGTTGTTTGAAAGTGTGTAGCACCTCCCTCTTTGCGCTGTCTCTCTCTTGCTACCATGTAAGTTGTGCTTTGCTTCCCCCTTGCCTTCTGCCAGGATTGTAAGTTTCCTGAGGCCTCTTAGCCATGCTTCCCGAACAGACTGCAGAACTGTGAGTCAATTAAACCTCTTTTCTTCATAAATTACCCAGTCTCGGGTAGTTCTTTAGAGTAGTGTGAGAACAGACTAATACAATGCCAGTCAATGAGAGATTGAATAAAGAAACTGTGGTACGTACACACCATGGAATACTATGCAGCCATTAAAAAAAAGAACCACATCAGCTGGGAGCAGTGGCTCACACCTGTAATCCCAGTACTTTGGGAGACCAAGGAGGGCAGATCACGAGGTCAGGAGATCAAGACCATCCTGGCTAACACAGTGAAACCCTGTCTCTACTAAAAATACAAAAATTAGCTGGGTATGGTGGTGGGCACCTATAGTCCCAACTATGCAGGAGGCTGAGGCAGGAGAATCGCTTGAACCTGGGAAGTGGAGGTTGCAGTGAGCCAAGACCATGCCACTGCACTCCAACCTGGGCCACAGAGTGAGACTCCATCTCAAAAAAAAAAAAAAAAAAAAGAACAAGATCATGTCTTTTGCGGGAACATGAAGGAAGCTGGAGGACATTATCCTTAGCAAACTAATGCAGGAAGAGAAAACCAAATACTGCATGTTCTTATAAGTGGGAACTAAGTGATGAGAACTCTTGGACACAAAGAGGGGAACAATAGACACCGGGGCCTACTTGAGGGTGGAGGGTGAGAAGAGGGAGAGGATCAGAAAAAATAACTATTGGGTACTAGCCTTAGCACCTAGATGACAAGATAATCTATACAACAAAGCTCTATGATATGAGTTTACCTATATAACAAACCTGCACATGGACTCCTCAACCTAAAATAAAAGTTTAAAAACACACAAATTCGACCGCAAAATAAAAAGTGTTGGCCAGGACATGGAGAAGTTGGAACCCTTGTGCACTGCTGGTAGGAATGTAAACTGGTACAGCTGCAGTGGAAAACAGTATGGTAGTTCCTCAAAAAATTAAAAATTGGATTGCCACAGGATGCGACAATTCCATTCCTTTTTTTTTTTTTCCGAGATGAAGCCTTGTTCTGTGGCCCAGGCTAGAGTGCAGTGGCATGATCTCAGCTCACTGCAACCTCCGCCTCCCAGGTTCAAGTAGCTCTCCTGCCTCAGCCTCCCGAGTAGCTGGAATTACAGGCACACACCACCACACTCAGCTAATTATTGTATTTTTAGTAAAAACTGGGTTTCCCCATTTTGGCTAGGCTGGTCTCCAACTCCTAACCTCATGATCCCTGCACCTCAGCCCCACCTGCCGAAGTGCTGGGATTATAGGCGTGAGCCACCACGCCCAGCCAGCAATTCCATTTCTTTTATGTTTACAGCAAAAGAATGGAAAGCAAGGTCTCAATAAGATATTTATACACCCATGTTCACAGCAGCATTATTCACAACAGCTAAAACGTGGAAGCAGCCCAAGTGTCCATCAATGGAGAAACTGTTATTGGAAAATGTGGTATATATTATACAAATAATAGCCTTCTAAAGGAATGAAATTCTGACACAAGCTACAACATAGAGGAACCTTGATGAACCTTGCTAAATAAAATAAGCCAGTCACAAAAAGACAAATACTGTATGATTCCATTTATATGAAAACTTTAAAGTAGTAAAATCAGAGAGACAGAAAATGAAATAGTGGTTGCTAAGCACGTGGGGAAAGTAGAAGGAGAGTTATTGTTTAATAGGTATAAGGTCTGTTTTGCAAGATGAAAAGAGCTACAGAGATGAATGGTGGTGATAGGTGCACATTATTTAATAACACACAACTGTATATTTAAAAATGGTTAAGATGGTAAAATTTAGGTTATGTATGTTTTACCATGATAAAAAAATTGAAAAAAATAAAGAATAAACTTCTTTCTTTTCCTTTTTCTTTCCTTTTAGTAAATATAACAAGAACAGAGCCTGTACCAATTTAGCTAAGACCTTTTTCCATTTCTTTGGTTTATTTGTTCCTTGTGCTCAAGAAATTGTTGGAATGAAAATGTCCTCCAAGCTTATCCAGATCAGTATCATGAAAATATACTCTTCCCAAGGCCTCTCAAACACCATTGTTACCAATAGTTTATTCATGTTTTTATCCAAAAAGTAAATAAAACAAAGTTTGGGAGCTGATTTTTCAATCTCCACAAGTTGCTTATAGTCCATAAAAATTGAGGAGATACACACACAGACACACATACACACACACACACACACACACACACACACACACGCACAAATCCAATCCTCTTCTCCCTAGCCCTAATCTTCTTCCCACTCCTAAATTATCTAACCCTGGAAGAAGCAAGAGTAGACCTATGAGAAATATTTAAGGAGCTTTTCCAAAATTCCCATATACTGCTGCCCACCCCTACCCTATCTTGATATACTACCCAAATATTCTGGCAATGCCAGAATCTGGGTACTTTTTGTTTGCGGGAGTTTTTTGGAACAGGGTCTCACTCTGTCACCCAGGCTGGAGTGCACTGGCACCATCATAGCTTACTGCAGCCTCAAACTCCTGGGCTCAAGCAATCCTTCTGCCTCAGCCTCCTGTGTAACTAGGATTACAAGTGCACACCACCATACCCAGTTGATTTATTTATTTTTAGTAGAGATGGAGTCTCAACATATTGCTCATTCTGGTCTCAAACTCTTGACCTCAAGTGATCCTCCTGCCTTGGTCTCCCAAAGCTCTGGGATTACAGGTGTGAGTCACTGCACCTGGCCTAACCTGGGTAGCTTAAGAATCCATAGAGGGAAGAGGAAGAAAAGCAAGTAGACAAAAAGCAGGTTGTTGAAGGGTTACATTGACTTAGTTGAAATATAATTCAACAGGATCTTATTCTCCAGCTCACCAATGCTCCCCTTCCCCAGAGTAACTTTATATAATATTGACAGTCTGCTGGTATCATATAGATAATCTCTAGTGGTCTCCACTACTGACCAGTTACACAGTGATTTAAGGCAATTAGGCAATTGATGAACACAGCAATTGGCAGGTTCTCTTCATAAATAGCCATAGCCCCCACTAAAAGTTAGAGGTAAGTCAAACATCTCACATGACAGATTCACTCTGAGTGGACCCAACAACCTGATGGCAGAACCATCTACCCTTCTATAATAGTTGGGCCAGTGATAGCAACCTCACGGAGGAGAGTACTCAGAACCAATAGCGCTCCACACCTGGGAGGCTACTGCCAGCATCGCTTGCTGGATTCCTCCACCTTCCTTGGATGAGGTTCATAGAGCAAGTGTAACCTTTCTAGTCAACCACATACCTTATTTCTAACATCCACTATGCCAATGAACAAACCTTAAAATAGACTCTTGCAAAATTATTTGAAATGTGTAGGTAACCAAATTTGAAGTGTGGATTCATGATTTGGATTCTTCAAATGCTAATGAACCACACCTAGAGTGCAAGTTGATGCTACCTAGAGTATAGAAAAAAGTTAACTTACATTTAAATACATCATATGGTTTACACTAAATTTCTCAAGCGTTTTCAGGTAAATTACCACATACAAAGCAGAACATAGATGAAGACCAAACTCCTTAGGATGGGCTCTTAGCTCTCTTCAGGTATCCCCTGCTTCATCTTTGCCATCCCTTCCCCAATATTCACATATACAGATTCACATATACCCTACACCAAACACAGCAAGCCGCTCCCTGCTCTCAAATGTGACGGCTATGTTTCAGGCTGCTCCACATGCTGCTCTTACCTCCCTCTTCCCCATCTGACCAACCTCTTCTGCCAAGACCTACCTGAAATGTTTCCTATTCAGGATCCTTAGGGAACCCCTTCCTTCTCAACCCTGTGGAGTTGGTCACTCCCTTTTCCACATTGTAACGGCATCTTGTGTAATACACTCGTGATGGCATTGTGCCATGTCCCTCACTGGACAGTGCATGTCACAAGCACCATGACTTGCTGTCTTTGGACCTCCATTACAGCACATCAGGCACATAAGGAAAGGCAGAGACCTTCCTAAGAGTTCTCACCAAAAGCATGTCTCAAAGGCAATTAAATCTGTTGCTTATACATTGTTCTTCCTAGGCAAGAAATTCTTAAAATTTCTGAAGTCATGAAACCCCAATGTTCTTAGTGTTATTGTATAGCCCTTTTTACCTGGTGATGTGGTTCGGATGTTTGTCCACTCCTAGATCTCATGTTGAATGTGTTTCCCAATGTTGGAGGTAAGGCCTGGTGGGAGGTGATTGGATCATGGGGGCAGATCCCTCATGAGTGGTTTAGCACCATCTCCTTGGTGATAAATAAGTTCTCACTCTGAGTTCACGTGAGATCTGGTTGTTTAAGTCTGTGTGTGGCACCTCCTGCCTCGCTCTCACTTGCTCCCACTCTCGCCATGTGATGTCCCTGTTCCTACTTCACTTTCTGCCCTGAATATAAATTTCCTAAAGTACTCACCCAGAAGCAAATGCTGGTGCCACACTGGTACAGCCTGCAGAACCACGAGCTAATTAAACCTCTTTTCTTTATAAATTACCCAGCCTCAGGTATTTGTTTATAGAAACACAAGAATGGCCTATGAACATGCTTAGGTTCTAAAAGTTCTTCATGGAATTTAGGCATTGAAAAAACGTGAGTTGAATTCAAAGAACAGGTATAGAGAACTAACAGAGAATTTCACTTTAGCACTTAATATAACTAGTCACCTACTGTAAAAAATCTCTGTGCTGGGCAAGCCTTATTGTATAATATTTTCTGTTGCTACAGCCTTCTGTACTGGTTAAGTTCTGGAAAATGAAACTATTTTTTTAAAGAAAACTAATTTTATCCCAGAAAGATCTGGGAAATCCTCCAAGACTCCCTTTTAAGAGTAGGGCCTGAAATCCATCATTAGAAAAAAGTTCCACTTTTTCTTATCAGATAAATTGACATTAAGTTTACTTAATGGTAGTTCATGCCCTTCTTCTGGAAGACTAATAATCATCAATTATATTATACTTAGCTTACTTTGAAAGCAAGGTAGCCTTACTTTCTCACAAAGTTTTTGTGAAGAATTATAAAATGTATGTGAAAATCTTTTGTATACAGTAACATCCTCTATAAATTTAAGGTCTACCGTAACCACTCTATTACTACTAATAGTAGTACATACCAAGTAATAGCAGTAGTACTACTAATAATGGCAATAAGGCAGTTACTAAGTCCTATTTAGTTTAGCTGCTTTTTCATCTTGGATAAAAACTTTCCATTGTCTGGGCACGGTGGTTCACACCTGTGATCCCCAGCACTTTGGGAGGCCGAGGCGGGTGGATCACTCGAGGTTAGGAGTTTGAAACCAGCCTGGCCAACATGGTGAAACCCCGTCTCTACTAAAAATACAAAAAAATAGCCGGGCGTGGTGGCACACGCCTGTAATCCCAGCTACTTGGGAGGCTGAGGCAGGAGAATCGTTTGAACCAGGGAGGCAGAGGTTGCAGTGCGCTGAGATCACACCACTGCACTCCAGCCTGGGCAACAGAGCAAGACTCTATCTCAAAAAAACAAACAAACAAACAAAAAAAAAAACCTTTCCATCACACAGAGGCTCCCAAAAAATGAAATGTAGATTTAAAAAGAGACATCAAAGAAGGATGGCCATCTAAATATGCCAGGGAAACAGTTATGCATTGGAGATAATTTTTCAACACTGAGATGTTTGGATCTGGCATCCTCAGTAACATTTCTTAATCTTCAGTTCCGCAGTAATATTCTATGAGATATGAACTATTAATAATAAGCAATAAAGTTTTTTTCTAAACAATCCTATAGCTAACATACCACATGCCATCATACTGTTCCTTTGTTGGTCTTTATTTTGTTTTAATGAATGCCTTGAATGCTATGTAACTTAGAATGCACATATTAAAATCACTCCAAATACTACTAATGGCAACTCACCTCAAACTATATTCAGAATAAGCACTTTACAGGAGCAAAGAGTTTTCACTTTAACCTGTCATTATTCTGATGTTAAGAGCAGAAAGAGAGAAACAGAAAATGTGTGTATGCCAAATTTCTTGAATCCGTAAACCTCCCAATTATTTTGCCTTATTCAAAAATCAAGGCAAGGTGTGGTGGCTCACACCTATAATCCCAACATTTTGGGAGGCAAAGGTGGGAGGATTGCTTAAACCCATGAGTTTGAGGTCAGTCTGGGCAACATAACCAGATCTTGTTTCTATTAAAAAAAAAAAATTAAAATCTAAATAATAGAGCGTGTTTGCTAAAAGAGGGTACTTATTTATCAAATATTACTAAAATGTTAATGTAATTAAGCAGTGCTTATTTTTATTTTTATCTTATGTCAAATAATATTGATAATAATAACTATTAAAATCATTCTATGCAGCAAGTAAAAGAAATGGTATATGTGAGATATGTAGCAAGTGAATGATACTTAACACATTTTTTTATCTAAAATGAAATTATTTAACAGCTCATTGTACCTCAAAGCTTTTTCATTGTAAAAATGTTGTGGCGCCTATGAAAATACTTCTAGCCACACATACATACATAAATATATGCATACATATATACGTGTGCGTATCTAGAAGTATTTCATATACATATGCTACAGTATTTAAGCCAGGTTCATAGAATGTTGTATAAGCTTCTAGAAGACTCAAAGCATAGGAATAAATACTTTCCCCAGGTCATTTTTCAAGGTTAACAATGTGCTTTTCAAAACAGGCCCTTGACATTCTTCTAATTGTTAGAAATAAAAACCTATTGTTACTTACTTTTGAAAAAGAAACACCCATTTCCATGAATGAAGTTAAAAGCAGTATCACATTCACATGTTGCACTTAGCACCTTTCTTTTTAAGTAGTTCAAAATTTTAAAATCCAAAAGTACTGAGGGGGATTCACAGCAATGGCAGAGTGAAGAAGTCAGCATATCCTTTTCCCAAAACAACCATAAAATTGGGCAAGGCTAGGCATGATGATTCACAACTACAGTCTCTGCACTTTGGGAGGCTGAGGTGGGAGGCTACCTAGTAAGGTGAGGAGTTTGAGACCAGCCTGGGCAACAAAGCAAGACCCATCACCATCAAAAAACAAACAAACAAACAAAACTAGTAGGCACAATGGCTCATGCCTGTAGTCCCAATTACAAAGAAGGAACGTGTTCACATCTGTGACTAAGAAAGGCTTAAGAGAAAAAAGCAGTAGTTGAAACAACGCTTGAGACAGTAAGTGGGATTTTGACAGTGGAAAATGAAGGAAGGACATCTCAAGAAAGGTCAAGATGAGGTGTGTCCTGTCTGACAAAAGCATAGAATTCAATTGTTTGGAAACTTTTTCTGCCATAATACAATTTACAAACATTTCCCATGCCAGCCTACAGTGCCTAGTCCTGTGGGACCACCCAAAAGCAGAGAAAAGCTAAGTAGCTTGACGTGGCGGCTCTTGTCTGTAATTACAACACTTTGGGAAGCCAAAGCAGGAGGATCATTTAAGGCCAGGAGTTCAGGGAAACCTTTAATCCACTTTAATAATCTACTTACTTTAATATCATTTTTAGTTAAAAATTGTTTGCTACATACCCCACAATGAATGGTAATAACAGATTAAGAACCACAAATGTAGGCCAGGCACAGTGGTTCATGCCTGTAATTCCAGCACTTTGGGAAGACAAGGTGGGTGGATCACAAGGTCAGGAGTTCAAGAGCAGCCTGGCCAACATGGTAAAACCCCATCTCTACTAAAAATATAAAAAAAAAAATTAGCCAGGCAGAGAATTGCTTGAACCCGAGAGGCGGAGGTTGCAGTGAGCCGAAATCGCACCACTGCACTCCAGCCTGGGTAACAGAGCAAGACTCCCATAATATGTATTTGTTAATTTGAATTTGAAGAAAAGCTTGATTAGTAATTACTTAGGGAACATTATTAAAATCATATAGAAATAAATTTTAAAAAAAGAGAACCACAAACGTGATGGGAAGTAAAGGTGAAAAACATTGGTCAGAACCATCCCTGAGTACAAACAGAGGCATTTAAACAGTAAAGAGAAATGATACAGGCTGCAGTTGAGAAGACTGCTCTGGAAGTGTTGAGAAAGGGGATAGTACAGTTAGGAAGTTATTGCAAAAGTCCCATTTAGTTAGGGGTAATAGATGCCTAAATCAAGATGGTACTGGGGAAAGATGATAGAATTTAAAATATGGCAAAAATAGAAGATAAGCTTTGTGAGGCCATAGGCATGACATGTCACTATCTCTACTGGTCTCTAGCTTAACACATATTTGTTGAATGAATAAATAAGATCTTGGTGGTGAGGTGGTATATTATAATGATGAAGCCAGACTGCTTGGGTTCTTGCACTTACTAGCTCTATGATCTTAGACAAGTTACTTGATCTCGATGCCTCAGTTTTTCCATCTGTTAAATGGGGCTAATAATAGAGTCTACATTATAGGGTAGTTTTGAGGATCAAATGGGGTCACTATACAAAGTGCTTAGAAAAGTGCCTGATACATATAGGTGTGTATTAGTTATTTTTATTTGTGAAACGTTGTACCTTTAACAGAACTTCAGATGTGAAAAGTATAGTTCTGGGGGAAGAGCAATCGACAGCACTGACAGTGTTAAATTGACCGGGCAGTGAAGATACCGGATAGTGTGGAGTAGGGGCTTGGGAGAAAGGACCGGGTGAGAGACAGAGATCTGAGTCCGGCCACTTCCTTCTGCTCCCCACAGCCTTCCCAGTCACAATAGCTTCCTGCAGTTCCTCCAACAGATCCGTTTCTTTCCTGCCTCCTTCCCACTGCTGTTGCCTCAACTTGGAAGGGCATAGAGCCTGGATTTAACAAATATTTGCTTAATGATTCAGTAGATGATCTTGGAACTCTTTTAAGCGGAGTAAACGTTAAATCCTTGAGAATGTATGAGACTGCCACAAAAGAAAGTATGCAGAAAGAAAAGGTGTCAGTACAGAAGAGTCAGCAAATAACTGTGCAAGGGCACATTCAGAGCGTAACCAGGATAATTGCAGACACGATTCAAGGAGGCAGGTAAACAGGGTGGAGAATGAAAGAATCACTGGGTTTGGCAATAATTTCAGGAAAAGAACGTTGAGGAAGTAATTTTCCATGAGGTTGCGCAGGGGTGGGGTGATAGAGGTCAGATAATTAAGCAAAAGAAGTCAACTAATACAAACTATTTTATCAAAAGGTTTAGGGAAGAGAAGCCATTCTCCTTCTACCAGAGAATAGGGAAACAACCAGAGAGAAGCAAACTGTGGCACAGTGAATCAAAACATGGGGCTACATCCTAAAGGCGCTGTGCATCTCTATCAGCAGAGTTTTGACAGGTCCCCAGTGCTTTTCACACGCACTATCTTATCTGATCGTACCCCAGCTCCCTGATGATACACCCTCTAACTGAGGGGTTCCCAAGGTGTGGTCCGTAGACCAGCTGCAGCATCACAGAGAACTTGTTGGAAAGGAACATTCATGGGCTCCACACCAGGCCTACAGAATCAGAAACTGCGGGTGGGGCCCAGCAATCTGTTCTAACAAGTCCTCTAAGGGATTTGATGCTCTCCAAGTCCCCACTGCCATCACACTCGGAAGACGACCGCTGCAGAGCGCGGGGGCCGCGGTTGGAGGACAGAATTATCCCCTCTGAACCCTCGGCTTGTGTCCTCCTCGCTCCTAAGGGAGGCAATGAACAACGAGACAGCCCCTCAGAGCAAAGTCGTCCCGCTAGGGACTCAGCCGGAGCGAGCTCCGCCCACCCCGGCCGGGGCGGAGGCGAGGTGTGGTTTCTTTCCCCAAGCCACGCCTCCGGACCCGCCCCCAGCCTCCGCCCCCGCCCTCCGGTTTCTACTTCCGGCGCTGGAGGAGGGGGCCGGCAGGGAGGGACTCCAGGCGGACGCGTCCAACTTTGAGACCGGCGGGGGGCGGCTCTGCTCTTCCAACCCCTCCGTGTGTTAACAGGGCGGAAGACGCAGCGGCGGAAGAAAAATAAGCTAGTCTAGGACAGGTATCCAGGCGACGTGGAACCCAGTAAGGGAAGAAAGAAGCCTTGAAACTTCTCTCTCCTCCCCTATTTCGGTCCTTCACCTTAACCCGCGCGGATTGGAAAAGGCGGAGGCGCTCGGCCAAGAGGTAGGCGAGCCGCCGGGGTGGGGCCGGGGGAAGAAATCTCGCGATAGGAGAGCTGTCCGGGCGGGGGTGGCACCTCTCCCTCCTCCTCCTCCTGGCGTTAGTTCCGGTCGTAGAGGAGACACCGCCGCAGTTGCCGCTACACCTGGGATTTCTGGCTCTTTCCTCTTCGCCTAAAATTCGGTGAGGCGGGGCGCCCGGCTCACTCCGAGCCGACGTTGCTGGTTATCGGCACTGGGCAGAGGGCGAGGGAGGCAACGAGCTGGATGGGCCCGAGCGGAGGACGCCTCTCGAGGCCCAGTCGGATCCTGGGCCTGAAAGGCTGCCGCTTCGGCAGGGAGGCCGAGGGGCGGCAGTGGCTCGGGTCGGGAAGTGGGGTCAGGATGCGCGCCGCGGCGCCGGCGGCGAAGGCAGTGGCCGAGGCGGCCCCCTCCGGGCCCTTCCTGGCCTGGGTAACAAAGCCACCGCGGCCTCTGTTGGGTGGTATACGCGTGGAGGCTTCCGCCGCGCGGGGCGGAGGGGCCACCATCACCACTGCGGCCGCTGCTTTCGCCGGAGGGCCGGCGGATATACGGGGCGGCTGGGGCCCCGGCGCGAAGCGCCTCAGCGGCTGTGGTCCGTTCGTTGCGGCGGCTGCCACCGCAGGCGACAGGGTTAGTAGAGAAGGAGCCGCGACACCCTACGGCGCCCCGCTGTGGCCAAGGGGTTCCTGGGCGGGAGGCTAGGAAGGGTGTGGAGTGGGAGACACGTGCCCAGGGAGGAGGCTGGTACTGTGGGATATGGGCGAAGGAGGCTAGACTGGCTGCTCTCTGTTAGTTTTGCAGGCTTGAATGGTGCAAGGCGGCAGCAGCTGCTGTCACAGGCATGACCTAGGGTAGGATGGTGCTGCTCATAACCAGGCCTGTCAGAAGAAGAGGTTCACCTTTTGACAGTGTTTTAGGATTGGCATACATGTTTTGGAAGCTTCTTGACTATGGTGGTAATCTGCGTTCTGCGCTGCTTAGTGGTCGTGGAAGATGTAAGTGAATGTAAAGAGGAATGTGGAGGAAACTGAGCAATTAGGTTTATGATGGGTGATCAGTGTAGCACTGTAATGTCGCTTAAAAGTGTAGTTCACAGCACTAATTTAAAGAGTTTCTTGTATAGAGAAATGCAGATTTTGACGTTCCGTTTTAAAATGAAGGTAATTCTTTGTGCCTGCACCGGGTATAATTGGAAGCTGAGAGTGCGTGTTCCTTTCGATTCATGTGTGACTAGACTAAGGTTTGATGCTTTGTTTTAAAAATGAGTATTATGGCACTGATATTAAGGCTTTATTTCTTCTTTCCTAGGGTGTCTTTTATGAATAATCAAAAGCAGCAAAAGCCAACGCTATCAGGCCAGCGTTTTAAAACAAGAAAAAGAGGTAAACATTTATGTTTTAATGTCTCTCTCCAAACCTCCAGAATGTCTTGTTTCTTGCCTCCTGTTATAGGCACTTGCATAGTACTAAAGCCTCAATAGAAGATAGCAGAAAGTAACTTAAATTTCTCGTTGACTGCCATTTCAGGTACACCTTTAATATTTCTACTGCTTTCTTAAGCCTTAATTTTTAGTATGAATATATCTCTAAGCCGGTTAGTGAATCTTTTTAGTGTGAAGGTAAAGTACTTTTTTAAAACAAAAATAAGGGCTCTGTTTTCACTAGCAAGCAGTCTCATTTCAGCAAACTTAAATGAGCAAAAATGTTAATTTTAAAAGGAAAGCTCCTAATGTAGTCACCCAGATTTTGTGAAAATTTGTGAGAAAACTCCGGACTTCACCCATGGACGTTAATTATGGAACAGGATTCACATTGTAATGTCTTTTGAAATACAGACTTAGTAGGGAAAATATTAGAATTATATTACTACTTTTTTGCATTAGTGTGTACTTAGGTGAATATTGAATTCTGTAGCAAAGTGCTGTGCTAATGATATAAAGCTAAATAAGATGTGGTCTCACATATTTTTTTTTTTTTTTTTTTTTTTTTTGAGACGGAGTTTCGCTCTTGATACCCAGGCTGGAGCGCAATGGCGCGATCTCGGCTCACCGCAATCTCCGCCTCCTGGGTTCAGGCAATTCTCCTGCCTCAGCCTCCTGAGTAGCTGGGATTACAGGCACGCGCCACCATGCCCAGCTAATTTTTTGTATTAGTAGAGACGGGGTTTCACCATGTTGACCAGGATGGTCTCGATCTCTTGACCTCGTGATCCACCCGCCTCGGCCTCCCAAAGTGCTGGGATTACAGGCTTGAGCCACCGCGCCCGGCCGGTCTCACATATTTTTAACGTTTTTGCTCAAATGCACTTTAACCTTATTTTACAGGAGGTTTTGAGGAAATGAACTGGGTCAGCTGTTGGTTAGAAGTCGTGTTTTTCTTTTTCTACCTTAAGTGGCAGATGTTTTGAGATATAGTAGAATTTTATAATCACTAATCATAGGCTGTCTGTCCCCTTGTAGTGATGGTGGGGAGACCAAAGTGTGATTTGATTCTAATCTTTGCAGATTCATTTAGATTTAGCTGGTAAATTTTCTTAAGGAGCTGGAGTTGTAAACTAGAGCAATTTGTCAGTAAAAGGGGAAAGTCTATATCTCTTGAATATGTGGTTTACTGATGTTATCCTGATATAAATAATAGCAAGTAGCTTTATCATTATTATTAGCATCAGGGAGAGATATCACTTCCCCAGTTCCGTATAAAGATCAATCGTGGCCTGGCTGTTGATGATTAGGGTTCTGGGTAGGGCATACAACAATCCCTGTTTGTCTGGGACTGAGGGAGTTTCCAGACACAAGACTTTGAGTGCTAAAACCGGAAAAGCGCTGGGCAAACAGAGGTATTTGTTACCCTAGTACTGTGTGAAAATTAAGATACCATCTACTCTAGATTGGGAAAGCAAAACCCTATTATGGAGTTTGTGAAAGCAACTCAGTACAGGTTGGCGATGTGCACAAGCCTGTGGCCTGGGTGCTTTTTATATTATTAATGTCATTTAATGTTTGCAACAACTTTATGGGATAAGTACTATTCTTTTTTTTTTTCCCCCCCCGAGATCTGTTGCCCAGGCTGGAGTGCAGTGGTGCGATCTCGGCTCACTGCAACCTCTGCCTCCCTGGTTCAAGTAATTCTCCTGCCTCAGCCTCCTGAGTAGCTGGGATTACAGGTGTGAGCCACCACCACCAGCTAACTTTTGTATTTTTAGTAGAGACAGAGTTTCACCATGTTGATCAGGCTGGTCTCGAACTCCTGACCTCATTATCTGCCCACTTCGGCCTTCCAAAGTGCTGGGATTACAGGCGTGAGCCACCACACCCGGCCTTGGATAGGTACTATTCTTACCCACATTTTATAGTATGGGAATTCTGGCATGGAGAATGAGGCTGTTTGCTCAAATTCAGATGGTTAAATGGAGATCAGGATTTGAATTAGACAGTTTAACTCCAGACCCCATGCTCTGAATTACTATACAATATAGTCTCCGTAATTTCTCTCTCAGTTTTTTTCCTTAGGGGGAAAAGTCTGCCTCATAAGGTTTACAGGATTAATACAGTTTCTGTCATATTGGGTGCTCATTAAATATTCTTTCTAAAGCTCGCCTTCATAAATGCCAAATTAATGGTTCAAATTTTTTTTTTCTTTTGAGTATTATGGACATTTAAAGAAAAGGATCAAGAGCTCCAGTGTGTGGGCAAAACTCAAAGGAATAAAATTTACCTGTTAGAGGATGGCCTAAATTTTGGAAAAGCCAAGAGGCGAAGGGTGTTCCCAGTAGAAATTGCCTCATAGCTGTAGGAGCACAAGACACTAGCACATTTAGCTCACTTGTGAAATTGTTTGAAAGTTGCACAATTCTTGTGAGTGGGCCATCCATCCTATCTTGTACTTTCAGAGGGGAAACATTCAAAGGATGTGAATTTAATCTTAACTTATTTAGCAGTTACAGCTTCATAAGGTGATAGTTTTGTGGCATTTTGGTAAATCTTTTAAAACTATTGTTTTGGGTCTCTTGTCCCTCCAGATGAAAAAGAGAGGTTTGATCCTACTCAGTTTCAAGACTGTATTATTCAAGGCTTAACTGAAACCGGTACTGATTTGGAAGCAGTAGCTAAGTTTCTTGATGCTTCTGGAGCAAAACTTGATTACCGTCGATATGCAGAAACACTCTTTGACATTCTGGTGGCTGGTGGAATGCTGGGTAAGTGTCTGGGGTTTGTGGGCTTAATAATTTAGAGAAATATGATGTATGGAGACTATGGAGACTCTGGAATATGAACTATTTGGCAAACTTGTTAAAATGGGATGATTTATTTGGTTGTGTTGTATTTTGGTTTTATCCAACTTTAGCCCCCGGTGGTACACTGGCAGATGACATGATGCGCACAGATGTCTGTGTGTTTGCAGCCCAAGAAGACCTAGAGACCATGCAAGCATTTGCTCAGGTAAATGAAACTTTACATAACTGTTTTCAGTTAGCTTCTATCCATATGATATGTTTGAAGAATATTCTACTTTTAAGAGTTGCAGGTAGAAAGTTGAAGAAATTTGATTTTAAATTTTAGAAATACTGTTCTTGGTGCAGCAGGATAAATTAGAAACTTAAAGTGTATTAAGGCAAACAAAATAGGGAAAAGTTAAATTAACTCTCCTTTTCCTACTTGTCCTGGAAATTGCTCAATTTTTTAAAAAAATGTGAAGCTGAAAATGAAAGTTTTGTATTGTGATTTCCCTAGTTTATCTGTGTATATTTATTTTTAAAGATTTGAGTTGTGGGCTTATTAGCTTGTTAATTAAGATCTCTTCTGTGTAAGAGTGAAGACAAAAAAGAATGAAAGAAAGAAAAAAAAGATCTCATAGGAAAGTTTCATATGTAGTTATGTTTGTATTACCGTAAGCAAAGAAAGTACATCTAACCTGGACATTTTTATGTATCACTAGGAAATGTAGAATTGTATTTATAATGTGTTCTGTTCATGTCCTACAAATGGGTAAATGGCTTATATTTGAGCAATAATTAGTCCTTGCTTCATACACAGCAATAAAGATCTGTTGGGAGGTGGTTGCCAATAGTATTGGTGAAATTTAAAAATTGACAAACTCTTCTCAAGCTGGTTTAAACAGCTCATAAACTTATATCCAGTGAAAGGTTTACTACTTTGCTGTTCTAGAAATATATGAAGTTACTGAATTCATTTAATGTTTTTGATAGGTTTTTAACAAGTTAATCAGGCGCTACAAATACCTGGAGAAAGGTTTTGAAGATGAAGTAAAAAAGGTATGAGGAATAATGTACTTTGTGGAAAAGAAAAAATTAGGATTAGAAAGAGGAATGTTAAATCCTAATTCTGTCACGGATTTGGGGTGATTTTGTTTGGTTGGTTGGTTTTTTTTTTTTTTTTTTTTTGAGACGGAGTTTCGCTCTTGATACCCAGGCTGGAGCGCAATGGTGCGATCTCGGCTGAGCGCAATGGCGCGATCTCGGCTCACCGCAATCTCCGCCTCCTGGGTTCAGGCAATTCTCCTGCCTCAGCCTCCTGAGTAGCTGGGATTACAGGCACGCACCACCGTGCCCAGCTAATTTTTTTTTTTTTGTATTAGTAGAGACGGGGTTTCACCATGTTGACCAGGATGGTCTCGATCTCTTGACCTCGTGATCCACCCGCCTCGGCCTCCCAAAGTGCTGGGATTACAGGCTTGAGCCACCGCGCCCGGCCTGTTTGGTTGGTTTTTTGAGATGGAGCCTCGGTCTGTGTCCCAGGCTGGAGTGCAGTGGCTCAGTCTCAACTCGCTGCAGCCTTCGCCTCCTGGATTCAAGAGATTCTTGTGCCTCAGCCTACTGAGTAGTTGGGATTACAGGCATGTGCCACCATGCCTGACTGAATTTTGTATTTTTAGTAGATACAGGGTTTGACCACGTTGGCCAGGCTGTTCTTGAACTCCTGGCCTCAAGTGATCTGCCCTTGGCCTCCCAAAGTGTTGGGATTACAGGTGTGAGCCAACACGCCTGGCCCAATATTGCCTATAGATAGATGGAAAACCTGATATTTTTATCAAGCACCAGGCACTGTTCTAATAATATTAATTCACTTAATATTTATAAAAACCCTGTGAGGCAAGTTTTATTATCCACATTTTACATGTGAGGTGCAGAGGTTGAGTAACTTGCCCAAGATCATTCAGCTAATAAGTATTATAACTGAGATGTAAACTTGGATGGTTAGATTTCAGAACCCACGTATTGAATCAGTAACCAGTATAACATGCTTTACTGCTCTGTTAATGTAGTGCAATTGCTGTTTTAACCCTCAACTGTTTTACTTTTTACAGCTGCTGCTGTTCTTAAAGGGTTTTTCAGAGTCGGAGAGGAACAAGCTGGCTATGTTGACTGGTGTTCTTCTGGCTAATGGAACACTTAATGCATCCATTCTTAATAGCCTTTATAATGAGAATTTGGTTAAAGAAGGTAATCGACCTTAAAGGATGGTCTTTAGTTGACTCAGTGGGGTGGATAAGAGCATGGTTTACTGTTCATAGATGTGACTTGTGTGGTAGTCTTCGTTTACTAACCAGCTTTAAATTTAGTAAGTTCATTCTAACTCACTAGACATTTAATGAGTACCTTCGGCATCCAGGTTTAATGGCTTTCTTTAGGCATGCAACAAATCCCCAGGTTTAGACAAAATGTTATATGCAATAAAAATAAAATGAGAAATGCTGTGGGAACCCCAAAAGAGATTAATACCAATTGGGAGACTTGAGACGATCTTTAATGAAGAAAATGATATTGGGGAAAATGTCAAGCTAGAAAGGAAAATCAGTTCCCTATTTGGCTTCAATTGTCAGATTGTTCTGTACAGTAATTTTTTTGAAGCTAACTTTTTTTTAAAAACTGCTTAGAATACTGAGTATCTAAGTTGCCTTACTGTAATTCTCACAACAGCTTTGTCAAGTGTAGAGACTGTTGCCCTCAATTTACATTTTAGAAAACACTTCTAAGTAATTTGGCCAAGAATATACAACTTGCAAGTGGTAGACTACGGAAGTTGGAGAAGTGATAAACCGTGGCCCAGGAAAGTTCAGGGTTAAGTTTGTGGGGAAAGTCGGTAATTCCATGTGATTGAACTATGAAGGGAAGGATATAGGGGATACAGCGATTGAAACCAGGAAGGTACTTTTGTTAAGTAAGCTATTTTCTTTTGCAGGGGTTTCAGCAGCTTTTGCTGTAAAGCTCTTTAAATCATGGATAAATGAAAAAGATATCAATGCAGTAGCTGCAAGTCTTCGGAAAGTCAGCATGGATAACAGACTGATGGTTTGTAACTTTTTTCTTTCTTCCCATTCTTACCAAAAGATGTAAATGAGAGAAATTTCTCCATTTTTAAGACTGAAATGAAAGTGTTTTTCTTAATCTGATTTAAAGAAACTTTAACTAGATTAAATTCTCCTTTTAGGAACTTTTTCCTGCCAATAAGCAAAGCGTTGAACACTTCACAAAGTATTTTACTGAGGCAGGCTTGAAAGAGCTTTCAGAATATGTTCGGAATCAGCAAACCATCGGAGCTCGTAAGGAGCTCCAGAAAGAACTTCAAGAACAGATGTCCCGTGGTGATCCATTTAAGGATGTAAGTTTTTTGTTTAAACCGTCTTTTTACGGCTAAGCTTCTGGCATATTTTCGCTAATCTGAGAAACTTATTTCACCAGGATGAGATTGAGTTAATAGTAACAGTGTTTTACTTGAACTTTGCCTCGGTCTTGCATATGCTTTTTCTGTGCCTGACCGGGGCCCAGAAATGTAAGAGACTGGAGCTCAATGCACCTTTCAGTTGTAAAGGTCTCTTTTCATATGTGGTACAGATGTGGTTGTTGCCAGGTGCATGGGAGTCATTACGTTTTTGTTAAAGGTCTAAACTTGATGTGTGAAGTATGTGCATATCAAAACTGACTTCTGTTACTAAATTTGGATTCTTTTGCAGATAATTTTATATGTCAAGGAGGAGATGAAAAAAAACAACATCCCAGAACCAGTTGTCATCGGAATAGTCTGGTCAAGTGTAATGAGCACTGTGGAATGGAACAAAAAAGAGGAGCTTGTAGCAGAGCAAGCCATCAAGCATTTGAAGGTATTAGAACTATGCCTTGACAAAACAAACTATTTTACTTTTATGTGGGGATAAGTGAACTGTGACCAACTATACTTTTCTAAGAGGAATTACCACATCCTGTGGTTCCTGGGGATGGCTCACCAGTAAATAGACAAATAGTAACATTAACTATTGATGATAATGCTCTGCATTGGGCCATAGTTCACAGGTTAAAAACAAGAACATGGCCAAGCACAATGGCCCACGCCTGTAAACCCAGCACTTCGGGAGGCCAAGGCGGGAGGATTGTTTGAGCTCAGTTTGATACCAGCCTGGGCAACACAGTGAGACCTCATCTCTACTAAAAATCACAAGAATTAGCGAGTCATGCTGAGGCAGAGGATCACTTGAGCCCTGGAGATCGAGACTGCAGTGAGCTTATGATGGCTGATGGTTTTGTCAGACAGAGCCTTGGTGAAAGGATGAGATCCTGTCTCAAAAAAAAAAAACAAAAACAATGGAAAGGAACTGAAGCTTGTAATTAAATGTTTGTTTTTGAAGGGGTTATTGGAATATAGGAGTGATCTCTTTTCCCCCTCTAAAATACTAATATTGTTTGACATTTACCTGGACTACATGGTACAGTATTATTTAATTTACTTAGCTGCTTAGAAGATTTTTCTGCTTTGCTATTTTTTTAATTTCTTTTTTTTTTTTTTTTTTGAGACAGTCTACTCTGTCAGCCAGGGTGGAATACAGTGATGTGATCTCAGCTCACTGCAGCCTCCATCTCCTGGGTTCAAGCACAATTCTCCTGCCTCCTTGGCCTCCCAGGTAGCTGGGACTATAGGTGCACACTGCCATGCCTGGCTAATTTTTGTGTTTTTAGTAGAGATGGGGTTTTAGCATGTTGGCCAGGGTGGTCTCGGACTCCTGACATCATGTGATCTGCCCGCTCTGACTTCCCAAAGTGCTGGGCTTACGACGTGAGCCACTGCTCCCAGCCTATTTTTTAAATTTATTTCTGGTAAATCAGTTATAGTTCACAGTGATTATAAAAGATGAGTTAAGTTCTATACTGTAGGAGTTTTGTAGTGGATGCTAACTGTAATGAATGACTAAATTTTTTCTCCATTCCCTTTAAAAGCAATACAGCCCTCTACTTGCTGCCTTTACTACTCAAGGTCAGTCTGAGCTGACTCTGTTACTGAAGATTCAGGAGTATTGCTATGACAACATTCATTTCATGAAAGCCTTCCAGAAAATAGTGGTGCTTTTTTATAAAGGTAATGTACATTTTAAATTTTGTAAATATGTTTAGTAAAAATTCTTCAACACAAAATGATCCAAATAAGTAGCTATCTGGACATCAGCTTCCTGAAATATTTTACTTCTAGTTATGAGTCACTTCTGATTCCATTGGGTGCTTTTTAGTGCATTGGTATTTTTAAAAAACATCTCTAAACCATATTTACAAGTTAAAGTATGAAATCTAAAGCCATCATTATGCATCCTCAAACTTTGCCTCCTATACTCTAACAAGGTATATACATTCCCAAAGTCCAGCTAGGCATGGTGGCTCACACTTGTCATTCCAGCACTTTGGGAGGAGACTGAGGCAGGAGGATTGCTTGAGCCCAAGATTTCAAAACCAGCCTGGGCTACATAAGGAGACTTCTCCTTTACAAAAAAATTAAAAATTAGCTAGGGAACAGTGGCACAGGCCTGTGGTCCCAGCAACTCAGAAGGCTGAGTTGGGACTTAAGCCCAGGTGGTCAAGACTTCAGTAACCCATGATTGTGCCACTGCACTCCAGCAGTCTGGGCAACAAGTGAGACCTTGTCTCAAAAAAAAAAAAAAAAACACCCAGGTCCCTTTTCCAGACACACTGCAATCTTAGCTATGTAGTCGTAGCTTTGGAGTCTTAATTAAGCCTGTGTGAATCCTGCTTCTTTTCATCTTACTCCCTCACCCAGTGTTGACTTTGTTGTCCTTCAACACCATTTCAGAGTGCTTCTATAGAAACCCTAATTTCAGTTACTGTTCCCTTTCTCTTGATCCCAATCGTAGAAACCTGGTATAAAGTGATTAGTAAAGACAAGACCCTCTGTTGGGAGAAAATCCATTGCGGTTAATTTGCTGTGGTTGGTCGTCACACTTTGAAATTCTGCACTCATCAGACCAGTCTTGATCCTCCGGAGTATAGCTGGTGTGCACATGCATTATTCCAGTTTTCATGATTAACTTTTGAGCAGTTTGTTTGCTAAGAAGGCATTTGCGCATTAGGTGGTGGTTCTAACTCTGTCCAAGTAGAGTGTATTAAACTCCCCTAATGTGATGAATTTTCTTTCCAGCTGAAGTCCTGAGCGAAGAGCCCATTTTGAAGTGGTATAAAGATGCACATGTTGCGAAGGGGAAGAGTGTTTTCCTCGAGCAAATGAAAAAGTTTGTGGAGTGGCTCAAAAATGCTGAAGAAGGTAAGAATTTTCTTTTGTGTGGTTTGTTTGGTAAAGCTTGAAAACTAATTTTAATGTGGCCATAATAAATGTTCACACATGCTTCCTTCTTTCTGATGCCACTTTGTACCTAGGGTAGAGATATTTATTATCTTACAAGGCAGCAGGTAGAGAAAGCTAGAGTTTAATTATTATAGTATATTTATGGCTCAGCCATATAGTAAATGTTCTTGATGAAGTGGAAATTTTTGAGACTATTTAATGTTTATAAATTTGTGGATTTCTTTTTTTTAACTTTTTATTTTAATTTAAAAAATATAGAGACAGGGTCTCACTATGTTGCTGAAGCTAGTCTTGAACTTCTGGGCTCAAGCAACCCTCCTGCCTCAGCCTCTCAAAGTGCAGGGATTGCAGGCATGACTGCACCTAGCCAAATGTTGGGATTTCCAAGTGAATACTTTTGACTATCCCCCTCATCTAAGTAGGTTATTAATAAAATTCCTCATGATAAACAGCTTCAAAGTTATATGGAGGCCAGGTATGGTGGCTCACGCCTGTAATCCCAGCACCTTGAGAGGCTGAGGCAGGTGGGTCACTTGAGGCCAAGAGTTTGAGACCGGCCTGGCCAACATGGGAAACCCTGTCTACTAAAAATACAAAAAGTAGCTAGGCTTGGTGGTGGGCACCTGTAGTCCCAGCTACTTAGGAAGCTGAGGTGGGAAGATCACTTGAACTCAGGAGGCAGAGGTTGCAGTGAGCCGAGGTGGTGCCACTGCACTCCAGCCTGTGTGACAGAGGGAGACTCTGTCTCAAAAACAAAAACAAAAACAAAAAGCTTCAAAGTAATAAATGGGAACTTTCGCCTTCTGATATATAATGCTTAACTGCATGTTTCCCCTTTTCTAGAATCTGAGTCTGAAGCTGAAGAAGGTGACTGAATTTTGAAACTACACCCTCAGTAAAGCAAACAGGAGTTGTAGATAAAATGTCATGTCTCATGTGTCCTGGTTCTTACATCTTCCTACCTCCCTGTATCAAGCATGATATAAGGGCTTTCATGGCAAATTTTATTTTAACTGTTTCTATGGTTGCTGGAAATGTTGGGTTTAGTTTCTAAAACCATGTTTTAAGTAGCTACAGGAGCTATAGATTTGAATCTAATGTTGCATTAGTCTTTTCAGTTATCTTCTACCTCCTGTATTTTCTACTGTAATGTAATTTAAGGCCTTCCACAATGAACAGTTCACTTTATTCCTGGGTTTTCTATAAACAGTTTTCAAAATATGATTTGGTTAAAAAAATAATTTGTTATAAAAATTCTGTTTGCGAATTAAACTGTAAAAGTATCCAGAGTCTCAAAAGGCGATGATTTGTGTGATAATATGGCATGCCCGGAGCCCTACTCATCAGTTAAAAATCCATATGTAATAATTGAATTCATTTAACATGAATCTTGAATATGAGGACCATTGCTTGCATGGTTTTTGTTTTGTTTTGTTTTGTTTTGTTTGTTTGTTTGCATTTTTAACTCCGGATGTCCTAAAGCTCAATTGTTTGCTCTCTGGTTTTCATCCTTAGAGAAGCCATGGAGAACAGACTTGAAAAGTTTAGGAAATCATAATGTGGCAGAGGTGGTGGGAAGAAGAAAGTTGAGCTTTTTCCCCTTGAGAAACTTCTGCATTTATTTGTATTTTTCCAGGCAAAACAAATGGGTATTCTTTTCATACAGCCATTTTCAAATAAACCTTAGAAAAGTCTTATTTAAGGTATTTTATGCACAGAATACACTTAGATTGATAGGAAAGAAGTCGTAAAGGAGTTTGAGTAAAGAAAATGACTGATGTACTTACTTAACCCAGTAAAAATTGTTTAAAATGTTAAAAGGTCAGCATGTTCTAATTGGGAATCTAGATACAGCTTAGATTGCCTATTGGCTTAGAGTATTTTCTATAACAAATGAAGTGCAATGACAATTATATATTGCTACTTGGTCATACTGGACTGGCTTCATTCTCTTAATATTCAGTAATGACTCAAGCCTCTGGCTATTAACATACCCTAGTTGCCAATTTTTTAATTGCCATGAGCCAAATATTTCTTGTATACAATTGATCATTTATTTTAATGGCTGCCTTTTTATTTTCATCTTTTCTTGCTGCTACCCATCTATGTATGTAGTCATTGGCGGCGGGGGGTGGGGGGGTGGGATGTAGCTACCTTTTTTATGGAAAGATTTTGTGTTAAAAGTGAACATTTTGAAAGTTTTTAACTGGTGAAAGAAATTAGTCTGGAATAATACCACCAGAGACTGAGTGGAAATCTCCCCTTTTGAAGGTGCCATTCTTATGAGCCAAAAGTTTGTTGTTTAAAAGTTCATTTTGAGGGAATAATGTGTAATATAATTTGAAATAAAGGTATAGTAACCTTAAAAAGAACATTGTAACTGAATATTGTGAATGGGGTGAATTTGTTAAATGAATAACTTTGATAAAGTTTTCATGCACAGGCAAAATGTATTCACTAGATTTCTACATAGTGATCTGCTTTTACTTTGTAATTTGTAGTTCTCAAAAGACTTTTTTTTAAAAAAATAAAAGTCCATACTTAACACTTAGGCTTTATACATCAGTCTTTTTTTTTTTTTTTGTAAATTCCATGTTAATACCTAGTAGTATTGTATGTTGTATGTTCAGATGTCTTTAAAACAGTAAGTAGTAGTTATACTCCCAAACTGTAAACCACCTACACAGAATTCTGTTGTAGCCAAAACTAAATTAATATTTCTACAACCAATTCATTGCATGTTTCTGCCATACAAAGTGTGCCGTTTTATACTGTGTGTAGTGAAAAAGTGTGTCATCTTCCAGAACTACATTATGATCTTTGATCGTAGTTTGTTTCTTCATAATAACACAGTAGTGTTTACTTAGTACAACACTATAGTAAATGGATATTACTTGTGACGGTATAAAGAAAGGGAATGCTTTGTAAAAAGACTGCAGATTTCATTCCATATAAAAAGATTCCATTCTGAATCTTAAGTGGTAATTTTAGAATTCAGGTGCCACTGCCAGCCTATGGCCTCAAATGTGTGATTCTTAATATAGATGTTAAATTGTACTTTTAATTTAATTATGATTGGATAAATATTGATTTTTCTAACAGTGTCAGTTTCTTTTCATTTTTTATTTTTTTATTACTGCCAGAGAAGCATAATAGTGTCAGTTTCGAATGATGTCTCCTCTTGGAAACTATTCTTACTCTGGGAGTTATAGATGTTTATTACTTCATTCTGCACATCAATGTTTATTATTTTAAAAAAGAGAACTCCATATACCAAAAATACTACAGGATATTTTGAAATAGCATAATGATTTAGGGGAAATGCATGTGAAGTTGGACTTGTAATGCAAGAGGTTGGACTTCTAATTCAGTTTTTCAAAAGTTTTTTTCCCATTATACCCCCAGCCTTTTTAGACTTTTTTTAATATAGTCCCCCATAAATTTTAATATCATAGATATGCTGTATATATACTGTATCTGCTTTATACATGAAAAGAGTAAATTTTTTTTTTTTTTTGAGACTGAGTCTTGCTCTGTCACACAGGCTGGAATGCAGTGGCCCTATCTAGGCTCACTGCAACCTCCACCTCCCCAACCCAAGTTCAAGCGATTCTCTTGCCTCAGCCTCCTGAGTAGCTGGGATTACAGGTATGCGCCACCACGCCCATCTAACTTTTGTATTTTTAGTAGAGACGGGATTTCACCATGTTGGTCAGGCTGTGTGAGCCGCCACGTCCAGCTACTTTTTTTTTGAGGAGGATCCTTCTTAGTGATTCACCCCCATTGAGAATGCACACTCTAATCTTTTTTTTTTTTTTTTTTTTTTGAGACGGAGTTTCGCTCTTGTTACCCAGGCTGGAGTGCAATGGTGCGATCTCGGCTCACCACAACCTCCGCCTCCTGGGTTCAAGCAGTTCTCCTGCCTCAGCCTCCCGAGTAGCTGGGACTACAGGCCTGCGCCACCATGCCCAGCTA
The DNA here is from genome assembly GCF_030222135.1 of Aotus nancymaae. Taxonomy (NCBI): domain Eukaryota; kingdom Metazoa; phylum Chordata; class Mammalia; order Primates; family Aotidae; genus Aotus; species Aotus nancymaae. Next base: position 32,709,737 of record NW_026988419.1, on the reverse strand, counting down.
ATTTTTTGTATTTTTTAGTAGAGACGGGGTTTCACCTTGTTGACCAGGATGGTCTCGATCTCTTGACCTCGTGATCCACCCGCCTGGGCCTCCCAAAGTGCTGGGATTATAGGCGTGAGCCACCGCACCCGGCCTTCTAATCTTTTTTTAAAGGGAAGAAGACCTAGTGATAGATGTTTGCATTGTCTTTATGTTTATACTGTGAAGCAGTATTTTTTTCTGTCAGGGTCAATAGAAAATAGATAAAATTCATTTTCAGCCAGTCTTTCACCAGTTGAGCTTTGTATCTTACCCCACCACACACAACAGGCAAAGCATTTCCCGCTGTCTTTCGAGGTCTTAACGGATTCTTGATCGTAAATGTATCACTAAGTAGAATCATTTGGGTTTCTTCTATAGAAATCAATGAAAATCCTCCAGATGACTGAATGCAAGTTGTAGGCATAACACTGATCAACGGTACTGAAATTTTACTGATAAACCTCTGCTCTCATACTCAAGCAGGCTGCTTGCAGGAACTAACTACTGGTTGGCTTTAAATGTAACATAGATGCCAAAGTTTTAGTGTCCACTGTTAAACTACCAAACTACTTTTGTAAAAATATTCTTCAGATTCTGTCTATGGGTGCCATATAAAGTAGGTTAATAGGTATTTGCAAATTCTGGTAAATTGCCTTGCTATGATTTTTCATGTTCAGTATTAGTGCTCTAGTATCAATATGAAGTTTTTCTATTCCCTAGCCTACTAAGGCCTCAAGGTTAAAATATTAAGAGTAAAAAGGTTTTCAGTGGGCTTAATTTAAGTGGAATCTGGATGATGTGGTAAAGTACTTCTGTCTTTAAGTAATGAGTTTATAAGTGGCTTTTGTCCAAGAACTTTAAGTGGATTAGTACCTGAACAATCTTAGGCATAATTATATGAAACTGAGGATCAGAAAGCTTCCTGACTCCTTTCTCTTCACTTTTTTCTCCCAACTTAACTATAGGCAATTAAGAGTCATATCGAATCTAATTATTTTTATTTTCCAGTATATTTATTGCCCTTTTATCTTTATGCTAGGAGTATAGTTTTAGTTCTAAATGAGTGGATGGGGTGAAGGTATTTTATATGTGCTTAATCACTGTCATTTTAGTAACCCTGAATCAGAGCCTCAATTAAAGGCGTAACTGCTTGTGGTTATTGTGCCCTGGAGGGGACAGTGGTTAAAATCTGCAGAATCCCTTGTTTTGTAGTCTTTATCCAGAAGGACTGTTAACTTGTTAAACTGGGATATGATTAGAATTTTAGTGGTTGTGTAGTGCATTTGGGGTGCTGCAACGTTAATCAGATATAATTGAGCTGTTCTGTTGTAGAGAATTTTCAGTCAGTATAACCATTTAAAAATACCTAAGCAAAACAAGCTAAGATCATACTAATATACTTAAAAGGATAAAAATAAAGTTTTTTAAGCTGAAATCCTGAAGGCTGTGCTTAAGAGTTAACTTAGAGGTAAACCTGTTGGAAATAAGTGATTTCGTTTATAGACTGAAGCCTCTATGACTCAAAAAGATAATCTACAGTCTCTGGCATTTGAAGAACAAAGTATTTTCTCTGTAAATACACCTCATTTCCATTCTAGTTAGGAGTAATGGCACCCAGCACAGCACACAGTTGAAGAATGGAGAAAACTGGATAGCAGGTAACCCAGATAGCTCTTGGCACTCTGAACAACCTCAAGTACAGCCATCCAGGCCAGTAATTCTATTGCTGCATTATTTCTGTGTTTAACTGTGAAACTTGCTTCATGTCTGTACCCTTGAAATTGAATAAAATTTCATGAGACTCCTTGTTAATGTAGAGAAAAGCAATGACTATTCAGTTGGTTGTACACTAAGGCCTCAGTCCTTGACCTTTCCCATTTTGCCTCAGTGTTTTAAATATGATGTAAAGAAAGACCTGTGCTTCCAATTTTTTCTCAGACTCATTTTTGCATTTGTATGGCTCACATGTACTTAAAATTGTTTGTACGTGTTCCCAAAAATGCCAGTGTTGAATTCAAAAGACATGAGTGCTATCTACAGAATGCTTCAAATCCTGTCCACTTTAACTCCAAAATAATCTAGAATGCCACCACAATTCAGGCCACCAGCATTTCACCTAGTTACTAAGTGATCTTTGCATCCATTTTTGTGCATCTCATCTTTTAACAGCAAAAGTGGTCTTTGGATGTAGTTTACCAGTTTAAAAGCTTTGTCTTTGCTTAGGTCTTTCATGAACTATTCAGCCTCATCTGCCTTTTCCTCTTCATCACTATGTGCTCTGTAGTTGGCAGAGCTTGTCACATGCAAACTCCCAGGTAATTGAAATGAACAAGCTGATTACTAACTGGATTCATATCCAGGGAATAACGAGATTATAAAACCCATCAATTTCATACCATTTGTGTTTTGTTTTCTGAGATGGTCTTGCCCTGTCACCCAGGCTGGCATGATCACATCTCAGTGCAGCCTCAAATTCCTGGGCTCAAGCAATCCTCGCACCTCAGTAGCTAGGACTGCAGGTGTCATGCTTAATACTATATTAAAAAGGCAGGTAGGAAGAACATTTGTAGAATTAAAGCTGTTATGTGTTAAGTGTTTTTATTAGGAAGCAACTTTTCTTAGACAAGATTAGATCCAAGCTATTTCTGTCCCGTGATTAGTATTGCTATGACGGATGTGACCAAGACAGGATGAGAAGCAGGCATTCAGCAAATGTGAATGTAATACATACTATCAGACCCTCTGCTGAGCTTTAAGACTTTGGTAATGAACAACACTGGGCCCCAAGATTCAAGCCCACAGGAGGAGATAGGAAATGAAGAGTGGGCTGAAGGCAAAACAAATGGATGTGATAGAGACTGGCAAATTGGAGAGTCCAGTCTCAAGGATATAATCTGTAAATTATTGGTATACCATGAAAGATAAATTGTACTTGCGGATAAAATATGGTTTGCAAGCCCCTAATAACTGAACAAAACAGTAAATGCCTACCTGGAAAGTACAGTCTAATGGAGAAAGATCTGTCTCCATCTATTTGGGCAAATAATTTAGCCTCTGAATCTTGTTTCCTGTACTTGTAAAATGAGAACTGCAATCCAATTTTAATTAAATGATATCATTGCTGGGGAGAGTGGCATACACCTGTAATCTTAGCTACTGGGGAGGCTGAGGTAGAAGGATTGCTTGAGTCCAGGAGTTTGAGGATATAGTGAGCTATGATTATGTTTGAGAATAGCCACTGTTCTCCAGCCTGAGCAACACAGCAAGGCTCCATCTCTGGGGAAAAAAAATGGTGTCATTTTACTCAGTGATAAAATAAAAATGACAGCCTCAACTACCTCCTGGGGCAGTTGAGAAGTCCTACTTAAAGGTGCTTAACACAGCACCTGGCACATGCTCACTTAGTGAATGATGACTATTTTTTTGTTCACCAAGGATGGGTTCATGGAAGAGCAAAGAGCTCTGGGCACTGTGCCAACTCCTAAATACAGGTTTCTTTTTTGTTTGTTTGGTAGAAATCAGTGGAAGGTAATTTAAGTCCCAGCTGCCATCATTATGATGCCTGCTTTAGCAACTATGAAAACGGAGAAGCAAGATGGGAGCTGAAATCCTCATGGCCCAGTAGTGAGTGATAATCATGCTTTGTGTGACTGGTCAAGTATTCAATCTCACAAAATCCTTTGTAATAACAGTATAAATGTTATGAACTTCTAAGAACAAGAGAAGAGTTAATGGTAGATGAAAATACCCAACTATTGGAAGAAGGAAAGCAGATATAACCAACAACCAGCTTGGTTTTAGCTTTCTCTGTTCTGCCAAGCCCCTGTGATGCAGCAGGTTGCTAACAACAACCCAGAAAGTTGATTGAGACTGCAGAACTCAGCAAGGTCTTGAGAGTCAGGGATACTAGTCTCTTCTAAGAGTGGGTGTGAGTAGAGTGAAGCTGAAAACAAGTTTATTGAATGTCTTAGGTCATTCCTTCCCTTTATGCTGTCAGGTGAGTGCCCCTGCACAAATTCAGCAGAAAACAAGTTTCATGATCTGCAAAAATTGGAAAAAAGTGAGGGGATACCAAACAGATAAAAGTTAAAAAGCACCATATTAAGAATAAAAATAAAGGCAGGTACAGTGTCTCACACGTATAACCCCAGCGCTCTGGGAGGCCAAGGCGAGAATTGCCTGAAACCAGGAGTTCAGGACCAACTTGGGCAACAGAGACCCACTATCTCTAAAAAACCCAAAAAAACAAAGCCAAATGAGCTATTTGGGAGGCTGAGGTGGGAGGATTGCTTAGCCCAGGAGTTTGAGACTGCAGTGAGCTATGATCGCACTACTGAACTCTAGCCTGAGTGACAGAGCAAGACCTTGTCTCTTTAAAAAACGCCAGGCATGGTGGCCCATGCCTGTTATCTCAGCACTTTGGGAGGCCCAGGTGGGCAGATCACTTAAGGTCAGGAGTTCTAGACCAGCCTGGCCAATATAGCGAAACCCTGTCTCTTATACTAAAACTACAAAAGTTAGCCGGGCATGGTGGCGGGCACCTGTAATCCCAGCTACTCAAGAGGCTGAGACAGGAGAATCCCTTGAACCCAGGAGGTGGAGGTTGCAGTGAGCCAAGATCGTGCCATTGCACTTGAGCCTGGGTGACAGAGCGAGACTCCATCCCCACTCCCCCAAAAAAGCACACATTTCCTAGCCTCCATGGCCATATGATTAAGCACTAGACTGGGACAGGCTACTTCTAGTGCCCTTAAAGGGAGAGGTGATGTCTTTTCCCTTCCCTCTTCCTGCTAGCTGGGAAGTAGACATGATGGCTGGAGTTCAAACTGAAGTCTTGACTCATGAAGATGAAGAATCATTTGCCGAGAATTGCAGTGCAACAAAATAGAGCCTACGTTCCTGACATTCAAGTTCAACATTCCATCCCTGGACAACCTACATCCCAAGACTTTTTTCAGGTAATAAAAAAAAAAAATCTTGTTTATTTTATTGATTGCCAGGTTTAATCCTGAATGGTCATTTAGAAATATGGAAACAGCAAAAGAAACAGCCACAATAGACTTAAGAAGGGAAAAAACCTGAATATATCAATTATCATAGGGAGAATAAAAGCAAGTATTATTAAACCATCGATTTTTTTTTTTTAAGACAGAGTTTTGCTCTTGTTGCCCAGGCTGGAGTGCAACAGCATGATCTTGGCTTACCACAACCTCCGCCTCCCAGGTTCAAGTGATTCTCCTGCCTCAGCCTCCCGAGTAATTGGGATTACAGGCATGTGCTACCACGCCTGGCTAATTTTGTATTTTTAGTAGAGATGGGGTTTCTCCATGTTGGTCAGGCTGGTCTCAAACTCCTGACCTCAGGTGATCTGCCTGCCTTGGTCTCCCAAAGTGCTGGGATTACAGATGTGAGCCACCATGCTCCGCCAAGCCATTTTTTATTAAGCTATGATCTCTCAGCTTCAAACATACCTTTTTGTCCTCTGCGATGCTGAGGCTGGAACTCTGCAGACTGCATTTCTTATGCCATCTTGTTTCCAGTTAGACTTCCTACAGGGGATTCTAGAAGAAGACTAGAATGTGAGACCATCCTGGCCAAGATGGCTAAACCTCGTCTCTACTAAAAATACAAAAGTTAGGTGGGCTTGGTGGTGGGTACCTGTAACCCCAGCTACTCAGGAGGCTGAGGCAGGAGAATCGCTTGAACCCGGGAGGCGGAGGTTGCAGTGTCTGGGCAACAAGAGTGAGACTCCGCCTCAAAAAAGACGTCTATTCCCAGCTCTGTGAGGTTCATTTTGAGTTCAAGGCTCTCGTACCAGCCAAGAAAGGGCCCCTCCCTAAGTTAAATTCCACATCTTTGGACTCTCTTCCGGGCTTAAAATTTGAATAATCCTAACACCTTCCCTTTTTTACCACCAGCCATAGAGATAGTTGCTGCATCTTGCAGTTACTACCTTTGTAATATGTTAGTATCCCCTCTTTGCTTTTTCAGTTATCCAGTATGTGGTTTTAAATACTTTTGATTAGATCTCTTTGTTATAATTAGGTTTCTCCTGTCTTCTGATTGGGAAGAATTGGTACCAGGACTGGTCCTATAAAAAGACTCTCAAAGAGGGCATTTAGGGTTTGATTTGAACTTGAATGCACTGCTGAGTTTTTTGCCAGTTGGAAGTAGTATGTTAGGAATTCATGGTGTGGAATACCACATAATTAATCAAAAATTATCAATGAAGCACTTAATGAATGAAGTAAGTGTTTTGGGGGATCAAGTGTCTGCTGCATTTGGCAATTATTGCAGTAATGATGACTACAAAGACTTGGAATGGTTGCATCCTAGTACACAAGAGCACCTACAGAAAGAAAGTAAGCTCAGGTCTCTACCTAAACTCTCAACTCAAGACATGCTCATTAGACCAGAGAGCTTCTCTGATTGCCCTTAAAGAATCTTATTTTGTTTAGCCTTAGGACCAATTGATAGATAAAAAATTTCACCATGCTCAGCCAGACAAAATTTTTAATCAGCTATCCCAAATATGTTCCAATAACTAAAACAGTCAAAAGAACTGAAAGAAAATAAGATAATAATGTTTCACTAAATATAGAATAAGTATTGAAAAGATAGAAATTGCAGAAAAGAACCAAATAGAAATTTCCAGGTTGAGGCCAGGCGTGGTGGCTCACGCCTGTAATCCTAGCACTTTGGGAGGCCGAGGCGGGCAGATCACCTGAGATCAGGAGTTTGAGACCAGCCTGGACAACATGGTGAAACCTCATCTCTACTAAAAATACAAAAAATAGCCGGTTGTGGTGGCAGTCACCTGTAATCCCAGCTACTCAGGAGACTGAGGCAAGAGAATCAAACCCAGGAGGCAGAGGTTGCAGTGAGCCGAGATGACACCACTGCACTCCCACCTAGGTGACAAGAGTGAGACTCCATAAGAAATTTCCAGGTTGAAAACTGTAATAAATAATTCACTAGAGGGGCTCAACATCAGATTTTAAGCTGGCAGAAGAAAGAATTAGTGAATATGAAGCTTTATCAATTGAGATTATCCAGTCTGATGAATGGAAAGATAAAAAGAATGAAGAAAGATAAGAGTTTCAGAGACCTGTGGAACACCATTAAGCATACAAACATGCACATTTGAAGGAGAGAGAAATGGGCAGAAAGAATACTAAAATAAATAATAGTTAAAACTTCCCAAATTTGATAGAAAACATTAATGTTAGACACCTAAGAAGATAAGCAAACTCAAGCAGGATAAACTCAAACAGGTCCACACCTATATCATTATAATCAAAAAGTCAAAGAGCAGATACAAAGAGAAAATCATGAGAGCAGCTATAGAGAAGTGACTCATGTACAAGGGATCCTCAATACTATTTAAAGCTGGTTTCTCATAGGAAACCATGGAGGCCAGAAAGCAATGAATAGGATGATGTATTCAAAATGCTGAAAGAAATGGAATGCCAAAGAAGAATTCTACATCCTGCAAACCTGTATTTCAAACATGAAAATAATTAAGACATTCCTACTCAAACCTTTGACCGTATCCTTGATGTTCTCTCCTAAACATACTTTTTCATTTTTACAACTTGGCCAGGCTGAGAATTTCCCAAATCTTTTAACTTCTGGCTTCCTTTTTGATTACAAATTCCATCTTTAGGACACATGGTGCACTCCTGTAATCCCGGGTACTTGAGAAGCTAAGGCAAGAAGATTGCTTGAGTTCAGGAGTTCAAGACCAGCCTGGACAACATAGCAAGACCACATTTCTTTAAAAAATAGCCAGGCATGGTGGTATGCACCTGTAGTCCTGGCTACTCAGGAGGAGGATGAGGCTGGAAGATTGTCTGATCCCAGGAGTTTGAGGCTACAGTCAATTATGGTTGTGCCACTGCACTCTAGCCTGGGTAACAGCAAGATTCTGTCTCTTAAGGGAATTTATATAACTTTTTAAAAAAATCTATGTTTTTGGGTTTGTTTTTTTTTTTTGGTGTTTTTTTTTTTTTTTTTTTTTTGGTGACTGCTTCTGCAGAGCAGGGCTACCCTATGGACAGAGTAGCCAAAAATTTATCTTTAATTTATTTCTCTCTTCTCACATTTTACTGTAAGCAGTGAAGAGAAGCCATACTGTACCCTCAACACTTTGCTTACATATTTTGTCTGCCAAATATCCTATTCAATTAGTTATAAGGCTGGACACAGTAGCTCATGCCTGTAATCCCAACACTGGGAGGCTGAGGCGGGCAGATCATGAGGTCAGGAGTTCAAGACCAACCTGGCCAATATGGTGAAACTCCATCTCTACTAAAAAAGTACAAAAATTAGCCAGGCGTGGTTGCGCACGCCTGTAGTCCCAGCTACTCGGGAGGCTGAGGCAGGAGAATCGCTGCAACCCAGGAGGCGGAGGTTACAGTGAGCCAAGATTGCGCCACTGCACTCCAGCCTGGGTGACAGAGCAAGACTTCGTCTTAAAAAAAAAAATTACTTATAAGTTCAGTCTTCTGGGCCAGGGGCAATGGCATACACCTGTAATCCCAGCACTTTGAGAGGCTGAGACAGGCTAACGATCTCTTCAGCCCAGGAGTTTTAGACCAGCCTGAGCAACATGGTAAAACCTCATCTCTACAAAAAATAAAAATTAGCTGGGCATGCCATGTACTTCAGTCTGGGTGACAGAGTGAGACTCTGTCTCAAAAAAAAAGAAAAAAAAATTCTATCTTTCACAAAACACTAGGACATAAACACAATTCAGCCAAGCCCTTTGCCACTTTATAAAAAGGATGGCCTTTCCTCCAGTTTCCAAAAGCATGTTCCTCATTTCTGTATGATACCTCATCAGAATAGCCTCTATTGTCCATGTTTGTACCACTTAGGTAATCTCTAGGAAGATTGAGGATTTTTTCATGGCACTTCTTTTCTTCTGAGCCCTCACTAGAATTGTCCTTAGCACTCCATTCACAGCAAGGTAGGCTTTTTGTAGCATCCACTTTCAAACTCTTAGAACCTCTACCTATTACCCCAGTCCTAAAGCCATTTCCACATTTTTGTTTGTTTGCATTTGTGTTTTGTTTTTGAAATAGAGTCTCACTTTGTTGCCCAGGCTGGAATGCAGTGGGGCAATCGTGACTCACTTCAACCTCCACCTCCCGGGTTCAAGCGATTCTCCTGCCTCAGCCTTCTGAATAGCTGGGATCACAGGCACGCGCCACCAAGCCTGGCTAATTTTTGTGTTTTTAATAGAGATGGGGTTTCCCCATGTTGGTCAGGCTAGTCTTGAACTCCCGACCTCAAGCAATCCACTTGCCTCAGCCTCCCAAAGTGCTGAGATTACAGGCATGAGCCACTATGCCTGGCCCACATTTTAAGATATTTGTTATAGAAACACCCCACTTCTGGTACCAACTTTTGTCTTCAGGCATTCATGATGCTATAACAAAATACCTTAGACCAAGAAATATATAAGCAACAGAAATTTATTGTTCACAGTTCTGGAGGCTGGAAAGTCCAATATCAAAGCACCAACAGATTTGATGTTTGGTGAGGGCCTATTCCTCGTGGAAGTCACCTTCTATGTATCCTCAAATGGCAGAACAAGCAAACACACTCCTTTCGGCCTCTTTTATAAAGACACTAATCCCTCATATGAAGGTGGAACCTTCACGACTTAGTCAATTCACAAAAGGTCCCAATTCTTAATACCATCACCCCAGGAGTCAAGATTATAACATATGAACTTGGGGTGAACACATTCAGACTATAGCAAATACAAAAGGGAGTCTTTCAGATTGAAACAAAAGGACACAACTCAAATCCAAAAGACAGTAACTCAAATTTACATGAGGAATTATTCTTTGTTTGTATTTCTTTTATCTGATTAAAAAGATAATACATGGCCAGGCGCGGTGGCTCACGCCTGTAATCCCAGCACTTTGGGAGGCCGAGGCGGGTGGATCACGAGGTCAAGAGATCGAGACCATCCTGGTCAAAATGATGAAACCCCGTCTCTACTAAAAAAATACCAAAAAAAAAAAAAAAAAAAAAATTAGCTGGGCATGGTGGCGCGTGCCTGTAATCCCAGCTACTCAGGAGGCTGAGGCAGGAGAATTGCCTGAACACAGAAGGCGGAGGTTGCGGTGAGCCGAGATCGCGCCATTGCACTCCAGCCTGGGTAACAAGAGCGAAACTCCGTCTCAAAAAAAAAAAACAAAACAAAAAAAGATAATTCATAAGCCAATTAAATTATAAAACAGTTTTGATGGGCTTATAATGTGTAAAGATGTAATTTGTGTGACAACAATGGCACAAAGAAGTGGGGGGGCGGAGCAGAGCTATATGAGAAGTAGTTTTTGCATACTATTGAGATTAGGCTAGCATTATTTCATATATACTAGATTGTCATAAATTAAGGTGCTAAAGGTAATACTATCAGAACCACTAAGAAAATCATTCAAAAAAGTACAGAACTAAAATGGTACCCTAAAAATATCTAACATAAAAGAAGACAATAATGGAACAGGAACAATGTATAAAAAACAAATTGCAAAAATGTGTTAAACAGAGGAAGGAGACAGCAATATGGCCACGTAGAAGGCTCCACTGATCATCCTCCCTGCAGGAACACCAAATTTGACAACTATCTACACAAAAAAGCACCTTCCTAAGAACCAAAAATCAGGTGAGTGATTATAGTATCTGGTTTTAACTTCAAATTATTGCTGGAAGAGGCACTGAAGAGAGAGGAAGGACAGTCTTGAATTGCTGACACTACCCCACCCCCATCTCCCAGCAGTGGTCACATGCCACTGGCCCGGGGTATGGAGAGAGAATCTGTGAGCTTGGGGGAGAGAGGGTGCAGAGTTTGTAGGACTTTACATTGGAACTCAGTGATGCCAACACTGGGCAAAACTCAGCCAATACCCATAGAGGGAGCATTTAGAACACCCTTAGCCAGCTGGGTGTGGTGGCTACACCTATAATCCCATCACTTTAGGAGGCTGAGGCAGGTGGATCATCTGAGGTCAGGAGTTTGAGACCAGCCTGGCTAACATGGTGAAACCCCATCTCTACTAAAAATACAAAAATTAGCTGGGTGTGGTGGCGGGCACCCTTAGTCCCAGCTGCTCCGGAGGCTGAGGCAGGAGAATCACTTGAACCCAGGAGGCGGAGGTTGCAGTGAGCCAAGATTGTGCCATTGCACTCCAGCCTGGGTGACAAGAGCAAAACTCAGTCTCAAAAAACAAAACAAAACAAAAAATAGAACAGCCCTAGCCAGAGGGGAATTGCCCATCCCAACAGTCAGAACTTGAGTTTCAACAAGGCTCACCACTTGTGGCTAAAGTACTCCGGGGTCTGGAATAAACTTGAAAGCCTATTTGGCTACAAGGACTGCAACTCCTAGGCAAGGTCTAGTGCTATGCTGGCCTCAGGGCCAGTAGACTTGGAGGGCATGCAACCCAGTGGGATAACAGCCAGGGAAGCCAAAAGAGTGCTTGCTTCATCCCTCCCCTAATACCAGGTAGTGCAGCTCACAGCTTTAGAAAAGACTCCTTCCTTCCACTTGAGGAGAGGAGAGGGAAGAGTAAAGAGGACTTTGTTTTGCAGCTTGGAGACCAGCTCAGCCAGTAAGGGCACAGGTAGAGCCATGAAGACCTCATACCAGACCCTAGCCCCTGGATGACATTACTAGACCCCTGGGCCTGAAAAACCTATTGCCTTGAAAGGAAGAACCCAGTTGTAGCAGGAATTATCTATCACCTGCTGACTAAAGAACCCTTAGGCCCTGAACAGTCAGCAGTGGTAATCAGGTAATACCTGCCGTGAGCCTTGGGTGAGATGCTGAGACATGCTGACTTCAGATGTGACCCAACATCTTCACGGGGTTTCTCCATGTTGGTCAGGCTGGTCTCAAACTCCTGACCTCAGGTGATTGACTGCCTCAGCCTCCCAAAGTGCTGGGATTACATGCATGAGCCACCATGCCCAGCCTCAAACACAGCTTTACTAATCAAAATAGGAACCATGGCAATCAACACATTTTGCCAATGAGAAATGTTTGTTTATTTCTGTAGTGTAAAAAGCCATGCTTTGGATTTGACAAATTCTTAGGAAGCATTTTCTGCATCCTGCTGGTCGTGGAATCCTATTTGTAATATCTACAAATAAAATCAAATACCTAGGAATGAACAAAGAAGTCAAAGATATCTACAACAGATCAGGCACAGTGGCTCATGCTTGTAATCCCAGCACTTTGGGAGCTGAGGTGGGCAGATGTTTGAACTCGAGAGTTTGAGACCAGCCTGGGAAAGATGGTACCCCATCTCTACAAAAAGTACGAAAATTAGCCAGGCATGGTGACCTGACCTGTAGTCTCAGCTGAGGTCGGAGGATGGGCTTGACCTAGGGAGGCAGAGCTTGCAGCAAAACTCTATCTCAAAACAAACAAACAAAAAAATGCTACAATAAAAACTATAAAATATTGATGAAAGAAATTAAAGAGGATACCAAAAAATGGAAATATATTCCATGTTCATGGATTGAAAGAATCAATATTGTTAAAATGTCCATATTACCCAAAGCAATCTACAAATTCAGTGTAATCCCTATCAAAATACCAAAGACATTCTTCACAGAAATAGAAAAAAAATCGTCCTTCAAAGCAAGGTTGTGGTTAAAAAATTAAAATTAAAAAAATTTAAAAATAGTCCTAAAATAAAATACTCCTAAACTTTATATGGAACCATAATAGACCCAGAATAGACAAAGATATCCTGAGAAAGAAAAAACAGGAGGAATCTTCAAATTATACTACGAATTATACTACAGAGCTCGGGTAACTGAAACAGCATGGTACTGGTTTAGAAACAGGCACAGATGCCAGGCATGGTGGTTCACACCTATAATCTCAGCATGTTGGGAGGCCAAGGTGGGCGGATCACCTGAGGTAGAGAGTTTGAGACCAACCTGACCAACATGGAGAAACCCTGTCTCTACTAAAAATACAAAAATTAGTTGAGCATGGTATTAGGCACCTGTAGTCCTAGCTACTCGGAGGCTGAGCCAGGAGAATCACTTGAACCTGGGAGGTGGAGGTTGCGGTGAGCCAAGATTTCGCCATTGCTCTCCAGCCTGGGCAACAAGAGCAGAACTCCGTCTCACAAAAAGAAAAAAGAAAGAAAAGAAACAGGCACACAGACCAACAAAACAGAATAAAGAACCCAGAAATAAATCCATATCATCCAGAGTACACTCATTTTTGACAAAGGTGCCAAGAACATACAATGGAGAAAGTACAGTCTCTTCAGTAAATGAGGAAAACTGGATATTCGTATGCAGAAGAATAAAACTAGACCCCGTCTCTTGCCATATACAAAAATCAAATCAAAATGGATTAAAAACTAAATCTAGGGCCAGGCATGGTGACTCACTCCTGTAATCCCAGCGCTTTAGGAGGCCAAGGTGGGAGGATCCCCTAGGTCTGGAGTTCGAGACCAGCCTGACCAACATGGTGAAACCCCATCTCTACTAAAAATACAAAATTTGTCGGGCGTGGTGACGAATGCCTGTAATCTCAGCTACTTAGCAGGCTGGGGCAGGAGAATCACTTGAACCCGGGAGGCGAAGGTTGCAGTGAGCCGAGATCAAGCCATTGCATTCTAGCCTGGGCACTAGAGCAAAACTCTGTCTCAAAAAAAAAAAAAGCCGGGTGCGGTGGCTCACACCTGTAATCCCAGCACTTTGGGAGGCCGAGGTGAGAGGATCACTTGAGGTCAGGAGTTCGAGACCAGCCTGGCCAACATGGTGAAACCCATCTCTAAAAAAAATAAAAAATAAAGACTTAACTCTAAGAACTCAAACTATGAAACTACTACAAGAAAACACTGGGGAAACTCTCCAGGACATTGGTTGGGCAAAAATTTCTCAAGCAATACCCTACAAGCACAGGCAACTGATGCAAACATGGATAATATGGGATTACGCCAAGTTAAAAGACTTCTGCACAGCAAAGGCCAGCCTCTACTATCACGTGCGCCTGTGCAACAACTGGAGGCCCAGCTCTGTCATGGGGGACTAACTACCGGAGGGCTGGGGCTGGGCCAGCTGCACCAGCCCCAGAGGGGTACTCCTCCCTCCTCCTACCCAAAGGACTGCTGGCTGCAGAGGCAGGCCAAGCACACAGTGGGACCAGGGACACCAGCCCCTCATGTAGCTCCTTGCTGCCATAACCCCTGGGTGACCCATCCTGGGAGCTCATGAATATCTGCCGCCTGATTCGCATCATCTGCCACCAGATCAAGCACCTACAGGCAGCTGTGAACCACACAACGGAGCGGTCGTGGAGGCGCACCACCTCGCAAGAGCTGGGCCCAACCACAGACAAGTTCAAGGAGGCTCTCATGGAAGAGCCTCAAGTTGAAGTCGCGCTGAGCACCAAGTGGGAGCAGCTCCCCACGCCGCGCACTGTGCTGCAGGTCAGCGAGCAGGCTGCTAAGGTGGCCCTCGCCAAGCTAAAGGGCAAGTATGAGAAGACCAGGGTTACCCAGACCAGGATGAAGCTGCGCAATGAGCTCCAGGTGTTCGCCCCTGAGGAGGATGGCCATGTTTGCCACCAGGTGAAACGAGTACATCACAGCCAGATGAGATACAGCAGCAGCTGTCAGCCGCAGAGGGTGAGAAGGCACTGAACTCGCTGCTGCGCATGGCCATCCCGCGGAAGCCGGCACGGACCCAGTGGCTGGAGCTGCTCAAGCCGGACCATACAGACCTGGTATGACCCCACCAAAGCTGCCCCTAAGGCCAAGTCGGCCACCCCAAGCTTAAGTCATATCTGTGCCAGTGACAGGGCCAAGGGCACTGGGGTAGCCATCAAGTGTTCCACATTACAGGCATAAGCCACTGTGCCTGGCCTATTCTCTGAGTTTTTAATGGGAGGGGAAAAAAAAGCTTTAATGTTGGCCAGAATGATGACTCATGCCTGTAATCCCAACACTTTGTGAGGCCGAGGAGGAGGATGGCTTGAGCTCAGGAGTTGGGAACAGCCTGGGCAACATAGCAAGACCGAGACTGTGTCTCTAGAAAAAAATTAGCTGGCCATAATGGCATGCACCTGTGGTCCCAGCTTCTTGGGAGGCTGAGGTGGGAGGATCACTTGTGCCCTGCAAATCAAGACTGCAGTGAGCCATCATCACGCCACTGCACTCAGCCTGGGTGATAGAGTTAAAAAAAAAAAAAGCTTTAATGTTGAGCATGTTGTGAGCTGCTGCGTGGAAAGGCCTCTGGTCAGGCCAAAGATCCTTCCCTGGCTGCCAGGCCTGCCGAGCGCCAACTAGAAATGCCCACCGTAGGGCTCTTTGTTACAATGTTCATTTTTTTCTGATCAACCTGTGCACTTTTGATATTTTGATACTATATTTGCTTCCTTAATTCCTCATGCAGAGACAGTCTCAGATGCCATGGTCTATGCTTAGGGGCTGGTTGCTGCCTGCCCGAGCTCCCGCTGTGTTGGTCTGGTGTCAGCACGAGGCAGAGCTGTGTGCACTGTAGCATGTCGCTCTAGCCTGCGGAGATGAGGGCTTTGACCAGAGAATTCACCAGAGAAGGCATCTAGGCCTGAGCTTTTCTTTGTGCAAACTTTTTGTATTACAAATTCAATTTCTTGGCCCGGCGCGGTGGCTCACGCCTATAATCCCAGCACTTTGGGAGGCCGAGGCTGGTGGATCACGAGGTCAAGAGATCGAGACCATATTGGTCAACACGGTGAAACCCCGTCTCTACTAAAAATACAAAAAAATTAGCTGGGCATGGTGGCAAGCGCCTGTAATCCCAGCTACTCAGAAGGCTGAGGCAGGAGAATTGCCTGAACCCAGGAGGCGGAGGTTGCGGTGAGCCGAGATCGCGCCATCGCACTCCAGCCTGGGTAACAAGAGCGAAACTCCGTCTCAAAAAAAAGAAAAAAAAAAAAAAAATCAATTTCTTGTTTTAGGTCAGTTCAGACTATTTTTTATTTTTATTTATTATTTTTTTTTGAGGTGGAGTCTCACTCTGTTGCCCAGGCTAGAGTGCAATGGCACGATCTCGGCCCACTGCAACCTCTGCCTCCCAGTTCAAGCAATTTTCCCTGCTTCAGCCTCCTGAGTAGCTGGGATTACAGGTGTGTGCCACCATGCCTGAGTAATTGTTTGTATTTTACAGATGTGGTTTTGCCATGTTGGCCAGGCTGGTCTCAAATTCCTGACCTTAGATGATCAGCCTGCCTCAGCCTCTCAAAGTGCTGGGATTATAGATATAAGCCACCATGCCCACCCAGATTTCGTATTTATTTTTTAATCAATGACTGATGAGAAGCAATTGGCATTGAGTCAGAATTGTAAATGAAAAATTTTTTTTTTTTTTGGAGACAGAGTCTAGCTCTGTTGCCCAGGCTGGAGTCCAGTGGCACGATCTTGGCTCACTGCAGCCTCCACCTCCGGGTTCAAGTGATTCTTGTGCCTCAGCCTCCTAAGTAGCTGGAACTACAGGCACCCGCCACCATGCCCAGCTAATAGAGTTTCACTGTGTTGCCCAGTCTGGTCTTGAACGCCCGAGCTCAGGCATTCTGCCTGCCTTGGCCTCAAAGTGCTAGGATTATAGGCATGAGCCACCGCACCTGTCTAAAATGAACATATTTTTTAATTCAGCAATTCCAAAAACTTATTTCAGTTATAGGTTGCTATATGCTAAAGTTCAGCGGCATAAAAAAAAACCATGTTAGTATGCTCACAGATTCTGTGGTTCAGTAATTCAGGTAGAGCACAGTGGAGATTGATTGCCTCTGTCCCACATGCCTGGGCCCTAATCTGAGAAAATCCAAACACTTGGGAAGGGAAGTAACTCACATGACAGAGGCTTGCAGTCATTAGCCCTGGCTTGGGATGACTTGAAGACCAGGGCTGTCCAAAGGCTACTTACATGTAGTCTTTCTATGTGACAGGTTTCTCATAGCTGAGGACTGGATTCCAAAAGGTAGCCCTCCAAGAGGGAGCTGCCAGAGAGCAGGTGTTCTGTGAAGACCAGATGGAAGTTGCATGACATTTTATGACCTAGCATGACGTCTCCCATAGTCCATTATTTGAAGCAGTTACTAGTTCCAAAGAGCATGTGAAGTAGGAGATATTGTTGTGGACATTTCTGGGGAGTACAATCTGTCAGACTTTTTACAGAAATACTTGTATTTGTTAAGTGTAAAAAAGGAGGCAGAACAATAATTAACACCAGTCTCACAAAGTTTTAAAATGTGTATATACGGGCAGGTGCAAATTGCATAGACAGAGAACCAGAAGGTAATGGGATTTTCTTTTTTTTTTTTTTAATTGCATTTTAGATTTTGGGGTACATGTGAGGAACATGCAAGATTGTTGTTGCATAGGTGCATACGTGGCAGTGTGATTTGCTGCCTTCCTCCCCTTCACCTATATCTGGCATTTCTCCCCATGCTATCTCTCCCCAACTCCCCACCCCCTGCTGTCCCTCCCCTATTTCCCCCCAACAGAACCCAGTATATAGTGCTCCCCTCCCTGTGTCCATGTGTTCTCATTGTTCAACACCCGCCTATGAGTGAGAACATGCAGTGTTTGATTTTGTGTTCTTGTGTCAGTTTGCTGAGAATGATGGTTTCCAGGTTCATCCATATCCCTACAAAGGACATGAACTCATCGTTTTTTATGGCTGCATAATATTCCATGGTGTATATGTGCCACATTTTCCCTGTCCAGTCTATCATTGATGGGCATTTGGGTTGGTTCCAGGTCTTTGCTATTGTAAACAGGGCTGCAATGAACATTCATGTGCATGTGTCCTTATAGTAGAATAATTTATAATCCTTTGGATATATACCCAGTAATGGGATTGCTGGGTCAAATGGAATTTCTATTTCTAGGTCCTTGAGGAATCGCCACACTGTCTTCCACAATGGTTGAACTAATTTACACTCCCACCAACAGTGTAAAAGTGTTCCTATTTCTCCACATCCTCTCCAGCATCTGTTGTTTCCAGATTTTTTAATGATCGCCATTCTAACTGGCGTGAGATGGTATCTCAATGTAGTTTTGATTTGCATTTCTCTAATGACCAGTGATGATGAGCATTTTTTCATATGTTTGTTGGCCTCATGTATGTCTTCTTTTGTAAAGCATCTGTTCATATCCTTCGCCCACTTTTGAATGGGCTTGTTTTTTTCTTGTAAATCTGTTTTAGTTCTTTGTAGATTCTGGATATCGGCCCTTTGTCAGATGGGTAAGCTGCAAAAATTTTTTCCCATTCTGTTGGTTGCCGATTCACTCTAATGACTGTTTCTTTTGCCATGAAGAAGCTGTGGAGTTTGATTAGGTCCCATTTGTCTATTTTGGCTTTTGTTGCCAAAACTTTTGGTGTTTTGGTCATAAAGTCCTTGCCTATGCCTATGTCCTGAATGGTTTTGCCTAGATTTTCTTCTATGGTTTTTATGCTGTTAGGTCTTATATTTAAGTCTTTAATCTATCTGGAGTTAATTTTAGTGTAAGGTGTCAGGAAGGGGTCCAGTTTCTGCTTTCTGCATATGGCTAGCCAGTTTTCCCAACACCATTTATTAAACAGGGAATCCTTTCCCCATTGCTTGTTTTTGTCAGGTTTGTCAAAGATCAGATGGTTGTAGATATGTTGTGTTGTCTCCGAGGCCTCTGTTCTGTTCCACTGGTCTATATCTCTGTTTTGGTACCAGTACCATGCTGTTTTGACTACTGTAGCCTTGTAGTATAGTTTGATGTCCGGTAGTGTGATGCCTCCCGCTTTGTTCTTTTTGCTTAAAATTGACTTGGCTATGCGGGGTCTCTTTTGGTTCCATATGAAGTTTAAGGTGGTTTTTTCCAGTTCTGTGAGGAAGGTCATTGGTAGCTTGATGGGGATAGCGTTGTATCTGTAAATTACTTTGGGCAGTATGGCCATTTTCACGATATTAATTCTTCCTAACCATGAACATGGAATGTTTCTCCATCTGTTTGTGTCCTCTCTTATTTCGTTGAGCAGTGGTTTGTCGTTCTCCTTGAAGAGGTCCTTTACGTTCCTTTTTAGTTGTATTCCTACATATTTTATTCTTTGTAGCAATTGTGAATGGCAGTTCGTTCTTGATTTGGCTCTCTTTAAGTCTGTTATTGGTGTATAGGAATGCTTGTGATTTTTGCACATTGATTTTGTATCCTGAGACTTTGCTGAAGTTGCTTATCAGTTTCAGGAGATTTTGGGCTGAGACGATGGGGTCTTCTAGATATACAATCATGTCGTCTGCAAATAGAGACAATTTGACTTCCTCCTTTCCTATTTGAATATCCTTTATTTCTTTTTCTTGCCTGATTGCTCTGGCTAGAACTTCCAGTACTATATTGAATAGGAGTGGTGAGAGAGGGCATCCTTGTCTAGTGCCAGATTTCAAAGGGAATGCTTCCAGTATTTGCCCATTCAGTATGATATTGGCTGTTGGTGTGTCACAAATAGCTTTTATTATTTTGAGATACATTCCATCAATACCTAGTTTATTGAGGGTTTTTAGCATAAAGGGCTGTTGAATTTTGTTGAAGGCCTTCTCTGCATCAATTGAGATAATCATGTGGTTTTTGTCTTTGGTTCTGTTTATGTGATGAATTATGTTTATAGACTTGCGTATGTTGAACGAGCCTTGCATCCCTGGGATGAATCCTACTTGATCATGGTGGATAAGCTTTTTGATGTGCTGTTGCAATCGGCTTGCCAGTATTTTATTGAAGATTTTTGCATCTATGTTCATCACGGATATTGGCCTGTAGTTTTCTTCTCTTGTTGAGTCTCTGCCGGGTTTTGGTATCAGGATGACGTTGGTCTCATGAAATGATTTGGGAAGGATTCCCTCTTTTTGGATTATTTGGAAGAGTTTCAGTAGGAATGGTACCAGTTCCTCTTTGTATGTCTGGTAGAATTCGGCTGTGAACCCATCTGGACCTGGGCTTTTTTTGGGTGGTAGACTCTTAATTGCTGCCTCGACTTCAGACGTTGTTATTGGTCTATTCAGGGTTTCGGCTTCTTCCTGGTTTAGGCTTGGGAGGAGGCAAGTGTCCAGGAATTTATCCATTTCTTCCAGGTTTCCTAGTTTATGTGCATAGAGTTGTTTGTAATAATATCTGATGATGGTTTGGATTTCTGTGGAATCTGTGGGTGATATCCCCTTTATCCTTCTTTATTGCATCTATTTGGTTATTCTCTCTTTTCTTTTTTATTAATCTGGCTAGTGGTCTATTTTGTTGATCTTTTCAAAAAACCAGCTCCTGGATTTATTGATTTTTTGAAGGGTTTTTTGTGTCTCTGTCTCCTTCAGTTCTGCTCGCATCTTAGTTATTTCTTGTCTTCTGCTAGGTTTTGAGTTTTTTGATCTTGCTCCTCTAGCTCTTTCAATTTTGATGATAGGGTGTCAATTTTAGATCTCTCCTTGCTTCTCATGTGGGCACTTATTGCTGTATATTTTCCTCTAGAGACTGCTTTAAATGTGTCCCAGAGATTCTGGTATGTTGTGTCTTCGTTCTCATTGGTTTCAAAGAACATCTTTATTTCTGCCTTCATTTCATTGTTCATCCAGTCAACATTCAAGAGCCAGTTGTTCAGTTTCCATGAAGCTGTGCGGTTCTGGGTTGGTTTCTGAATTCTGAGTTATAACTTGATTGTACTGTGGTCTGAGACACTGTTTGTTATGATTTCCGTTCTTTTGCATTTGCTGAGGAGTGATTTACTTCCAATTATGTGGTCAATTTTAGAGTAGGTGTGATGTGGTGCTGAGAAGAATGTATATTCTGTGGATTTGGGGTGGAGAGTTCTGTAAATATCTATTAGATTTGCTTGTTCCAGGTCTGAGTTCAAGTCCTGGATATCCTTGTTAATTTTCTGTCTCATTGATCTGTCTAATATTGACAATGGTGTGTTGAAGTCTCCCACTATTATTGTGTGGGAGTCTAGGTCTCTTTGTAAGTCATTAAGAACTTGCCTTTTGTATCTGGGTGCTCCTGTATTAGGTGCATATA
This sequence comes from Aotus nancymaae, assembly GCF_030222135.1. Classification (NCBI taxonomy): domain Eukaryota; kingdom Metazoa; phylum Chordata; class Mammalia; order Primates; family Aotidae; genus Aotus; species Aotus nancymaae. The sequence goes on along the minus strand of NW_026988419.1, from coordinate 32,688,660 downwards.
TTTTTAGGATCGTTAGCTCTTGTTGCATTGATCCTTTTACCATTATGTAATGTCCTTCTTTGTCTCTTTTGATCTTTGTTGCTTTAAAGTCTATTTTATCAGAGATGAGAATTGCAACTCCTGCTTTTTTTTTGCTCTCCATTTGCTTGGTAAATCTTCCTCCATCCCTTTATTTTGAGCCTTTGTGTATCCTTGCATGTGAGATGGGTTTCCTGGATACAGCACACAGATGGGTTTTGGCTTTTTATCCAATTTGCCAGTCTGTGTCTTTTGATTGGGGCATTTAGTTCATTTACGTTTAGGGTTAATATTGTTATGTGTGAATTTGATACTGCCATTTTGATGCTAGCTGGCTGTTTTGCCCATTAGTTGATGCAGATTCTTGATTGTGTTGATGCTCTTTACCATTTGGTATGTTTTTGGAGTGGCTGGTACTGGTTGTTCTTTTCTGTGTGTAGCGCATCTTTCAGGAGCTCTTATAAAACAGGTCTGGTGGTGATGAAATCTCTGAGTACTTGCTTGTTGGCAAAGGATTTATTTTTCCTTCACTTATGAAGCTTAGTTTGGCTGGATATGAAACTCTGGATTGAAAGTTCTTTTCTTTAAGGACGTTGAATATTGGCCCCCACTCTCTTCTGGCTTGTAGGGTTTCTGCTGAGAGATCTGCTGTGAGTCTGATGGGCTTCCCTTTGTGGGTAACCCGACCTTTCTCTCTAACTGCCCTTAGCATTTTCTTCTTCATTTCAACCCTGGTGAATCTGATGATTATGTGCCTTGGGGTTGCTCTTCTTGAGGAATGTCTTTGTGGTGTTCTCTGTATTTCCTGGACTTGAATATTGGCCTGCCTTTTTAGGTTGGGGAAGTTTTCCTGGATAATATCCTGAAGAGTATTTTCCAGCTTGAATTCATTCTCTTCATCACATTCAGGTACACCTATCAAATGTAGATTAGGTCTTTTCACATAGTCCCATATTTCTTGTTGACTTTGTTTGTTCCTTTTTACCCTTTTTTCTCTAATCTTGCCTTCTTGTTTTATTTCATTGAGTTGATCTTCGACCTCTGATATCCTTCTTCTGCTTGGTCAATTCGGCTGTTGAAACTTGTGCATGCTTCGCGAAGTTCTCGTGTTGTGTTTTTCAGCTCCATCAATTCACTTATATTCCTCTCTAAGTTGTCTATTCTCGTTAGCAATTCATCAAATCTTTTTTCAAGGTTCTTAGTTTCTTTGCATTGAGTTAGAACATGTTCTTTTAGCTCACAGAAGTTTCTTATTACCCACCTTCTGAAGCCTGATTCTGTCATTTCATCACACTCATTCTTCATCCAGTCTTGTTCCCTTGCTGGTGAGGAGTTGTGATCCCTTGTAGGAGGAGAGTTGTTCTGGTTTCGGGTGTTTTCATCCTTTTTGTGCTGGTTTCTTCCCATCTTTGTGGATTTGTCCACCTGTCGTCTTTGTAGTTGCTGCCTTTCTGATTGGGTCTCTGAGTGGATATCCCTCTGCGCGTTCACTGGGAGCTGCAATCCTGAGCTGCTCCTAACCAGCCATCTTCGATCTTCTCTCCAGTAATGGGATTTTCATACTGATTATCTCTTTAATGAGGAATAGGGAGATAGGTAAAGCGGGACTTTCACATTTTGATCTACATTCTTTTGTATTGTATGAGAATTATTTATTATTTGAGTAGCAAAATATCAATGTTGAATCCATACTTATCAATAAAAAGGAACCAACTACTGATGCATGCAACATGGATAAATCTCCAAAGCTGAGATTCAGATGCTTCAGGTAACCAAAAAAAAAAAACAAAAAAACCTCCAAATCATATATTCCAAGTGAAAGAAACCGGGCCAGGCTCAGTGGCTTATGTCTATAATCCCAGCACTTTGGGAGGCCAAGGCAAGAGAATTGCTTGGGCCCAGGAGTTCAAGACCAGCCTGGGCAACATAATGGGACCCCATTTCTCAAAAAATTTTTTTAAAATTAGCTGGGCATGGTAGTGCACACCTGTGGTCCCCACTACTCAGGAGGCTCAGATGGGAGCTGGGGAGGTCAAAGCTGCAGTAAGCCATAATTGTACCACTACACTCCAGCCTGGGCAACAGAGTGAGAGCCTGTCCCAAAGAAAGGAAAGAAGGAAGGAAGGGAAGGAAAGAAAAGAAAGAAAGGGCTGGGCACAGTGGCTCATGCCTGTAATCCCAGCACTCTGGGAGGCTGGGGCTGGAGGATCACCTAGGTCAGGAGTTCAAGACCAGCCTGACCAACATGGTGAAACCCCATCTCTACTAAAAATACAAAAAAACTAGTCAGGTGCCCTGGTGGTGCCGACCCGTAATCCTAGCTACTTGGGAGGCTGAGGCAGGAGAATTACTTAAACCCAGGAGGCGGAGGTTGCAGTGAGCCGAGATCGCGCCAATGCACTCCAGCCTGGGTGACAGAGTGAGACTTCATCTCAAAAGGAAAGAAAGAGGGGGAGGGAGGGAGGGAGGGAGAGAGACCATAGAGAGAGGAGAGAAACCAGACAAGACAAAACTGTAAGGTTGCCAGCTGCTGAAAGTGGGATAGAGATTGCCAGAAAAGGAGTATGAGGAAATGGACAGGCATTGTGGAATGTTCTTTCTTTTCCTCTTTTTAATTAGCCATGTGCTAAGAAAATGTGCTAACTGAATATTAATTGTGCTGGTGGCTACATGTAAATCTGTTAAAATATTGTACCATGCACTTAAGATTGGTAAACTTATTGTATGTAAATTATACCTAAAGAAAGCTGATTTTAAAATTACAAGATGACAATATCAATGTTGAAAACATCAGTTCTCAATAAGTAATATAAGCTATGGATGCCTTCAAATTCCCAGGCAAAATAAAAATTTAAGGCAACAAGTATATAAGTACGAATTTACACAATGCCGTTGATTAAGGTCTAGGGATTAGGAACACAGGGGTTTGACCCCGGGAGTTGGTGGGTTAGAGGGGGAAGAAAACCACAGGGGTTTTCAGAGAGATGTGAGACACACAAGCAGAAATCTTCTAGAACTTACAATCCAAAGTGCTTTATGGCCAGAAGTGAGCTTGAAAAAACAAAAACCTGCTGTATGAAGGCGATGTAGTGGGAGTTATTCCATGCTTGGCATTTGCCAAATTTATAAGCCTAGCAAGTAGAGTGAATTTCACAAGATTCAAGAAAACAAAGCTTATGGTGGGATGTAGATTTACAGATGTCTTAGTAGCCAGTTGACATGCAAAATGAAAAGCCAGAGTTTTGCTATTTAGGATAAAACACCAAGTTTTTGTTCTTAGAGACGGGGTCCTACTTTGTTGCCTAAGCTAGAATCCAATTCTTGGGCTTAAGTGATCCTCCTGAGTAGCAGGGACCATAGGTGCAAGTCACTGCACCTGGCAAGAGTGATTTGGGGGTCAAAAGCCTACAGCAGCTGGTAGGAATCCCAACCAAGTACTAACCAGGCCTGAGCTTGCTTAGCTTCTAAGATCAGGGACATTCAGGGTGGTATGGCCAGACTGTTCAGTTTCAATTTGGTTGGTCTTTGTTAACAGAGCCCAAGAAATCCTTTTTATGTTCACTTTTCTTCCTTCAGTATTGTATGCCTGGGAGTTCTGCTTCTAGCTCTGGTGGGATCACTTACTCCAAACAAACCCTCTCACTAAAAATAACTAGAAAACCTGGACAAAATGTAAAATACTGAAGTTTAAAAACCCTGAGCAGTTACCAAGGCTGTGATGACTTGAGGGGCTAAGATTCCTGAGAAAGGAAAAGGGCAGTCCAAAGAGGTCAACTCTTCAATGTATTGGGAGAATTTACAAATGGCAGCTGAGAGCTGACTGGCTATAAATTGGAGGTTTGTAGTTCCCATGACTTGCTCTTTGGGTTCGCTAATTTGGAAGAATAGCTCACAGGACTCAGGAAAGCAGTTTACTTTTAGACTACCAGTTTATTATAAAGGATACAGCTCAGGAACAGCCAGGTGGAAGAGCTGCCTAGGGCAAGGTGCTAGGGAGGGGCGTGGAGCTTCCAGGCCATCTCCAGGCCCCCACCCTCCCAGCACCTCCATGTGTTCACCAACCCCAAAGCTCCCCACACCCCACCATTTGTGAGTTTTATGGAGGTTCCATTAGGTAGGCATGACTGACTAAATCATCAGCCATTAGTGATTCAGTCACTCTCCAGACCTTCTCCCCATCCCAGAGATCAGGAAGGCAGGGCTGAAAGTTTCCACCCTCTCATCTCATGATTGGTTCCTCTGACAACAAATCCCCATACTTGGAGGCTTTCCAAAAAATGGAAATGTTTATGTTTCACACATAAACATGAACTCAGGTGTGGTTGAAAGGGGCCTGTTATGAATAACAAAAGAAGCTGATTTTACCGTCTCCCTTTTTTTTTTTTTTAAAGACAGAATCTCCCTCTGTCGCCCAGGCTAGAATGCAGTGGTGCAATCTCAGCTCATTGCAACCTCTGCCTCCCAGGTTCAAGTGATTCTGCTGTCTCAGCCTCCTGAGTAGCTGGGACTACAGGCGCCTGCTACCATGCCTAGCTAAATTTTGTATTTTTAGTAGAAACAGGGTTTTACTACGTTGGCCAGACTGGTCTTGAACTTCTGATCTCGTGATCCACCTGCCTCGGCTTCCCAATGTGCTGGAATTACAGGAGTGAGCCACTGCACCCAGCCTCATCTCCCCCTCTTATCTCACCTCTTATCTCCTAGGCAATTTAAAGGCTTTTAGGAGGTCTGAACTGGAGACAGAGATCAAATATGTATTTCCTTTTTTTCTTTTTTGAGATAGAGTCTCTTGCTGTCACCCAGACTGGAGGACAGTGGTGCAGTCTCAGCTCACTGCAACCTCTGCCTCCTGGGTTCAAGTGATTCTTGTGCCTAAGTCTCCCAAGTAGTTGGGACTACAGGTGTGCACCACCACACCCAGCTAGTTTTTTGTATTTTAGTAGAAACAGGGTTTCCCATGTTGCGCAGGCTGGTCTCCAACTCCTGAGCTCAGGCAATCCACATGCCTTGGCCTCCTAAAGTGCTAGAATTACAGGTGTGAGCCACTGTGCCCAGCCTCAAATACGTATTTTGTATTATGTTGCCATATCATAGTACCTCATCAGGGACAAGCATTCCAGACCAGTCAGTAAGGTGAGAATCTTGAATGTGTGGTAGAGGACAGAGGTGTTCTCTTTATTGACCTCAGGACCAATTACAACAGTGAAGACTATAGCTTATTCCATTCATCCTCCTGTTATAAAATTTTTTTTTCTTTTTTTTTTTGAGACAGGGCCTTGCTCTGTCACCCAGGCCGAAATGCAGTGGCTTGATCTCGCCTCACTGCAACCCCCACCTCCCAGGTTCAAGTGATTCTCCGATTACAGGCATGCACCACCTTGCTCGGCTAATTTCTGTATTTTTAGTAGAGACAGAGTTTCACCATGTTGGCCAGGCTGGTCTCAAACTCCTGACCTCAGGTGATCCACCTGCCTTGGTCTCCCAAAAGGGCTGGGATTACAGGCATGAGCCACCACACCTGGCCTTAAAATCCCTTTAAAAAAAAAAAAAAAACAGCACCAAGGACATGGTTGAGCGGATCTCAGCAGTGCAAGGAGTGGCCTTAGTAGACATTTTTGGCTCCCTCCCTGATACTCTTAGGCCTTCCTTAATAATACATATAGGTCCAATGTCTCATGCTAGCACCTGGGTCTTTTTTTTTTTTTTTTTTTTTTTTTGAGACGGAGTCTCATTCTGTCTGTTGCCCAGGCTGGAGTGCAGTGGTGTGATCTCGGTTCACTGCAACCTCTGCCTCCCGGGCTCAACTGATTCTCCCACCTCAGCCTTCCCAAGTAGCTGGGATTACAAGCACCCACCATCATGCCCGGCTAATTTTTGTATTTTTGTAGAGACAGGGTTTCACCATGTTGGTCAGGCTGGTCTTGACGTCAGGTGATCTGCCCATCTTGGCCTCCCAAAATGCTGGGATTACAGGTGCAAGCCACCACTCCTGGCCACCTATGTCTTTTTGACTGAGGGCTTTCTTTGCCTGCAAGAGCCCACTCTGAATGCACTGTGCTCAAGATTAACATCCCCTGACATGAAGTCATAGCAGCCTAACTCAGTGACTGACCGGGGTTGGTGTATAAATAGCTCTATCTCTGGCCCCTCAGGTGGAATAATTTTAAGACACATATTCTCAAAGCTGGGCGTGGTGGCATATGCCTGTAGTCCCCGCAACTGGAGGAACTGAGGCTGGTGAATTGCTTTTTTTTTTTTTTTTTTGAGACAGAGTCTCACTTTGCCACCCTGGCTGGAGTACAGTGGCATGATCTCAGCTCACTGCAACCTCTACCTCCCAGGTTCAAGTGATTCTCCTGCCTCAGCCTCCCAAAGTGACTGGGATGACAGGCATGCACCACCACACCCAGCTAATTTTTGTATTTTTAGTAGAGACGGGTTTTCACCATGTTGGCCAGGCTGGTCTTGAACCCCTGACCTCAGGTGATCTGCCCGCCTCGGCCTCCCAATGTGCTGGGATTACAGGCATGAGCCACAGCGTCTGGCTGAATTGCTTTGAGACAGGGTCTCATTCATTCTGTCACTCAGGCATGATCTAAGCTCACTGCAACCTCTGCCTCCTGGGCTCAAGCGATCTTCCCACCTTAGCCTCCCAAGTAGCTGGGACTACAGGTGAGTGTTGCCATGCCTGGCTAACTTTTGTGTTTTTAGTAGAGGTGAGGTTTCACCATATTGCCCAGTCAGGTTTTAAACTCCTGAACTCAAGTGATCTGCCTGCATCAGCACCCTAAAGTACTGGGATTACAGGTGTGAGCCACCACCCCCACATGAATTGCTTGAGCCCATGAATTCAAGTCTCAAGCAGCTGGGACTACAGAAGCATGCCAACACACTTGACTATTTTTTTTTTAAATTTGTTCAAATTGCATTTTAGGTTTTGGGGTACATGTGAAGAACATGCAAAATTGTTGCATAGGTACACACGTGGCAGCTTGATTTGCTGCCTTCCTCCCCATCACCTGTATCTGGTATTTCTCCCCATGTTATCTCCCCGCCAACTCCCCACCCCCCGCTGTCCCTCCCCTATTTCCCCCCAACAGACCCCAGTGTGTGATGCTCCCCTCCCTGTGTCCATGTGTTGTGTTCTCATTGTTCAATACCCGCCTATGAGTGAGAACATTCGGTGTTTGATTTTGTGTTCTTGTGTCAGTTTGCTGAGAATGATGGTTTCCAGGTTCATCCATGTCCCTACAAAGGACATGAACTCATCGTTTTTTATGGCTGCATAATATTCCATGGTGTATATGTGCCACATTTTCCCTGACTGGTCTATCATCGATGGGTATTTGGGTTGGTTCCAGGTCTTTGCTATTGTAAACAGTGCTGCAATGAACATTCGTGTGCATGCGTCCTTATAGTAGAACGATTTATAATCCTTTGGATATATACCCAGTAATGGGATTGCTGGGTCAAATGGAATTTCTATTTCTAGGTCCTTGAGAAATCCCCACACTGTCTTCCACAATGGTTGAACCAATTTACACTCCCACCAACAGTGTAAAAGTGTTCCTATTTCTCCACATCCTCTCCAGCATCTGTTATCTCCAGATTTTTTAATGATTGATTGCCATGCTAACTGGCGTGAGGTGGTATCTCAATGTAGTTTTGATTTGCATTTCTCTAATGACCAGTGATGATGAGCATTTTTTCATGTTTGTTGGCCTCATGTATGTCTTCTTTTGTAAAGTGTCTGTTCATATCCTTCACCCACTTTTGAATGGGCTTGTTTTCTTCTTGTAAATCTGTTTTAGTTCTTTGTAGATTCTGGATATCGGCCCTTTGTCAGATGGGTAGACTGCAAAAATTTTTTCCCATTCTGTTGGTTGCCGATTCACTCTAGTGACTGTTTCTTTTGCTGTGCAGAAGCTGTGGCATTTGATTAGGTCCCATTTGTCTATTTTGGCTTTTGTTGCCAATGCTTTTGGTGTTTTGGTCATGAAGTCCTTACCTATGCCTATGTCCTGAATGGTTTTGCCTAGGTTTTCTTCTAGGGTTTTTATGGTGTTAGATCTTATGTTTAAGTCTTTAATCTATCTGGAGTTAATTTTAGTGTAAGGTGTCAGGAAGGGGTCCAGTTTTTGCTTTCTGCACATGGCTAGCCAGTTTTCCCAACACCATTTGTTAAACAGGGACTCCTAGGCCAAGCACTTTGGAGGCCAAGGCGGGTGGATCACCTGAGGTCGGAAGTTCAAGACCGGCCTGACTAACATGGTGAAACCCCATCTTTAAAAAAAAAATTAAAAATAAAAAAATAATTAATTAATTAAAAAAAAAAAAGGAACTCCTTTCCCCATTGCTTTTGTCAGGTTTGTCAAAGATTGGATGGTTGTAGATGTGTTGTGTTGCCTCCGAGGCCTCTGTTCTGTTCCATTGGTCTATATCTCTGTTTTGGTACCAGTACCATGCTGTTTTGATTACTGTAGCCTTGTAGTATAGTTTGAAGTCTGGTACTGTGATGCCTCCCGCTTTGTTCTTTTTGCTTAGAATTGACTTGGCTATGCGGGCTCTCTTTTGGTTGACTATTTTTAAATTTTTTTCAGAGACAGGATCTCCCTATATTGCCCAAGCTGGTCTCGAATTCCTGGGCTCAAGCAATGCTTCAGCCTCCCAAAGTGTTGGGATTATAGGCATGAGCCACTGCATCTGGCCGGTAAACTTTTTTTTTTTTTGCGGGGGTAGACGGGATCTTACTGTGTCACCCAGGCTGGAATGCAATGGCATGGTCTCAGCTCACTGCAACTACCACTTACGCAGGCTCAAGCAATCCTCCCACCTCAGCACCCCCAAGTAGCTGAGACTACAGGCGCGTGCCACCACAGCTGGCTAATTTTTCTATTTTTTGTAGAGATGGGATTTTGCCATGTTGTCCAGGCTGGTCTTGAACTCCCGGACTTCAGCAATCGGTCCACCTCAGCCTCCCAAAGTGCCAGGATTACAGGAAGGAGCCACCTCGCCCCGCCCCAGTAAAAATCTCTTATGAATGGGGGTGGAGGGAAGCAGAGAAGATGTAAATGGAGTTGACAAGGAAGAGTATTGCAATTTTAAGTAATGTAGTCAGAGGATACTTCACTGAAATGAATAAGCTCTTGAACGATGGGAGGGGGAGGGAGGGAGACGTGGATATCTGAGGATGGACTATATTTGGTGTGGCTATTGCGCTGCATGTGGGGAAGAAGTAGCCATGTGGTCAGAAAAGTGGAGTGGCACAGCCGATATTGTAGACCTTTTTAAAGGTCACAGTAAAGAATTTGGTAAAACTGACATGGAAGCCATTGCAGGATTTTTTTTTTTTTTCCATTTTCTCTTCAAAAGGAGGATCTGAAGCCATTGAAGATTTTTTCCCCATCTTTTTTTCCTTCATTTTAGGGGAACAGGTGGTTTTTGGTTACATGGATAAGTTATTTAGTGGTAATTTCTGAGATTTGGTGCACCCCGTCATCTAAGCAGTATATACTGTACCCAATGTGTAGTCTTTTATCCCTCACCTCTCTCCCACCCTTCCTCGACTCCCGGAAGTCCATATATTATTCTAATGCCTTTCTGTCCTCATAGCTTAGCTCCCACTTGTGAGAACATATATTTGGTTCCCCATTCTAGTTACTTCACTTAGAATAATGGTTTCCAGTCCATCCAGGTTGCTGTGAATACCATTATTTTGTTTCTTTTTATGGCTGAGTAGTATTGCCTGGTGTATATATACTTTTGTGACACAGCCCTCAGGACATCCTGAGAACATGTGCCTGATATGCCACATTTTCTTTATCCACTCGTTGGTTGATGGGCATTTAGGCTGGTTCCGTATTTTTGCTATTGCAAATCATGCTGCTGTAAACATGCATGTACGTATCTTTCATATGACTTTTCCTCTGGGTAAAGAAGTAGCCTCTGGGTATACAAAGTAGTCAGATTGCTGGATCAAATGATTGGAGATTTTGAGATGAATAATAAACAGGCTTACTCTGGCTGCTATGTTAATAGACTGAGGATAGGTAGGGTGGGTAAACTGATTGCCTTCATGGCCCAAATTCTCCACATCTTTTGGCCTACAACCTTGCGGTACCCTCCCATGATTCTGGGTCAAGCCATGTGACTTTACAAATGGGATGTTAGCAGATATGCTCTGGACACCATTTCTGAGAAGCCTTAAAGACTGGAACTGCCTGCCTTTTAAACCTAAGAAAATATAGGCCCTTAAGGTTTATGTCAATCCAATCTAATACATTTTCGTCAAACATCTAACTAATGTGCTTTTGACTCTCATTGGTACAAATGATTATCCACACCACCACTTACAATGGCAATTTACATAACACAAAACTTAGGATTCAGGCCAGGAGCCATGGCTGAGGCTTGCAAATCCCAGCACTTTGGGAGGACAAGGCAGGTGGATCACCTGGGGTCAGGAGTTCCAAGACTGGCCTGGGTAACATGGTGAAACCCCATCTCTACTAAAAACACAAAAATTAACCAGGCATGATGGCGCATACCTGTAATCCCAGCTACTTGGAAGGCTGAGGCTCAAAAATCACTTTAACCCAGGAGGCAGAAGTTGCAGTGAGCCAAGATCACACCACTGCACTCCAGCCTGAGCAACAGAGCAAGACTGTATCTGCTTAAAAAATCTCAGGCCTGGCATGGTCGCTCACGCCTGTAATCCAAGCACTTTGGAGGCCAGGGCGGGTGGGTCACCTGAGGTCGGGAGTTCAAGACCAGCCTGACCAACATGGTGAAACCCCCATCTTTATTAAAAATAAATAGGGGCCGGGCGCGGTGGCTCACACCTGTAATCCCAGCACTTTGGGAGGCCGAGGCAGGTGGATCACGAGGTCAAGAGATCGAGACCATCCTGGTCAACATGGTGAAACCCCGTCTCTACTAAAAATACAAAAAATTAGCTGGGCACGGTGGCGCGTGCCTGTAATCCCAGCTACTCAGGAGGCTGAGGCAGGAAAATTGCCTGAACCCAGGAGGCAGAGGTTGCGGTGAGCCGAGATCGCACCATTGCACTCCAGCCTGGGTAACAAGAGCAAAACTCTGTCTCAAAAAAACAGAAAAAAATAAATAAAACTCAGGCCTAATTGCATTTTTTTCTTTTTAGACAGTCTCATTCTGTCACTCAGGTTGGCGTACAGTGGCGCCATCTTGGCTCACTGCAGTCTGCCTCCCAGGTTCAAACTATTCTCAAGCTTCAGCACCCCAAGTAGCTAGGTTTACAGGCACGTCACCACACCGCTTTCTGGTTTTAGTGGCAATGGGGTTTCACCATGTTGGCCAGGTTGGTCTCGAACTCCTGGCCTCAATCTGCCCACCTCAGCCTACCAAAGTGATGGGATTATAGGCTGCACCTGGCCAGCATTTTAAAATGTCTGAAAGAAAACCCCCCCAAAACTCTCCAAACCAAAAAAACAACTGTGGAAAGATCTAAGCCCCAGGATTCCAAATGGATCAAGCATAGATGAAAGCACAGACAAAAATTTGCCACATTACACACACTCACTTGGTAATTCAGACTAGGGTGCAAAGGAGTGGAGGTTCCACCACGGTGTGATTCTGCAAATGACTTAAGATCCTGTGCAACAACAATTAACAGCAAACAGCAACACTAAGTTTGAGTAGGAATAAAGACAGAACTCTTTTGGCTAATCTTTAGTTTTGTTTCCCATAATCTGGTTTCATTAAACTTAAGAGCAGTAATTCTCAATTTTGAGAATCCCTAAAATGGAAATGAAGCTAAATTTTCCCAAAGACTTGAGGAAATCTCCAAATCTATGTCCATTCTTTAATGTAATGGAGGTAGAAAGAAAAACAGTACTTTTACAACAAAATGTTCAGATACATATCAACTTCATAAGCACAAAAAATTTATTCTGAATAAATCACTTTACAATTACTGAATTACTTAGCTATATACTTAATGAATCAAATTACCCAAACAAAATAAACATGGTAATAATATAAAAATGTTAAGAACTTACAAAGCTGTACAAAATAACTTAATATTTAAAAATTAGACTGATACAGTCTATAAGATCTCCTCAAGAGGGCTGTACAATTATATATCTATACAGTTTTCTTCAGGAGGTCAAAGAAAGGATGCTTTAAGGCTTCTTTGAGAGTAATTCTTTTGGCTGGATCATACTCCAACATTTTCTGAATGAGGTCAAAGAGATGCTCATGTTCAACGTCCTGAGAAAGCATAAATTCCTGGAAGAAAAAAAAAAAATAATTCAATAGCCTTTTCCAGTACCATTTAATTATTGTATTTCTCCACCAGAAAAGAGGCCAGGCATGGTGGCTCACATCTACAATCCCACCACTCTGGGAGGCCAAGGTGGGTGGATCACTTGAGGGCAGGAGTTCTAAGACCAACCTGGCCAACATAGCCTGTCTTTACTAAAGACATAGCCCATCTTTACATATTAAAAAAAAAAAAAAAAAAAAATTTAAGGTGGGCACGATGGCCTGCATCTGTAATCTTGGCTACTCAGGAGACAGACTCTCTCGAACCTGGGATGCAGAGGCTGCAGTGAACTGAGCCACAGTCAGGCTACTCTACTCCAGCCTAGGCAATGAAGTGAGGGTCTGTCTCAAAAAACAAACATGAGAAACTAAAAGTTTTGACTTTTTTAGCAATGTCTCAGAGGCTTACCTTCAGAGGTTTACAGCGCCTTGAAACATATCTGCCAGCAGAACTGTGTTCATCCCAGTCTAACTGATCATGGTGAAAATATTTACGTTTCCTAAAAATAAATCAATATCCATTCATGTTTATAACACTGAAAACAGCTAGCAAAGATATCAATTACTATACCCGGATTACTTTTCTAGAGATTTAAATGGCAGCCATGGGATAAGAATTGTTACCTGCTTTTGCACCAAGGTAATCTGCTATTTAACTGCAAAATATTAGTTTGACTTCATTATTTATAAAGTCCTAATTGGCTCTTGAGACTTAGAGTGAAATTTTTTTTAAAAAATTAAGTTCTAATCAGAAGATATGACCAAATGATACTAAGAATGTCACTAACTCTTAAAACGTACCTGGTTTTCTGTATCATATGTTTTGGTAGAGGTCCAAGAATCCTTTCCATCATTGCTAAGTGCTCCTTACTATCGTGTGTCTAGAAATAAAATAAAAACAAACCTGGTGAGGATGACCACCAAAACAGACAGCAAAAAACTAGTATTAGGGCTTGCAGAACAAACTTGCTAATCATTTCTCTACATGGACAAGGATAATTGCTTATATATCTAAAGATGTTTCAAATAAAACAATTATGAAAGAATATAAATTAGTTTCATTTTTATTTATGCTTAGGGGAGGAAGCTATCTAAATTTCTATGTATACTCTGAGTTAAAGTATTTATTCATGTAAACAGGCACCTTTCTTGTGCAAAGCAAGACTGAAATAGATCATTGTTACTTACTGGAAATACGGTAAACCCAAGATAGTATTCAATAAGAATGCATCCTATACTCCAGACATCACAAGGTTGGGACCACCCTAGAGCTGCAAAGCAAAGCAAAATGTAAGGAAAAAAAATCCTCAATATTTGTTACAGATATTAAAAGTTAACAATACTCTTTTTTTTTTGAGACGGAGTCTCGCTCTGTCGCCAAGCTAGAGTGCAGCAGTGGTGCAATCTCGGCTCACTGCAACCTCCGCCTCCTGGGTTCATGCGATGCTACTGCGTAAGCTGCCCCAGTAGCTGGGACTACAGGCGCATGCCACGATACCCAGCTAATTTTTGTATTTTTAGTAGAGACAGGGGTTTCACCATGTTGGCCAGAATGGTCTTGTTCTCTTGACCTCACGATCCACCAGCTTCAGCCTCCCAGTGCTGGGATTACAGGTGTGAGTCACTGTGCCTGGCGCTCTAGTAATACTTTAAAAAAAAAAAAAAAAAATTTGAGGTAGAGTGGGCACAGTGGCTTACGCCTGTCATCCCAGCACTCTGGGAGGCCAAGGTGGGAGAACTGCCTGAGCTCAGGAATTCAAGATCAGCTTGGGCAACACAGTAAGATCCCATCTCTATTTAAATAAAAAAAATGAAAATTAGCTGGGCATGGTGGTGGGTGCCTGTTATCACAGCTACTCAGGAGGCTGAAGCAGAATTGCTTGAACCCAGGAGGCGAAGGTTGCAGTGAGCCAAGACCACACCACTGTACTCCAGACTGGTCTGAAATAATAAAAATGAATGAATGCAATATTTAGTGTTATCATGTGTGAAATATAATAGGTGTTAAATAATTACATTTAAAAACCCTACCACATTACAAATGTGAAAACAATTTCAGAAAGGTTAAGCCACTTGCTCAAATTCCCAGAGCTAATTATCTGGCACAATTGAGAGCTTAAAATCCTTAATGTACTTCATGATACTTACCTTTTTTTCCTTTTGAGACAGAGTCTCGCTCTAGCCCAGGCTGGAGTGCAGTGGCACAATTTAGGCTCACTGCAACCTCCACCTTCCGGGTCCTGGTTCAAGCAATTCTCCTGTCTCAGCCTTGTGAGTAGCTAGGATTACGGAAACGCACCACCATACCCAGCTAATTTTTGTATTTTTAGTAGAGATGGGGTTTCACCATGTTGGCCAGGCTGGTCTTGAATGCCTGACCTCATTATCCGTCCGCCTCACCCTCCCAAAGTGTGGGGATTACAGGTGTGAACCACCACGCCCAGCCTATGGTACTTATCTCTTAAAGAGAAAATGATAAAGCCCCACAACTAAGACCTAAAACTGCAAAAAAAATTTAAGTCAGTCTCAGTAAGGAAATACAAAGGTTCTCAAAAAGCAACACTCACCTAAAATAACTTCAGGTGCTCTATAATGTCTTGTAGATACCAATGTACTGTGATGTTCATCATCATATGTTGCACTTCCAAAGTCTACAACTTTAATATCTGGATTTATTAAGGTACGTTCATCACGTTTCTGAAAATCATAAATGATGGTTAAGAAGACATGGCTATTAAGGCATAAGATACTTTAAACTATGAATATATTGGAAGACTTACTATTTTGGGATTATATGCCTCTGTGTAGTCAGACTGCACAAATAAGATATTTTCAGGCTTTAAGTCTGTGTGAGTCAACTTATTACTGTGCAAAACTGAGAATAAAGAGAAAGTAGTTGTAATCAGAAAATGCCAAACCACAAAACCCCACCACAAAAACCTGATTCCTTTCTCATATGCCCTAAGAAAAGTGAACAACATTCCTGTATGCTAGAAAATCACCAGTTAAGTTGGCTGAGTGCGATGGCTCATGCCTGTAATCCCAGCATTTTGGAAGACCGAGCCAGGCGGATCATGAGGTCAGGAGATCAAGACCATCCTGGCTAACGCAGTGAAACTCCATCTCTACTAAAAATACAAAAAATTAGCCGGGCATGGTGGCACGTGCCTGTAGCCCCAGCTACTCACGAGGCTGAGGCAGAAGAACCGCTTGAACCCACAAAGTGGAGGTTGCAAGGAGCAGTGATTGCGCCACGGCACTCCAGCCTGGGTGACAGAGCGAGACTCCGTCTAAAAAAGTTTCGCAAGAGGCAATTTTTTTTCCTTCTTGGCTTTTTAAGTATTTTGCTGTCGGTGGATTTTTAAAAGAGGGTAGTGAGTTTTAGTTACTGGTGATTCTTTTTCTTTTTTTTGAGATGGAGTCTCGCACTGTCACCTGGGCTGGACTGCAGTGGCACAATCTCGGTTCAACTGCAACCTCACCTCCTGGGTTCAAACAATTCTCATGGCTCAGCCTCCTGAGTAGCTGGGATTACAGGCATGTGCCACCACACCCAGCTAATTTTTTGTATTTTTAGTAAAGATGAGGTTTCACCATGTTAGCCAGAATGGTCTCTATCTCCTGATCCGCCCACCTCGGCCTTCCAAAGTGCTGAGATTACCAGCCTGAGCCAACGCACAGGGCCATGAAGCTTTCTATTATGATATACCACGCCTTAATTTTTACCCAGCATTTGAAGTTACTACTTTTACGCATCAGAAAGTCTGAATCATAGTCTGCAACACAGTATGTTGTTATATGCTGGATATCCTATTTACTGAATGAAATGTACACTGCTCTCAACAGCCTGTAATCAAGTCCCTTCATACCTAATCTTCTTCCTCTTCTATCTTTAATAAAATAAAAATTGTACATACTTATGGTGTACCTTTTAATGTATTTTGCAAAATGAATAAAACTAGCAAATTAACAAAGCTATACCAAGAACTTACAATTCACAGACTTGCATATCTGATATGCCATCTTTCTGATATGATCCAGTCTAAATGGTAGAAAACCATTTTCTTTGATGAAGTCATAAGTACTAAGTCCCAGTAGTTCAAAAACAATGCAAATGTGACCATGATGCTCAAACCACTCCAACATCTGGACACAGCGGCTACAAACACATGAAAAATAGTAACTAAGTACAGTTGCTCCTAATTTAAATATACATGAGACCACTTCCTAGGTTCCAATCTTATACTTACAATGTACTGTTGGGATCTGTTGTATTCAGGTGTTCCAGAACTTGTATTTCTGAGCGAGCAGCTTCACAATATCTATCCACATTTTTAACTATTTTTACTGCCACACGTCTACCTCCCCTGTTAGAAAGAATGCATGTAAATTTAAGAATGATAGACAGGATGCTCAATTCCAGTTATCACGGTCTTCAAACTCTATTACCTCTACTCTGACCCGCTGTATTTGCTTTCTTGAATTTATGGCTTAGTGTTCAGTCTTTGACTGATTGTATTACATGCTGAATGACACTAATTTTTTTTTTTGAGATGGAGTCTTGCTCTTGCTGCCCAGGCTGGAGCGCAATGCCATGTGCTCACTGCAACCTCTGCCTCCTGGGTTCAAGTGATTCTCCTGCCTCAGCCTCCTGAGTAGCTGGGATTACAGGCAGATGCCACTGCATCCAGCTAATTTTTTTATTTTTAGTAGAGATGGGGTTTCTCTATGTTGGTCAGGCTGGTCTTGAACTCCTGACCTCAGGCTATCCACCCACCTCAGCCTCCCAAAGTGCCGGAACAACAGGCATGAGCCACCGTACCCAGCCACAAATTTCATCAAACCATGCACTCACATGAGTTATTTTTTGGTCCTTCAGCTAAACAACTTCTTCCTATATGGTACCTGTCACAGTCATACATTATCTCAAATGTTTTTAGTCCAGGTTGCCAGAAGTGTTAGGATACTGCAGGGGCAAAGTAGAGCTCTAGGGGCTCATGCCTGTAATCCCAGCACTTTGGGAGGCCTAAGTGGGCAGATCACTTGAGGTCATATGTTCAAGATCAGCCTGGCCAACATGGTGAAACCCAGTCTCTACTAAAAATATGAAAATGAGGCGTGGTGGCACGTGCCTGTAATCCCAGGTTGTTGTCCTTTTTGTTTTTTTTTTTTTGAGACAGTCTTGCTCTGTCGCCAGGTGCCAGGCTGGAGTGCAGTGGCACCATCTCAGCTCACTGCAATCTCCGCCTCCTGGGTTCAAACAATTCTCCTGCCTCAGCCTTCTGAGTAGCTGGGACTATAGGCACACCACCACGCCCAGCTAATTTTTGTATTTTTAGTGGAGATGGGGTTTCACCATGTTGACCAGGATGGGCTCAACCTCATGATCCACCCGCCTCAACCTCCCAAAGTGCTGGGATTACACGCGTGAGCCACCGCGCCCCGGCCAAAGAATACTTTCAAAACAACATAAAGTGTGTTCTCAGCCTAAAATTAGAAGCTATACATACTATTAGTAGCTGTTTAAAAAATATGAAGGGCTATGTGCAAAGTTAAAAAAAGAAGAAAAAAAATATGAAGGACAAGTACTTCTAACTTGAAATTTCTTACAGCCAAGTAAAAAAGGTGTATGTATGTAACTCATGGTCAGATCATTTTCTAAAGCTAAATTAATTGCCCATATTGCCAACCTCCCTAAACGTAATCCCAACATAGAAAACTTACGCTTTATGATCGATGCACTCCACAACTTTTCCAAAAGCTCCTTCACCTAAAGTATCAACAATTTCATCTAAAAGAGAGCAATGAATCTCAGTCATACCAAGAAGTGCAAACAACGTACTTATCACAATAAATACTATCAATGTAGATTATTCTAGTTGATGCTACAAATTTCCTTATCACTAGATATTTATTTTATTTTGGTCAACACCATCAAAAACAATTATTAGGTCTAATTTCATTAATTCTGATTACTGTTCTGGAAGTTCTGTATAACAAATATTATATTTCTAAAGAAAGCAAAAATAAAATCCCCCCCACCAAAAGAAATGGAAAAATAAAAAACAAAAAAAAAAAAAAAAAAAAAGAGAAAGAAAAAAAGATTTCCAAATCCCTGAAAGCTTAATCTATATATAGATTATGTTATCTGAAAAGTTAATAAGTGTTGAAAAATATTCTATACATCTTGCACTTAGTACGTCTCCACTCTGACAGATCAGGTGACCCTCCTCATCATCCTCTACACTCCTGGTTCTTTTCCTTCGGTGACTCTTCTGGAAACGTCAAGTGGGCGGCACCAAGATCATCCAGCCAATCAATATACCCGAGTGAATTCAGGGCAGAATACGAAATTCATTCAGCGGGGAGATATTCAGGCATTCAGATACACGCCAGGCCACAAACGGTTGGCAGGAGCAATTTCAAATTCAGTCCCCAGAAATTCACAGGGCACATAGTTTATGTTAACAGGAGAAAAACATGGCAAGGAACAGATTTTCAGATAAGATACTCAAAGTGGCAAGGCAACAAAACATAATACAATTGTTTTTCTTAAAAAAAAAAATGCTTAGTTGTAGCATTCATTGAAACATAATTTTTTAGTTTCTAGTGTTCTAATTTAATGTTGCAAAATTGTAGGATGTAATATTTACTTGTTAAAGTAGACGGTGGCCAAATTAAGACTTCCTACCTAATCTAAGAAACAAATACTATAACTGTAAATAAAATTAAAGTGCTAATTTTGGGGGAAAAAAGATTTGGCATACAAGAACAACACTATGGCATTTTTAGAGTCATCTGAGCTGATCTTCATATTAATATATAACCTGTAACAGTTTAAATCTGTTCTGGTTTGCTTAGTGAAAGAAAGGTTAGAAAACATGCCTTGTTAGAACACAGAAGCATACCTAATCCTAAATTATACAAAAATAAAATGCCTGTTCTACTTTTCTGATAAGGTTTCAATAAATCAAAATCAATCAGATTTCTTGAAGTATCATAAAAAACCTTTTAGGATATTTAGTAATCAGTTTCAACTAATCTAAATTAACTTCCACCATTTCACTAGAATGCCAATTAGGAGACAATAATTAAATTATAACACTAAATGTGTACTTTATTTCAGGAACTTCCTATCCAATGCACAAACACTAAAAAAAATCCTGCAGATTAAAACTGAGATGCTTCATCTTAAAACTTTCTCAAATAAACACAAAAATTCAAGTCTTCCTGTTCCACATGGGATATAAAATTTCCAAAACGTTTTAAAAATGTTCATACCCCATGTGAACGACGATGTGAAGTACTGTGGTGAATCCTGTGTTTGCTTTTATAACTACTTCTTCCACTTCTACCAGAAGACTTGCTACTATGGTTCTGATGTCGGCTTTCATGGTCTCTATGGCGATGTCCAGGTTCACATCCTTGATTGTAGTCATTTCTGTATTCATCAATGTAGCGTCGACTATGATAATCTTTCTCATTTATAGACCTGCTTTCCAAATAATGGCTAGAGAAATAAAAATTATTTTCAATGTTTTATGCTAAGACCAAATATCCTCACATTCTCAGTAAATCTTTTCAAACAGCACTTAAGACTCCTTTCACAACCAGCACAATTTTACAAACATTACAAACCACCAAAATCTCTCATTGGAAACACAAAGGAACAGTAACCATGTATTTAAGTGATACTAATTTTATCATAAAAATGTATTTTTATATTCAGACATTTTAAGTACCCTTCTTACCTATCACACATTTTCGAGTGATTGTATTTGCAGCGCTTGTTCTCCCGGGCACTGCTATGTGATCTCTTCCTTCTTTTATGACTACTGCTGCTCCTCCATTTTCCATAATCCCAATCCTTGTCATCCCAATCAGGACAGTAGGTTCTCTTTGAGTGTCTCATCTACACAAAAGGCAAGTTTTTCCTAGTTAAATTGTATCCCACACCGAGCTGTTTAAAACTCTTATTTACAAAGGTCCCCTTGTTAACCTCTTAAATTTTTTTTAAATCAAAATTCAAAATCATTGTCACCCAGTCTGAAATCACTGATAAATCCAATTGTGTTGTCCCATATTCTGGAGTTTGAACTTTATTCACAGGCTCTCTGCATTAGCCATGTCATGCCCAGATTTATTGGAAGAATGTAAAAAAGTTAAATAAATGGAGCAATCACTATTTACTAACTTTGGTAAATTTTACTTCTGCCTTGCCAGTAGCACAAATGTACTGTAAGAGTCCACACGTCATTCTCCTAGTTTAAACGTGTATCAGAAACTAGTCTCCAACTCAAATGCAATCATAAATGTTCTTCACCAACACTGCATTACTGATTACTGCAAACGTAATCAGAGTTGTACGTGAGTTGCTACCAAGGACTTTAATTACACACGAATGCAACGGTGGTATCAGAATATAAAAACGACAAAACATCATGTTTCCAGTACCACTCCCAAGCACGTACGATATAGTTTATTCTAAATGCAATGTTAACACAATCAATTTGAGAATGGTAGGAGCTACCTTCTTTTCAGAAATGCTTCCAACAATCGAAAATCTCTAACCTAACAACTTGAAAAAGACATTATATAGAACGACTTCATAAACTGCCGGTATCTCTTTTTTTTTTTCTCTCTTTTCAAGAGTTTCACTCTTGTTACCCAGGCTGGAGTGCAATGGCGCGATCTCGGCTCACCGCAACCTCCGCCTCCTGGGTTCAAGCAATTCTCCTGCCTCAGCCTCCCGAGTAGCTGGGACTACAGGCACGCGCCACCATGCCCAGCTAATTTTTTTTTGTTATTTGTAGTAGAGACGGGGTTTCACCAAGTTGACCAGTATGGTCTCGATCTCTTGACCTCGTGATCCACCCGCCTGGGCCTCCCAAAGTGCTGGTATTATAGGCGTGAGCCACCGCGCCCGGCCACTGCCGGTATCTTTCTTACTGGTGGGACCCCTCCACGTCTTCTTGTACGATTTTTTTTTTTTAAAGCCAGTCAAATTCAGCGGTAGGGGTTGTTTACCAACTTTCGTTACACTAATATTAGTAAGTTCGGATAACCCACTACCACTGGACCAGCCTGGGTACAATTTGAGAAGCACTCAAACTGGGTCGGGCGCAGAACCCCAGCACTTTGAAGGTCGAAGCAAGAGGGTTGCTTGAGCCCAGGAATTAGAGACCAGCAAGGGCAACAAAGGAAAAAAACAAAAACCAAAAAAACCGGGGGTGTGGTGGTGCGCGCCTGTAGTCCCAGCTACTCAGGAAGCTGAAGTGGGCGATCACCTGAGCCCAGAAGTCGAGGCTACAGTGAGCCATCACTGCGCACTCCGAACAGCGAGACCTTGTCTCAAAAAAGAAAAAAGCAGACTGAGCGCCGTTGCTCACTCCTGTAATCCCTGCACTTTGGGAGGCCGAGGCGGATGGACCACGTGAGGTCATGAGTTCGAGACCAGCCTGATCAATATGGTAAAACCCCCGTCTCTACTAAAAAATACAAAAAATTAGCCGGGCGTGGTGGCGTGCGCCTGTAATCCCAGCTACTCGGGAGGCTGAGGCAGGAGAATCGCTTGAACCCGGGAGGCGGAGGTTGCAGTGACCTAAGATCGTGCCAAGGCACTCCATCCTGGGCGACAGAGAGAAAATCGGTCTCAAAAAAACAAAACAAAACAAAACAAAAAAACCTCCAACTGTTAACCCAATAGGAGTGGGCTGAAACGCCATCGCATAAAATGCTCGGTCACCGGACTTCTGTCACAACGCTCCTTCAAATACACCTAGTAATTTCTCTTTCCTCCGGTCCCTAAATCTGGTTTTTAACACCACTGAGGACAAAGCCACTCGCGATGTTTACGCCGACCCTTTAATCATTAGACATTAAGCGTAACCCCTATGGGTTCTGTCTCTTTCTCCCCTAGCTGCAGGCAACATTTCCCCACGGCGGCGTTGTTCTGGAATCCCAACAAACCCCACCCACAACAGGGAGCCTCGCCTTTCCGCCTTGTAACCGAGACCGGCCTCCGCCCAGCCGCCATCTTACAGCTCGACCGAAGCGGCCGACAAAATGGCGCCCGCTCGGCCATTCCGCGTCAGGCGGCGCCGCTCCCTCTGCGGAGGGGGTACGCTCCAAGGGGGCGGCCGGTCTAGCAAACACCGTCACTACCCCCGCAGGCTGGACCCGGCGGCGACGGGCTCGGCCGCGTAGGCAAGAGAGGCGCGCCGCCATTGTACAGCCCGGATGAAGGCAGCAGGCAGCCGTCGCACCGCGTACTGGCAGCAGCAAACAAGCGGGAAAAAGGGGCAGCGCCAGACGCCCGCGAGGCTCACAGGAACAGCCCTGTCACCTAGTCCGCTTCCTCCTGCGTCTTACCGTCCTGGACAAAGACTTCAAGCCGAAGGAGACAAAGCTTGTAAAGCTATCACGGGAATCACCCAGCTGACTGAGACGGGCAACGACAACAAAATGGAGCTTACAGCCGCAGCGTCGGGACTAGCCTCGAAAACACTGATGACGCAGGAGCGCGTCTCCGCCTCGGGGCGGGGCATGCACGGGCGTGCACGCGGGGGGGGGGGCGGGCGTGGCGTGCGCGTGACCACCATTGGCTTAAGTGCCGGGGCCGGAGCCAACTGTGGCGGAAAAAAAGCAGCTGTCGGTGGCCGCCATGTTTTCTCTAGTCTCCTGATCCCAAGAAAACGCTGGAAGTATTTGGGGAGGAGATTGTTGTCCCTACTTACTGAAAATTGTTTCTCAACGATAAAGCAAGAAACAACTTGTGAACAACGAAAAGTGAGGGAATCACGATACACAATAGCATGTTCCCTGATTGCTACCACTAAAACAATTGCTTTAAAAATAATGCTTAACGGAAAGGTGGGTCACGCCTGTAACCCTAGCACTTTCGGAGGCCGAGGCGGGCAGATCGCTTGAGCCCAGGATTTCGAGACCAGCCTGGGCAGCATAGCGAGACCCCTGTCTCTAGAAATAAATAAGTAATAAAATATTACACCAGGCCGGACGCGGTGGCTCACGCCTGTATTCCCAGCACTTTGGGAGGCCGAGGTGGGCGGATCACGAGATCAAGAGATCAAGACCATCCTGGCCAATATGGTGAAACCCCATTTCTACTAAAAATACAAAAATTAGCTGGGCGTGGTGGCGTGCGCCTGTAGTCCCAGCTACTCGGCAGGCTGAGGCATGAGAACTGCTTGAAACTGGGAGGCGGAGGTTGCAGTGAGCCGAGATCCCACCGCTGCACTCCAGCCTGGCGCCTGGCGGCAGAGCAAGACTCTGTCTCAGAAAAAAAAAAAAAAAAAAAAATATGACACCACTAGCGTCAGATGGCTTCAAATTACTAATGGGATCAGTGTGAGCGTGTCAGCTCTGTGAGTCAACAGAAATCAATGTTCTGCACCTTGATCCTCATGGTGCCTGCGTTTGGCCCAACCTGGGCAGCATATTTCCCTGTCTATGATACCTTTATGGCTGTAACTGGGCACACATTTTAAGAATAAGCTCCTTGTTAAATTCTGAAGGGAACGGTTGCGTTAAAGACAGAGTGGCGGCTGTACAGCAAATGAAGGCTTTAGTTCCGGCCTAAGACCTACAGAAGTGGAGAACCAGCCCGTAATGCCAGTGCCCACCGCTGGGGTACTTACACGTATGGGCGGGAGGGGTCTGGGCCATATGGCTTGCTGCCCTGCAGGATGTTGATAAGATGTTCCCATGATAAGGCGGTTCTTGGTCCTTGTTCCTGCAGAATGTTGGTGATGGTTTTTTGTTTGTTTTTTTTGAGACGGACTCTTACTCTGTCACCAGGCTGGAGTGCAGTGGCGAGATCTCGGCTCACTACAACCTTCGCCTCCCAGGTTCAAGCGATTCTCCTGCCTCAGCCTCCAGAGTAGCTGGGATTACAGGCGTCTCCCCACCACGCCCAGCTAATTTTTGTATTTTTAGTAGAGACGGCGTTTCACCATGTTGGCCAGAATGGTCTCGATCTCTTGACTTTGTGATCCGCCCACCTCGGCCTCCGAAAGTGCTGGAATTACAGGCTGAGCCACTGTATCTGCCCCTCTCCCCCCCCTTTTTTTTTTGAGGTGGAGTCTTGCTCTGTCACCCAGGTTGGAGTGCAGTGGCACGATTTTGGCTCACTGCAACTTCTGCTTTCTGAGTTCAAGTCATTTTCCTGCCTCAGCTTCCCCGGTAGCTGGGACTGCAGGCAGGGGCCACCACGCCCGGCTAATTTTTGTACTTTTAGTAGAGACAGAGGAGTTTCGCCATGTTGACCAAGCTGGTCTGGAACTCCTGACCTCAGGTGATCCACCAGCCTCGCCTCCCAAAGTGTTGGGATTATAGGCTTGAGCCGCCACGCCCCCGCAGGAATGTGGTGTTCTTTGCACTTTCTTGCAGCAGAATATGATTGGGTTGTTTCTTTAGCTGGGCCTTTGTCCGTTTTGTGGTCAGGTGGTTGGGCAGGCTGTTTCTCACAGCCAGAACCCCCGTGGAATGTTTCACTTTGACCAAGGTCTGTAAAAAGTGGGGGAGGGGATGGGGGTCAGAGGTTTACAAAATGGTGCAGTTTGGACTAACACTCCGAAAACCAAAAAATCACCATGTTGGCACCATTAATTAAAAGTGGCAGAGTTGGCCAGGCACAGTGGCTGACACCTGTAATCCCAGCACTTTGGGAGGCTGAGGCGGGTGGATCACGAGGTCAGGAGTTCAAGACCAGCCTGGCCAACATGATGAAACCCCATCTCTACTAAAAATACAAAAATTAGCCAGGTGTGGTGGCTGGCCCCTGTAATCCCAGCTACTCGGGAGGCAGAGGCAGGAGAATCACTTGAACCCGGGAGACAGAGGTTGCAGTGAGCCGAAATTGTGCCATTGCACTCCAGCCTGGGCGACGAGAGCAAAACTATCTCAAAAAAAAAAAAAAGTGGCAGAGTTTAGAATAAAACTTGGAGGAATACCGCTAAGTACAAAACATCCTAACAGTCATGTTACTTAAGAGTAACCACAAAACTTTAAATGACATGTTTGGGGAAGAAATGTACAAGGTATAAGAAGTGGCCCCCGTCTCTACTAAAAAAAAAAAAAAAGAAGAAGTGGCAAGGCCAGAGACATGCCTCACACCTGTAATCCCAGCACTTTGGGAGGCTTGGGCAGGAGAATCAACCTTGAGTCCAAGAGTTGGAGACCAGCCTGGGCAACATAGTGAGACCCCATCTCTATTTTAAAAGTGGCAGGCCGGGCACCTTCCTTGGCCTCCCAAAGTGCCTGTAATCCCAGCATTTTGGGAGGCCAAGGCAGGTGGATCACAAGGTCAGGAGTTCGAGATCAGCCTGGCCAACATGGTAAAACCCTGTCTGTATTAAAAATACAAAAAAAATTAGCTGGGCATGGTGGTGTGTGCCTGTAAATCCCAGCTACTCTGGAGCTGAGGCCAAAGAATTGCTTGAACTGGGACCTGGGAGGCAGAGGTTGCAGTGAGCCAAGATCACGCCACTGCACTCCAACCTGGACTACAGAGTGAGACTCCGTCTCAAAAAAAAGAAATAAATAAAAAGTGGCAAAACAAGGTCTGGCCAAAGAAAGGCCTTAATACTACTTCTAGAAACCTAAGTGATTAAATTTAAAAGATGAAACACAATGTAAAGTCATTAGTATAACTGGCACTGTTACAGTAGTAACAGTAGCTAGTCAGGTATGAGCAGGCCAGGAGATGGCTCCCCCTAAACACATACTAGGAGTGTTGCGCGACCATCAGGTGAGATGGTCAGGTGGTTATAACTGTCTTGCTAAAGTAATAATTGGTCACAGCTGGCACCAGGGAAAATCAGTCCCCTAATGGAAAACACCTGAAACTGATGATCAGCAGCTTCCCAATAAGATCTCAGGAGTGCGAATGGGAAGAAATAACACAGGGCCCTGTAACTTCTTTATACTTGCCAATGTATAAAAACCCAAGTCAAAAGCTCAAGCCACACACTTGTCTTTCAAGTCGCCCAGATGGTCCTCTTCCAAGTGTGTACTTTCCTTCCTTGCGTTCCTTCTCTAAAGCTTTTTAACAAACTTTCACTCTTGCTTCAAAACATGACTCAGTCTCTCCTGCCTTTCGCCCCTTAGTCGAATTATTTCTTCTGAGGAGGCAAGAATTGAGGTTGCTGCAGACCTGTATGGATACAGATTCTCTGCTAGTAAAAGCACCTCAGTTTAGTGGAAAGTATAAATGGTAACAAGAGACTAGCTATAAGCTAACTCCGAACTTGTCAAGAAAGAATCAAAACATTAATTAGATCAGCCATGGAAGACATGAGACAAACCAAAAACCAATGCCACCCCAATCCAACCACTTTGATCTAGGCAGTGAGCAGAATATGGTCTTGATGAAATGAATAGCAGAACCCAATAAATGGCTTGATGAGGTGAGAGCCCTGTAGTGGACATGAATGTTAGGAGAGTGGCTTCCATTTACTTACTACACGCCAGCTTTACACACATTTCATTTCACTCTCACAATTGTCTTATGATGTATTATTTATGGATGAAAATACTAATGCTTGGAGATGTTAACTTGCCTAAAGTTAACAGTAAGGGGCACAGCTGTGATTCGAACACAGACCGGGACTCCACAACACTGCCTTTAACTAATTCATTGCATTTTTCAAATGGATCTTCTGTAAAGCTCTACTCTTCAATATTTTCAAAGATATGCCATATGTTCTCACTTGTAACCAAGTATCCTAGCCTTGAAATGCATTTTAAAGTTTTTTTTCATTCTTAATTTCAGGATGTAATCTTGTTAAAACCCTGATTCTTCTCTCCCTTTCCCACCTCACACTCCCTTACACTATGCACATTTATCTAACTGTATGCCTGTTTTTTTTTTGTTTTTTGTTTTTTGTTTTTCAATGAATGAGAGGTTCTCATATTGCCCAGCTTGGCACTGAATTCATAGCCTCGCCTCCTCAAGCGCCAGGACATCTGGCTGGAGCCACCGCGGCTCCCTAACTGTATGCCTGTTAAACTTACACTAGACACACTTATCCACAGGGCCTTCACTCTGTTGCCCAGGCTGGAGTCCAGTGGCACGACCATGCATCACTGTAGCCTCTACTTCCCTGGCTTAAGCAATCCTCCCACCTCAGCCTTCTAAGTAGCTGGGGTTACAGGTGTGTGCCACCACACCTGGCTTTTTTTTTTTTTTTTTTTTTTTTTCAATTTTTAGTAGAGACAAAGTCTCACTATGTTGCCCAGGCTTGGCTCAAACTCCTGGACTCAGATGATCCTCCCACCGTGGCCTCCCAAAGTGCTGGGATTATAGGTGTGAACCACTGCACCTGGCCCATCAAGGGTTAATTGTGAGATAGACCAGCCTTGGAGACCCAGCTGCAAAATTCCAGAGATTACCTTAAGGTGGTTAGTCAACAACCCAGCCATTGTTGAGATGGTGCCAGCCCCCACTCCAGGTGGACGACAACTCAAGGATAGCCACCAGAGCAAGCCACAGAAACCTGACACCCTGCACCACTCCCGCATGCCTACCATTCTAAGTTCCCTTTTTAAGCCCCTCTCCCCAGCCTAAAGTTTGAAATGATTTTTTTAAGGTACTAGCTTTGGCCATTTCCCCACTGCTAGCTCTGGAATAAAGTCACCTTCCTTTCACTTCATCTCCTCGTTATTGACTTTGCAAGTGGCGTGCAGCCCAGCCTGCATTCAGTTACAATAAATGGGAGCTAAATCTTGGGTTCACATGGACAAAAAGATGGGAACAGTGGACACTGGGGACTCCAAAAAGGAGGAGGAAGGGATGGGGGCAAAGGCTGAAAAACTTCCTTTTATGTACTATGTTAACTGTCTGGGTGACAGGATCATTAGAAGCCCAAACTTTGCACCATGCGATATATACTTGTAACAAACTCGCACGTGTTCCTGAATCTAAAATTAAAAAAAAAAAAGATATGCCTTGAAAAATATTCATGAGCAGGCTGGGCTCGATGGCTCATGCCTATAATCCCAGCACTTTGGGAAGCCAAGGTGGGGGGATAATCTGAGGTCAGGAGTTCTCAACCAGCTTGGCCAACATGGTGAAACCCCATCTTTACTTAAAAAAAAAAAAAAAAAAAAAAAAGGCCAGGTTTGGTGGCAGGTGCCTATAATCCCACCTACTCAGGAGGCTGAAGCAGGGGAATCTCGGGAGGCGGAGGTTGCAGTGAGTCGAGATCATGCCATTTGCACTCCTGCCTGGGCAACAAGAGTGAGACTACGTTTCCAAAAAAAAAAAAAAAAAAAGGGCATGAGCAAATCAGTTGGGAAATGTTGAGTATTTACTATATTCCAGGACTTTTTTTTTCCTTTTTTTTTTTTAAAAGATGGGGTTTCACCATGTTGGCCAAGCTGGTTTTGAACTCCTGACCTCAGGTGATCCACCCACCTCGGCCTCCCAAAGTGTTAGGATTACAGGCGTGAGCCACCACGCCCGGTCCTATTCCAGGACTTCTTAGAGCCTTTACTGTAAACCTAAAGATCAGAGAAAATAGCAAATGGATGATTGGCTGGCCTTTTTTTTTTTTTTTGAGACAGAGTTTTGCTCTTGTTACCCAGACTGGAGTGCAATGGTGCAATCTCGGCTCACAACCTCCGCCTCCTGGGTTTAGGCAATTCTCCTGCCTCAGCCTGAGTAGCTGGGATTACAGGCATGCGCCACCATGCCCAGCTAATTTTTTGTATTTTTAGTAGAGACGGGGTTTCACCATGTTGACTGGGATGGTCTCTATCTCTTGACCTCGTGATCCACCTGCCTCGGCCTCCCAAAGTGCTGGGATTACAGGCGTGAGCCACCGCACCCGGCCCGGCCTTTCTAGACTATCTTTTTATCCTGTTGCTCAACTTCCTAACTGTATAAACTGAATAATTACTGGTAGAGCTCTTACCATTAGTATTGGTTTTAGGAATACCCAAATTTTCAGATTTGGGAATACTTGCATATCTTGGGGATGAAACTGAGATTTAAACATGAAGTTCATTTACGTTTCATATATACCTTATGAAAGTAAATTACCTGCATAGACTGAAGGTAATTTTACACAATAGTTTAAATTAATTTGTCCTACAACTTAATTCCTTAAAACATTTTTTATTTTGTTATAAAATAACACTTCCAGGATATGGACTTGCTGTGGTAGGAGTATGTATCAAGCTGGAACAAAATCTCCGGCCCTTCTCTCCTTCCCAGAGGTCAATATTTTAAATTACTTTGTCCTACAACTTAATTCCTTAAAACATTTTTTATTTTATTATAAAATAACACTTCCAGGATATGGATTTGCCATGGTAGGAGTATGTATCAGACTGGAACAAAATCTCCAGCCCTTCTCTCCTTCCCAGAGGTCTAGAATAGGAGGTCAGTGAATGTTCCAGTCCTCTAAAAATACATGGTTGATTCCTCTAGCAACCAGCCCTGCTCCCATTCT
The DNA here is from genome assembly GCF_030222135.1 of Aotus nancymaae. Lineage (NCBI taxonomy): Eukaryota > Metazoa > Chordata > Mammalia > Primates > Aotidae > Aotus > Aotus nancymaae. The sequence continues at coordinate 32,658,868 of NW_026988419.1, read as the reverse complement.
GAAGCTATCTAGAGGCCCCACCAAGAGTCACCTCATTAGCATAAACTCAGGTATGGTTGAAAGGAGCTTGTTATGAACAACAAAATATTCCTTTCACTCCTGTCACTCAGGAAATTGCAAGGCTTTTCAAAAGAACTATGCTATGTATCAGGTTGTTCAAAAATGCCTGCACTTAAGGCTCAGCATTCAAAAATGAATCTTTATATGTAACAAAAATTAAACAATATATTTTCTGTATTAAAACTAAAATATTTTGGATAATCATAGTAAAGAATATGCTCTAAGAAAGGGGATAAAAGCTGTTGGGCGCCCGTTGGTACTACCATTTCATAGAAGATCATAGTTGTGAACAAGCAGAAGGATGATGCAACCTCTGACATAATTAAAACTGGGTGAACCACAATAAGTGTGTTCCAGCAGTTTGTCACGTTACGTGTCCAGGTCTATTACAGCTACTGAGCAAATGGGTTGGCATGGATAGTTATGTCCTTAATGTGTACATCATTAAGAGGTCGATATGTCTTCTCATTTACTGGCAACTTCTCCAACTCATCTAGAGTTTCCAGACCATCTATTACCCTGAAAGAGAAACAATGTAACATACGAATTCCTTACATTGAAACATAATATCCATACCTATGAAAATTATAGTTGTCTTAAAAAAATAAGTCTTAGAGATCTCTGAATTCTCTAGCTGAATGTACAACAAAATATTGACTTGATATACCATCATAAATATGGATCAAAATTCAGAAATAAAAATTTATTTTTATGCTCTTAGTCAACAATACAAAGGGTAGGAATATTTCCACCAAAATTCCACTAAAATTATATTCTACCCCATTCATACAGTGACACAGAACAGCTACAAATGGGACTAATATAACCAGTTAAAGGGAAAACAAACTGTTTTTCTACACTTTCACATTTCCAACACCAAATGTGTAGGTTTTCCTAATTCTCCAATTCTCTGGGTGTCCTACAACTTAATTATCTTTTCAAAATTTTATTTTTTTTTTCAAGACAGGGTCTCACTGGGACTACAAGTGCATGCCACCACACCTGGCCGACAATTTAATTCTGACACTAACTACAAGGAGTTAACAGAGACCAGTTAGTCCCACAAGACTGCCCTTACTACTTTGGATGTCAGTTGGAAGTCCCGGTTGTGATTCTGTACTATCTGACCCAGATATAATCTGGGATTTTTCACGCCCCCAGCTCTGTTCAATAATTTTCTAAAGTGGCTCACAGAACTTAGGAAAGCACTTCATTATTATGGGCTATTATAAAGGTTACAACTCAGGAACAACCAAATGGAAAAGATGTATAGGGCAAAGTCTGAGAGAGGGGCATAGCACTTCCATGCTCTCTTGGGGTGTGTTACCCTCTCAGTATCTACATGTGTTCGTTCACCCACCTGGAAGCTCTCAAACCCTTCAGGGTTTTTATGGAGAGCACATTAGGTAGGCATGATTAATTAAATCACTGGCCACTGGTGACTGGAACAAAATCTCCGGCCCTTCTCTCCTTCCCAGAGGTCAAGAATAGGATCAGTGAATGTTCCAGTCCTCTAAAAATACATGGTTGATTCCTCTAGCAACCAGCTCCTCCTCCCATTCTGAAGCTATCTAGAGGCCCCACCGAGAGTCACCTCATTAGCATAAACTCAGGTATGGTTGAATGGAGCTTGTTATGAACAACAAAATATTCCTTTCACTTCTGTCACTCAGGAAATTGCAAGGTTTTTCAAAAGAACTATGCTAGCCAGGCACGGTGGCTCACGTCTGTAATCCCAACACTTTGGTAGGCCAAGGTGGGCAGATCACGAGCTCAAGAGATCAAGACCATCCTGGCCAACACAGTGAAACCTCATCTCTACTAAAAGTACAAAAAATTAGCCGGGCGTGGTGGTGTGTGCCTATTGTCCCAGCTACTCAGCAGGCTGAGGCAGGAGAATTGCTTGAAAACGGAAAACAGAAGTTGCAGTGAGTTGGGATTGCGCCACTGCACTCCAGCCTGGCGACAGAGCAAGACACCGTCTCAAAAAAAAAAAAAAAAACTATGCTAGACACTGGGTGATAGGATTGCTGGAGTTTTCTTGATTTTGCTCCTCTAAATATTCCAATTACTTTATGACTTATATACATAACAATATAGTATTATTAATGTATAACAAAATAATGTTTTAGAAAAAAAAAGGAACTATGCTAGAAAACAAGGATCAAGTCCAAATATGCATTTCTTTTTTTTTTTTTTTTTTTGAGATGGAGTTTCGCTCTTGTTACCCAGGCTGGAGTGCAATGGCGCGATCTCGGCTCACCGCAACCTCCGCCTCCTGGGGTTAGGCAATTCTCCTGCCTCAGCCTCCTGAGTAGCTGGGATTACAGGCATGCGCCATCATGCCCAGCTAATTTTTTGTATTTTTAGTAGAGACAGGGTTTCACCATGTTGACCAGGATGGTCTCGATCTCTTGACCTCGTGATCCACGTGTCTCGGCCTCCCAAAGTGCTGGGATTACAGGCTTGAGCCACCGCGCCTGGCCCTCAAATATGCATTTCTTATTAAAACACACTAGTCATAAAGATTTCTTTGCTATAGGAAATACCTGGAGAAAGTAGATGACACTGACTGAGCACGGTGGCTCATGAGGTCAGGAGATCGAGATCATCCTGGCCAACATGGTGAAACCCCATCTCTATTAAAATACAAAAAACTAGCTGGGCATGGTGGCACACACCTGTAGTCCCAGCTACTCAGGAGGCTAAGGCAGGGGAATCACGTGAATCCATGAGGTGGAGGTTGCAGTGAGCCGAGATTGTATCACTGCACTCTAGCCTGATGACAGAGCAAGACTCCATCTCAAAACAAAACAAACAAACAAACAAAAAAGTATGTAGATTACATGATTAGCAATATTGCCCTACAATGAGAGTCCTGAAGTAGGTGACCACTACACTTTCTACTTAATTGTTAATTATGGTATTTCTTTCTTTCTTTTTTTTGAGATGGAGTCTCACTCCCATTGCCCAGGCTGAAGTAGAGTAGAGTGGCACAATCTCAACTCACTGCAGCCTCTGCCTCCAGGTTCAAGAAATTCTGCTTCAGCCTTCCAAGCAGCTGGGACTATAGGCATACGCCATCATGCCCAGCTAATTTTTATATTTTTAGTAGAGAAGGGATTTCACCATGTTGGCCAGGCTGGTCTCGAACTCCTTACCTCAAAATCATCTGCCCACCTCATCTCCCAAAGTGCTGGTGTTATTAGGCATGAGCCACTGCGTCCAGCCTAATTTTAGTATTTCTACATTTTGTTTTTGGATAACAAGAAGTAATAAAATAGGAAAAGAGAAGACTGACAGTTAACTCAGCCTTCAGCAAGCCCACTTCATGTTACCACCAAGAAAAAATATACTGAGAGCTACTGGCTAGAGTCCAGTGGCGCAATCAAACTCAGCAGCCTTGACCCCCTGAGCTCAAGCAATCCTCCAACTTCAGCCTCCCAAGTAGCTGGGACCATAGGCATGAGCCACCACACCTGTCTAATTTTTAAGACAGGGTTTCACTATGTTGCCTAGGCCAGGAGTCCTCAGTCCTCTATTTTTAATTAACCTAACTTGGCATCCAAACTATTAAATAGAATGAACTCTAGAATTGTGCCTTGGTTTATTAAGCATGGTAATTATTTGTTGAATGAACAAATTTACTTCCCACTGATTTACAAAAGCAATTCCCAGATATAGTACTTTTAACAAATACCCTGGCATAAACTGCTAAACACCTTCCTGGGAGCCATTCTTCTTACTCAGAGAAATCTAATTTTAGTAAGGGTGGCAATGTGTCTGGCTGAAATACATTTTCTACCTTCCAGGAGTACCTTTTTACCCTATAGGTAAAAAGTGGTCACATTACCAAGTTCTGGGTCGTCTGGGAAAGTTGTTTTTGTTGTTGTTGTTGTTGTTTGAGACACGGCCTCCCTCTGTCTGTTAGGCTGTAGTGCAGTGGTGTGATCTCAGCTCACTGCAATCACCTCCCGGGTTCAAGCCATTTTCCTGCCTCAGCCTCCCAAGTAGTTGGGATTATAGGCACGCGCCACCACACCCATCTAATTTTTCTATTTCTAGTAGAGCTGGAGTTTCACCACGTTGGCCGGGATGGTCTTGATCTCCTGACCTTGTGATCTGCCCTCCTTGGCCTCCCAGAGTGCTGGGATTACGGCGTGAGACACCAGGTCTGGCTTTATTTATTTATTTATTTTGAGATGGGATATCATTATCATTCTGTTGCCCAGGCTGGAGTACAGTGGTGTGATCACAGCTCATGCAGCCTTGAACTTCTGGCATCAAGTGATTCTCTCACCTCAGCCTCCTGAGTAGCTGGGATTACAGGTGTGTGTCACCACACCTGGCTAATTTTTAAATTGTTTTTGTAGAGATGGGTTCTTGCTATGTTGTACAGGCTGGTCTGTCTTGAACTCCTGGCCTCAAGTGATCCTCCTATCTCAGCCTCCCAAAGCACTGGGATTACAGACCTGGGAAATTTCTGTTAATTAAAAAAGCTGGGCTGTGCGTGGTGGCTCATGCCTGTAATCCCAGCACTTTGGGAGGCCGAGGCGGGTGGATCACCTGAGGTTGGGAGTTCGAGACCAACCTGACCAACGTGGAGAAACCTTGTCTCTAAAAAAAAAAAAAAAAAAAAAAAAAAGAAAGCTGAATCAGCTGACAAATACCTTTTGTCTTTCCTCCTCCTTAGTGCCTGGTACACAGAAGTTATGACAAGACTGTGCTGCCAATATTATAACAGAAGTGTCCAGAACACTGGTAACATAATGGAACCACCATGCCAGTTCATCTCTTTAAGCCATTATTTTTCAGATCTGTTAGTTGCTGTGAAATGCTATTATTAATGAAAATAGATCAGCCTGGGCAACAAAGTTAGACCCTGTCTCTACAAAAAAAGTTGTTTTTCTTTTTAAATTAGTTGCCCATGATGGTGCACATGGTTCCAGTTACTCAGGAGGTTGAGGTGGGAGGATCACTTGAGCCTGAGAGGTTGAGGCTGCAGTGAGCTGTGATTGCACTACTGCACTCCAGCCTGGCGACAAAGCATTGTGTCTCAAAAAAAAAAAAAAAAAAGGCCAGGCACAGTGGCACATGCCTGTAGTCCCAGCTACTCAGGAGGCTGAGGTGGGAGGATCGCTTGAGCCCAGGAGTTCTGAGCTATAGTGTGCTATGCCGATCGGGTGTCCACACTAAGTCTGGCATCTATATGGTGACCTCCTGGGAGCGGGGGACCACCAGGTTGCCTAAGGAGGGGTGAACCAGCCCAGGTCAGAAATGGAGCAGGTCAAAACTCCTGTGCTGATCAGTAGTGGGATCATGCCTGTGAATAGCCACTGCACTCCAGCCTAGGCAACATAGTGAGACCCCATCTCTGGAAAAAAAAAAAAAAAGATAAACTATGTTAATTTGCATAACAATATTTAAAAACTTACTGGCCTCTCTTCTATAAAATAAGGAAAATAAGGCTCAGGGAAATTATAATTTTCCCAGGGTCATAGGGTTGCTAAGTGGTAGACTTAAACTCCAGGTACATTTAGCTCTTTTCTTTTTTTTGCTTTTTGAGGCAGAGTCTTTTTTTGAGATGGAGTCTTGCTCTGTCGCCAGGCTGGAGTACAATGGCTCACTGCAATCTCCGCCTCCCAGGTTCAAGCAATTCTCCTGCCTCACACTCCCAAGTAGCTGGGACTACAGGTGTGTGCCACCATACCTGGCTAATTTTTAAAAAATATTTTCAGTAGAGACAGCATTCCGCCACATTGGCCAGGCTGGTCTAGAACTGTTGACCTAAGATGATCCACCCACCTTGGCTTCCCTTCCTGAAGTGCTGGGATTACAGGTGTGAGGCACCACACCTAGTGTCACTCTTTTCAATATTAGTTATGCTACTATCACAACCGAGCATATGCACCACTTGCATTGAAGTGCCAAAAGAAGACCATAACCAGAATACTCACTTCCCAAATACGGTGTATTTCATGTCCAAATGTGGCTGTTTGCCATAGGTGATGAAGAATTGAGATCCATTAGTGTTTGGGCCATTATTAGCCATAGATACAACACCTCTAACACTGTGCTGAAAAAGACACACCAAAGTATTAATTTAACTGTGGTTTTTTTGTTTGTTTTCGATTTTTTTTTGAGATTAAGTCTCGCTCTGTCACCCAGGCTGGAGTACGGTGGCATAATCTCGGCTTGGCTCACTGCAACCTCTGCGTTCTGGGTTCCAGTGATTCTCCTGCCTCAGCCTCCCAAGTAGCTAGGACTACAGGTGTGTACCATCATACCCAGCTAATTTTTTTTTTTTTTTTTTTTTTTGCATTTTTTAGTAGAGATGGAGTTTCACCATGTTGGCCATGCTGGTCTCAAATTCCTGACCTCGTGATCCACCTGCCTCGGCCTCCCAAAGTACTGGGATTATAGGTGTGAGCCACCGCGCCCAGCCTTTTATATAACCATCCCAAATATAGGATTGAAACAAGACAGGCACACCTTTGCTTTCTTTTTTAAAAGTATTTTGAGATGGGGGTCTCACTATGTTGCTCAGGCAGGTTTCTAACTCCTGGGCTCTGGTGATCTTCCTGCCTTGGCCTCCAGAGCATTGGGATTATAGCTGTGCATCACTACACCCAGTCAAGACATTCACTCATTACCTTCACAATATTTAAGGGAGCAAGAAAACATTTAACCAACTTCTATTAGGGCTAATCTAAATGTTCAGTTTCTTTCTTTCTTTTTTTTTTTTTTTTTTGAGACAGAGTCTCATTCTGTAGCCCAGCCTGGAGTGCAGTGGTGTGATCTAGGCTCACTGCAACCTTTACCTCCCGGGTTCAAGTGATTCTCCTGCCTCAGCCTCCCAAGTAGCTGGGACTACAGGCATGCACCACCACGTCTGGCTAATTTTTTGGTACTTTTAGTAGAGACCGGGTTTCACCCTGTTGGTCAGGCTGATCTCAAACTCCTGACCTCAAATGATCTACCCGCCTTGGCCTCCAAAGTGCTGGGATTACAGGCATGAGCCACTGTGCCTGGCCTAAATGTTTAGTTTCTACCTTTTCTTTATTCTTGAAAACTTGTATGTAAAAAGTTAATATATCAAATCATATTTCTCAATTAATTTCATTTTCACTTTGAAGAAATACAGCTACGGACTTTTTTCAATGCCAACAAATAATAAAATTAATCCTTACATTTATATTAAGGAATAATGTGTTGGAATGGAACAATCACGCAGACAACAAAACCAAAATGCCCACAATCTCTTCTCACATACAATGGACTCTCACTAGTTTCTTTATCTGTAAAACAAGGGAGGTTGGACTAGTACAAGGGTCTATTTACAATTTAGATGCTCGCAAGGGTCAAGCAGATAAACTGACAATTGGGCAGAGTGTAAACATTAAAGAGAAATGAAGTCTGGCAAAATGAGATCCATTAGTGTTTGGGCCATAAAGGCTCTCTCTTGACTAATGGTATTAAACATTTTTTCTTTTAACTAATGGCTATGGATAATGCATCTGTGGGTGTTCCACTCACGGGCAGTCAGTTTATAACCCCAGTACTGAATGATCTAAGAAAGGTCTCACCTATCTCTACTATTATGATAATATTTGTTTACAAGAGACTGTGTATAAAATTAAAAGGACTTTACTGACAAGAATGAAGATATAACTGTGAACTATGTTACAAGGAGGTGCCTGTAACACACTACAAGTAACTCCACCAATTACTCTAGCTTTAGCTATTCATTAGGTGACACTAACAAGCTATAGAGATGCAGCTCTGTGTTTTTCTTTTTTTCTGAGACTGCGTTTTGCTCTTGTTGCCCAGGCTGGAGTACAATGCCGTGATCTTTGCTCACTACAACCTCTGCCTCCTGGGTTCAAGTGATTCTCCTGCCTCAGCCTCCTGAGTAACTGGGATTTTACAGGTGCCTGCTACCATACCTGGCTAATTTTAGTAATTTTAGTAAAGATGGGGTTTCACAACGTTGGTCAGGCTGGTCTCACACTCCCAATCTCAGGTGATTCACCCGCCTCAGCCTCCCAGAGTGCTGGGATTACAGGCATGAGCCACTGCACTCCACCAAGATGCAGCTATATTAAAATGTTAATGCTCGTCTCTCTAAAAGGTGTTTACCAATCAAATATAATATTACACTTGATATATATCAAATATATACACAATATGATATTTAATACATATACAATGTAATATTTAATACATATACAACATTTAATACATACACAAAAATATAGTTAATAAAAAATAAAAGTTAATAAAATAAGCACCCGTTAACATATTTCCCAGCTTTCAGAGTTAAAATTTACCAATTCATTAAATAATGGGAACTCTGGCTGGGTGTGGTGGCTCATGCCTGTAATCTCACACTTTGGGAGGCCAAGGTGGGTAGATCACCTGAGGTCAGGAGATTGAGACCAGCCTGACCAACATGGTGAAACCCCGTCTCTACTAAAAAAATACAAAATTAGCTGGGTGTGGTAGTGGGCGCCTGTAATCCCAGCTACTTGAGAGGCTGAGGCAGGAGAAACACTTGAACCTGGGAGGTGGAGGTTGCAGTGAGCGGAGGTTGCAGTGAGCCGAGATCGTGCCATTGCACTCCAGCCTGGGCAACAAGAGTGAAACTTCATCTCAAAAAATAAACAAATAAATAAATAATAATAATAATGGGAGTTCAAAAAAAAGTTATCAATTAATTATATATATCTATGTGCTCCTCTCCATCTATTACCTCAGCCTCTACAAGAGGTAACCAGTAAACCATATTCTAATACATTTTTTTCTTTCCTTTTTCTTTTTTTTTTGGAGATGGGGTTTCACTATGTTGGTCAGGCTGGTCTTGAACTTCTTTGATCCACCCACCTCGGCCTCCCAAAGTGCTGGGATTACAGGTGTGAGCCACCGAGCCCAGCCATGTTTTCATTTTTTTTAGAGACAGGGTATCTCTCTGTCACCCAGGTTGGAGTGCAGTGGTGCAATCATAGCTCACTGTAGCCTTGACCTTCTAGGCTCTAGCAATCCTCCCACCTTAGCCTCCTGAGTAGCTGGGACTACAGATATACACCACCATACCTGGCTAATTTTTTAACTTTAGTAGAGACGAGGGCTCAATATGTTTCCCAGGCTGATCTCAAACTCCTGGCCTCAAGTGGTCCTCTCACCTTGGCCCCCTAAAATGCTGGGACTTTAAGAGTGAGCCACTACGCCTAGCCCTAACACATTTACACATGCCTGAACAACACATTTTTTCCCTTTTCCTTCTGAATATAATGGTATTATAACATTTTAGTCTTCTGGGAAATGCTTTTTACAAATAACACCGTTACATTTCTAAGGTCGTGCATGTATATATAGCTAATTTTTTTTTTGCTACTATGCGATATTTCACTACTGAATACACAAAATATCCATTCTATAATCAATGGACATTTCGGTTGTTTCTAGACTTGCTGTTACAAACAGTACATCCGAACACTCCTGTACATGTCTCTTGGTGCATACTTACAGGTTTCTCTTGAATAAACATTTGGGAATGGAATCCCTGGGTCAGAATATATGAACAGACAATACATATCCATAACCTTGGTGTATGAGGTGTATAATATATAATGGTTTTCAACTCTGGCTGTAAAAGAATCATCCAGGAACCTTAAAATATAGTCAAAGTCCTAATCAGCCCTATTGACTGTTTATTTTTAGGGTAAGGCTGTGATCTGTTATAGTTTTAAAACTTCCAGTGGCTCACTCCTGTAATCTCAACATTTTGGGAGGTCAAGACAAGAGGATCATCTGAGTCCAGGAGTTTCAGACCAGACTGGGCAACAGAGTGAGACCTCGTCTCTACAAAAAATCAGAAATTAGCTAGGCATGCTGGTGCACTCCTGTAGTCCAGCTACTTGGGAGGCTGAGGCAGGAGAAACTGCTTGAGCTCAGGTGGTCAAGGCTGCAGTAAACCGTGATCAGACCACTGCACTCAGCTTAGGCAACAGAGTGAGACCCAGTCTCAAAAACAAACAAAAAACTTCCACAGGAGATTCTGTCACAGCCAATCCCTGGTTTTCAACTGGAATATGGAAGCAGTCATTAATGTAGTAATTAATACATAAATAATTGTTTAGTTATTCATTCAGGAAAAAGTTGACTTTTCAAAAAGTTGATCACCTCCCAGCCTCAACTCCTGTAACAAAACCAATATATTTCCTTATAATAGAAGAGTAAAAGGAACCAGTTTGGGCAGCATAGTGAGACACCATCTGTACAAAAAAATACAAACATCACCTGGGCAGGTGGCATGCACCCATCGACCCAGCTACTCTGGAGGCTGAGGTGGGAGGATCACTTGAGCCCAGAAAATTTAGACTGCAGCGAGTCAAGACTGCGTCACTGCACTCCAGCCTGGGGACAGAGCAAGATCCTGTCTCTAAAAAAAGTTTAAAAAAAAAACACAAAAAGAAAAGAAATTACTCCTAGTCTCATCATCCAGAGACAAACACTGCAATGAATTTTTTTCAGAATTTTTGTGTATTTTGTGAATTTTTTTCAGAAATTTTGTATATTTTGATGTATTGGAAATATAATACACTTAAACTGCATATTTTGATTGAGTACACTTTTTTTTTGAGACAAGTTCTTGTTCTGAGCATGATCTTGGCTCACTACAGCCTTGATCTCCTGGGCTCAAGCAATCCTCCTGCCTCAGACTCTTGAGTAGCTGGGACCACAGGCACATGCCACTACAACAGGCTAATATTTGTTTTTTGTTTTTCGTTTTTTTTTTTTTTTGTAGAGATAGGGGTCTCAATATGTTGCCCAGGCTGGTTTCAAATTTTTGGCCTCAAGCAATCCACCTGACTGGGCCCCTCAAAGCTCTGGGATTACTGTACCCGGTACTGACTGAGGATACTTTATCACTCTTTTTCTAATCATAAAGTTATGATTCTATGCAGATACAAAGTATGAAAGACCACACAATAAATCATTAACTGAAGTCATCTCTGGGAAGTGGAATTGATTTTTAAAAATAGGCATGCACTAGTTTTTTAATTTTAGACCAAAAAAAATGACTCCACAGAGGTTTGAAAAATACAGAAAAATATAACAAGGAAAATTAAAAATCCCTAATTTTACCATGGTGAAGACTATGTGCACTTCTCTTTAACCTACTTGCGATCTACCACAGGTATCAAGTCAAGTTAATACAGGAATGTTCGAACATCCAACAAAAGATGATAAAAGCTGGGCACTGATAATGGGTAACATTGCAACCCGGAAGTTTGATAGTCTTTCCTCCCCACTCTCAAAAAAGATCACTGTTTCATGTCATTCAACATGAATTTTATGGTGAGATATTAAGCCCCTTTGGTACATTACTAGTTAAACATTTCAGGTTAGATTCAAAGATGAACTCACTTAATATCAAGAGTCATGTGGTGGTGAGATTCTAGTACACGTTAGGATAGGACCACCATTTATCAAGTCTCCCTGACATTATTTGTCAGATGTACAAAAACTATAAAAAAAGTGTATTCATTTTGCAATTATGTTAACTTGTATTACTATAACATATGTATCAAAGTTTCTAAGCATAACCAAGGCATGAGAACATAGATTTTTAAAGAATTGGGCCGGGCGTGGTGGCTCACGCCTGTAATCCCAGCACTTTGGGAGGCCGAGGCGGGTGGATCACGAGGTCAAGAGATCGAGACCATCCTGGTCAACATGGTGAAACCCCGTCTCTACTAAAAATACAAAAAATTAGCTGGGCATGGTGGCGCATGCCTGTAATCCCAGCTACTCGGGAGGCTGAGGCAGGAGAATTGCCTGAACCCAGGAGGCGGAGGTTGCGGTGAGCCGAGATCGCGCCATTGCACTCCAGCCTGGGTAACAAGAGTGAAACTCTGTCTCAAGAAAAAAAAAGAATTGAGGATTTACCTTAAGATATTCACTGTATTCATCCTCAAACTTCTTGCCCCAGATACTGTTACCTCCTCTTCCAGTACCTATATTACAAGGCAAGAAAATCAAAAGAAGTATTTAATTAAAATAGAAAACAAGCTCATTTCCCAAAACTTAAGGAATACTTTATAGTACAACTGCTTAAATATAAATAAAATTTGGCCAGGCATGGTGGCTCATGCCTATAATTCTAGCACTTTGGGAGGCTGAGGCGGGTGGATTGCCTGAGCTCAGGAGTTTGAGACCAGTCTTGACAACATGGTGAAACCCCATCTCTACTAAATACAAAAAATTAGCTGGGTGTGGAGGCATGTACCTGTAGTCCCCGCTACTCGGGAGGCTGAGGCAGGAGAATTGCTTGAACCCAGGAGGCAGAGGTTGCAGTGAGCTGAGATTGTGCCACTGCACTCCAGCCTGGGCAACAGAGCACGACTCGGCTTCCAAAAATAAAAAATAAATTAAAAAAAATACACACACACACACATACATATATAAATAAAATTTGATATGGCCTTTCCTAATTCCCCAAATTAACTTCACAGACCTGAAGATTAAAATAGACCTACAAAAAACAAAAAAGAATAACCCTCCTTATAAATACTGTTCATATATATTTTTTAGTATGAAAATCTTCACAAATTTGTATCTTGTCTTTGTGCAGGAGCCATGCTAATCTTCTCTGTATCATTCAAATTTTAGTATATGTGCTGTCAAAGTGAACAAAATTTTGTTTATATTTTAGGGGTAGGTGCTAATAATTTCTGCTTTAAAAATTATACCATGGAATACTATGCAGCTGTGTAAAGGAATGAGATCATGTCCTTTGCAGGGACATGGATGCAACTGGAAGCCATCATCCTCAGCAAACTAACACAGGAACAGAAAACCAAACACCATATTTTCTCACTCGTAAGTGGGAGTTGAACAATGAGATCACATGGACACAGGGAGAGGACCAACACACAGCAGGACCAGTAGGGGGATGGGGGACAAGGGGAGGGAGAACATTAGGACAAACAGCTAATGCATGCGGGGCTTAAAACCTAGATGACAGGTTGATAGGTGCAGCAAACCCCCATGGCACAGGTATACCTATGTAACAAACCTACATGTTCTGCACTTGTAGAACAGAACTGAAACACACACACACACACACACACACACACACACACACACACACACACACCCCTCTACATTTTAAATTCTTCTTTTACCCACTGCTTCATACTATATATTCAGTTCCTTGGATCTTAGTTAACGGAATAACTTACCTGTTGGATCTCCTGTTTGAACCATGAAACCCTTGATATTTCTATGAAATATACAGCCATTGTAGTAGTTACTGGCACAAAGAGCCAAGAAATTCTGAAGAGAGTAAAAATAATGATTGAGAAATGATGCAGAAGAAACCCAGTTAAGGCAAAGAATCAATCATATTTACTGAAAATGCTATAGCAGCATAAACTATGACTTTTGGCATTACTTTGGATGTCACTTCCTTTCCTAAAACACTTTCAATAGCTTCCTTCTGCTCTTGGATTAAGTGAAAATCTTCAGCAGGGCCTAACAAGCCCTGCAGCACCTGGCTTATCTCTTCATCACATATACTAAGAACTGCTTTCTTATTGCTTACTACTTAAACCCATCAGCATTCTGACAACCCAAAAGGGACAGGATTTCCCATCTTGGGGACTTTGTACCTGATATTTCTATACCGGGAATGTTCTCTTTTTTTGTAGAGACAATATCTCCCTATGTTGCCCAGGCTGGCCTTGAACTCCTGGGCTCAAATCATACTCCTGCCTCAGCCTCCCAAAGTGCTGGAATTACAGGTGTGAGCCACCGTGCCTGGCCTTAGAATTTTTTAAAATTTTATTTCACAACTCTGAATACCTGGAATATTCTTTCTAAACCTCTTTCCACAGAGATGCCCTCACACCTTCACATTCAGTTTAAGAATTAGTTTCTTGGCTAGGCCTCCCCTCACCTTCTTCCTTTCCTATTATTCTCTCTCTCAACACTTAATTGTTTTCCAGGCATTATCATCTTTTAGAATGACTTAATTTTAGGCCAGACGCAGTGGCTCACACCTGTAATCCCAGCACTTTGGGAGGTGGGCAGATCACTTAAGTCCAGGAGTTCAAGACCAGCCTGGGCAACATAGTAAGAGCTTGTCTTTATCTTTAAAAAATAATAATAATAAATAAAAATATTTTTTTAAAAAAGAAGTATTTAATTTTCCTGGCCTGCTTATTTTTACAACTAGAATATTGGCTTCATGAGGGTAAGGAATGTCTGTTGCTCATCACTGTATCCCCAGACTCTGGGGCAAGATGGCCTTTCATAAATAATGGGTTTTTGTTTTGTTTTGTTTTGTTTTGACACAGGGTCTTACTCTGTCGCCTAGGTTGGAGTGCAGCAGTGTCATCAGAGTTCACTATAGCCTTGACTCTCCAGATTCAAGCAATCCTCCCACCTTGGCCTCCCTTGTAGCTGGGGCAATAGGCGCACAACACCACACTTGGCTAATTTTTGTATTTTTTTGTAGAGATGGGGTCTCACTATGTTGTCTAAGTAGATCTAGAATTTCTGAGCTCAAGTCATCCTGCCACCTTAGCCTCCCAAAGTGCTGAGATTATAGATGTGAGCCACCGCACCCGGCCATAAATAATTGTTGAATAAATGAATATATATAGCTATAGCTGACTCTTCTTTCTTCTATCCTTGTCATTTAAACAGGTGAAACAGGCCGGGCGCGGTGGCTTATGCCTGTAATCTCAACACTTTGGGAATCCAAGATAGGTGGAACACCTGAGGTTAGGAGTTCAAGACCAGCTTGATCAACATGGTGAAACCCCATCTCTACTAAAAATACAAAATTAGCCAGGTGTTGTGGTGCATGCCTGTAATCCCAGCTCTCAGGAGGCTGAGGCAAGAGAATCCCTTGGACCTGGGAGGTGGAGGTTGTAGTGACCAAAGACTGCACCACTGCACTCCAGCCTGGGCAACAAGAACAAAACTCTGTCTCAAATAAATAAATTAAAATATACAGGTAAAATAATGTATAGAACAGGCCAGGCATGATGGTTCACACCTGGAATCCCAATACTTTGGGAAGCTGAGGCAGGAGGATGGCTGGAGACCAGGAGTTTGAGACCAGCTTGTGCAACATAGTGAGACCTCATCTCTACCAAAAAAAAAAAAAAAAAAGAAAAAAAAAATTAGCCTCGCGTGGTAGCACCTGTAGTCCCACTACTTGGGAGGCCAAGGTATTGCTTGAGCCCATGAGGTTAAGGCTGCAATGAGCCGTGATTGCACCACTGCACTCCAGCCAGGCTGGCACAGCAAGACTCTGTCTCAAAAAAAAAAAAAAAAGAAGTATACAACAATTCTTTAATATAATATCCTGGCTGGGTGTGGAAGCTCACACCTGTAATCCCAGCACTTTGGGAGGCCAAGGCAGGTGGATTACCTGAGGTCAGGAGTTCAAGACCAGCCTGGTCAACATGGTGAAACACTGTCTCTACTAAAAAAATACAAAAATTTGGCAGGCGTGGTGGCGGATGCCTGTAGTTCCAGCTACTTGGGAGGATGAGGCAGCAGAATTGTTTTAATTCGAGAGGCAGAGGTTGCAGTGAGCCAAGATTGGGCCACTGCACTACAGCCTGGACGACGGAGCAAGACTCCCAGGGTGGGGGAAGGCTGGGCGTGGGGGCTCATACCTGTAATCCCAGCACTTTGGGAGGCTGAGGTGAGTGGATCACCTGAGCTCAGGAGTCTGAGACCAGCCTGGCCAACATGGTGAAACTGCATCTCTACTAATAAAGTATAAAAATTAGCCAGGCATGATGGCATGTGCCTGTAATTCCACCTACTCAGGAGGCTGAGGCAGTAGAATATATATATATATACACACACATACACACACACACACACACATATAAATAATAATAATATAATCCTAATGATTATGTTTCCTGAGGAAAATGAGTCCAAAGAAAATGATACTGGCTACTCTAACATTACAGAAAAATTATCTGCCTTCTCTTCATTCCACCTTTGGGATTGGACAAATAAGTGGAAATCAGATCAAAAGTTATGATGGTTAGTTTTTTCTAACAATGGTTTTACAGAAAGTTTTGTTGTTGTTGTTGTTGTTTAGGTTAATTATTCAATTCCAAAATGGTTACCTTGTTGTATTAACTGATGTAAATAATGGTACTTACCTCACATGTTTTGGGTGTCCTCTCACAAAAGACTTCAATTTTAATATCACCTACATCTGTATGCAATGTCACAGACTAAAAAGGAGAGAAAATGTGAGAACAAATCAAATTTCTTCAGATGACTTTATGTACTATATTATTTCCCTAAATGGATATTCAAGATGATAATCTGAATAAAAACAGACAGAAATACTGCTTCAGAGATGACCCGTCCACAAAGGATGTTGGTGAATTGCATATATATAAATAATACATAACAATTAGAGATAAGTTGTACTTTTTCCTCAAAATGTATCTGAACAGTCGAGAAAAAACTCCAGAATATAAATGTTAGGGTTAAGTAGTATCCATGATAAAAATTTGGAAGTAAACATTTTGATGGAAATAATTATTATAACTTTGAATTTTTTCATCAAGAAAAATAAAAACAATTGTTATGTATTATTGATTTATATGGCAATTCACCAAAATCCTTATTTATAGAAAAATGATGAGAAAATGATTTTTCAAAACATAATTGCCACCATTTTCCTCAGGTAATTTAATTTTGAGAAATAGGGTTAAAAAATAATTCCTTTCTCAACTAACAAAAACATAACCAGTGTCAGCGTTTCTAAATCCTAAATGTGCAGATAACCACAGTGATCTTTCTTGTTTGCTTTTTTTCTTGTACCTGTTTTTCTGTAAACTGTATACCCCTTGATACGATACTCTATTCTGGAGAGGGAGAAAATAATCTGGAGGATTCCTTTTTCATTTCTCTTCTTTTTTTTTTTTTTTTTTTAACGATGAAGTCTTGCTCTGTTGCCTAGCTGGAATGCAGTGGTGCGATCTCAGCTCACTACAACCTCTGTCTCCTGGGTTCAAGCAATTCTCCTGCCTCAGCCTCCCAAGTAGCTGGGATTACACACCTGGCGAATTTTTGTGTTTATAGTAGAGATGGGGTTTTGCCATGTTGGCCAGGCTGGTCTCGAACTCCTGACCTAAAGTTATCGGCCTGCCTTGGCCTCCCAAAGTGCTGGGATTACTACAGGCATGAGCCACCGTGCCTGGCCTTCTTCTTAAATAGTAACTTCTAGTAATTAGAGAGTATGACCAGGTTAAAGATGTGTGTGGAAGAAGCAGGGCACTAGTTTCATTGCTTTTTTGTATTTCTAGTTTTAGTTGCCTCCTTTGTTTTTTTTAAAAGTAGAGATGGGAGTCTCACTATGTTGCCCAAGCTGGTGTTGAACTCCTGGGATCAATCGATCCTGCCACCTCAGCCTCCCAAAGTGCTGGGATCACAGGCGTGAGCCACTGCACCCAGCCTAGTTGCCTACTTTAGATCCAGAGCAAAATAACCCAGTTAAAATTGTCAGACCTATCTATTCTCTTCTGCTCCTTCAACTCTTCCTTTCCATTTCTATCTATCTTGTAATCAACCTTCCTCCATAAAAGGTAAATTCTGTACGTTTTAAGTGACAATGCTAAAGAATTTTAAAGTAACTTTGTGTATTTTTAAAAGAAGTATTCCATATTAAATGCTTCTATAGCGTACAATTTCTCCATCTTGTCACTGCAATTTCCATGCACTTTTAAGCCCTTGACTGAATTTCTAAAAATTACTTATAATGAAAGACATTTGATAAGAATTGTTCAAAACTTACCATTTTTCCTCTTACTGGTTTCAGGAAAGACTACGTAATTTCTCAGAGTCTTACAGCGAGGTCAAAAATAAGTCTCTAGTCCCAAAAGAAAAAAAGAATTAGGCTTATCTTTCTATCTTCCTCATTCATACACGCTCACCTTTACTGCACATTTCAAATAAAAATCCTCGCCCAGAATGGTGGCTCATGCCTGTAAACCCAGCACTTTGGGAGGCCAAGGCGGGTGGATCGCCTGAGGTCAGGAGTTCAAGACCAGCCTGGCCAACATGGCGAAACCCTGTCTCTACTAAAAACACAAAAATTAGCCAGGCGTGGTGGCACTCCCCTATAGTCTCAGCTACTCCGGAGGCTGAGGCAGGAAAATTGCTTGAACCCCGGAGGCGGAGGTTGCAGTGAGGTAAGATCCCGCCACTGCCAACTTGGGTGACACAGACAGACTCCATCTCAAAAAAAAAAAAAAAAAAAAAAAAAAAAAATCCTCTCATGGCATCCCCTATGTAAAAAAAAACCCAGCTATAGAGTAATGATAAGAGACCCTACCCGATTCAAGCCTCCCAGTCTCCTACTTGCCCTGTTTGCTCTTCAAGAGCCTCCTTGCAAGTCCCCCAGTAAGCCAGATACCTTCCCTTAGGGTCTAGGCACTGGGTGTCCCTTTTGCCTGGAATGCTTATTACACTCAGACATCTCTACAGCTAATTTCCTTACCTCCAAATTTCTGCTTAAATGTCAAGTTTAACTGACCTGACAACCCTACATAAAACTGCTTGAGACCTAGGACATTCCTATTTCCTTCTCCCACAGCACTTATTACTAATATACTATTAACTTCTCTCTTTTTTTTTTTTTTTGAGACGGAGCCTCGCTCCGTCGCCAGGCTGGAGTGTAGTGGCGCGATCTCAGATCACTGCAACCTCCGCCTCCCGGGCTCAAGTGATTGTCTTGCCTCAGCCTCCCGAGTAGGTGTTATTACAGGCACGCGCCACAGGGGTTCCACCCGGCTCGGCCTTCCAAAGTGCTGGGATTACTAGCGTGAGCCACCGCGCCCGGCCCTTCTTTTATTCTCACGTTGCAACAACAGCCTCGCTGCCCACTATTCACTCGCAGTATCCCAAGAACTAAACCAGTAGCAACAGAGCTCAGCAAGTATTCGAATAAGTGAATGAAAGAATTAATGACGTTGCTCCATACTTGGGTTTCACCACTTCGTTTAGCACAGCCGTTGTTAAAACAGGAAAAATGCAATCGGACATGCCAGCAGAGTTCTGCGTGTTCAAAATTATAGTTTCTATGGACCAGCGGAAGTTGGGCGCGGGACCCAAGAGAGAGAACGCCCCTTACCGCCTCATCTCCCTCCTCTCCACTCCTTCCTCTCTCAAACCAAAACAACACTGTAATTTATCCCCCACCGGAAATTTGACAGTGAAAGAGAGCTCTATTAATAATTCCACTGGGACAAGACGCGTAAGGCAAAACTATCTGGGTAACCTCAAGCAAAGGTTTACACTCGGTTGCCGAACTGAAAGGACCACTTCCGCCCAGCTTTCCAGCTACGTGGAACCCATTACCACAGCTCCACGAGCGCCGACGCAGGACCGGAAGTGACGTGGCAAAGTTTCCGGGACTGGTGAGTAGTGGGCGATTTAAAAACCCGTAAGTGTAGTTGTGACCTTCGCGGTAGGTTCGGGTTAGTGCAGGCTGTGATTGTTATATTGGTGCTGCAGAGGCAAGCAGAAGAGATTGGGTCAGAAAACTACCCTGCCGCGAGACAGCACTGTGTACTAGTGGGACGGGGGTCCTGACTCATACTTACTGTGTCACGTGGGTTTTCACTGTCCTGGAAAAGACACGAAATGAGGCAAAGATTAGGTAAGGTAGAGGGAGCGGTTTAAAGGGGCCCTGCCGATGCTACTTAATAGCAAACACAGTGTTTACCTTAGTACGAGAGCTGTTTCCAGCTTTACGTGTAAATCTCGCGATATTGTGGCTGTGGCACTGTTTCCTGCCCCGGAGGAAACTGCAGATGATAACTCATTTGCCTGTTGTTGCACAGCTGTGACTCTGACTTCAGAGTCCCTCCCACCATACTATGCTGCCTCCTGTTGTCGTTGTTGACTGTGGCCATGTAGCCTCTCAGTT
The DNA here is from genome assembly GCF_030222135.1 of Aotus nancymaae. Classification (NCBI taxonomy): domain Eukaryota; kingdom Metazoa; phylum Chordata; class Mammalia; order Primates; family Aotidae; genus Aotus; species Aotus nancymaae. The sequence goes on along the minus strand of NW_026988419.1, from coordinate 32,638,824 downwards.
TCCTCGTCTGTAACAGTAAATAACTCAAAACCTGCATGGTGGCCCACTAGGGTTTCACTTGCAAGCTTGCCAGATGTAGAAGAGGCTAGAGAACGGAGGTGAGGACCGTTAGAATCTCATCCAAGGCCGGACGCAGTGGCTCATGCCTGTAATCCTAGCATTCTGGGAGGCCGAGGCAAGGTGGATCGCTTGAGCGCAGGAGTTTGACCAGCTTTGGGCAACATGGCGAGATCCCATCTCTACTAAAAATACAAAAATTAGCCAGGCGTGGTGTTCCGCGCCTATAGCTCTAGCTACTCAGGAGGCTGACGTGGGAGGATCTGCTTGAGGCCAGGAGGTCGAGGCTCCGGTGAGCTGATACCGCACTGCTACACTCCAGCCTAGGTGACGAGTGAAACTCTGTCTCAAAAAGAAAAAAACAAAAACTTCCAAGACCTCGAGTGCTTTTTGGAGACCCTGTATTACTTCTAATAATGCATTATAAGCATCCCCATCTCATTAAATAGAAATGTTGAAAAATTGCTTGTGGAATAATTGGCTTATGGATGGATATTTCATCAAATTTGCAATTGACTATGCTTTTCTTCAAAAAGTGTTTATAGGTAGTAAGTTTAAGAATGGTGTTGACAGCATTATGTTTTTTTTTTTTTTTTTGAGACGGAGTTTCGCTCTTGTTACCCAGGCTGGAGTGCAATGGCGCGATCTCGGCCCACTGCAACCTCCGCCTCCTGGGTTGAGGCAATTCTGCCTCAGCCTCCTGAGTAGCTGGGATTACAGGCACGCGTCACCATGCCCAGCTAATTTTTTGTATTTTTAGTAGAGACGGGGTTTCACCATGTTGACCAGGATGGTCTCGATCTCTTGACCTCGTGATCCACCCGCCTCGGCCTCCCAAAGTGCTGGGATTACAGGCGTGAGCCACCGCGCCCGGCTCAACAGCATTATTTTTTGTAGTTATTTGATTAAACATTTACTAATTGTGCATATTTTGGAGCCAGCAATTTTTTTCTATCTATTGCCCTCCCACCTTCACTTTGTTGCCAGCCTTTTCAGTTCCTTGTTGGATGTAGATATTTAGAAGGCTTACAGGCTGTGTGGGGAAAGTGCTCTATACCTTACCCCCCCCCCACCTCTTGAGCCTGGCCTTTGTGTAGCAGATGTTGCTTAAGGGGCAGTGACTTCTCCCTTCTCCTGCCTTGACCCTGCCCATTTGTAGAGTGACCTACCTATGGTTTTTGATAAAGCGTGTTGTAATGCCAGTATATACCACCCAACTCCAAATTCTGTTGTAATCAGGAGGTAGGCAAGGTCATTCTATGCAGTTAGCATTTAGTGCTGGCTTATATTGGCTATACCGAGATTTATTAAAGATAGTTCCTATTCCCTAGTAGCTTCAGCATAATGGAGCACACACAGAATTCTGAGAACACTGAGGTGTGGGGGAGCCTTGGGAAAGATGCTGAAAAGGAAGGTTTGTCAAGAAAAGTTTTATTCAGGAAGTTGAAGGGGGCTTGGGAAAAGGGAAGGTAATATTTAGAGAAATGGATTAGGGAGAATGTTGGTTAAAGCAAGAGTGGGAAGAATGAGAACAAGGGTGTGTGAGGCAGGAGACGGGATGGACATTTGTGTATTATATACCAGGCTCTGCTAGGTTACATAATTCATTTGCTCTCCGGATGGCCTGTGAGGTGGGTTATAGTATCTCCATTTCCTAGGTGAGAAAACAAGACTGGAGAGGTTAAATGGCTTACCTAAGCTACAGTGTGCTGGTAAGTGGCAGAGCCACTATTTGAACCCAGATCTCTATGATGACAACTCTTTTGTCCATATGATTTGATGCCTCAAAGATCCAGGCCTAAAGTGTACATGTATACCATTTTCTTTGTTTTGACTTCAGAAACGAATTTTACCTGATTTCTGTATGTTGTCATCTTGTGTACACCCGGTCCCCACGACAGTCCGGTTTATAGATTCCCTGATCTGCATTTCTTCCCGTTCCTTCATGGATTTGAAGGCTCTCCTTTCTTCCTTGAATGACTTTGCATCCCTCTCCTTTGCTGAGAGTTGGGACAATGTTGGATTACTGGTGGAACCAAGCCCACCGCATACTGTAAATACCCTCTTTCTGACGAATGACCTGACTGAGGAAGTGATGGAGGAGGTGCTGCAGAAGAAGGCAGACCTCATTCTCTCCTACCATCCACCTATCTTCCGACCCATGAAACGCATAACCTGGAACACCTGGAAGGAGCGCCTGGTGATCCGGGCTCTGGAGAACAGAGTGGCTATCTACTCTCCTCACACAGCCTATGATGCTGCACCCCAGGGAGTCAACAACTGGTTGGCTAAAGGGCTTGGTAAGAAGCCACTTTCATATTTGTTATTTTACCTACAAATACTTTGAAACTTTAGAATGTCTTTCCAGTAAGGTTTTGACTGCTTTCGGGGTGGGGAGGGTATCATTCCATTTTTATATAATTTTAAAATAATGTTGCTGAAATTTGGCAGTTAAATTGCATTTGAAAAAGGAAACGTTTTTTATCTTTATGGAATAAGGAGAGCAGAAGTCTTCCTTACTGGGCTGAGCTTCGTGATTCCTCATTTTTGTGGCACAATGCCTGTCACCTAGGCACTTGAAAATGCTTGTTGAATTGAAAGCTCAGGCCTCTCCAGAATACACTTGATACGTCAGGTAGATAGACGTCAGGGTCTTAATGAATGTTTTTAGTGAATGTTTACCTATGCCTAGCCCAATGAGGGAATGATATATGCATTTTAGCTTTATTTTAATAAGTCTTTAGTTTACTCATTTTGAGCTGAAGCTTTTATGATGATATCTGGATTACTATGGTCAAATAGAGTATGAGTGTTTGCAACCTGAATAATGGTTTATGTGGGTAGATTTACCAAGCAGTAGACAGTTCTGTGTATTATCTAAAAATGTATGGATCAATCTTTCTTGTCTAAGTTTTTTAGCGATTTAAGTATCTTTTGGAAAATAATTTGACTTTGTATGTCCATACCAAAGCCCTAGATTATGGGGACTGGTGATGTATATCTAAGGGATATATATGTGTGTGTGTATGTATTATATAAGCGTGAGAATGAATCTTTTAAGAAAGTCATTTCTGGGAGGCCGAGGCGGGTGGATCACGAGGTCAAGAGATCGAGACCATCCTGGTCAACATGGTGAAACCCCGTCTCTACTAAAAATACAAAAAATTAGCTGGGCATGGTGGCACGTGCCTGTAATCCCAGCTACTCAGGAGGCTGAGGCAGGAGAATTGCCTGAACCCAGGAGGCGGAGGTTGCAGTGAGCCGAGATCGCGCCATTGCACTCCAGCCTGGGTAACGAGAGTGAAACTCCGTCTCCAAAAAAAAAAAAAAGAAAAAAAAAAGTCATTTCTTAGAAATCTTGCTTACAATAGTTTATCTTTTAAATCTTAACCTCTCATCCTCCAAAATTCCCATTTTCCCACAATTATTTTCTCTAGGAGATTGTACCTCCAGGCCCATACATCCTTCCAAAGCTCCCAACTACCCTACAAAGGGAAACCACCAAGTAGAATTCAGCATTGATCACAGCCAAGACCTGGACAAAGTCATGTCTGCAGTGAAAGGAATTGAAGATGTTTCTGTCACTTCTTTTTCTGCTAGGTACAATTTATTTTTCTCTTTTTTTGTGTGTATTTATTTGTAAGCTTCTTACTTACAAATTCTGTAACCCTGGTATTTAGGCTTGAAACAAATCATTTTCTCTGGAGTTGGTTTACAAAGCAGCATACTCCTCATTTGTATGTGGGTCCTGGAGAACTACTGACTTTTTTTCAAAACAATAAAAATGATAAGTAACAGTTAATTGAGTATTTTCTATGTTGGGGGACAATACTCTGCATTTTATTTTATTTATTTATTTATTTATTTATTTGAGACAGAGTCTTGCTTTGTCATTCAGGCTGGAGTGCAATAGCGTGATCTTGGCTCACTGCATCCTCTGCCTCCTGGGTTCAAGTGATTCTCCTGTCTCAGCCTCCCAGTAACTGGGATTACAGGCATCCACCATCATGCCTGGCTAATTTTTTGTATTTTTAGTAGAGACAAGATTCCACCATGTTGGCCAGGCTGGTTTTGAACTCCTGACCTCAAATGATCCACCTGTCTTGGCCTCCCAAAGTGCTGGGGTTACAGGCGTGAGCCACCACACCCAGCCCCACCTCAGCCTCTTAAGGAGCTGGGACTACGGGTGTCAAAGGAAAAATACATTAAGCGCCTCTTTAAAAGGTCAGTCATTTAGTTATTTAGGGCAGAGAAAGGAGGTTTTTCTTTTTGTTTTTTGTTTTTTATTTTTGAGAAACAGGGTCTTTGTCACCCAGGCTGCAGTGCAGTGGCATGATCACAGCCCACTGCAGCCTTGACCTCACATGCTCAAGCCATCCTTCCACCTTAGCCTCCCTAATAGCTGGGACTGTAGGTGCTTGCCACCCATGCCCAGCTAATTTTTGTATTTTTTGTAGAGACGGAGTTTTGACTTGTTGCCCAGGCTGGTCTTGAACTCCTGGGCTCAAGCCATGTGCCCCCCTTGACCTCCCAAAGTACTAGGATTGAGCCACTGCCCCAGCCTAAGCTCTCATTATTTTTAATTGCTTGTAGTGTTTTTTTATTATGGATGAATGATAGTTTCTTTAAGCATTCCTCTTCCTACTGATGGACTTATTAGTTTGGTTCCAGTTTTTCCATATTGCAGATAATATCTGGGTTTTACCATTAGATAGAGACTAAGGCATTGGTTTTCTTTCTTTTTTAAAAAAAATCCACAGATGATTGCAGTGTTTATAATTAATGCTTCTAGATTATGTTTAAAGGTGTCTTTTTAGTTCTAGAATTTTATGATCATATTTAGAGTTTGTGGTTAAATGTAAAACTTTCTTGATGCCAATAATTTTGGAGAGGCCCCAGAGGGTGATCCAAGAACCCCCTGCATGATTGTTAATGAGATGCTTATTTAAAATGCAGATTTTTGTATTCATCTCAGATCTTTGTAAGTAAATGGAGTTTGCCTGAGAATCTGTCCAGGACATTCTTGGATTCAGTGTTGTTTTAAAATTATCATCTCTAAGGCTTCAAAAAAAATTCAGTTTGCCCCAGCCCCATTCGTAGATGTTCTGTTTCACTGGTTCTGTGGAAGGATCCAGCAGCTGTTATTTTAAGAAGCTAAAGGAATTTTTTTTTTGTTTTGAAATGGGGCCTTGCTCTGTCGCCCAGGCTGGAGTGCAGTGTTGTGATCTCCCCTTACTGTAACCGCCACCTCCCAAGTTCAAGTGATTCTCTTGCCTCAGCCTCCCTAGTAGCTGGGACTACAGGCACCCACCACCATGCCTGGCTAATTTTTATGGTGTTTTTGGTAGAGATGGGGTTTCTCCATGTTGCCCAGGCTGATCTTGACCCCTGGGCTCAAGCGATCCGTCCACCTTGGCCTCCCAAAATACTGAGATTACAGGTGTGAGCCACTGTGCCTGGCCAGGAAATTTCTGATGCACTATCGGGATTGAGAACAGTTCTTGAACGGTGGTTTCAAAGTGAGGTCCCTGGACCAGCAACATCAGCATCACCTGGAACTTGCTAGAAAGGTATATTCTCAGACTCCCACCTAGATATAATGAATCAGAAACCCCAGGGGTGGGACCCAGCACTCTGTGTTTTAATAAGTCCTCCAGGTGATTTTGATGCATACTCGAGTTAGAGAAATGCTATTCTAGAAAACTGATTAGTTTCATATTAAATGGGTTCTATTGGTTAAATCCTTAGCTCCATGTAAATCTAATCTCTTATTATAGTAGGTTTGTAAACTGTGGATTATCTAAAATACATTTTGGCAATATTTATCCTAAATGGAATGATTTTCCCCCTCTAGGATTGATGATGAGGAACAAACACGGATTAGTTTGAATTGTACTCAGAAGGCTTTGATGCAGGTGGTAGATTTTCTTTCCCAGAACAAACAACTTTATCAAAAGACAGAAATTCTGTCACTAGAGAAGGTAATAAAAATATTTTGTATTTGATCATAAAATACTGTGCATTTTCTAACAACTTTATTGAGGTATAACCAATATACTAAGAATCATACATATTTGGTATGTACAGTTTGATGAGTGTCATTATTTTGCATTTTTCTTCAGGGAATCCATTTTGTAAATAATTAGATCAACAGGCCATTCACTGTTACCTAAAGTACAAAATGGCAATGAGAGCATAATATTCTCTGGGAAGTAATTGAGAAGGGAGACATTCCAGAAATTAAAATGTTGGTACTTCAGGGTTACAGATTTGGTTACAAGTTTGCCCTCTCCTTATGTTACTCCCTCTGCCTGGACCATGTCATTCACTTTAACTCGATAGCCATTTGTATGATGATGATTCCTATCTTTTTGGCATAGAATTCTTTCTTAAGGAATAAAATGACAAAAACCCATATTTTCAACTACTTTCTGGATGTTTTCTACTTACAAAGCCCACAAGTTTTTCAAATTCAATATATACAAATACTTATCCCTGCACCACCCCTTTGTATTTTTTTTTTCCTATTTCATATTTCAATATCATTATTTAGTTTCCAAGTTTTCACATTCCTTCTTGACTCCAAGCCCTGCTGATTCTGGCCTCATATCTATATAGTGTTTCTCCTCTGTATTGGCTCTGCCGTCACAGTAATTGAAACTCTCATTTTCTGCGATGAGAGTAGTGTCACTGAGCAGCTAGGAGGCAGTCCAGGCTCTTTAGCACAGTGTCGGAAGCCTTAACGATCTGCTACAGCCCGGGCCTCTAGCCGCCTCTCCTTCCACAGCGCATGCTCTGCACAGTAGCCAGAGTGTCTTCTTTTGGATCTGCCTCCCCCAGTGTGTTCTCTCAAGCCTTTGGCACCTTTGTCCATGTTCTTTCTGTTTAGAATGCCTTCCTCCATCTCATTATACCTCTGTCCTGCCACACTGCACTTGACATCACCTTCTTTTAAACTCTTTTTTATTTCCCCTTTGTAAACTCTTTTTAGGGTTTTCTCTAAGACCTGAGTCCTTCCTCTAAGTACTCCCAACTCTCCCAAGTCACAGCTCATTTAGTTTGTCATTCCTTGTGCAGCTGCAACAGTAGCACCTACTTTGATGCAGGTGGTAGATTTTAGCACCTATTTAAACAGTTTTGTTATTTTGTTTATTTTATTTATTTTTGAGACAGGGTCTGGCTCTGTCGCCCACGCTGGAGTGTAGTGGTGCAATCTCAGCTCATCACAGCCTCTGCCTCCTGGGTAGCTCAAGCCCACCTTCCATTCAGCCTCCCGAGTAGCTGGGACTATAGGCGCATGCCACCGTGCCTGGCTAATTTTTGGATTTTTTTGTGGAGATGAGGTCTCACTATGTTGCTCTGGCTGGTCTCAAACTCCTGAGCTCAAGTAATCCACCCACCTCAGCGTCACAGAATGCTAGGATTACAGGTGTGAGCCATCGCGCCTGGCCTGATTATTGATTTAAACATCTGCCTTCCTAGGAAAGTGTGAGCTCCTAGAAGAAAGAATGTTTTTGTCAGGTTTATATCCCCACATTTAGCCTGGAGCTTGCTATAGTAACCTCACAGTGTGCATGTGGATTGATTTTAGCATTTGTTGTTTTAGGAATGACAATGGACAACGTTTCTAACTTCTGTTTCTCCTCAGCCTTTGCTTCAACATACTGGAATGGGACGGTTATGCACACTGGATGAATCTGTTTCCCTGGCGACTATGATTGATCGAATCAAAAGACACCTAAAACTATCTTACATTCGCTTAGCCCTTGGGGTCGGGAGAACCTTAGGTAAATACATCTTCATTTATCCAGTATGCCTACTGTTAACATTGGACAAAGGTTGAAACTCTTGATTGTATTAATATGTAACAGAGAATGTGTTAGCAGCTCATGGGAGATAACTGGTTTACTTTATTGATTAGGGTGGGCTAGGTTCTGCTGTGGAATACATCTCATTGGCTTAATCAATGAGACTTATTTCTCTGTCATGCTATTGTTCATTAAGTTGGTCATTGTAGGAAGTATGGCCATTGTGGACTGGTTGCTGTTGCAGAGGGAGAGAGTTTTGGAGGGTTTTAAACCATCAGTTTAAAATTCCAGGAAATGATAGATGTTACTTCTGCTCAACTTATTTTCCAGAATTAGTCATGTTGCTCAATACAACCAACCGAGGCATAAAGTGCAGTCTTACCATGTGTCAAGAAGAGAGCTAGAATCATGATCGCTATAATTACAACATAAATTTTGCGCTTTATAAGACTGGCAATATTTTCTAGTGAGTTGCTACTGAGTGATCTGATCCACTGCAGTTTCTAAGTTTTGTGGTTTTTTCTTCTGGCTTTTCTAGTTCTTTTGAGAACAAAAAGAGTGAACAGACATTTGTTCAGCACCTGCAGTGAGCCTAGCACTGTAATGATTGTCCGAAGTATGTGAGCTCCCACCAGCAAAAGGAGTGGGGCACAGTGGTTACAGGTGTGGATTCTGAGCTCAGACAACCTGGCTTCAGATTCGTCTGTCCTGTCTGTTTGCTGCATGACTTTGACAGGTTGTTTATGCCCTCTGTGTCCCAGTAGCCTCATCTGTAAAAACTGCATTAATAATAAAACCTAACTCAGAGGGTTGTAGTAATCCATGTGACACGGCACAGTGACTGGCTCACATTAAGTACAGTTAAAGTGCTAACTGTTGCTAGCTATGTGGTTGGTATTATTTCTCCCATTTTAAAGGTGAAAAATTGCAGTTCAGAGAGATAAGTAACTGTATTAGTCCATTCTCACGCTGCTGTGAAGAAATCCCTGAGCCTGGGTAATTTATTAAAGAAAAGAGGTTTAATTGACTCAGTTCTGCATGGCTGGGGGGCCACAGGAAACTTACAGTCATGGTGGAAGGCACCTCTTCTCAGGGTGGCAGGAGAGAGAATGAGTGCGAGCAAGGGAAATGCCAGACACTTGTAAAACCATCAGATCTTGTGAAACTCATTATCACAAGAACAGCATGGGGGAACGTCCCCTATGATCCAGTTACCTCCACCTGGTCCTGCCCTTGACCCGTGGGGATTATAGGGACTACAATTCCAGGTGAAATTTGGATGGGTACACAGAGCCAAACCATATCAGTAACTTATCCAAAAGTCCATAGTTAGATCAAACAACTCAAGGGAGTTAGTGTCCAAAGAAAATGGATAGCAGAGGTGGGATCTGACTTCCAATATAACTCCAAAGCCCTCTTTGAGACACCATGCTGCTGAATTGGAGTGACCACTAAAGAAGTGTCCATTTTAGACACCTGAGTGCTAAATACTTGGATTTTGGCTTGAAAATTGCCATTATTTCACTTCTCAGAGGATGCTTTTTGAGAATAAGGAGTATATTTTAAAATATGGTGCCAAATCCATTCATAGCATTCCTCTAACTAGTCTTTTTAGTTCCTCAGCTTCCTCACCTGAGAATAGAGAAAATACTTGCCTACCTCTTACTGTTGTCTGAAGAGCCAGGTGAGGTTACTTTACCTAGCAACGTGGCAGTATGTCCTAGAGCTTCACCATTAGTACTATTCAGTGGTTTTTGCAGCCATGTCCGAAGGAATAATGGTGCTCCCTTCAGCGGCACATATACTAAAAATTGGACAATATAGATTAGCATGTTGCCTATGCAAAGATTACATGCAAATTTGTGCATTGTTCCATATTTTGCTCAATTCACAAAGATTGTTAGAGAAAAAAAGAACAAAGGAATAATAACCATGCCTTGGATTAGCTATGCAATATCAAAGAATGATCTGTTTGTTTATATTAAAACATGTTTTTTTAAAATGCAGTAAGAACAGTTCATATACTGGTGATGAGACCAGGAGTGAAATATTATGTTTAGGATTCTTGGTACAAATTATAGTAGTAAAATGAAAGAGAATTGTAAAGCATTGGTCTCATTTCCTTTGTTTTAAAGAGTCCCAGGTCAAAGTTGTGGCCCTGTGTGCTGGTTCTGGGAGCAGCGTTCTGCAGGGTGTAGAGGCTGACCTTTACTTCACAGGTAGGACAGCCTTTAGCTCTCTCTTGGTTTATTTTTTGCAAAATCGAAAATGGCACATTTTAGGACAGTACCTGGTACATAGATGATACCTAATTAATGTTTTTTGAACCTGAACTAAACAGGAACTACAACAGAATTGGGGATGTATTGCATTATTTGTAGAGGGATGAAATCATTGAAAAGTGTATTAAATTAGCTCAAAAATTAACGGTCAGCATTTATTTTACCTACGTTCTTCCTAAAGTGTCCCAAACCTCTCAGATTTCATGTCAGTGGGATACTTTCTACCCTGTTTCCTTAGCTAGGAAATGGTTCCTCTTACTCAGCCTAAAGCCAATCATCAGTTCCTATCATTTCAAGCTCCCAAATCTTCCTAGAATCTTCCCCCTTATCTCTCTATCCAGGTACCATCTCCTACTTGAAGTATGCATCAAGCCTCTACTCTTACCTTCCATATCTCTCCTAAAATTAACTTTTGAAAGTGTAAATTTGATGGTCTTGATTAAAAAGACTTCTGTGATTTCCTTTATCTGTCTGGTGGAGCCTGAACATTGCATCCTCTTTCCTGTAGCCTTTGCTTATGCTGTTTTCTCTGGCTAGAATGCCTTTTCCTTGCCCCTTTCCTTGTACTCCTAGTGATAAGTGAACACCCCCTCTGAGAAGCCTTCTCTGACACTGTCCTGCTTCTGCCTCTCATGGGTCCCTATTACTTTGTCCTTGACTTCCAACATGCACTTCTGTTGGAAAGTAATTATTTGTCTGGCTGCTGGGCTTTACACTCTATCCTTGAGGATACTACCTAATAGGTCCTGGCTGATTTTTATTGAAAGAATTCCTTCATGTAGTTACTACTCAGGAATATGGCCAAACATGGCCCATTACTCCTCCAAAGGATTTGGAGGCATTTTAAGGGGTTGCCACTTTGTTTACCTGCTCCTCCTTAGGGTTAGGAAAGAATGAGTTAGGCCGGGCGTAGTGGCTCACGCCTGTAATCCAAGCACTTTGGAGGCAAAGGCGGGCAGATCACCTGAGGTCGGGAGTTCAAGACCAGCCTGACCAACATGGTGAAACCCCGTCTTTAAAAGAAAACAAAAAAAATGTAAAAATAAGATTAAAAAAAAAAAAGAAAGAATGAGTTAAAGAATTACTTTTCGCACTTTGAGGACCAGGCTCTAGACTCTTAGCCTTCTGTCTGTTCCCTTGGCTACTTCCATGCCTCCCTTGCCCCCCATACCCGTGCCTTATTACATAGCATACTCTCTTACAAAGGCTGCTGTACTCAAAACATTGTCACATCCAGAAGTACCGAGGAGCAGCATCTGAGCAAGCCTGATGGAATTGCTCTAAACCAATAAATTGATTTAAAAAAAGAAAAACATGTATGTGACTATTAGCTATTTTCTGTCCTTCTGAAGATAAAAGATTTTTATAAGCCCTTAAATTTCTACCAGATTAAAATCAAATTTCAATATGAATATCTTACAGTATTGTGTCTGGCTATTTTAAAATTCATTTTAGCATTTTAATTAGAAGGAATTTCAGACATATGCAAAAGTTACAAGAATAGTACAGTGAACTCCTGTATGCTTTTCACCTCGGCTACTAATGGTTATAGTCTGCCATATTTGTACATTCTCTGTGTACATGTTACATGTGTGTGTATATATACATTTGTGTGTGCATGTATAGATACATAATATATAATATACAAGTTAAAATGTTTAATATATATTGATGTGTTTCCCCCAGGACCATTTTGGAATCAATTGCAGACATGACAGTTTCTTTACCTTTCAATATTTCAGTGTGTATAGTCTTCTAAAAACAAACACATTCTGAGCTGGGCATGGTGGCTCACACCTGTAATCCCAGCACTTTGGGAGGCCAAGGTGGATGGATCATGAGGTCAGGAGATCAAGCCATCCTGGCTAACACAATGAAACCCCGTCTCTACTAAAAACACAAAAAAAAAACTTAGCCAGACGTGGTGGCACACACCTGTAGTCCCAGCTACTCGGGAGGCTGAGGCAGGGAAATCGCTTGAACCTGGGAGGTGGAGGTTGCAGTGAGCTGAGATCACGCCACAGCACTCCAGCCTGGGCAGACAGAGTGAGACTCTATCTAAAAAAAAAAAAAAAAAAAAAAATAGAAAACGAACAAAGACATTCTAAGACCATTGAACAGTTATCAAATGTGGGAATTTAATACTATTAAAACAGTTGATATACAGTCCATATTCACATTTTCCCAATTGATAAAAATTTATAGCGTTTCTTTTTCTGATCCATATCCAGTCCATGATCTCTCATTGCATTTAGTTGTTATCTCTCTTTAGTCACTTTCAATCTGGAATAGTTCCTCACCTTTGTCTTCAATAGCATTGACATTTTTAAAGAGTATAGGCTATTTAGACTGAGCGCGGTGGCTTACGCCTGTAATCCCAGCACATTGGGAGGCCGAGGTGGGCAGATCACCTGAGGTCAGGAGTTCGACATCAGCCTGGCCAATGTGGTGAAACCCCATCTCTACTAAAAATACAAAAATTAGCTGGGTGTGGCAGTGCACACCTTTAATTCTGGCTACCTGGGAGGCAGAGGCAGAGGCAGAAGAATTGCTTGAACCCAGAAGGTGGAGGTTGTAGTGAGCCAGGATTACACCACTGCACTCCAGCAGCCTGGACAACAGAGTGAGACTCCGTCTCAAAAAAAAAAAAAAGAATGTAGGCTATTTGTTTTGTGCTTCTCTCAATTTGGGGTATCTGATTATTTTCTCATAAATACTGTTTTAAAAATAGTTTTTTAAAAAATGATAAAGTATAATGATACGTGCATAAGATAAATTCAGACAGTTCCAAAATGTTAAAATGTCTTTCCTATCTGGCTGTGGGGAGAAATAGAAACTATATTATCTGGCTAGCATTAGCTGTCTCTGGTCTGTGAGGCATCACTTTTGAGTAGAACTTCAGGGATGTGCAGCCCTACCTAAAGGACTTCTGAACTTCATCGCCTTCCTCTGAGCCTGAGGCAGTGTTCTCATTGTATTGTTGTTAAGGGTAATACCCTGCAAGACCAGCAGATGGGGATCCTCCTCCTTGCAAATGTAAATTCTCTTTTGTCTTTTCATTCTCCATTTGCTTCTTCTTTCCCAAGCTGCCGTCTTGGGCCAAGCTTTTCTTTCCTTTGGCTTCAGCTACTATTGCACGGTCTTCACTGATTTCCCCTCTTTCATGCCTTATCCAGCCAGTGAGTTTGTCACAGTACAGAGAGCCAGATTTATCTTTCCTAAAACAAGGCTTCCAACTGGGCCATCTTAGTGTCTTTTTCTTGCTTTTTACTTTTACTATTTTTTTTTATTTTTTATGGAGACAGTCTTGCTTTGTCACCAGGTACCAGCCTGGAGTGCAGTGGCACAATCTCAGCTCACTGCAGCCTCCACCTCCCAGGTTCAAGCAATTCTCCTGCCTCAGCTTCCCAAGTAGCTGGGACTACAGGTGCACGCCACCACACCCAGCTAATTTTTGTATTTTTTTTTAGTAGAGATGTGGTTTCACCATGCTGACCAGGATGGTCTTGATCTCTTGACCTCATGATTCGCCCGCCCGCCTCGGCCTCCCAAAGTGCTGGGATTACAGACGTGAGCCACGGCACCCGGCCTACTTTTACTAGTATAGATTAAGATGTTTTAAAAGGTGCTTGAATAAAAACTATTCCTTAAAGTGCAATGACACATATTAGAAGAGTGTAAGGAACTGAAAAATTCTGGAATTAAGAAAACTCCTTGTTTATTTAGATGTTTTCTTGTGGGGAAATTAAAAGAAAAAACTCATTTTTTTCTAAGAACACTTTTTGAACTCCCGACCTCAGGTGATCCGCCCTCCTTGGCCTCCAAAGTGCTTGGATTACAGGCATGAGCCACCATGCCCAGCTTATAAGAACACTCTTTAAAGTTTTTATCCTTTCTCTCTCTAAATACTTCAAAATTAGACTTTTTAAAGAACAAACCAAATTGTACACAGTGCAGTTTTGCTCTTAAATTAGAAGTCATCACATTCACAAACTGCATTTTTAAAAATTCAGAATATTAGGCTGGGCGTGGTGGCTCACACCTGTAATCCCAGCACTTTGGGAGGCCAAGGCGGACAGATCACTTGAGGCCAGGAGTTCGAGACCAGCCTGGCCAACATGGCAAAACTCTGTCTCTACTAAAAATACAAAAATTAGCTGGGTGTGGTGGTGGGTGCCTATAATCCCAGCTACTCGAGAAGCTGAGGCAGGAGAATCACTTAAACCCTGGGGGCAGAGGTTGCAGTGAGCCGAGATTGTGCTACTGCACTCCAGCCTGGGTAACAAGAGCAAAACTCCGTCTCAAAAAAAAAAAAAAAAAAAATGCAGAATATTTGCATTTTCCCCAAATCTTTTCACAACAGATGAGATTCCCTCCAGAGTTTCTAGGGATTTGCTTAGTCAGAGAAAAATACTTTGTTTTTAATCTGGAAATAATCTTAAATTCATTTCGTCCTTATATATTAGACTAAGTTGATAATAGAAATATTGGTGCTTACAAAGCGTAAGAGTCTGCTGGGCAGTATACATAGAATTTCCTTCAGAGGTATTTATTACTTACATAAGAGGCAAATTTTCTGAAGGCCTCATTTTACTTAGCAGTGGTCATTCATTTTATTGTGGAAACACTTTGAATGGGTGTTTGCAGATCTGGTCCTGGCTAGATAATGTTGTATTAGATAATTGCCTTGGGGTCTGCCAAGAAAAAAGAAGTTGGAATTCTCAATGAGATGACTTTTATTTTTATTTTATTATTTTTTTGAGACACAGTCTTGCTCTGTCACCCAGGCTGAAGTGCAGTGATGTGATCTTGGCTCACTGCAACCTCCAGTCCCTGGGCTGAAGTGATTCTCCTGCCTCAGCCTCCTGAGTAGCTGGGATTACAGTCATGTACCACCACGCCCGGGTAATTTTTGTGTTTTTAAGATGGAGTTTCACCATGTTGGCCAGGCTGATCTGGAACTCCTTAGCTCCGGTGATCCACCTGCCTAGGTCTCCCAAAGTGCTAGGATTATAGGCGTGAGCCACCACACCCAGACTTTTCTCTCTTTTTAAGTTGGAGGACATAAAAGAAAACTGTACATTCACCTTATATAGAATACAAACTTGGTATTTCTGCTTTTGTGGTTCTTCATTCCACAGATTCCGTATCTAGCATGTAAGAATCTGGTCTTTCCTTTTTGGTAGGTGAGATGTCCCATCATGATATTTTGGATGCTGCTTCCCAAGGAATAAATGTCATCCTCTGTGAACATAGCAACACTGAACGAGGCTTTCTTTCTGACCTTCGAGATATGCTGGGCTCTCACTTGGAGAATAAGATAAATATTATCCTATCAGAGACTGACAGGGACCCTCTTCAGGTGGTATAAATGCAGAAACATAAGGATAACACATTCTACAAATCAGTTGGATGCCAACTTGAATTTGTAACATGAGTCAGTGGGACTGGTGTGCCTCCAGAAGAGTGTCTTAGACAGTATCATCATTTTCGGTTTGTTAATCTGATTCACCAAATGTTCTATCACTCATGAGATAAAAACTGTAATGTAACTACCATATTAAATAACAAGTATTCATTATAAACTCTAGGAAAGATTGAATAAAATCTGTTTACTTAACATTCTTTAGAAGGAGCTCAAGTAATTCTCTCCTTAGTTTTATTGTAGATGGGATGGATCAATTTGGGTTTCTTTGCCCTTGGTTACTTTAACATTATGCTTTGGGTATCAATACTTCTTTCTAGGTAGTAGCCTCTTTGCTGTGATAAGGTCTATTTGTCCCTGTTCCTAGTTCCACCTACATTCCAGTCTCTCACCTAAATTTCAGAATCAGAATGAGATTGATTTATCAATGTGTTGTTTTAAAACTATACACAATCATTATTCATATTACTATTACTTTATTGCTTTTTAGATGACTCACCTGTAATTTTTTTTTCTTCCACAGTCCTTTGTTACAGATTTCTGCTCTGTCACTTTCCTCTCCTGGGGCAATGAACTTGGCTGCAGGCAGAGGGCAGGGCCAGGGAGTGAAATTCCAGAGCAGAAAGAACAAAGTCAGCTATCTCAAAATATCATTCTGCTCCATTTAGTCTGGGCCCTTTATCCACGTGGATGCCCTGTTCTAAACAGCGCCTGCACTGGGCTTCAAGGCCCCTGCCTGCCTGCTGCTGGTTGGGCAGGGCAGATACCTTTCTCCACCCATGGACTGCCGTTTTCAGGTAATCTGGCTAAAGCAATATTCCCCCATTTTAGAAATTCTTTGATTGCCTTTATGATTTGCACTCTTTTACCATCCCACATAATAATTTTTACTTCATGCTTTTGTGTAAAGCAACTTTTTCTTATTTTTTATTATAGTAAATTCACATAATATAAAATTCACCATTTTATTTTCCTTCCCCAATTCACCATTTTAAAGTATACAATTCCGTGGCTTTTAGTACATTTACAGTGTTGTGGTACTGTTGCCACTACAGTTCCAAAATATTTTTCATCACCACAAAGGGAAGCCCCATTAAGTAATAACTCCCTCCTCCCATCCCCTGGATACTATTTCTAAGGATTTGTCTATTCTGGATATTTTATAAAAGTGGAATCATAAACGTCCTTTGTGTCTGGCACCTTTCACTTATGTTTTCTCCATTACTGCTGTCTTTTATGTTTCATTTTTTTCCTAGTATTTTGACTCCCTTATTTCCTCTTATATATATATATATATATATTTTAGTTTCTTAACCTATCTTTAAAGGAAATTTTATGTCACATCCATTATAACAAATATTTTTCAGGATTATTAAAATACAAAAGAACAGTGCTCAAAAGGAATGTCATTTTTTTTAATGTCTTTTTTTTTTTTTTTTTTTTTTGAGTCTCACTCTGTTGCCCAGGTTGGAGTGCAGTGGCACGATCACAGCTCCCAGCAACCTCTGCCCCCCAAGTTCAACCTGCCTCAACATCAGCATCCCTCAGCTGGGATTACAGGTACACAACACCATTCCCAGCTAATTTTTGTATTTTTAGTAGAGACGGGGTTTCACCATGTTGGCCAGGCTAGTCTTGAACTCCTGGGCTCAAGTGATCTACCCACCTCAGCCTCCCAAAGTGCTGAAATAACAGGTGTGACCCATTGCGCCTGGCCTGAAATGTCATTTTTAAGCTTAGTGTCTAATGACAATATTTTGTGTTGTTTTGCTGATTTAATAAATAAAGCCACGTACTGACATGAAATAGTGGTTTAGTAATCCCTTGTCTCCTCCTGAAAGCTGAAGGCTGAGGAAGGACATGCACATTCCCTCACAGGCTTCACATGAAAACTTCCCTGTCCTGTAGGACTTACAAGGCTGCCTTGGATGTCCAAATGGATGGTACATTCCAGGTGGAAGGTTGCAGATCATAGGGAATAGTGTCACCACCTTTGTTGTTGGGCATCCACGACACCATGTATAGTATCTTGTGCACATGTATTGGAGAGTGCTCCATAACAATCTAGATCAGGATCCAAATCTGACACTAGAGCAGGAAAGGAGTGAAGCTGGCCAGGAAGTGGCAGCAACAGTTCAGCCTGAGGCAGCTGCTGCTGGGCAGAATGAAGGTCAGTGTGGCCAAGTCTTCCTGATCTTTCGGGGGGCACAGGCAATCTGGATTTTTAATATGTGTGGTGTTAAAGTATATATACAGGCCTGGTGTGGTGGCTCATGCCTGTAATTCTAGCACTTTGGGAGCCTGAGGCGGGCAGATCACTTGGAGGTGGGCAGATCACTTGAAGTCAGGAGATCAAGACCAGCCTGGCCAACATGGTGAAACCCTGTCTCTACTAAAAATACAAAAATTAGCCGGGTGTGGTGGCGTGCGCCTATAATCCAAGCAACTTGGGAGGTGGAGGCTGGAGAATCGCTTAAACCCAGGAGGCACAGGTTTCAGTGAGTTGAGATTGTGCCATTGTACTCCAGCCTGGGCGACAAAGCAAGACTCCATCTCAAAAAATAAATATATTCAAAAGGCTGGTTGTGGTGGCTCATGCCTATAATCCCAGCACTTTGGGAGTCTGAGGCAGGTGGATCACCTGAGGTCAGGAGTTTGAGACCAGCCTGACCAACATGGTGAAACTCCGCCTCTAATAAAAATAAAAAAATTAGCTGGGTGTAGTGGCACACACCTGTAATCCCAGCTACTAGGGAGGCCGAGGCAGGAGAATCACTTGAACCCAGGAGTTGGAGGATGCCGTGAGCTGAGATCACGCCATTGCCCTCCAGACTGGGCAATAAGAGTGAAACTCCTTCTCAAAAATAAGTAAATTAATTATCATATATAAAAGGTAGATAGAGAGATCCAAGATGGCTGATGATTAGCAGCTCGGGCACGTACCTCCCAGTGAAAGCGCAAAGAACGAGAGGACGCCACACTTTGAGACGAATATTAGTTGCTCACGGACCACGAGATTCCCAGTGGAGGAGCTCCACGGGTCGCCAGGGCGACTCTTGTGGCCGGCGTGGCGGTTTTGCTGGTGCCTTAGCACGCCAGTTCTTGGTGCAGAGTCCGGATATTCCCGGGCAGAAAAGCACCATCAATCTTAACACCGCTCTTTAGGCCGGCTCAGTGGATTGCTCAGATTTCGGCGCAGGGAATCAACAAGTTGGACGTCAGAGACCCAGTTAGAAAGTCGGTAATTATAAAGACGACAGACGGACAAATATATAATGAAGGGAAGAAACCAGCGTAAAAAGGTAGAGAATACTCAAAATCAGAATGCCTCTCCCTCTACAGGGGATTGCAATTCCTCATCAGTAACGGAACAAGGCTTAATAGATTACGCCGGTATTCCAATAACAGAAGCAGGTTTCCAAACGTGGGTGATAAGAAACTTCTGTGAATTAAAAGAACTTATTCTAACCCAATGCAAAGAAACTAAGAACCTTGAAAAAAGGTTTAACGAAATGTTAATGAGAATGGACAATTTAGAGAAGAATATAAGTGAATTGATGGAGCTGAAAAACACAATACGAGAACTTCGTGAAGCATGCACAAGTTTAAACAGTCGAATTGATCAAGCGGAAGGAAGGATATCAGAAGTCGAGGACCAGCTCAGTGAAATGAAACGAGAAGACAAGAATGCAGAAAAAAGGATGAAAAGGAATGAGCAAAGTCTCCAGGAAATATGGGACTATGTGAAAAGACCTAATTTACGTTTGATAGGTGTACCTGAATGTGATGAAGAGAATGAATCCAAGTTGGAAAATACTCTTCAGGATATCATTCAGGAAAATTTTCCCAACCTGGCAAGGCAGGGTAATATTCAACTCCAGGTAATACAGAGAACACCACAAAGATATTCTTCAAGAAGACCAACCCCAAGGCACATAATTGCCAGATTTATTAGGGTTGAAATGAAGGAGAAAATACTAAGGGCAGCTAGAGAGAAAGTTCAGGTTACCCATAAAGGGAAACCTATCAGACTTACAGCAGATCTCTCAGCAGAAACCCTACAAGCCAGAAAAGAGTGGGGACCAATATTTAACATCCTTAAAGAAAAGAACTTTCAACCCAGAATTTCCTATCCAGCCAAACTAAGCTTTATGTGCGAAGGAAAAATTAAATCTTTTGCGAACAAACAAGTACTTAGAGAGTTCACCACCACCAGGCCTGCTTTACAAGAGCTTCTGAAAGAAGCACTATACATATAAAGGAACAACCAATATCAGCCTTTCCAAAAATATATCAAAAAGCAAAGAACTTTAACACAATAAAAAATTCACATCAACTAATGGGCAAAACAGCCAGCTAGCATCAAATGCTGGTATTAAACTTACATATATTTTAATTGGATAAAAAGCCAAAACCCATCGGTATGCTGCATCCGGGCCCATCTTACATGAAACAATACACAAAGACTCAGAGAGAAGGAGGAAGATTTACCAATTGAACAGAGAGTAAAAATAAACTAATAAACAAAAAGCAGCAGATGCAATTCTCACCTCTGATAAAGTAGACTTTAAAGCAACAAAGATCAAAAGAGGCGAGGAATGACATTACATAATGGCAAAAGGATCAATGCAACAAGAAGAGCTAACGATTCTATAGATCAACGAGATAGAAAATTAACAAGGATATTCAGAACTTGAACTCAGACCCGGAACAAGTAAACTTAATAAATATTTATAGTACTCTCCACTTCAAATACACAAAACATACATTACCACCTCACACCTATTCCAAAGGTGACTATATAATTGGAAGTAAATCACTCCTCAGTAATCGCATAGCATTTCATAGGTTTAAATTAAATATTGGTTGGCTGTTTGTTTGTTATCTTCTTCCCTTACTCCTTTCTGATTACATCATTAAGTATAATTATCAGTATAAAAGAGGTTTTCAATACCCATTACTAAATTGCATTCTAGCCTGGGCAAGAAAGCAATACTCCCATTCTCTCTCCCTCTTTCTTTTCCTTCTCCCTCCTCCCCATTCTCTCTCTCTCTTTCTCTTCCTTTTTTCTCCTTCCTATTCTCTCTCTCTCTTTCTCTAAAAAAAAAAAAAAAAAAAAAAAAAAAAAAATATGGCAAGACGCTGAGGGAATGGGAGGGTCAAAAGGACAATGAAGCATGGCAAGGGCTGCTGTACACTTTCTCCTCCCCCTAAAAAAACATTTTATTTCACTTTTCTGCATCTTTTACAGGCAAGATTCTCCAAGAGTAAAAAAAAAAAAAAAAAAAAAAGGTAGATACATAGGTGTTTGTGCACAGTTCCTCACTCATAACTCCCCTGTCCCTTGTTACAGTCTTTTGGGTGTGTTAAGCCTCAGGGGCAGTCCTCAGGAAAGAGTTCTCCTGCCTTCCTTTCACCAGTCTGTGTGAGCCACCGTGCCTGGCCTTTTTTTATTTTTATTTTTTGAGATGGAGTCTCACTGTCTCTCAGGCTGGAGTGCAGTGGCATGATCACAACCTCCATCTCCCAGGTTCAAGTGATTCTCCTGTCTCAGCCTCCTCAGTAGCTGGGATTATAGGCGCTCACCACAATGCCTGGCTAATTTTGTATTTTTAGTAGAGCCGGGGTTTCACCATGTTGGCCAGGGCAGTCTAGAACTCCTGACCTCGGGCCGGGCGCGGTGGCTCACGCCTGTAATCCCAGCACTTTGGGAGGCCGAGGCGGGTGGATCACGAGGTCGAGATCAAGACCATACTGGTCAACATGGTGAAACCCCGTCTCTACTAAAAATACAAAAAATTAGCTGGGCATGGTGGCGCGTACCTGTAATCCCAGCTACTCAGGAGGCTGAGGCAGGAGAATTGCCTGAACCCAGGAGGCAGAGGTTGCAGTGAGCCGAGATCGCGCCATTGCACTCCAGCCTGGGTAACAAGAGCAAAACTGTCTCAAAAAAAAAAGAACTCCTGACCTCAAGTGATCCACCCACCCCTGGCCTCCCAAAGTGCTGGGATTACAGGCGTGAGCCACCGCGCCTGGCCAACGCTCCCCTTTTGAGGACTACACTGGGTAGCAAAGGTAAAGATGTTGACCCTAAATACTTGGGAAGCCCTGGGGCCAGTGATAAATATAAAAATTGTTATGACAATCTAGTAATGAGCTTTGTGTTATATTCATGTTTAAAGTTATATTTTCCATAGCATCAGTCATTTCAAATTTGCTTTATTCAACACATAAAGGATGTTATAACTTAGGACACCCAAGTGGGTAGATCCCTTGAGCCCAGGAGTTCAAAACCACCCTAGGCAACACCGTCTCTCCAGAAAAAAAAAAAGCCAGGTGTGGTTGTGTGCGCTTTCTTCCTGTAGTACCAGCCACTCAGGAGGATAAGATGGGTGGATCACTTGAGCCCAGCAGGTCGAGACTGCAGCAAGCTGAGATGGCACCACTGCACTCTAGCCTGGGTGACAGAGACCCTGTCTCAAAAATAAAAACTCATAGGTATTTCATATTTCACCTTCATATCCTCACAACTACTACCTTTTGTGTATTAAGTGTTCAACACTAGACTATTCAGGATTATGCTAGAAGAGTCATTTTACCTCATTCAATGTAAAAAGTACATTCTGAACAATGCCACTGGCTCCACATTTGAATTAGCTGGAACAAAAAGAGTAAACTTCTGAAGTTAAGTCATTTTGTTTAAAAGTTAGGCAAAATCTATTAATCAGCCCCCAATTTTACTGATCTTTATTTTGAGGCAGGGTCTCACTCTCTCACTCACTAGGCTCGAGTGCAGTGGCATGATCACAGCTCACTGCAGCCTTGGCTTTCCTGGGCTCAGATGATCCTCCTACCTAAGCCTTCTGAATAGCTGGGATTACATGTTGTGTGCCACTACGTTCAGCTAATTTTTTGTATTTTTAGTAGAGACAGCATTTTCTCATGTTGGCCAGGCTGGTCTTGAAGTCAGGCCTCAAGAGATCGGCCCACCTTGGCCTCTCAAAGTGCTAGGATTACAGACATGAACTACCATGCCTGGTTCTACTGATCTTTTATACGCGTGATCATGTATTAAAATAACAAACAATGCTAAGAAAGTCCAGTTTCTGTGGCCGGGTGTGGTGGCTCACGCCTGTAATCCCAGTACTTTGGGAGGCCAAGATGGGCAGATCATGAGGTCAAGAGTTAGTTAGAGATCAGCCTGGCCAACGTGGTGAAACCCCATCTCTACTAAGAATACAAAAATTAGCTGGGCGTGGTGGTGCGTGCCTGTAATCCCAACTACTTAGGAGGCTGAGGCAGAAGAATTGCTTGAACTTGGGAGGTGGAGGTTGCAGTGAGCTGAGATCACACCACTGCACTCCAGCCTGGGCAACAGAGCAAGACTCTGTCTCAAAAAAAAAAAGTCCAGTTTCTTTTTTTTAGAACTAATTTAACTAATTTAGCAGTCCTTACACAATAAATTCAGTACTGTGGCAAATTATAAACAGTAAATGTTTGATTATCTCCTGTGCCTTTTTTTTAAACCATTTTATTAAGAGTACCCAGAAAACCTTTTAAGGTTTCAGTAGGTCTGTTCAATCTTGCCAGAAGCAAGTTAACACAGTAGAAGAAATTAGAGCCTTAGCAGTCAAGACATAACTGCTAGAGCCTTAGAGAAACTGATGCTGATAGTCAGCAAACGGCATACAGTAATATGCCAAGATCTTCACCAGATCTGTGAGATGCACTCATAAAGTTTCTTTTGAAGAACTTAAAAATATTTTTAGTAAAAAACCAGCACTACAAATTTACAAAGTGATTCTATCCAAATTGGCTTTTTATTTATTAATAATAAAGTCTCCTGACACACACTGCTTGCAAATAGTATAGACACAAAAATTATAAAAATAAACCAGCAGATATTTAGGGCAGATGCAAAACTTTGCACATTAGGTCATTATAAGCTAGATATATTAAGCAAAAAAAAGCAAAGTGCAAACCAGTAAGTATATTACCAATTGTGTGGTTTTTGTTTTGTTTTCTTTTTACGAACAGTCTTGGCTTAAACCAATTGTGTTTTTAAAAGGAGAGAGACAGATACTTTTACATATGCATAGATTATCT
Source organism: Aotus nancymaae (assembly GCF_030222135.1). Lineage (NCBI taxonomy): Eukaryota > Metazoa > Chordata > Mammalia > Primates > Aotidae > Aotus > Aotus nancymaae. The sequence continues at coordinate 32,615,146 of NW_026988419.1, read as the reverse complement.
CAGGCAGAATAATTAAGAAAATGCTATCAGTGGTTGCCTAAAGAACTGGGGTATCAGGAAATAGGCAGGAAACTCACTTTCACTGCATATCCTTTGGTAGTATTAAAAAATTTTTTTAAATCACATTCATGTATAACTTTGAACATTTTGACTGGAGGTTATATTTAAGACTAAGCCCTTGGCTGGGTGTGGTAGCTCATGCCTGTAATCTCAGCACTTTGGGAGGCTGAGGTGGGTGGATCACTTGAGGTCAGGAATTCGAGACCAGCCTGACCAACATGGTGAAACCCCCACCTCTACTAAAAATACAAAAATAAGCCAGGCATGGTGGCGTGTGCCTGTAGTCCCAGCTCAGAAGGCTGAGACACGAGAGTCATTTGAACCTGGGAGGCAGAGGTTGCAGTGAGCTTAGATCACACCACTGCACTCCAGGCTGTGTGACAGAGCAATTCCGTCTCAAAAAAAAAAAGACTAAGTTCATGGACTTAACATAAAATTACTTTTTTTTTTAAAGGTTTTTTTGTTTTTAATAAGAGACAAGGTCTTGCTCTGCATCCAGACTGTAGTGCAGTGGCACAATCATAGCTCACTGTAATCTTGAACTCCTAGTCTCAAGCAATCCTCAGGCCTCAGCCTCCACAGCAGCTAGGACTATAGGCATGGCATGGGCCACAATGCCTGGATGATTTTTAAAATTTTTTGTAGAGACAGGGTCTCACTATGTTACCCAGGCTGTTCTTAAACTCCTGGGCTCCAGAGATCTTCCTGCCTTGGCCTCCCAAAGTATTGGGATTAGGCATAAGCCATTGTGCCTGACCAAAACTACTTACTTATATACCACAAGAAAATTATTTAAAAATTTCAAGCATTTTTGGAAATATTTTCATGAAAGAGGTTTACAAGATAAGAAATGAGTGAGAAATGCTGATGCAGTACAGATTTTATTGCAGTGATATTTTCAGGAAGAACTTCATTTCTAAGTGTCAAATATTTCAGGGGGTATGTGACAACTAAGCTGATGACAGTAGCCAAGGTTAGCCTTTTTTTTCTTTCCTAAGAAAAAAGTCTTGTGCAAATATTTAGGAGACTTGAAATCATCACTTTAAGGAAAAAACTGAAATATCTTACAGTGAGTTTTAGGTCTACTTGACAGAGGAATCAGGATTAATTTACAGCCAGCCATTAATATGCTGCTCACCTGCATGTTATTCAAGAAAACAAAAATATGTCAATATACAAGAATAATGAAATGTTTTATTTTTTGTCTTGAAAACAATTACTAAAATGTAATTCAGGATTTTATTTCTCTAGCCTGGCTTCTCACTGGTATCATGAAGGTCATGGCACAGACATTAACTGTTCCAAATATATGATGTACTGTTGCTGTGCTTTTTAGGCTGGGTAGATACCCTATATACTCTGTTTTTCCCACTATACCAACTGATTAGTATTATGATACATTCCCTCCCCTGCCCTCACCAAGTACATAGCCTCAATCCAAACGGAGAAAGCTGGATCACCCACCTCTTCCCAATCTATACCTTTTAAGTTGTTTTAGAATCAGTAAGAGATGACCTGCCCTCCCCATTACACTCGTTGGTTCTGACACACAGAATAGCAAACAAAGCCAATTTATGTGATGCCCATGTCTTTATACTTCCACACTCTGGAACAAACACACTTGCAAACAATCAGCTCGGGGAATGTTAAAAGGCCCTCAAAAAATTCAGAATAATATCTCTAAGTATAAAATAATTCAAAAACATCCAGTTCCAAATAGTCCCTGAGCACACTGTTCATTCCAGCAAGAAGTCTCCAGAGAGGTAATGAATGAAAGGCACATTTTCTCCAACTTGAGGACTGCTGCATAGTACTAGACGGTACCAGCCAGGCTGATCAAAAGTTCTAATTGAGGACATCCCCCCTTCCCAAATTTCAGTCTCGTATGCTGGAAAAATAATTTAATGTCAGATGTAAACACAACACTTTCAACTAGAGGAGTGGCAGCTGGGGTACGACCCTTCATGGGAGGTTCAAGAATAAAGGAAAGCTTCATGCCTCCTCTTCTTCCTTTTCCAAGAAATCAGTCAATGTTCCATTATCAACAGGAATTAATAAATACTCTACTCCATCAGTTCCCTGAAAGATGTAAGAATACCTGTACGTTAGTCTTTCATAAGAGGTATATGAACTCTTCTATTGTAGAGACTAAAGAAAAAATGAATTTATTTCTTTGATGTAATATTTTAAACATATAAGTATAAAAATTAAGGCAAAAGGGCACACAGTCATATATACTTAAATATACTGAGTTAAACAGCATTACAGTGGGAAAGACAACTAACTAGAGGGTGGACAGGTGGGTATTTATTTTTTTCATTGTGCTTTAGATCATTCTTCACCTTCCTGCCCTGTCCTGAATCTAACACTATTGATGTCTCTGTTCTTTCTTGCCCCTTTCAACAAGATCTTTCCCTGTTGGCTTTTAAATATTTAATGCATTCAAGTGTGTCCAATTTTTCAGTAACCCTCACTAGACTCCTTCATTCCTCTCCATCTATTACCTTATCTCTGCATCTCTCCAGGAAAGTTGGCTATGATGGCAGTCTCCATTCCCACACTTCTCATTCAACACAGTTCAGCTGAGCTACTGTCCCATTATCACATTGTTTGCTTACACCATCAGGAATTTTATATCCCTAAATATCACAGATATTCTCAGTCTTCATCTTTTTGGCCTCTCAGCAGCATCTGACACTGCTGACTATCTTCTCTGCATGAAAACATGATTCTCTTGGCTTCTGTGACATCACATCCTGGTTTTCTTCCTAGTTCTCTGGCTGTTTCTCTCAGATCTGCAGGCTTATCCTCTACTTGGCTTGTTAAAGGTCAGACTTCTAGCCTTATCTCCTAGCTTTCTAATCTCACAAAATGTCCTCCCTTTAGGCTGTCCTCTAATGCCTGGTTTTAGTTATAATCTAAATACATAAGAATCATAATCTTCTATCTCCAACCCAGATCTTTCCTCTGGTTTCTTGTCCCAGGTATCCAACTGCATAGTTGACATTTCCATTTGGAAATCTCAAAGGAACCTCAAATAGAGTTGTCTAAGCTGACTAAGATCATGGGCTCATCATCTGTCTCCCTAAAATGTTGCTCTTTCAGAGTGTGTGTGTGTTTCTTTTTGAAACAAGGTTTCATTTTGTTGCCCAGGTTGTGTGTGTGTGTGTGTGTGTGTGTTGTTCTCTTTGAAACAGGGTTTCATTCTGTTGCCCAGGTTGGAGTGCAGTAGTGTGACCATGGCTCGCTGCAGCCTTCACCTCCTGGGCTCAAGTGATCCTCCCACCTCAGCCCCCTGGGCAGCTGAGACTACAGATGCGTGCCACCACAACCAGCCCATTTTTTTTGTTTTTGTTTTTGATAGACAGGGTATCACTGTGTTTCCAGGCTGGTCTTGAACTCCTGGGCTCAAGTGATCCACCTACCTCAGCCTCCCAAAGTGCTGAGATCACAGGCATGAGCCACCACACCTGGCCTCCTAGTCTTCCTTTAGATCTCAGCTCAGTGGTCTCTTCTGATATCTATCCATAATTATGTCAAATCCACCTATTTAAATAAACTCTTTCAGAACTATGTACCTTCTAATCATAGGACTTCCTTACAGTTATAATTTTATGTGTGTGATTACTTGACTAATGTCCATCTCCCCCATTAGACTTTAAGCTCTATAAGAAAAGCAATTAGGTTTTTGCTTACTACTGTATCCTAATACTTAGTGCAAATCTGATACGTAGTTAGTACTCAATAAATGAATGAGGAAGAGGGAAAAAACACAGGAACAGAATTATTTGACTCACATCATATTTGTAATTGCCTATCACTCTGGACTAGAATACATAAGGAGTTTTCTGCTTTGCTCTGAAGCAGGGTATTTCTACCATGGCTCTTTCTCCAAACTCAAATGGCACTTGCCTAAATGAATCTCTGTGACCCAACATGGAACTTAAGTTTCAAAATCAGGTCTGAGTCAAAGGTATACTTGTCCTTGAGTAAATAACATGGACTATTTCTGGCATAAATGCTACAATAGCAGAGTCTTACCTTCTTTGTTCTTATAAGCTTGTGGTCCCTAAATTCTGTTAACTGGGCCCGGAGTGTCAGATCACTATTGACGAGGAATGCCTCCCGACACTGCTGGTAAAAATCTTGAAAAGAAAGGCCTGGCACGTTCAAAAGGAGATGAACATAAGTCAGCACTTACGATATGACCCGATATACAAACACCCGTATGAAAACTCAGAATAAAAGTGCTGTTTGCTTGTTATTCCAGAGCAGTCAACAAGTATTGACAGGACTTTTAAAGACGCAACAAGGAAGTCATGAGAGCAGAACAATTATTAAAATGTTTGTTAATCTCCTAAGATGCCTAGAATATGAAAAATATGTAATTGGCAGATACAGATCCATAGTTAGCATAGAAAATTTTAAAAGTAAGCTGGGTTTGTCTTCCAATTTATGTTGGCAAGCACCTCACTCAGCAGTGGATCTGTAGAGCTGCTTGAAAATCTGCTATGTGGCAGACATACTCAACATGAATGACCACTTACTCACTGTTATGAAAAACTGCACTGCTGTCATTAAATTCCAGAGAAAGGAAATGTATGGGGTATGGGAGTAAAACAAAAATTATGCAATTGAATGTCATAAACATTGGGTACCAATGTAAGAAGGGTTATCCTGGTTGTCCAGCTGGTACTTTATTAGTAGCCTGAAAATTCCCCTAAAAAAGCAAAAAACAAAAACAGGAATTTAAATCCAAAATGTTAACATCAAAAGGCAACAACTAATAGTAAAATATGCAAAGAAAATGTCAAATATTTAGCCTATCTGCATTATCTTCTATTCCTCCAAGGAATATCATATCCTTGCCTACTTAAACAGAAAGTTTTTTTATTTTTTCTAAAGAAAAATATAGGCTGAATGTGGTGGCTCATGCCTATAATCCCAGCACTCTGGAAGACTGAAGTGGGAGGACTGCTTGAGCCAGGAGTTTGAGACCACCCTGGGCAACACAGTGAGACTCTGTCTCTACAAAAAATTTAAAAATTAGCCAGGCATAGTGGTACACACCATGGTCTCAACTATTCGGGAGGCTAAGGTGCAAAGATCACTTGAGCCTGGGAGCTTGAGGCTGTATCTGAGCAACACCCTGTCTTAAAAATAAAGTATGAAAGTATTTTTTTTCTTTTTAGGTTAGTCTTGGTGGAAAACTTGGAATACAGAATAACATCTAAAGATAAAAATATCAATCCCGGCCGGGTGCGGTGGCTCAAGCCTGTAATCCCAGCACTTTGGGAGGCCGAGGCGGGTGGATCACGAGGTCAAGAGATCGAGACCATCCTGGTCAACACGGTGAAACCCCGTCTCTACTAAAAATACAAAAAATTAGCTGGGCATGGTGGCGCGTGCCTGTAATCCCAGCTACTCAGGAGGCTGAGGCAGGAGAATTGCCTGAACCCAGGAGGCGGAGGTGCGGTGAGCCGAGATCGCGCCATTGCACTCCAGCCTGGGTAACGAGAGCGAAACTCCGTCTCAAAAAAAAAAAAAAAAAATCAATCCCATATCCCTAAGATAACAGCCATAAGCACTTGGTGTTGAGATCATACTGGGTATGCTGCTATCTCAAATCTTTGTGCAATGAGGCAGGTGGAAATAACATGAATTCATACATTTATATACTGCATATACCACTTTATACCTTGCTTCTTCACTTTTTGATTTTTCCCATGTCTTTAAAAAACTTCTCCTAAACAAGGTTTTCTTTCCTTTTTTCTTGCTATATGTAAGAAGAACCAAGGAAGTTTTAACAGCTGCTTATCTATCATGTACCATAAACTTACCATTTCCCTATTGGTTTGGATGTTTACATTATTTCTAACTTTAGATTAAAAATAACTCTTAATGGATGATTGGATGCAGAAAAAATTCTGCACTAAATAAAACTAGCCTAGTTCTTCATATTTTGAATTATTTCTATAGGAGAGTGAACCAAGTAAAATTATGGGGTTGGAAGCAGTGTAACACAAGCTAAGACTCCCATCAGTCCTTGGGTATGCCAAAAACTTATGCATTTTCATTTTTATGCAAGTCCAGAAAACAATTACTATAAGGTTTTTCTTAATGATCAATTCTCAGCAAGGTTTGCTATTTTTCAACACTTCGTCTTGTTAAATATAATTCTATAATTTTATGTTTTTGGCAGGGGGTAAGGTTTGTTACTAAAAGCTTCTTTCAACAGGGTTAATTATGCAATTTCTTTCTTTTTTTTTTTTTTTTTTTTGAGATGGAGTCTTGCTTGTCACCCAGGCTGGAGTATAGTGGTACAATCTCAGCTCACTGCAACCTCTGCCTCCTGGGTTCAAGCAATTCTCCGGCCTCAGCCTCTTGAGTAGTAGCTGGGACTACAGGTGCATGCCACCACACCTGACTAGGTTTTTCTTTTTTTGCCACATGTAAGAAGAACTAAGGAAGTTTTAACAGCTGCTTATCTACCATGTACCAGAAACTTACCACTTCCCTAATTGGTTTGGATGTTTACATTATTTCTAATTTTAGATTAAAAATAACTGTTAACTGCATCTCTACTAAAAACAAAAAGTGTTCATTGAGATGATCCAAAATATGATTATAACTTTGTATTTTTAGTAGAGATGCAGTTTCACCATGTTGGCCACGCTGGTCTCAAACTCCTGACATCAAGTGACCCGCCTGCCTCAGCCTCCCAAAGTGCTGGTATTACAGGAGTAAGCCACTGTGTCTAGCTAATTATGCGATTTATTTTTTGCTAGCTTATGCTATAACCAGCTTGCATTTATTAATTCACATATGCCTCTTGGTTAGGCTGCTGTAAGGAATTGAGATACTATACAGTAATGTTTAAGAGCATGATTTTTGGAGCTGGGCATATCTGGATCAAAGTCTTTGTGCCATTGACTATCCACCTTAGTGATGAGGATCAAATGAGGTATTGCATATAAAGTGCTCAATGTTTGGATCAGAATGTTCAATATGTAATGAAAAATTTAACCATAAAATTTAAGTAAAAGCCATGAAAAGTCTGGTTTTTCTCCATTATGACCATTCAGATGCTCATATTCAGAAATATCAAAATATATTAAGAAATAAAAAGTTGGTACTCTTGCTTTATTACTGGGCAATTTGATAGATTACTGTTGACTTGTCTGCCTATTGCATATATCCAGTACTGGTAACTAGTACTGGTAACTATTATTACTGTAACTTCTCTTAATCCTTCAAATTAACTAGAGACTTCAGTATCACCATTAAAACCTAGTAATGCATATCTTAAAATGTATAGTTTTTAAAAAAGAAATATGGTTTTCATCCTTACCTTGCGTTAGGGGTAAGGCTTCGTAAGACATGAGTCAGGGAGCTAAGTGGCAGGGATCCAGACTGTTTCACCAGAAGAGAGTTCTCATAGGAAGTTTCTTCAGTATAAGGACTAAATGTAGTCGTTTCATACCACAGCCAGTTAAAAAGACTCTGCTTTGCATGATCCCACACTAGCACATGATCAAAGAAAGCGAGAATTACAAATTATTTTCATATTGTCATGTTACTAGATTCCACTTTACAAAAGAATGAGAAAAAATTAAATAAAAATAAATCCCCAGGTTTTTCATTTTTGCCACTTCCATATCTAAATCAAGTAACTCACAATCTAATTTCATTTTCAATCAACATCTGAACCTTTATTTTTACATTAAGCATAAATTAAAATCTTAGCACTACAAATGCATTCTTTTAAAAAAATCAATAATGTTTTAACAATTTCTTCTACAGGATTATCAGAAAGTCTGTGAATTCAGTTCATAAAATAAATATTGCAATATTACAAAAAGAGAAAGAGACCAAAATAACAGTTGGGTCTCTTCCCTCCATTTAACTTTAGACTAAAATATCCTCATTCAGTATCTGAATTTTTATTTCCAAAAATTATGTTCTAAATTAGATTGAGTACACTTTTTTGGCAACCTGTGTTTTTAAATGTGTAAAAGGGGATAAAGCATACTAAAAACAGAAAAATTTTGGGATTTACAACATTGGTTTTGTAAGACTGATTATCTCTAGAAGGAAAAATAGTAACATTTAACTTACTGAGAGGAGCGTTGAGGTGGTCAATGGATGCTATAAGGTAAATGTTATGCAAAGATGACAACTGACCAATGATTTGCTGGCTCTTCTCTCCTCTCAACATCTGGCTATCCAAATTGTGGATGAGAAGGAAGAGTTCTAAAGAAGAATCTAAAAAGAAAGGAAATGCAATTATTATTATTATTATTTATTATTATTATTATTTTTTGAGACGGAGTTTCGCTCTCATTACCCAGGCTGGAGTGCAATGGCGCGATCTCGGCTCACCGCAACCTCCGCCTCCTGGGTTCAGGCAATTCTCCTGCTTCAGCCTCCTGAGTAGCTGGGATTACAGGCACGTGCCACCATGCCCAGCTAATTTTTTGTATTTTTAGTAGAGACGGGGTTTCACCGTGTTGACCAGGATGGTCTCAATCTCTTGACCTCGTGGTCCACCCGCCTTGGCCTCCCAAAGTGCTGGGATTACAGGCGTGAGCCACCGCACCCGGCTCTTATTATTATTTTTAGAGGGTCTTACTCTTGCCTACGCTGGAGTGCAGTGGTACAATCATAGCTTACTTGCAGCCTCCAACTCCTGGGCTCAAGCAATCCTCCCACCTCAGCTTCCCGAGTCTCTAGGACTACAGGCATATGCTACCACACTTGGCTGTTTTTTTGGTAGACATGGGGTCTTACTAAGTTGCCCAGGTTGGTCTTGAACTCCTGGGCTCAACTCAGCCTCCCAAAGTGCTAGGATCACAGATGTGAACCACCATGTCCAGCCAAAATCCAATAATTATTTTTAGTGATATTTCAGTGATTATTTTCTCTACCACACATAATGCCTATGTATTAAAAAATACATCAAAGTAGTATAGGATAAAGTAACAATTGCTTAGGGATATGTAATTTATTTGAGAAGTTATATCATTTACTCATAAAATAGGCAAGACATGATTATCACTTAAGTAAGGCCCTAAAGAAAGCAGTTTTGTTTTTTTTGAGACAAGTTCTGGTTCTGTCATCCAGGCTAGAATGCAGTGGCATGATCTCAGCTAACTGCAACTTCCACATCCTAGGCTCAAGCCATCCTCCCAAGCAGCCGGTACTATAGGCATGTACCACCATGCCTGGCTAAGTTTTGTATTTTTTCTTGAGATGGGGTTTTACCATGTTGCCCAGGCTGGTCTGAAACTTTCGAGCTCAAGTGATCCGCCCTCCTTGGCCTCCCAAAGTGCTGGGATTATGTGTGAGCCACTGTGCCTAGCCTAAAGAAAGCAGCTTTAATAAGGCATGGGATATAGATAAGATGTATGCAATTGCTTGAAGGTGAATTTGTACATGTTTTATTACAATGTGGGAGTTGAAGTATACCAAAAAAACAGAAAAAACAAAAACAAAAAGAGTGCTCAGAGATTATAGACAACTTGAAGGCCAGGCACGTGGCTCACACAGTCAGGAGTTTGAGACCAACCTGGCCAACATGGTGAAACCCTTTCTCTAATAAAAATACAAAAAATCAGCCAGTGTGGTGGTGGGCGTCTGTAAACCCAGCTACTTGGGAGGCTGAGACAGAAGAATTGCTTGAACCTGGGAGGCAAAGCTTGCAGTGAACCGAGATCGTGCCACTGCACTCCAACCCGGGCAACAGTGTGAGACCCCATCTCTCTCTCTCTCTCTCTCTCTCACACACACACACACACAGACACACACACACACACACACACACACACACACACACACACAACCTTGGATTATCACAAAAGCCAAAGGAAGAGACCAAAAATGGGGTTGCGGGTGGTTGAGATATTGCTCAAGGCATCAGGAAGTTCAGATAAATTATAAAAGTCAGTGAAGGAAGAATTTTGAGGATGGAGCTGTTGATATTACTAAATACAGCAGAGCTCAAGATAAGGAGGCGCCAAGGTCAATGGGCTTGGTAAGAAGAAAATTACAGGTGATCAAGCATACAGTTCTGATAGCACAAAGGAAATAAAAAAGAAGACAGGACATGTCTTCAAAAATATGAAACCATATGAAAATAGAAAAATAAATCCCAGCACTTTGGGAGGCCGAGGCGGGTGGATCACGAGGTCAAGAGATCGAGACCATCCTGGTCAACATGGTGAAACCCCGTCTCTACTAATACAAAAAAAAATTAGCTGGGCATGGTGGCACGTGCCTGTAATCCCAGCTACTCAGGAGGCTGAGGCCGGAGAATTGCCTGAACCCAGGAGGCGGAGGTTGTGGTGAGCTGAGATTGCGCCATTGCACTCCAGCCTGGGTAACAAGAGCGAAACTCCATCTCAAAAAAAAAAAAAGAAAAAAAAAAAAGAAAAAGAAAGTAGTGTGAAGGGGCAGCTGAATCAGGTAAATTTTATTTTTAACATATATTTAAAACCCATGGGTATTGGTAAGTCTCTCTAAAGACCTGGCATACATGATAAGAGTATAAGTCAGAGAGCAAATAAATTTCTCTTCTACTTGGGGGTGGATGGGTAAGAGAGACAATATAGTGACAAAGATTCTGAGATGACAAATTGTGAAAATCCCAGGTTCCCTGAAATCTAGAAGTCACCATAGTCAACAGTATCAAAACCAAAAACACCCCAAAGCACACATAGATGCACACAAATATAAAGTGACTTAGGCATCTAGTTTAATGAGCATATGAACAATATTGGGCTGTCTTACAAGGATCTGTGGTAAAGGAATAAAAAGCAATGCTTCTGGTATTCTTTAAGTAGGAGAATTTATGTTGAAAACTAAAGACAATACAGAAAAAGCTAAAATTATAGGAGTAAAATATTGCAGCAACTGATTTTTAATTAAATAATAAGGCGGAAAGAACTGAAAACAAACTAAACAGATTTGTTTATGATAACCTGCTAGTAATTCACTATATGCCTACATAATCAATGAATGTGATGAGAAATGTTCAAATATGCAGTAGTTTTAGGGTTCTGAGAAATATATATACTTGACTCTCATTATATTAAGTTCTATAACGCTGCTGCAAATCCTGAATTATTGAATACTGAACCACTTGTTCCCAGAGGAAATACAGGGTTAGGTTCAATGTATAACTTTGTTTTATGTGTGCTTCTCTTTAAAAGCAATTTTATTTTTATTTATTTATTTATTTTGGAGACAGAGTCTCGCTCTGTTGGCCAGGCTAGAGTGCAGTGGTGTGATACTGGCTCACTGCAACCTCCAACTCCCAAGTTCAAGCAATTCTCCTGCCTCAGCCTCCCGACTAGCTGAGATTACAGATGTGCACCACCAGGACCGGCTAATTTTTTGTATTTTTAGTAGAGACGGGGTTTCACCATGTTGCCCAGGCTGGTCTCAAACTCCCAGCCTCAAGTGATGTGCCCGCCTTGGCCTCCCAAAGTGCTGGTATTACAGGTATAAGCCACGGTACCCAGCCTAAAGGCACCTTTATTTTTAATATACACTGTTGATCCATTAACACAGAATTCACAGTCAAGAACACTAACTCATAACCGAAGGAAGTTTATATCTTTTTCTCTCAAGGCACATCACAGCCTTCTTGTGCTTGGGAGCACTAGACAGTATTTTAACACTATGCTTATGGGCCATTTTAAACAGCCAAATCACTAACATAAAAGCAGAAAAATGTGAAAAATGTAGCACTGAACAGACTGTGAAAAGGACACTTGTTTATAGTATGAGAGTTGAAACAAGGCAGAGCATTGCCTTGTTTGACTTCTGCTTAGAATGTGTACATTGGGCAATGAGAACTTTTTGCCACTCTGTGCATGTCTCACTTTGCAAAAGTGCCAAGAATATTGATTTTGGGATTACAAATAAATGTTAGCGAGCAGGTAAATTTGCTATTAGAGAATTTGTGAATAATAAGAATCAAGTCTACCTGTTTTCAAATGTGTAGAGTTGGTATAAAAATGTTTATTGTCAGGCTGGGCTCATGCTTGTAATCCCAACACTTTAGAAGGCCCAGGCAGAAGGATCCCTTGAGGCCTAGGAGTTTGAGACCAGCCTGGGCAACATAGTGAGACTCCATCTCTACAAAAGATTTTAACAATAGCCAGGCAGGTGGTGTGTGCCTGTAGTCCCAGTTAATGGAGAGGCTGAGTTGGAAGGATCACTTGGGCCCAGAAGGTTAAGGATGTAGTGGGCCATGTTTATGCCACTGGACTCTAGCCGAGTGACAGAGCAAGTCTCAAAAAAACCCAAAAAAAATACTGTCCATTTCTATAGAGGACTGTAGATAAAATGGGTGTAGAAGTGTGAAGGGAAATTTGGGACAGAAAGCTTTTCAGGTTAAACAAAATGAAGAGAAAACTAAAGAATATGCTAGAATATTGACAAGATAAAAGTACTATAGAAATAGAGCTAGGATTATTGTCGTTATCAATAAAATTATCCATCAAAGCAGTTAGGTATTCTCAATTACTTCTCTTAATTCTTAATTCAGTCATTACAAAATGGCAATTAACTGTCAGAGACTATATAATACTATTTCCAATTTTCTGACATACATAACCAAAACATTCACACCAAAAGAACCAGAGATATTAGTATATATAAAATTATCCTAATTTAGTGACATATAAACAAAATAAAGAAATTTTTATTTATTTATTTTTAGATGGAGTCTTGCTCTATTGCCCAGGCTGGAGTGCAGTGGTATAATCTTGGCTTACTGCAACCCCTGCCTCCCGGGCTCAAGTGGTTCTCCTGCCTCAGCCTCCCAAGTAGCTGGGACTACAGGTATGCATCACCAAGCCTGACTAATTCTTTTGCATTTTTGTAGTGATGGGGTTTCACCATATTGGCCAGGCTGGTCTCAAACTCCTGAACTCAGTAGATCACCCACCTTGGCCTCCCAAAGTGCCAGGATTGTGCCCGGCCAAGAAATAATGTTTTATAAAAACATTAAACAATATAAAAATATCAGACAAAGATGTACCACTCAAATGGAGGCACTATACACAAGCAAAACTTAACTTAGAAAATTATTCTGAAATAAGGGGCTTTTGGATATACAAATTTAAGAAAGTGAGACTAACTTTTTTCTTTCCTATTAGTTACATTCACAGAAAAAGTTCATAGCAAAAGGACAAATTATTTCAGAGCACTGAGATAAGTGCCATCATTAAAATAATCTTTTTGGGCTGGGTGTGGTGGCTCACACCTATAATCTCAGCCATTTGGGAGGCCAAGGCAGGAGAACTGCTTGAGCCCAAAAGTTCGAGACCACCCTGGGCAACATAGCAAGACCTCATCTCTACAAATAATAAAAAATCAACTGGGCATGGCAGCACACGCCTGTGACTGCAGCTACCTGGGAGGCTGAGGTGGGAGAACTGCTTGAGCCTGGGAGGTCAAGGCTGCAGTGAGCCATGATCGCATCGCCGCACTCCTGGGCAATAGAGAGATTGTCTCAAAAAACGCCCCCCAAAAAACCAAAAAATAAAATAATATTGTATGTATATAAATACATGAATAAGTAGAGGTATATGCTTAACTTTACCCTAAAACTACAGAGCATCTACTTCATGTTACCTTCTTTAAATTTGTTTACTATCCAGTCTAGCTGATCCAGTATACTGCGGAAAGTACCCATATGATCGAGGACTTCTTCTGTTATAGAATTCAGGACCTATATCATGAATGTGCAAGAGGTACCACATTAATTACAATTTATTGTCATATAGGACAAATACAACTAGAAAATCAAACCCTTTTTTAATAAATTAAAAATGAATTTGGATTTTCCAAAAGTTTGAAAAATTACTTCTAAAAATTCTACTGGTACTTGAGTATATCTAGTTCATTGTTTTTGGCCTAAGTTGTGGCTAAAAGAAAACAAAAAGAACAGCAAAGATGTAAAGGTAATAGGTAATATAAGAGGGCAGGAAAAACAAATGAAAAAGCTCCCAAGGACATAAGAAACATTAGGAAAATACAGTTCTATCAAAGGATACAGGACACAAACACTACAGACACTTTAAAAAAGGTATACTACATGGCTCAGTATCCAGCACCCAACAGCTTTAATGTTCAAATGATGAAGAGATATTAAGCATTTGAAATAAAAATAATCTATGATGAAAGTATTATAAAACTACAGCCTTCACATCCCATCCTGTTGCATTTTAAAGCATTTTCATAGTATGTAGTTTTTGCCTAATAAAGCATTTTCATATTATATAACAAAACTGAAGACCCCATAATTCCCTCCTTCAGAAGTACCACTGATACTCAATATAGTAAACAAAGCTAACAGTTTCCTAAGTTTTAATACATGTCAGTTACAAGGCAGGACATTCAAAGATGGTTTCAAAGCTAGATTCTTCTGCGTCCAAACACATAGTATTAAGCACTATACAATCCTACCACTGTGAAGGCTAAAACAAAAATTCTTTAAATTTAATACTCCAGAATGAGATATAGCATCCTCATTTATGTGGGGGCATGAATTGGCAGAGGATATAATGTTTTTCCTTTAACATTTTTGAAACTTACTGATTTCACACTGATTCCAGGAAAGAAGCCATTGATGACAACGTGAATGGAATCTTGCAGCATAGTGGTTCGAAACCTTTCTAGTAAATCTCTCTTAGAACCCAAACCATAAAGCACAATGTTGAACCCAAGGCTGTTAGGAAAGATAGTATTCATGAAATTAAAGTTCAATAATTCTTATTGCCAAGTTTATTATCAACCAGTTTCCTTAAATTAAGTGTATAAAAAGTACAGGAAAGGGGTAGGTGCACTGGTTCAAGCCTATAATCCCAGCATTTTGGGAAGGCAAAGGCAAAAAAGTTTATATAATTTTTTTTTTTTTTTTTTTGAGACAGAGTGTCACTCTGTCATCCAGACTGGAGTCCAGTGGCTCTCTTAGCTCACTGCAATCTCAGCCTCCCAGGTTCAAGCAATTCTTCTGCCTCAGTCTCCCAAGAAGCCGGGGCTACAGATATGTGCCACCACACCTGGCCAATTTTTGTATTTTTAGTAGAGATGGGCTTTTGCCATGTTGCCCAGGCTGGCCTTGAACTCCTGGGCTCAAGTAATCCACCCACCCTGGCCTCCCAAATTGCTGGGACTACAGGTGTGAGCCACCACGTCTAGCCAAAAATACTTTTATTAAAAAAATAATAATTTAAAAATTGTCAGGGTGTGGTGGCTGATGCCTATAATTCCAGCTACTCAGGAGGCTGAGCTGGGAGGATCACTTAAGCCAAGGATTTTGCGAGTGCAGTGAGCTATTATGGTGCCACTGCACTCCAGCCTGGGCAATAGAGTAAGACAGTGTCTGTTAAAAAAATTAATTAATAATATATATTTTTTCAAGATGGAGTTTTATGTTGTCGCCCAGGCTGGAGTGCAGTGGCACCATCATAGCTCACTACAACCTCTGCCTTCCAGGTTCAAGCGATTCTCCTGCCTCAGCCTCCTAAGTAGCTGGGATTACAGGTGCCTGTCACCACACCCAGCTAATTTTTTTATAATTTTAGTAGAGACGGGGTTTCACCATGTTGGCCAGGCTGGTCTGAAACTCCTGGCCTCAAGCGATCCACCAGCCTCGACCTCCCAAAGTGCTTATTTATTTTGAGACAGAGACTTGCTCTGTTACCCAGGCCTCCCTACTCTGTCACCTCCACCTTCCAGTTTCAAGCAATTCTCCTGCCTCAACCTACTAAGTAGCTGGGATTACAGGCATGCATCACCAAGCCCAACTAATGTTGTATTTTTAGTAGAGATGGGATTTCACTATGTTGGTCTCAAACTCTTAACCTCAGGTGATCCACCCACCTTGGCTTCCCAAAGTACTGGAATTACAGGTGTGAGCCACCATGCCTGGCCAAAAATGAACATTTAAAAGTAACTAATGAGGGATTAACAGAAAGCTTTTAAGTAGGAAAGTAACATCTTCTTTTCAGAAAGATCATATTGGCTATGTTTGAAAATGAATAGGAAGGAACAAAACTGTGGAAGATGAACTTAGTTGTTATAGGGAAAAATGTAACACGTCAAGAAGTCAAACACTAAAATTTGGAAACTGATTAGATGTGGAGAGTGAGGAAAAGAATACTTAAGAATGACTCGGGGCTGGGCATGGTGGCTCACACCTATAATCCCAGCAGTTTGGGAAGCCAAGGCAAGAGAACTGCTTGTGCCCAGGAGTTTGAGACTAGCCTAGGCAAGATGTTGAGACCTCATCTCTACACAATTAAAAAAAAAAAAGTTAGCCCAGGCATGGCGGCATACATATATACAGACCCAGCCACTCCAGAGGCTGAGGTGGATCGCTTGAGCCCAGAAGGTCGAGGCTACCTTGATCTGTGCTCACACCCTTCTGGGCGCCAGAGTGAGACTCTGTCTCTTTAAAAAATAAAAAATAAAATAATAAAAACAAAAAAGACTAAGTTTTCTGCCAGATAGGCAACTACACAAATGGAATGACTAACATTCACTCATTCACTCTGCTGGATAGCAGGGGAAAGTGGGAACAATGGGCTTAAGAGGAGTTTAATTTTATGCATGTTGAATTATTTACAGGACATCCAAGTAGAAACTTTTTTTTTTTGTATGGAGTCTTGCTCTTTTGCCCAGGCTAGAGTGCGGTGGTGTGATTTCAGCTCACTGCAACCCCGCTTCCTGGGTTCAAACGATTCTCTTGCCTCAGCTCCCCGAGTAGCTGGGATTATAGGTGCCCACCACCCCACCTGGCTAATTTTTTCTATTTTTAGTAGAGACGGAGTTTCACCATCTTGGCCAGGCTGGTCTCGAACTCCTGACCTCGTAATTTACTCGCCTCAGTCTCCCAAAGTGCTAGGATTACAGGTGTGAGCTACCATGCCCAGCCCCAAGTAGAAACTTTTAATATACATTCAGATATCCTGGTCTGCTACTGAGAGTAAGGTATGGGTTGGAGGTAACAGTTACATGAGTCATTCATATACAGAAACCAACTGAAGCCAGGAGAGTGAATGAGACCACCCAGAACACCAAGCGCTAGAGGTGAAGCTAAAGTCCAGCTCCGTGATTGTTTACAAAGGTCAAGCAGAAATAGTATGTGATGCTTTCTGGCAATGCAGGATAACCTAAAAATGGAAGAACAGAAAAGAAGTAACCTCCAAAGATAGAGATTACCAAGGTAGAAGTAGCAGAAATAAAGAGGCAAGGATCAGTGAGCTAGCAATTCCAATGATCTTGCTGATGCTAAGATCTGGTCTGAGAAGCAAAGCAAATTCAGTTATCTGAGTTGACATACTGGGAGAAAAAAAAATGATGGGCTGGGGACAGGATTAGAGTGAAGAGTAACTTTACAAATTTATAATGCATAGATCCATAAATAATTATTGAGAGGAGCTGAGGTTTTTGCAGGCAAGTTTACCATTCCCTTCCTAGCATAACTTTTTTTTTTTGAGACAGAGTGTTGCCCAGGCTAGAATGCAATGGTGCAATATTGGCTCACTGCAACCGCCACCTCCTGGGTTCAAGTGATTCTCCTGCCTCAGCCTCCTGGGTAAGCGGGATTACAGCCATGCGCCACCATGCCCAGCTAATTTTTGTATTTGTAGTAGAGATGGGGTTTCACCATGTTGGCCAGGCTGGTCTTGAACTCCTGATGTCAGGTAATCCAACCGCCTCGGCCTCCCAAAGTGCTGGGATTACAGGTGTGAGCCACTGTGCCCGGCCCCTTCCTAGCATAACTCTTGGACATATTATTGGCAAAAGAAAACCAGGGTCCAGGGTCAAATGAGCTGGGGGCAACTGTGGACAATTTCTATGTTCTAAAGGGCTTGGTAGACATTTTTCTTTTTTCTTTTTTTTTTTCTTTTTGAGAGACAGCTTTGTTGTCCAACCTAGAGGACAGTGGTACAATCATAGCTCACTGTAACCTCAAACCCCTGGGCTCAAGAAATCCTCCTGCCTTGGCCTTCCAAAGCACTGCAATGACGGCTGTGGGTCACAGTGCCTGGCCCTTCTTACTTACCTCAGTGACAATGTAACTGTGAGTGTGCATGTATATTCACATTAGTGTACATTTTAAGTACTTCCTTATGTTCGAGTCTTTTTAAATGCAAGGATAAAAGTAATTATCATAAAAGAAAATATTATGTTTTGATTTCAGTCACTCTTCTAGGCATTTTAATGAAAAATTAAAATTTAATCTGAGGTATGTGAAAATAAAGGTGAAAAAATATTCTAGGAAATAGTGTTAAAATAGTAAAATAATGTTTATAAGACAAATCTGCCCATAAAATTCTGGAAGTATAGTTACATACATAAGATTAAAGTAAATATTATCCTTTCATTTAAGAAACTATGCTGTGGAAAACTGGATTAAAATCTAATTGGTGTGTATATATATATATATAATTTTTCCTTTTTAAATTTTTTTTTTCTAAAGAAACTTTTACAGAACTAATTGGTATATTTATTAATCTTGGCAAATTAAATATTCAAGTTTTTTAAACCAATAACATAATTCTAAGAAATGCTATTTATCTTATCAATGACTGTCAAGTCTGATAAACCACATGAATTTCTTAAAAACTAGAATTTCTGGGAATAGCCATACAATAAAGTGATACTTCTATATCTGAGTCATAAAATTGGGAGAATGTCTATTTTTCCATTTATTATTATATATGAATATCAAACTCACTGTAAAAAGATGTTAACTTACTTTGATTTAACATAAAGATTCATGTAAAATTATATATGATTATTTTACAAGGGTCTGTAATAATACTTACTGTAATTGCAGCATCCATTTATGAAATAATTTTTCATACTGTTGATTTAGTTGTTTAAGTTCAGCAGAAAAGGAAGGAGAAACCTTGCTCAATAAGCTACGCAAAGTTTGCTTTAAAAAAAAAGGAGGGGGGAAAAGTCATTCTCAAACTACATACAGCAAATCAATCCAAACAAACAATTTCCTTAGAAGTTGAGCTTACAAGAAGCCAATTGAAATATTACTTTAATCAGGTTTGGCAATGGGTGTATCAACTGATAAAATTCTTCAAAAATGATTTGTTTTCTTAAAATTGTTAACATTCTTTTTAGTAATAACAGTAAAGAATTTGGTAAGTTTTGTCCAGAACCATTTAAATGATTATAAACTTCAAGAATAAGGCTTTCATTTTTTCAGAAAACATTAAAGGTTCTTTATAATTTACTTACCATTATCATTAGTAAAATAAACATGTTATCACTGCTACTTTTCCAAAAGCTGTTTCTCACAGATCCTTTATCTTTGATAAGTATTGAAAATTTTAAAAAACAATAATATAAATAAACCAAGGTAAGTGCATTGCCCTGTACCCCAAACTTGGAAATTCATGCTGGTGAATCAAATAGAGACCATTTTTTGAAATGAAAACTCCAGCAAAAAGATACACATGCATCTTCACTCTGGCACTACCATGTTTTCATGATTCCACCACCTTTCAAGTAAAATATTCTTTAAATACTGAAGATTAGGGTTGCAATAAATATTCCAGGTACTCTGGCTTCTATAGTGTTTATTTAACCACATAAAGCAAAACAGGACTACCTTTAAATAAAATTGTTAAGTAGGTAGTTAAAAAAAAACTCTCTTATCCCTTCTGAAGTTCAAAGCCCTGAAAAAGCAGAGAAAGTACTCGTATCTTTTCCAGTAGTCATTTACACGGGATTATCTGAGCATATTCACACTTGAGTGAATTCTAGAATATTATCTCACATATGTACTTTCATTTCAAACTTTTTTTTCTTTTTTTGAGACGGAGTCTCACTCTATCGCCCAGGCTAGAGTGCAGTGGCCCATCTCGGCTCACTGCAACCTCTATCTCCTGCATTCACCGATTCTCCTGCCTCAGTCTCCTGAGTAGCTGGGATTACAGGTGCGCACCACCGCGCCCGGCTAATTTTTGTATTTTTAGTAGAGACAAGGTTTCACCATGTTGGTCAGGATAGTCTCGAACTCCTGACCTCGTGATCCACCCACCTCAGCCTTCCAAAGTGCTTGCATTACAGGTGTCAGCCACCGTACCCAGCCTCATTTCAAACTTTAATATCCATGGAGAATTGCACTTTCAACCCTAGTGTCCCCGACTCGTTTTTTCTTTTTCTTTTTCTTTTTTTGAGAGGGAGTTTTGCTCTTGTTGCCCAGGCTGGAGTGCAACGGTATGATCTTGGCTCACCGCAACCCCCACCTCCTGGGTTCAAGCGATTTTCCTGCCTCAGCCTACTGAGTAGCTGAGATTGCAGGCATGCACAACCATGCCTGGTTAATTTTGTATTTTTAGTAGAGATGGGGTTTCTCCATGTTGGTCAGACTGGTCTCGAACTCCCAATCTCAGGTGATCCGCCCACCTTGCCCTCCCAAAGTGCTGGGATTACAAGCCTGAGCCACCACTTGTATTCCCCACTTGTATCCATATCCTTTGTCATGTGATTTTGCAGTTCCTCCCACTAAATGGGTGGAGCATACATAGTTCCCTGCCCTTTGACTTTGTTTTCAGCCATGTGATTTGCTGTACTAGAATGAAGCAGAACTGGCAATTTAGTTTTGAGCCTAGGCTTTAAGAGATGGTGTGTTTTCCCACTTTTTCTCTTATGTCGCTGCTACAGTCGTGAGAATAACAAGCCTCAGCTAACCTGCTGGTACAATGAGGAAGAGAAACACGGAGCAAATCCTAGATCAACCAACCTCTGACTGACACACAAACCTGAAAAATAAATGCTTATTGTCACATACTACGGAAGATTATATTGGTTAGTTATGCTATGTTTATGATCAATGAAAGGCTTTCCTCTCCCTTACTGACAGGTGTTTCTTTTATCCTCCTAGAGATCTTTTTGCTTCTAAGTCTGATGAAGTCCTATTGTGAGTCTAGAGTCATTTGTCCATGTTGCTTATATTCTCTGATCTGAGTCTCACTACCGATGAGCCAAGACTTAGATTATCAATTGCAATTACTACTGACAAAGATTTTCTCATTCAGATGGTTCTGTCTCCTCTCTTAGAGAAGTAAAACCCTGGTAGGTTGGATCCAAGATGGCCGATTAGGAGCAGCTCAGGATTGCAGCTCCCAGTGAAAGTGCAGAGGGTGAGTGGATGACGTGCTTCCAAATGGATTTTTATTGCCCACAGACCAGGAGATTCCCAGGCGGAGGAGCCCCATGGGTAGCCAGCGTGATTGGTTTGGCCGGCGCTGCTGCTTTGCTGGTGCCCGGGGGCGGCGGTTCTCCGTACAAAATACACAGGTCTGGGAGCTCCGGGAAGGCAGAATCATTCATTCATCTGATTAAAAAGGGGACTAAAACAGGGAACCAGGCCAGGAGATTCCTGGGCAAAAAAAAGTCGCGAATCTCAGCACCGCTGTTTGAGCTGGTGCAGCGGGGAAATCGCCGCACGGGAAATCACACAGATCCTAGCGCCTTTCAACAGGCGACTCGAACATCTGGCAGAGAGTCGACCATTCCAACTAAAAAAAAGGCTCTGAGGCACGGAGCCAGGTGATCAGGCTCAGCTGGTCCCACCCCAACAAAAAACAGCAATTGGAAATGCTCTGGGTTGAGAGTTTCACAGCAAGCACAGCTGAACCTGGGAAGGTCCAGCTCTGTGGGGGAGGGATGTCCGCCATTACTGAGGCAGTCCACCACTAGGGAGGTAGTTTGCCATTACTGAGCCTGCCGTTGCCGAGTCAACCTGCCATTACAGAGAGAGTCCACCATTACAGAGGTGGGCCGGCTTTGCCCAGGCAGTTCTAACTAAACCCGTATAAACAAGACTGCAGGGAAGTTCACATGGCAGCTGGGCAGAGCCCACAGCAGCTCAGCAAAGCCTCTGCAGGCAGACAGTGACTAGGCTACCTCCTCACTGGGCAGGGCAGCCCTTATAAAAAGGCAGCAGCACAACAGAAACTCATAAAGCCCTAATTCCCGAGGACAAAGCACCTGCGGGGAAAAAAAAGGGGGGTTTATGAGTTCTGCTGCAGCAGACTTAAACGTACCTGCCCAGCAGCTCTGAATGAACAACAGAGCTCACAGCTCAGCACTTGAGCTCCTATAAAGGACAGACTGTCTCCTCAAGCAGTTCTCTGACCCCTGTATATCCAAAGAGTCACCTCATAAAGGAGAGCTCAGACTGACATTTGGCACGTATCCTTCTGGGACAAAGATAGCAGAAGAAGAAACTGGCAGCAACCCTTACTGTTCTGCAGCTGCTGCAGGTGATCCCCAGGCAAGCAGGGCCTGGAGTGGACCTCAGCAGTCCTACAGCAGAGGGGCCTAACTGTTAGAAGGAAAACTGAGAAAAAGAAGGAAATAACTTCATCATCAACAAACTGGATGTCCACTCAGAGACCCAATCTGAAAGTCAACAACTACAAAGACAACAAGTGGATAAATCCACAAAGATGAGAAGAAACCAGCGCAAAAAGGATGAAAACACCCGAAACCAGAACGCCTCTCCTCCTACAAGGGATCACAACTCCTCACCAGCAAAGGAACAAGGCTGGATGGAGAATGAGTGTGATGAATTGACAGAATCAGGCTTCAGAAGGTGGGTAATAAGAAACTTCTGTGAGCTAAAAGAACATGTTCTAACCCAATGCAAAGAAACTAAGAACCTTGAAAAAAGATTTGATGAAATGCTAACGAGAATAGACAACTTAGAGAGGAATATAAATGAATTGATGGAGCTGAAAAACACAACACGAGAACTTCGTGAAGCATGCACAAGTTTCAACAGCCAAATTGACCAAGCAGAAAGAAAGGATATCAGAGGTCGAAGATCAACTCAATGAAATAAAACAAGAAGGCAAGATTGGAGAAAACAGGGTAAAAAGGAATGAACAAAGTCTCCAAGAAATACGGGACTATGTGAAAAGACCTAATCTACGTTTGATAGATGTACCTGAATGTGACGGAGAGAATGAATCCAAGCTGGAAAATACTCTTCAGGATATTATCCAGGAAAACTTCCCAACCTGGCAAGGCAGGCCAATATTCAAGTCCAGGAAATACAGAGAACACCACAAAGATATTCCTCAAGAAGAGCAACCCCAAGGCACATAATCATCAGATTCACCAGGGTTGAAATGAAGGAGAAAATGCTAAGGGCAGCCAGAGAGAAACATCGGGTTACCCACAAAGGGAAGCCCATCAGACTCACAGCAGATCTCTCAGCAGAAACCCTACAAGCCAGAAGAGAGTGGGGGCCGATATTCAACATCCTTAAAGAAAAGAACTTTCAACCCAGAATTTCATATCCAGCCAAACTAAGCTTCATAAGTGAAGGAAAAATAAAATCCTTTGCCAACAAGCAAGTACTCAGAGATTTCATCACCACCAGGCCTGCTTTACAAGAGCTCCTGAAAGAGGCACTAAACATAGAAAGGAACAACCAGTACCAGCCACTCCAAAAACATATGAGATGGTAAAGAGCATCAACACAAAGAAGAAACTGCATCAACTAATGGGCAAAACAGCCAGCTAGCATCAAAATGGCAGGAGCAAATTCACACATAACAATATTAACCCTAAATGTAAATGAGCTAAATGCCCCAATCAAAAGACACAGACTGGCAAATTGGATAAAAAGCCTAAACCCATCAGTGTGCTGTATCCAGGAAACCCATCTCACATGCAAGGATACACAAAGGCTCAAAATAAAGGGATGGAGGAAGATTTACCAAGCAAATGGAGAGCAAAAAAAAGCAGGAGTTGCAATTCTCGTCTCTGATAAAATAGACTTTAAACCAACAAAGATCAAAAGAGACAAAGAAGGACATTACACAATGGTAAAAGGATCAATGCAACAAGAAGAGCTAACGATCCTAAATATATACGCACCCAATACAGGAGCACCCAGGTACATAAGGCAAGTTCTTAATGACTTACAAAGAGACCTAGACTCCCACACAATAATAGTGGGAGACTTTAACACCCCATTGTCAATATTAGACAGATCAACCAGACAGAAAATTAATAAGGATATCTAGGACTTGAACTCAGACCTGGACCAAGCAAACTTAATAGACATTTACAGAACTCTCCACCCCAAATCCACAGAATATACATTCTTCTCAGCACCACATCACACCTACTCTAAAACTGACCACATAATTGGAAGTAAATCACTCCTCAGCAAATGCAAAAGAACGGAAATCATAACAGACAGTATCTCCGACCACAGTGCAATCAAGTTAGAACTCAGAATTGAGAAACTAACTCAGAACCACACAGCTTCATGGAAACTGAACAGCTGGTTCTTGAATGTTGACTGGATAAACAGTGAAATGAAGGTAGAAATAAAGATGTTCTTCGAAACCAACGAGAACGAAGACACAACATACCAGAATCTCTGGGACACATTTAAAGCAGTCTCTAGAGGAAAATATATAGCAATAAATGCCCACATGAGAAGAAAGAAGGGATCTAAAATTGACACCCTATCATCAAAATTGAAAGAGCTAGAGGAGCAAGATCAAAAAAACTCAAAACCTAGCAGAAGACAAGAAATAACTAAGATCAGAGCACAACTGAAGGAGATAGAGACACAAAAAACCATTCAAAAAATCAATAAATCCGGGAGCTGGTTTTTTGAAAAGATCAACAAAATAGACAGACCACTAGCCAGATTAATAAAAAACAAAAGATAGAATAATCAAATAGATGCAATAAAAAACGATAAAGGAGATATTACCACAGCTTCCACAGAAATTCAAACCATCATCAGAGATTATTACAAACAACTCTATGCATATAAACTAGTAAACCTGGAAGAAATGGGCAAATTCCTGGACACTTGCCTCCTCCCAAGCCTAAATCAGGAAGAAGTCAAAACCCTGAATAGACCAATAACAAGGTCTGAAGTTGAGGCAGCAATTAAGAGCCTACCACCCAAAAAAAGCCCAGGTTCAGATGGGTTCACAGCCGAATTCTACCAGACATACAAAGAGGAGCTGGTACCATTCCTTCTAAAACTATTCCAAACAATCCAAAAGGAGGGAATCCTTCCCAAATCATTTTATGAGACCAACATCATCCTGATACCAAAACCCAGCAGAGACTCAGCAAGAAAAGAAAACTTCAGGCCAATATCCATGATGAACATAGATGCAAAAATCTTCAATAAAATACTGACAAGCTGAATGCAACAGCACATCAAAAAGCTTATCCACCATGATCAAGTAGGATTCATCCCGGGGATGCAAGGCTGGTTCAACATACGCAAATCTAGAAACGTAATTCACCACATAAACAGAACCAAAGACAAAAACCACATGATTATCTCAATTGATGCAGAGAAGGCCTTTGACAAAATTCAACAGCCCTTTATGCTAAAAACCCTCAATAAACTAGGTATTGATGGAACGTATTTCAAAATAATAAAAGCTATTTGTGACACACAACAGCCAATATCATACTGAATGGGCAAAAACTGGAAGCATTCCCTTTGAAATCTGGCACTAAACAAAGATGCCCTCTCTCACCACTCCTATTCAATATAGTACTGGAAGTTCTAGCCAGAGCAATCAGGCAAGAAAAAGAAATAAAGGGTATTCAAATAGGAAAGGAGGAAGTCAAATTGTCTCTATTTGCAGACGACATGATTGTATATCTAGAAGACCCCATTGTCTCAGCCCAAAATCTCCTGAAACTGATAAGCAACTTCAGCAAAGTCTCAGGATACAAAATCAATGTGCAAAAATCACAAGCATTCCTATACACCAATAACAGACTTAAAGAGAGCCAAATCAAGAACGAACTGCCATTCACAATTGCTACAAAGAGAATAAAATACCTAGGAATACAACTAACAAGAAACGTAAAGGACCTCTTCAAGGAGAACTACAAGCCACTGCTCAACAAAATAAGAGAGGACACAAACAGATGGAGAAACATTCCATGTTCATGGTTAGGAAGAATCAATATCATGAAAATGGCCATACTGCCCAAAGTAATTTACAGATTTAATGCTATCCCCATCAAGCTGCCAATGACTTCTTCACAGAACTGGAAAAAAACACCTTAAACTTCATGTGGAACCAAAAGAGAGCCCACATAGCCAATTCAATTCTAAGCAAAAAGAACAAAGTGGGAGGCATCACACTACTGGAATTCAAAGTATACTATAAGGCTACAGTAATCAAAACAGCATGGTACTGGTACCAAAACAGAGATATAGACCAATGGAACAGAACAGAGGCCTCGGAGGCAACACAACGTATCTACAACCATGTGATCTTTGACAAACCTGACAAAAACAAGCAATGGGGAAAGGATTCCCTGTTTAATAAATGGTGTTGGGAAAACTGGCTAGCCATGTGCAGAAAGCAGAAACTGGACCCCTTCCTGACACCTTACACTAAAATTAACTCCAGATGGATTAAAGACTTAAACATAAGACCTAACACCATAAAAACCCTAGAAGAAAATCTAGGCAAAACCATTCAGGACATAGGCGTAGGCAAGGACTTCATGACCAAAACACCAAAAGCATTGGCAACAAAAGTCAAAATAGACAAATGGGACCTAATCAAACTCCACAGCTTCTGCATGGCAAAAGAAACAGTCATTACAGTGAATCGGCAGCCAACAGAATGGGAAAAAATTTTGGCAGTCTACCCATCTGACAAAGGACAGATATCCAGAATTTACAAAGAACTAAAACAGATTTACAAGAAAAAAACAAACAAGCCCATTCAAAAGTAGGCAAAGGATATGAACAGACACTTTACAAAAGAAGACATACATGAGGCCAACAAACATATGAAAAAATGCTCATCATCACTGGTCATTAGAGAAATGCAAATCAAAACTACATTGAGATACCATCTCACGCCAGTTAGAATGGCGATCATTAAAAAATCTGGAGACAACAGATTTTTTATTGATTTTGAATGTTTTGAATCCTCTGGAGAGGATGTGGAGAAATAGGAACACTTTTACACTGTTGGTGGGAGTGTAAATTAGTTCAACCATTGTGGAAGACAGTGTGACAATTCCTCAAGGACCTAGAAATAGAAATTCCATTTGACCCAGCAATCCCATTACTGGGTATATATCCAAAGGATTATAAATCGTTCTACTATAAGGACACATGCACACGAATGTTCATTGCAGCCCTGTTTACAATAGCAAAGACCTGGAACCAACCCAAATGCCCATCGATGATAGACTGGACAGGGAAAATGTGGCACATATACAGCATGGAATATTATGCAGCCATCAAAAATGATGAGTTCGTGTCCTTTGTAGGGACATGGATGAACCTGGAAAGCATCATTCTCAGCAAACTGACACAAGAACAGAAAATCAAACACCACATGTTCTCACTCATAGGCGGGTGGTGAACAATGAGAACACATGGACGGAGGGAGGGGAGCATCACACACTGGGGTCTGTTGGGGGGAAATAGGGGAGGGACAGCAGGGGGTGGTGCGTTGAGGAGAGATAGCATGGGGAGAAATGCTAGATATAGTGTGACGGGGAGGAAGGCAGCAAATCACGCTGCCATGTGTGTACCTATGCAACAATCTTGCATATTCTTCACATGTACCCCAAAACCTAAAATGCAATTAAAAAAAAAAAAAAAGAAGTAAAACCCCAGGCAAGTATAACTATATGGTATTTTTTTGTAAAATGAGCTACTGGAATCATAGTACATAGTAACCTTGTTACCTTACCACACTGGGCAAGTTTTCCATAATCTCCTCAAGTAGAAGAGCCTCTACTTTTTGTAAAGTTTCTAACTGAGAGAAAGTCAGATTGCAGTCACTGTTTTATGACCAGTGTGAGGTTTAGTGAATACTTAGGTTAAATGAATAACAGAGATTAATGGTACATGGATATCAAGGAAGTATGACCCTGATGATTATCATAGATCCTGAAGAAATGATAAACCAGTAAGAGGGAAAAAATGCCTAATTACAGTCTGTTGAATCCAGGAAATTATGTATTTATTTATTTAAATTTTGATAACAAGGTCTCCCTATATTGCCCAGACTGGTCTCAAACTCCTGGGTTCATACAATCCTCCTGCCTTGGCCTCCCAAGGTGCTGACATTACAGGTGTGAGCCACCTGTGCCCAGCCTATTTACTATTTATATAATAAAAGAAGTAATAATCATATTACCTTGTATTTCATTTGATCAGGACAGTAATTCTACTTGTATATACTTTTCAAATCTGTTGCTTACGTAGCCTATTTTTCAGGACAGAGTAAGAAAAATTTAGAAGTAACATTCCTTGCAACATACCTGATCCAGTTTAGCTCTCTTCAGCTTCTGCAGTGTTCTATCAGAGGTTAAAACTTTTGAACTGCTGTGAGCTTCAAAATATTCTTCTACTAAGTCACTCTGAAAGTGAACAGAGTAGTCAGTCCTTAGTAGCTTCAGATATCTGTCTTATATCAATATTAGACAGTAATATTAATATAAAATAGGACACGTGACATTCTTTGGTAGTATTTTCTTTTTAAAGCAATAGTACCAGTTACAGACCAAACATACTTAATTTCAGTAATAAAACTGAGTAATTACTAGGATCATGTAAGTTAAAGAAATGACTAGGTGAAGTAGTAGTCTGTTCCTAAAACTGATTCCTGAGTTACAATATGTAATTTCCGTTTATACTAAAAAAAGAGAGATCGTTTTACATATCAGGATCTTTGCTTTTCCTGATAGTCTTTTTTCTTTTTTTTTCTTTCTTTTTTGATGCAGGGTCTCACTCTGTCATCCAGGTTGGAGTACAGTGGTGCAAACACAGCTCACTGTAGCCCCAACTTCCTGGGCACAAGGGATCCTTCCCACCTCAGCCTTCCAAGTAGCTGGGACTATAGCCATGCACCACTACACCTGGCTAATTTTTAAATTTTTTTTTTTTTTTTTTGCAGAGACCGGGTCTTATATTATCCAGGCTGATTTCAAACTCCTGGCCTCAAGCAATCCTTCCACATTGCCCTCCCAAAGTGCTGGGATAACAGGCATGAGCCACCATGCCTGGCTTCAAATAGTCTTAGCAGATCCTTTAATATTAGCATGGCTGAGGAGGAAATCAACTGCAAGGTAACAGAAGAAAAAAAAATCCCACAAACAAACCAAAAAACTGGCCTACTATTCCAGTAAAGTGGAATTTTCTTCCCACACTACGTGTTCTTCTGATTTTGGGCAGGACTAAATTCTAGGGCAAGGAAGGGACAGAAAGCTATTTAAGCAGCAGGCTCCTCAATTGTTCTTTAGACAGAGGACCAGAATAATTTTCTAAAGTGAGGTGCCTGCAGTGTTCTTCTAAACGACTTAACATGGGTCTCTAGCAACATCATTCATTACACTGACTCGAACACATTGACAGTATTACAAAAACAATATACACTGAGAATTCATGCCTCCAATTGTCCAATTAATATTTACTTAAAAGTTCATTTTTTCTTTGTGATTTTTTAAATTCTAATCCCATAGTATACTTAACAATTTATTTATTTATTTATTTATTTTGAGACGAATTTTCCCTCTTATTGCCCAGGCCGGAGTGCAATGGTGTGATCTTGGCTCACTGTAGCCTCCGCCTCCTGGGTTCCACTGATTCTCCTGCCTCAGCCTCCTGGGTAGCTGGGATTACAGCCACATAACACCACGCCTGGCTAATTTTTGTGTTTTTAGTGGGGACAGGGTTTCACCATGTTGGCCAGACTAGTCTCAAACTCTTAACCTCAGGTGATCCACCCACCTTGGCCTCCCAAAGTGCTGGGATTACAGGCGTCAGCCACCGTGCCCGGCCTAAAAAGTTCATTTTTATACAACAGACTTGAGATATCACTTTTAGCATATACTATTTACATATACTATGGTATTAATTCATTAATATTAGACAGGTCAGAATAGAAAGCCCAGAAGTAGAAACAAATATATATGGGAATTTATGTGGAAGGCTGCGAAAATAGAGAAAAGTGAAGAAAACATACTATTCTGAGAGATATGGATTTCTTAGGGTAGAATACCTTTGAGATACTATACAATTTTTCTTTAAGGTTAAAGTCTCTCTCTTCACTTACTGTTTTATCTCTTTTCATTCTTTTAGAAGGTGTTTCTTTGCAAACAGGAGCTGAAACTACTCTATTCTGAGCTTGAATCTTTTGGCTCAATATGACTGCATTCGTGTCCTCTTCATATTCCTGTGCAACCCCTTCATCATCCTCTGAGTTGGAAGCAGAATATTCGCTTTCACTGTCAGAATGAGACCTTGGAACTGTGGGGGGAAAAATAGCAATTCGGACAATTTCATGGTTTGACAAGAGAGGCACTGTGGAGTAAAGGAAAGAGTGTGGGCTCTGAAGTAAGAGTCTGAATTCTGGTTTTGTCATTATTGGCTCATGATTTCACCAGAGCTAATTAATAAATTTTCTCAGTACCAGTTCATTTATTTATCCAATTAATAGTACAGAGTTTAATAAATCATTGTGAAGATTACACTGAAATGTATATAAAGCAACTAATATGCCTGACACACAGGAACTGTGATAAAAATGGTTAATCATACCTAACACTATTCTCCTTCCCTCTTGCTTGCTAACAGATCTCCAATTTTGCAAGATATGGCAATATGCCCCACCCTAGGGGATGAATCATGGTAACTGCCTTTTCCCTCTACTAGATACCTGCTTTCCCAGGCTCCGCTCCAACCATGGTTGACTATATATGACCCCTTGACCAATGAATTGAAGGAAAATTGCTGGCAGTTTCTAGGAAAGATGTTCCTCACAGAAGAAAAGCCCCTATTTATGCCCATCGTTTAAAGCTATGAAAACCATTTTGCAATATGAAGTATCAAACCTAAAGATGAAAAATGCTAGTGGCAAAGTAAAAAGATAGGAAGAATCTGGGTCCTTAATGATACTGTTGAGTCACATCAACCATGGAACTTGCAACTCTATACTTGTTTTGATGTGAGATAATTAAATGTCTATGGCTTAAATTACCATTATAGATTTCTCTGTTGCTGCCTACCGAAAACATCATTCTAATATAGCACTCAATAAATGGTAATGATTATAATTATTACTAATACACACACATACACCATCCCAGAGTTGATTCAAGAATTATCTTTTTCAACAAATCACAACCTCACCCCCACGACTACCCAGAAATAATACAGCTAGTTTTACACTTACCAAATAAGAATAAAGCCAGTTTCACACTCAACAGGCATAAAACTATTTTTAAAAGTGAACTCCCAAAATATGAGGGAAAAAACTTCAAATAAACCAGTGTATTTATTTTGAACAATAGAAATACTGCAGAGGATTATCCCGAGTCAGCATATAACAAATACAGATATTAAAAAAAGAAAAAAAAAAGGCTTGATTTTGTGGGCATATAGAGCTTAGCAGATTCAGATGCACATTGACTGCTGCTCATGATATATGCACAGCTTAGAAGTGGTAGCAGGTACCAGAAAATGTCTCTACCTTATTTACATATATGCTTCCTCCATGTAGGTATACATGTTTTGTGGTGATTAAGAAGGAAGAGGGAAGTTCACCTTCTGTCTAAAAACCAACTCATCTTTGGGATGAGGAGAAAACATAAGACATAGGATATAGTTGATATGAAATAACATTCACAACTATACAGATCTTTTACTGCTTTAATATACCAAATCATTTAGCATTACCATTTTTATGATGATTAAAAATACAGTTTTAACAACTCTATGAAATTAATACCTTGAAAAGAAAGGGCTATAAAGTATGAAGCCCTGATGTTCAGCTGAATTTAACAATGTTGGCTAATACTATTATTGTCAAGGGTCAACAGTATGAAAGAAGCTGACATCTTTCTGATATATAAAGGTCTAGTCATTTGCCCCAAAGTTAAATGTTCAAAAATCTGAAGCCATTTTTAATTTCCTAGGAAGCAGAAGCCATGTCTGTTTACTTGATTTTGTTTAACACTTACTACAACTATGATTGTTTAATATTATTTCATTATAAAATTTCCAAAGAAATCAATAGAATCATTTCCAAACTATCTCAAAACAAATAAAAGGCATGTTATTTCACTGGAAAGACCCTTTTAGCTGACTTCAATATACACTGACTATAATGTGAAAGACATGGTGCTAAGTGTTACAGCTAAAAGCCAAAGATTTAAAAACCCAAGCATTCTAAATCTAGAACCTATATACTTAACTATTATTGTCTCTTATTTAGATGTTACTTTTTATAAAAACGTCATGTAAAAAGAAATACGTACCTATTAATCTTTTTCTTAAACTACAAGGTGCTGTTGACAGAAATTCACTTTTGTCATTGTTCTGTTTAAAAATAGAAAAAGCATTATAGTTAAATAATAACATGGAAGTTAATGATTGATCTGAGTAAAAGAGGCTAGAAAAGAAGAAAAATATTTTGCTTTCAATAGATTGCACTAGTACTAGAAAAGCCCAGTTCCTAG
This sequence comes from Aotus nancymaae, assembly GCF_030222135.1. NCBI lineage: Eukaryota > Metazoa > Chordata > Mammalia > Primates > Aotidae > Aotus > Aotus nancymaae. Next base: position 32,582,539 of record NW_026988419.1, on the reverse strand, counting down.
AACTAGAAGATAATGACAAATGAATTATTTGAAACAAAAAAGGGTTCCAAAATAACAAAAGAAATAACAAAATAACAAAAGAAACATAAATTCCAAAGGATTACTAGAATGATTCTAGAAATTGAATTCTATATATCTGTAAAGTATATATATACTTTTATTATTATGTACCAAAAAAATGAGTATATCAGCCTTTTGAACTACTTTCACCTATCAGATTTGTTACATATATATATATTTCCCCCCCCCACAGACAGAGTCTCTTGCTGTGTCACCCAGGCTGGAGTGCAATGGCATCATCTCGGTTCACTGCGACCTCCACCTCCTGGGTTCAAGCAATTCTCCTGCTACTACAGGCACCATGCCTAGCTAATTTTTGTATTTCTAGTAGAGACACAGTTTCAACATATTGGCCAGGCTGGTCTCAAACTCCTGACCTCAAGTGAACTACCCACCTGAGCCTCCCAAAGTGCTGGGATTACAGGTGTGAGCCACCGCGCCCAGCCCAGTAGAATATTTTTTTTAAAAGGTAATATTAAGTAGCATTGAGGGCATCCCTATGTATATGGCAATGGGCCTCTTAATATTCTAGAAATTTACTGCTGTTAAAAAGTATTACATTCGGTGAGGAGAAACAGAGATTTATACTTTCTTACTTTCTGTATTTAAAAGATTGTGACTTTTTACAGAAGTACAAAGTATGTTTTCTTATAGAATACTTTAACACCATCAGTTTTTAGCACATGAAAACATCCACTGTTATATACATGTTAATTTCTAACAATATTGATAAAAAAGTTAAAGTACCCTGTGATTTTGTCAACATGAAAATATGACAAAAAAAAAATTTAAGTTTATTGTCTTGTGATAGGTTGTTGGTGATAGTTATAAACATCATTAAAATCTGATTTGGGATATTAAGAATAGTATTCTAATAACTGAGCTAATCCTTTACCAATGGATTTACAGTATGTCTCAAACTTTTTTGATTAAGATCCTCAAAAATTTTTACATTTTGTCATCTTGAACTAGTACATATGTGTATATAGAACTGAAAAAAATATATAAAACAGAAATTTAAAATTCTGTTCTACTTCATTTGTTAAAAATGCAGGTTATGTCCTATTAAACTAATTTCAAGATTGAGATAACTTATATAGATCTATGCAGCTTAAGTCTGAGAATTCATAACATCTATGTCAAAATAACTGTTGCAGAAAATTCCTGCTCAAAAAGACAAGACTAATAAATAATTTCTCTATTTGTTACAGAAAACTTCTGCAAACGAATCTATCTTGACAGTTTGCTCATTTGGGCAAACTGTTCTCCTATCAAGACAACAGATTACTCCTAGGACAAAAAGATTATCCTATTAACAGTTATCAAGATACACTTTAAGACACTCTCTTCATTGTGTCTGCCAATCCTAAAATATCATGTCCCCAACTTTGCCCAATACCAACCAGTTTACCATCTTGAAAAACCTGCCTTAAGCCATTTGAGCCCAGGATCCCCAAGCCTTATACATATTTTCTCTTGAACTTGCTCTTCCAAAACAGTACACTAAGATTCTGTCACAATGGTATTGTCTCTTATTGTGATAGGTAGTTTTGTTTCTGGTTTTCTGGTCTTTTGGGAGAGTTGACAAGATCTACTAATGGGTTATAATCTATAACTTGAGAAAGAATAAATTCTTGATCGGATTAAGGCAATGAGTTTTTCTCCTTTTATAGTGATACAACACACCAGATACAATATAGGAAAAAAGCATTATTAAAGACAAACGAAATTCTTCTATGTCTAATCTCATACCCAGACCTGTCTAAATAGGACATTCCTCCACAGGCGGTAACCATGGCCTTAAATATCTATACTGACTGTGGAGACAAAAGTGACTCCATCTTGGATGCTAATCCACCATGTTAACTTCTGATTAGCCCCAGTTTCATGAATGCCTCCTGATTCCTACTTTATTTATTGCCTTCTGTGAAAGAACATGTGAACCTTGATATTATCACACAAATTACTGGCTACAATGCATATAGCATTCTTGCCCTCTTGACAATTAAAGAGGGTTGCCTTTAATTATCTTGCTGGAACATGTATACTCTTTCCTCATGGTATATAAGCCGTGGGTCTGGAGAGTAACAATGCAGAGAGCTACCTATCTTGTGGCTGCCAAGACCATGCTTCTGTCTCCAATAAAATACCCTTTACCAGCAAACTAAACTTTTCTGCCTTGTCCTTTTTTAGCATGTGGAGGATGCTTTGCATATATGGCCCTTTCATTGAACACTCACATTCTTACTTAAGGGGTTCCCTTAACCTAAACCATATATAAGCCCAGGTATGTCTAAATCTATAGCTGCCCAGTCCTAGACACAGTCACTACCACATACTCAATGCTCTGAATTTGTCCATTCCTATCTGAGCTTGCCCACATACAGGCACGGCCACTTGACAAGCCATCATGAGAAAATCACACCACAAAAACACAAAGGAAGCCAGGCGTAGTGGCTCACACCTATAATACCAGTACTGTAGGAGGCCCAGGTGGGTGGATCACTGAAGTCAAGAGTTCAAGACCAACCTGGCCAAGGTAAAATCTTGCCCCTACTAAAAATACAAAAATTAGCCTGGTGTGGTGGCACACACCTGTAATCCCAGCTACTCAGGAGGCTGAGACACAAGAATCACTTGAACCTGAAAGGTAGAAGTTGCAGTGAGCTGAAATCCTGCCACTGTACTCCAGGCTGGGCTACAGAGTGAGATCCCATCTTAAAAAAAAAAAAAACAGCCAGGCGCAGTGGCTCACGCCTGTAATCCCAGCACTTTGGGAGGCTGAGGCACGTGGATCACGAGGTCAAGAGATCGAGACCATCCTGGTCAACATGGTGAAACCCCATCTCTACTAAAAATAAAAAAATTAGGCCGGGCACGGTGGCTCACGCCTGTAATCCCATCACTTTGGGAGGCTGAGGCGGGTGGATCACGAGGTCAAGAGATCAAGACCATCCCGGTCAACATGGTGAAACCCCGTCTCTACTAAAAATACCAAAAATAAAAATAAAAAAAAAAAATTAGCTGGGCATGGTGGCACGTGCCTGTAATCCCAGCTACTCAGGAAGCTGAGGCAGGAGAATTGCCTGAACCCAGGAGGCGGAGTTGCGGTGAGCCGAGATCGCGCCATTGCACTCCAGCCTGGGTAACAAGAGCAAAACTCCGTCTCAAAAAAAAAAAAAAAAACCTCAAAGGAGGAGATAAAAATTTTCAATTACTTTTAATTACTCTGGGATGTATTTGTGTAAGCCAGCCTGTTTTCAAATGTAAATTATAAAAGGATAGAGTAATGGATTTAGTGCATCTTGGGATCAAACTGCACACCACCACCCTCTGCCCCCGAAGTGAAACAGAACATGATATATAAAAGCAAAACCCCAAAAATTTCCAGGCCACCTACACACAGCAGAAAAAGCACAATGGCTGGGTCTGGGGGGCCTGGCTCCATTTTCTAGCTGTTTTCCTTCCTAGTCAGGTGGACTCACAAAAGTCACTTCACCTCTCTGAACCTCATATTCTTCATCTGTAAGTTAGGTATTTAACTGTCAAATATCTGTAAATTACAAAGCACTATATAAATTAAGAGATAAATTTTTTTCATTGAATTTCCGGTGATTTTTCATCATGTCTTACTTTGTAATACTAAGGCTTTTGCTTCTTTTTAATCAATTGCTTACCTTCAGCTGAACCTTGTCTGAAGCAGAATGTCCTAAAGAATGAAACAAAAAGCCATGACTTACTATAGACACTTCACTTTTCATTGTGGTCTAGTTTCATTAAAAGTAAAGTTAGCCAGGCATGGTGGCTCACACTTGTAATCCCAGCACTTTGGGAGGCGAGGCAGGAGGATTGCTTGAGGTCAAGAGTTCAAGACCAACCTGGATAACATAGCGTGACCCTATCTCTATTCAAAAAATTAAAAATTGAAAAAAAAAAAGCAAAGTTGCAGCTTCTACATAGAAACCACCACATTATTACTGAATTTTAAATTAATTCCATCTCCACTAGAGGATTATCACTATTAACTTCATGATTACTCACATTATTATCAGCTACTTCCTGCATTTCTGTAGCATTCTAAAAGAAAAATGGAGCCCTTTTAAATTTTGATTATTGCAAGGTACAATTGGCCAGGTGCGCTGGCTCACGCTTATAATCCCTGCACTTTGGGAGGCTGAGGTGGGAGGATCACTTGAGGTCAGGAGTTCCAAAACAGCCCAACCAACATGGTGAAACCCCATTTTTACTAAAAATACAAAAATTAGCCAGGCGTCATGGTGGGCGCCTGTAATCTCAGCTACTTGGGAGTCTGAGGCAAGAGAATCACTTAAACCAGGGAGGTGGTGATTGCACTGAGCCAAGATCACACCACTGCACACCAGCCTGGGTGGCAGAGAGAGACTGCGTCTCAAAAAAAAAAAAAAAAAAAGTACAATGGAGCCAGACACAATGGTGCATGTTTATAGTCCCTGTTACATGAGAGGCTGAGGCTAGAGGATCACTTGAGCCCAGGAGTTCAAGGCTTTAATAGCATGCAGTAACTGTGCCTGTGAATAGCCAATGCACTTCAGCCTGGGCAACACAGTGAGACCCTGTCTCTAAAAAATTAAATAACAGAAATACTGGCAAATGACACCAGTGTTCCTTTCACTTCTTACCATATATAGTTCAAATAAAGAGAAATAAAATGTATACTTTTTCATCTAGTTGGGATGGATCATTCAAAAACAGCTGCTCCACAATCTAAGATGACTTCCAAACTCCAAATGCCTTATTTCATATAGCATTTGCCAAAGCCAAATCTTCTATAAATAATTGGCTAACTCAAGCAAATGACAATAGGACTTAAAGACTATTTCTGGCCGGGCGCAGTGGCTCACGCCTGTAATCCCAGCACTTTGGGAGGCCGAGGCGGGTGGATCACGAGGTCAAGCGATCGAGACTATCCTGGTCAACATGGTGAAACCCCATCTCTACTAAAAATACAAAAAATTAGCTGGGCATAGTGGCTTGTGCCTGTAATCCCAGCTACTCAGGAGTCTGAGGCAGAAGAATTGCCTGAACCCAGGAGACGGAGGTTGCAGAGAGCCGAGATCGCGCCATTGCACTCCAGACTGGGTAACAAGAGCAAAACTCCGCCTCAAAAAAAAAAAAAAAGACTATTTCTGGTTGGCCTTGTTGATTTGCACAACTTCAGTTAGCACGGATATTTTTTCCTCTTATTGACTGCTAACTGTGGATATACTAAGGTACATAAGTTGAAGTATTAATTGCATTTTGTTAATTTTTAAAATTGAAGAGAAGAAAAATATATAAAAATTCACAAACGAGAAAAAGTAGCATGGTCTATCTTGAAGCAACTATGAAAACTCTTTTCAAAGAACTAATGTAATGTCTTACCCTTGCTACTTTGAGGAACATTCATTGTTATCTCAGGATCATTCTTCAAACTGAATGAAACATTTTTTTTTGGTGTTTTTGCTAGTTCTGAAGCTGTAAACAAAGAAATATATAAAAACTTTTAAAGGACAACAGTAGACAAAGAGGGAAATAGCCTTATTTCACTTACAAAAATTCTTAAAAATACCTGTTACTTTTATCAGAAACAAAAACCTACACATATTAGAAGTAATACTGCTTTTACCTTTATTAGCTGTCTTCCCAGCATCTTCAAATTTTCCTTCATATTATCCAGATTTCTTCAAAAAAATACAAATAACTAACTTTGACTTTACTGCTTTCTCTAATTACCACAATCACCTCTCCATCAACAACTTATATTCCTTTCATTTCTTACCATATATAGTTGAGGCACATCTTTGATTGGGGCAGCGGGGGTGGTGGTGAGAAAGAAAGACCAGAAAACGAGATCTAAAATCAAGTGAAAACTGTGCATAGTTAAAATTATACCTTAAAATCTTTTAAATCTTCCATAAAGTGTGGAAGAGTTTATTTTGTGCCAAAAAGTCTATAATACGTATGAATAATGCATAAAATAGTGTTGAACAGATGGCCATTTCTTCAACTGAGCATAAATGAAATAGTAGTCTTTTGTTTAGGGGCCATTTTATTTTTACTTTTAAAATTTTCTTTCTTTTTTTTTCTAAAGACCAAAGACCAAATCACTTATAACAAGGGCCATTTAAATTTAAAAAATATAATTATCTTTAATGATGCTCTCACAGTCACATCATGAGAGGCATGTGGGAAATGAACCCAAAGGAAGAACTAGATTTACATTCCCAAGTTAACACTCACACTGGGACACTGTTCACTGAGAAAAAAGGTACAAACCAAATTAACTCCTTTTTTTCTTTTTTTTCTAAATGGTGAAGGTATAGTTAAATTAGCACAAGTGAAAGCCATTTTACTGGCTCCTAAACCTTTCTAACCTGCCCCATTTTTATCTTCCAATTTTGAAACTGACCTAAGTTACTCATAACAATGTTTACAAATGAATTGGCTGCTTCTTTTTATTTAATCTCTTTGGTCTTCTATATGATTCACTAGGTTTTTTTTTGGTTGTTGATGTTTGTTTGTTTTTAACCTTCTCTTGATATTATTCCTCTATTTGAGTCTTATGGCATTATCCTGCTTCCCAAGCTAACAGGGGTGTTTATTCCATCTCTTCTTCACTGTCCTCAGCCTCCTCAACATTCTAAGCATACTTAAGGCTCAGTCCCTGCTCTTCTATGTCATTTTTGGATTAAACGCTAATTTACAAGATAAAGAAAAAAACTTCATATAAAAAAAGCAACATAAGCACAAAGCAACTTAGCTGAGATCATTTTGGTTTTATCCTGAAACATAAAAATGCTCCACCTGATTTTAAATAATGATTAAACTACAAAGGAACCAGGGAGAAAAGAAGAACAAAGAGTTGAAGAGGAATAAGAACAAGATAGTCATTTTTGTGAGCATGCACAGATAGGCAGACATTCTAACACCTCTTGGATGACTCAACATGTCTAACAAGCACCAGGCACAATGCCTAGTACAACTGTCGCCCAGGCATCCAATGGCGTGATCATGGCTCATTGCAGCCTTGACCTCCTGGGCCCAAGTCATCCTCCCACCTCAAACTCCCAAGTAGCTGGGACTACAGGCATGCACCATCATGCCTAGGTAATTTTTAAATTTTCGTAGAGACTGGGTCTTCCATTGTTGCTCAGGCTGGTCTCAAACTCCTGGTCTCAAGTGCTCCTCCCACCTCGGCCTCTCAAAGTGCTAGGATTACAGGCAAGAGTCACCATGCCCAGCGGTGAATCACTATGTAACACATAACTTTTTGTTTAGTTATGACTGTAAATGGCAAAAAGTTACAAATAGTGATTCTTTACATCAGAGGACCGCATGCTATAAGTCTATGGGCTGAACCTAGCCTTCCACTTGTTTTAAGTAAAGTTTTATTGGAACATAGCCACACCGTCCATACATATTGTTTGTGGCTGCTTTTCAGCTAGACAGTCAAGTTCAGTAGTCACAACAGAGACTGTCTAGCCCACAGAGCTGGAAATATTTATCGTCTGGCCCTTTACAAAAAAAGCTGGCTGACCTTTGCTTTGTATTATTCATCTACATGCTAGCCAGGCATAGTGGTACATGCCTGTAATCCCAGCTACATGGGAGGCTGAGGTAGGAGAATTGCTTGAACCCAGGAGGTGGAGGCTGCAGTGAGCCAAGATTGTGCCACTGCACTCCAGCGTGGGTGACACAGTGAGACACTGTCTCAAAAATAAATAAATAAAAATATAAAAAATAAAAAGCTATTTCTAGTTTATTACTTTCACTACAAAGTTTTGCTTTATTAAAAAGCTAATAAATAGCTATTACAAAAAAATCATCTACATGCACACTTTCAATGCATGTGTACAGTTTTTGTCATTCTTTTCTTGCTCCTATGTCATATTTGTTTTTGATGATAGTAAATGAAATGTAACGGCAAGGCTGTTGACTCTAATACAAAATTATTCCTGGACGCAGTGGCCCAAGCCTATAATCCCAGCACTTTGGGAGACCAAGGTGGGTGGATTGCTTGAGTCTAAGAGTTCAAGACCAGATTGGGCAACATAAGGAAGCCCCGTCTCTACAAAATAGAAAAATTAGCCAGGCATGTGACTTTCCGAGCTACTTGGGAAGCTAACGTAGGAGGATCGCTTGAGCCCAGGATGTGGAGGTTGCAGTGAGCTGAGATTACACCACACATTCCAGCCTGGGCAACACAGTGAGACCCTAAAAAAAAAAAAGAAAACTAGTTATGATGTTACTTGTGGGCTTGTAAAAAAAAAAAAACAGGGCATAAATTTTATGTCTTTATTTTCATTATTCTAATAGTTCATCTATATTGTATTTTACACAATAAACTGGTCTTGCCTAATGATAGCTTTAGATCAGTCTATTATCTGGTCCTATCAAACCAATCTATTTTCTTTTTTTAAAAAAAGCTACTTATTTTCTTTTACCTAATTTATATTTATCTGCTCATCTGTTGATGAACATTTAGGTTGATTCCGTATCCTGACTGTTGTGAAATAATACTGCAATGAACACAGGAGTGCGGATATCTCTTTGACATACTGATTTCATACCCTTTGGGTATATATTCAATAGTGGGATTGCTGATCTCAATCTATTTTTAATTTACCCATTTATTTCTCCAACCTGAATGAACTCCTCACTTTCTTCTCTACCTGGTACTTCTGCTTTTGCTCTTTTGTTTACATTTCTTTTCTTACCCTAGATACATTCTCTGTATTTTACAAAGCCTTCCTGTCTAAACTATAGTCTATTTCTAGCCCTATATCTTGGTTAGCCCGATTATATGAAAATCATTTTTTATTTTTATTTTTTTTTATAGAGACAAGGTCTCACTATGTTGCCCAGGCTGGTCTCAAACTCCTAGGCTTAAGCGATCCTCTTGCCTTGTCCTCTCAAAGTGTTGGGATTATAGGTGTGAGCCACCATCCCTAGCCAAAATCATCATTTATACTCAGAATAACATTATTTTCTGGCAGATCATGTTATTTATTACATAGTAAGGCATTCCATTTTACTAATATATTTAGATGTAAACACAGTTAGCAACAATACTTAATGAGTCAATGAAATTCATTAAAGAGCATCATAATTAAACACGGGTCATAACTAAACAAAGATTTTAGAAAGTCTGATCAGTCTGTCAAATTGTGTTCCTGAAATTTCATGGTCATAATAATGAAGAATAAATATCTATGAAACTGTCTTCTCCTGACTTTAAAACATGTATTTCTTTCAGATGTGATCACAGAAATGCACAGAATAATATTCCAGTTTTATCCAGCGCTTACAAATACAACACATTATCATCTTTAAGTTATGTGCATGCTGATTCTCCAAATGGAGAACTACTACTTGATTACTCCTGTCAGTTCTATTTCACATCATAGTAATAGTTCCCCTCTTTCTCCAGTGGATTTCTTTATCCTGCACCACTGTTACAGGGTTTCATTTTGGTCTTGATGTCTATTTTATCTTTCTTCTAATAATTACATCAGCATTTCTTCTCTGGTTTCTCAGTGCTCCTATACAGGATTCAGTCATTTTTGTAGATTTAAAAACTTAATTTCTTGCTTTTTCAGATGGAATCTGTCTCCCAGGCGACAGTGCAGTGGTGCAATCTTGGCTCACTGCAACCTCCACCTTCTGGGTTCAAGTGATTCTCCTGCCTCAGCCTCCCAGTAGCCAGAATACAGGTACGTGCCACCACACCCAGCTAATGTTTGTATTTTTAGTAGAGATAGGGTTTCACTATGTTGGCCAAGCTCATCTTGAACTCCTGACCTCAAGTGATTACCCACCTCGGCTTCCCAAAGTTCTGGGATTATAAGCGTGAACTACCACACCCAACCAAAAAAGATTTAATTTCTTGATGTAAATAATAAATACTAAGAAACACATCAATTCATGCAAATTATTGTATGTACCATGTTATGTTCAAAATTAGTAATGTATTTAATGTTACACCTTTTAGAAAAACTAAACTGAGGCCAGGCATGGTGGCTCATGCCTGTAATCCCAGCACTTTGGGAGGCTGAGGTGGGTGATCACTTGAGGTCAGCAGTTTGAGACCAGCCTGGCCAACATAGTGAAACCCCATCACTACTAAAAATACAAAAAATTAGCTGGGCATGGTGGCGGGCACCTGTAATCCCAGCTACTCGGGAGGCTGAGGCAAGAGAATTGCTTGAACCCAGGAGGGGTATGAGGTAAAAGAAAATAAGTATCACAGAGGTTGCTGTGAGCTGAGATTGTGCCATTGCACTCCAGCCTGGGCAACAAAAGCAAAACTCTGTCACACACAAAAAAGAGAAAAACTAAGATGATTGTGGCAAGTGATTAACTTATATTCAGAAATACTGGTTTTATTATTACTTCTCATATATTCCTCATCAGTGTCAGCATTTAACATGTTTCATTTTTACTTGACCTTGAATGTTTACATGTGTCACTGGCTACAGTGATTGAATAAAAACAAACCACTGAAGAAATATACATATGTTTTATAATTATACATTAAGTCCTCTTTTTCAACCATTACATTTACCAGGTAGATAATTATTACTCTCTTGTTCCAGACTTTTTAGTATTTCCAAATGTTCTATTTACATTATCTTTTTAATTCTCAAAGTGCTTTCACATTTATTATTTCCCTTCCTTAATGCTTTCAAAAATGATGACCACCCCTCATACCACAAGATGAAAATACAATGCCATCTGATTTTTTGTTTTTTAATTTGAGATAGGGTTTTACTCTGTCACCCAGGCTGGAGTGTAGTGGTGTGATCATTGCTCACTGCAACCTTGAACCCCTGGGCTCAAGCGATCCTCCTGCTTCAGGCTCCCAAGTAGCTGGGACTACAGGTATATACCACCATGCCTGGCTAAGTTTTAAATTTTCTATAGAGATAGGGTTTCACTATGTTGCCCAGACTGGTATTGAACTACTGGCCTCAAGTGATACTCCTATCTTGGCCACCCAAAGTGCTGGGATTACAGGTGAGAGCTATCATGCCTGGCTTGAATTTTGAAAAATAACTGAGTTTAATTTTAAGGTTATATGTAATTTATTACAGCTTAGTTCTCTGAAAATCAGCAATTGAAGTGTAATTGGTATAGTGGTAACTCAAGTGAGAAAAACGTTAGAAGACTATTCCTAATAATTTTATGTAAGCATTTTTCTATAATATAAACCACATTTTTCCATATACAGTGTAAAATTCTGGGTTTTTTTTTTTTTTTGAGATGGAGTCTTGCTCTGTCACCCAGGCTGAGTGCAGTGGTCAATCTCAGCTCACTGCAACTTCTGCCTCCCAGGTTCAAGCAATTCTCCTGCCTCTGCCTCCTGAATAGCTGGGACTACAGGTGTACCAACATATCCAGCTAATTTTTTTGTATTTTTAGTAGAGATGGGGTCTTACCATGTTGGCCAGCCTGGTCTCAAACTCTTGACCTCAAGCGATGCGCCAGCCTCAGCCTCCCACGCCGGGGATTACAGGCATGAGCAACTGTGCCCAGCAAAACTCTTATTTAATCAATTCAGAATATGTCTATGTGACTCTCAAGTCACTTATTACTTCAAAAAACTTTGTGAAGAAACTAAGCTACGGCTGGGCATGGTGGCTCATGCCTGTAATCCTGGCACATTGGGAGGCTGAGGCAGGTAGATCACTTGAGGATGCGAGATCAAGACCCAGCCTGGCCAACATGGTGAAACCCCCTCTCTACTAAAAATACAAAAAATTAGCCAGGTGTGGTGGCACACGCCTGTAGTCCCAGCTACTTGGGAGGCTGAGGCAGGAGAATCACTTGTACATGGGAGGTGGAAGTTGCAGTGAGCCGAGATCGTGCCACTGCACTCCAGCCTGGGTGACAGAGCAAAACTCCATCTTAAAAAAAAAAAAAAAGGAAAAGCTAGATATTTTGGAGAGAACTAAAGAAAAACAAAGGCTTGTTCATACTACAAGAAGCTTATAATCTAGCTGAAAACAGAAGACATCTGAGCATGAAAAAAAAAACCAAATGAACTTAATTGTGCTTAATATATCATCCTTCTTTTAGGGAATGTCTCATTATAACGTCAACTATGGGGAATCCCTCTTATTCTTTTAGGAAATGCAGCAAGATGATAATCATGGGGAATGTGGTTAAATCTACCTTAGGAAAGATGAATAATAATTATAGAAATCAGAAAAGCAACATACCTAATTTGGACATTTTTTCAGAGTGTTTTCTATTCTGAAAAGAATAAACTTTATTTCCACCACCTGTAGCAGAGCCATTTTTCAATGATTCTGAAAGAAAAAATGCAACATACATTTAGGAAAAAAGAACAAAATTAACAAAAAAGAAAAACTTTTAACAAGAAAGTTCAGATTTGTACCCCTCATAGGCTTGTATAAGGGTTTAACTATATTTATATATAAAATATTTAGAAATACATAGTAGACAGGCTATGAAACTGTTTATGTAAATTTTATTTATTTATTTATTTTTGAGACAGAGTCTCGCTCTGTCTCCAGGCTGGAGTGCAGTGGTGCAATTTCGGCTCACTGCAACCTCTACTTCCTGGGGTCAAGCAATTCTACTGCCTCAGCCTCCCCAGTAGCTGGGACTACAGGTGTGCGCCACCACGCCCAGCTACTTTTGTATTTTAGTAGAGACAGGGTTTCACCACGTTGGCCAGGATGGTCTTGATCTCTTGACCTCGTGATCCGCCTGCCTCAGCCTTACAGGTGTGAGCCACCCACGCACCCGGGCTGTTTATGTAAATTTTAACATGCTATTCAAAGATATACAGGCATATATGTAAAAATCAAAAAACATAGCAAAACTCCAGATTAGAGGGATATGCATTCAATTCATAACAATAGTTGCCCCTGGGGAGGGAAGACTAAAGGGACTTTATTAGTTTATTTCCTGAAGAAAACATGAAAAGTACAATTGTTGAGGTTGAGATTTAAACAGCTATTTTATGGTAGAAGCTTTCTTAACTGATCCTGACTTAACTGACATTCTTCAATCTCCTCTTTAAATATCAACTGCTACCTACAACTTACTGAACACTCATTTCTAGTATCCTACTCCCTAGCACAGCAATTTCGAACATGTGGCCTAAGGATTGCTAGGGTCCCTGAGGTCAAAATTACTTCACAATAACACTAAGACATATTCTCTTATATTTTCTTCTAAAAGCATTTACAATTTGCTTTCCATGTTTAGATATTCAATTAAGGTAATTTATGTGTTTATAATGGGGAGAGCCCCCCTTTTTTTAATGGAAATATAGAATTGTCCCATCACCATTTACTGACCAGTTCATCATTAGCCCAATGATCTGCAATGCTATTTTTTATAGTATATCTAGTTTTCATATATGCAGAAGTCTATTTATGAAAAACTTGTTACTTCAATCACAGAACTGTAACTAGAATATATAATTAGAATATAGAATATATAACTATATATTTATATAATTTATATTTTGTCTGTATGCCAAATACAAAATATAAATCTGAAAATGTTATTAACTAAAACAATTGGTTTTAAATAAGGTATGAATGAGATAGCGTAAAAGATTTAAGAGAAAATTTGAGAAACATGAAAGCCTACTATACTCAGATAGCATCAACAGTATCGTTATCAGTCTACCGATAATGAAACTAGAAAATGAAACTGGAAAATTCCAGTTGATGCATTATGGATATGCTATCTTAAAAAAAGAAAAATAACCAGGGTGGGCATGGTGGCTCACGACTGTAATCTCAACAGTTTGGTAGGCCAAGGCTGGCATATCAATTGAGCCCAGAAATTTGAGACAGGCCTGGTCAACATGGTGAGACCCCACCTCTACAAAATAGACAAAAACTAGTGGGCATGGTGGTGCGTACCTATAGTCGCAGCTACTCAGGAGGCCTCCAAAGGGTCATAGCACATAAAGAGGTATACAGCACATATGTAGTATTGAAATTTTATGGGTGGAAAAAAGTGATTAGGAGAAAATGTCTAAAAAGGCTAATTAAGAGACAGTTTTTAAAGGTTGAAATACATAGGGCATGATGCCAAAAAATAAGGCAAAGCTCCCCAACCAGTGTGAGGAATGAATGAATGAATGAATGAATGAATGAAAGGCATGGGTTTCATCTGTGCTGAGTACTGACTCTCTCAGGCCTTTGAGGATGACAATCAAGGCCAGTAGTAGGGGTAGGGTTAGGGCCCTGGGGTATTTGTCCTTGGTCTGCAGCATTCTCCTCTATTTATTCCATTGTGCCTCTAAATATCATTTGCTGTGAGTGATGTTATGTGAGAAAGGTTGGAAGCACTGAATTTCTAAAACAAACATACCACTTTTTTAAGAAACAATTTTTACGATAAAAGTTTCTTTTTTGGAATACTGTTTTGAATCTCTTCTTTGGCCTGGCATAATATGGAGTCAAGAAAATCAAATTTTATTTAGAATATGCTCAAAAAATGTCAACTGTCTAGCTGTGGACACATAGGAGACCCTACCTAGCCCACTAAACCTACTGAGGAGCACTGGTCATTTTCTGTATAACCCTATATATACATGGAGTATATGACTCTACCCCCATAGTTAATGAATTAAGTAATAGGCACAAATAGCTCAACTGTGGTTCATCTGTGGATATTCCAATTATATGTTATTTCTATGTCCAGCTTTAAAAAATGAATTGAGCGAAATCGACTCTTGAGAATCTAGAATGGGAGAACTGAAAAACAAATCATTTAACACTGGGAACTTAATGGACATTTCTAAGTATGAGAGAATAAAACATTTGTACATGAAAAAAGTAAGTGGCATAGAGAAATCCGAACAGATGCACAGAGATGACATAGGGAGATCTGGAGACTCATGAAAGTACACTTCCTCGTTTTTAACACTGTCCCAGTTCCAACTCTCCTAGTGTCCAACAATATTGACTTATTTCCTTTGTCTTCATTGTTTTAAGCTAGGTTGAGGGGATCTATGTTCCTTGTACACAGGAAAAACCTAACTAAAATATAATTCAAGCCTAAAAAATGTTTTAGTTAAGAATAATCTTGCAGGAACCTGGCTTAGAAGTAAAAATTAAAATCACATACACAATACCAGCATCCCTGGGTTAGAACACTACTTCTTGAAATGCTCCTCCTAGTTCTGTAAAGATCAAGGTAAAAATAAAGTAACCTGCTTTAGAAAGCTATTTTAAATAAGTTAAAAATATAAATATCAGCCGGGCGCGGTGGCTCACGCCTGTAATCCCAGCACTTTGGGAGGCAGAGGCGGGTGGATCACAAGGTCAAGAGATCGAGACCATCCTGGTCAACATGGTGAAACCCTGTCTCTACTCAAAATACAGAAAATTAGCTGGGCATGGTGGCGCATGCCTGTAATCCCAGCTGCTCAGGAGGCTGAGGCAGGAGAATAGCCTGAACCCAGGAGGCGAGGTTGCGGTGAGCTGAGATCGCGCCATTGCACTCCAGCCTGGGTAACAAGAGCGAAACTCTGTCTCAAAAATATCTTGTTTTTTATTTTTTTGAGCTAGGGTCTTCCTTTGTCACCTAGACTGGAGTATAATGGTTCAATCACAGCTCACTGTAGCCTCAACCTTCTGGGCTCAAACAATCCTCTGCCTTAGCCTCCCAAGTAACTGGGACTATAGGCACATGCCACCGTGCTCAGCTCATTTTATTTTTTGAGACAGGGTCTCACTCTGTGGCCCATGCTGGTGTGCAGTGGTATGATCATGGTTCACTGCTGCCTCAGCCTCAGGCTCAAGTGATCCTCCCACCTCAGCCTCCCTGGTGGCTGGGACCACAGGTGTGTGCAACCACACCAGGCTGATCTCAAATTCCAGGACTCAAGGGATCAATCTGCCTCGCCCTCCCAGTATGCTGAGATTACACGCATGAGCCACCACACCCAGCTTCCAGTTAATTAAAAACTTTTTTTTTTTTTGTAGAAATGGGATTTTACTATGTTGCCCAGGCTGGTTACAAACTCCTGGGCTCAAGCAATCCTCCTGCCTCAGTCTCCCAAAGTGCTGGAATTACAGCTGTGAGCCACCATGCCTGGCCATAAATAAATATGTATCTTAAAAACAGTACTAGCAGAGACAGGCGTGGTGGCTCATGCCTGTAATCCCAGAACTTGTGGGAGGCCGAGGTGGGTGGTTCACAAAGTCAGGAGTTCAAGACCAGCTTGGCCAAGATGGTGAAAGCCTGTCACTACTAAAAATACAAAAATGGCCAGGCACAGTGGCTCATGTCTATAATCTGAGCACTTTGGGAGGCCGAGGCGAGCGGATCGTGAGGTCAGGAGTTTGAGACCAGCCTGACCAACATGGTGAAACCTTGTCTCTACTAAAAATACAAAAATTAGCCGGGGTGTGGTGGCAGATGCCTCTAATCCCAGCTCTCAAGAGGCTGAGACAGCAGAATCGCTTGAACCCGGGAGGTGGAGGCTGCAGTGAGCTGAGATCGCACTATTGCACTCCAACCTGGGAGACAGAGCGAGACTCCACCTCAAAAAAAAAAAACACAAAAATTAACCAGGCATGGTGGTGTGCACCTGTAGTCCCAGATACTCAGGAGGCTAAGGCAGAAGAATCACTTAAACCCAGGAGGCAGAGGCTACAGTGAGCTGAGACCACACCACTGTACTCCAGCCTGGATGACAGAGGGAGACTCTGTCTTAAAAAAATTATTTTAAAAAGATACTACTAGCTACTCAGGAGGCTGAGGTGGGAGGATCTCTTGAACCCAGAAGTTGGAGGCTACAGTGAGCTATGATTGTGCCATGGTACCCCAGTCTGGGTGACAAGAGCAAGACCCTGTCTCTAAAATAAATAAGTAAATACATAATACCTTGAAAGTAACTTTAGAAATACTAGGCAGACATCAAAAGGAATGAGATCATGTCCTTTGCAGGGACATGGATGAAGCTGGAGCCAATATCCTCAGCAAACTAACACAGGAACAGAAAAACAAACACCGTATGTTCTCACTAATAAGTGAGAGTTGAAAAAGGAGAGCACATGGACACAGGGAGGAGAACAACACATGCTATGGCCTGTGGGGGCGAGGGTAGTGGAGGATGGGAGAGCTTCAGGACAGATAGCTAATGCATGTGGGGCTTAAAACCTAGATGACTGCTGGGTGTAGTGGCTCATGCCTGTAATCCCAGCACTTTGGGAGGCCAAGGTGGGTGGATCACCTGAGGTCAGGAGTTTGAGAGCAGACTGGCCAACATGGTGAAACCCCATCTCTACTAAAAATACAAAAAAAATTAGCTGGGCATGGTGACGGGTGCCTGTAATCCCAGCTACTTGGGAGGCTGAGGCAGGAAAATCACTTGAACCCAAGAGGCGGAGGTTGCAGTGAGCCAAGATCATGCCACTGCACTCCAGCCTGGACAACAAGAGTGAAACTCTGTCTCAAAAAGAAAAAGAAAAAAAAAAGTTAGAAAGAGGGAGGAAATGGATTCTCCCCGAGAAACCTCCAGAAGAAATCGGCCCTGCCATACCTTGATTTTAGACTCCTGACCTCTAGAACTGTAAAAGAATAAATTTGTTATTAAAAAAACAAAAAACCTGGACTGATAGGTGCAGCAAACCACCATGGCATATGTATACCTACGTGACAAACCTACGCATTCTGCGCATGTATCCCGGAAAAATTAAAAAAAAAAAAAAAAAAAAAAGAACTTTAGAGCGGGTTGGTCTATAGATTCCCTGTTACTGAAAGCTACTCGCAGGACTGGTTGTTAAAAAAAAAAAAAAAAAAAAAAGAACTGTGGAAAAACTGAAATTGAAGCAAATGCTTTTTAGATGAGAAACATGATAATATAGAACCCCACTGTTTAACCTATCAGACTACTTTTGTGTATCCTATAAAGCAATTTCTGCTACTAGCAGAAACATGAGTGTATATTTCACCGCCTCAAATACCTTGAACATCTCTTCCCATAACCTCCACATAGTTCTGATCTTTTAAGACCTCCTGGTCATCTTCCTCCAAATCACATTCTGGCTTCTTTATTATTTTTTTGGGGTTGACCAATAGCTGAGCTCGCTCCTTCTTTAATTTAGCTCCTATAAGAACATCCAAAGAATTAGAGATGACAGGTATAAGTTCTTTCTAAACATTACATTTAAATAAGTAAAAAAAATGGTAATATTTATATAGTCATTAAAGCTGGGCAAAAAGTTTTCTCTTTTATTAAAACTGACCACTCTTCCACAGTTTATATAAATAGTCTAAAACACACACATACACACACACACACACACACACACACACACACATATCTTGAAAGTGTATATTTTTAGGGGTCAAAATAACCACATATTTTAAATTGCAATGGGTAGTTATCATTGACTATGACTACTGAGCATTTCATTTTAGATTAGGCTTTATTTAACATTTTCAATTAAAGTTTGAAAGAATTAAACTAAAAATTAAAGCAGTTTTTATTTAGTTTTACTAACTAGATCAATACTTTGTGCTATATTTTCAAAATAAAATGTTAAAAGTTTTAAAAGTGATATAATCCATAAACATTATAATAAGCATCTCTTCAAATTGTACAATCACTTAGTACCTCCTTCTCTATCAAGAATGTGATTAAGAACATCATCATCTCCCACAAAATGAACCTCCAGCATCTTGTCTTCCTTTAATTCTGGTTTACTCATTTTTGCCAACCTAAAAAAAAAAATAGTAAGTTACTCAAAAGTGATGAAGAATTATATCAACCACTAAATTAAACATTCACATAATGAATACACATCTTTATCTAATATTTTTTAAAGTCTTTTTTTTTTTTGAGACAGAGTCTCACTCTGTTGCCCAGGCTGGAATGCAATGGTGCAATCTCAGCTCACTGCAGCCTCTGCCTCCCATGTTCAAGCAATTCTCCAGCCTCAGCCTCCCAAGTAGCTAGGACTACAGGTGCATGCTGCCACGCTAGCTAATTGTTTGAATTTTTAGTAGAGATGGGGTTTCATCATGTTGCCCAGGACGGTCTTGATCTCCTGACCTCATGATCTGCCCACCTCGGCCTCCCAAAGTCCTGGGATTATAGGCTAGAGGTACCATGCCCAGCCAAAAGTCTTTTAAAGTATGAAAAATATATTATGCATTACTGTATTAATATACATTGACTGTAGGTAACTCAATTCTTTATCTAAAAAATTGGGGAGGGAAAGAGATGTCTAAGAGTTGAGAAGAGCTAAATCCAATCAAGATAGCTAAAATATACTCAGAAAAAAATTAAATATACTCAGAAAAACAATTCAAGTTTTAAGGAAAGCTCTAATCAATCTAGACAAGCTTGTTAACAGAAATGGCGTGGTTAATACCTGAGTATTTAGAAAAGTGGCAGTCAACCAGACGGGCATGGTGGCTCATGTCTGTAATCCCAGTACTTTGTGAGGCTGTCACAGGCAAATCACGAGGTCAGAAGTTTGAGACCATCCTGACCAACATGGTGAAACCCCATCTCGACTAAAAATACAAAAAAAAAATTAGCTGGGTGTAGCGGTGGACGCCTGTAATCCCAGCTATTCAGGAGGCTAAGGCAGGAAAATTGCTTGAACCTGGGAGGCAGAGGTTGTAGTGAGCCAAGATTGTGCCACTATACTCCAGCCCGGGAGTGAGACTCCATGTCCAAAAAAAAAAAAAAAAAAAGAAAGAAAGAAAGAAAATTGGTAGCCAAACAAAGAATGGTTTGGTGGATTTTATTATCTGTTCATTAGAAAACTACCGTCAATTTTGAGGAGTCTGTTATACTTCATTGGTGTACCAAGCCTGGATCAAAAAACCCTCAAGCACCTCCCTTTACTTTTATGGAATACTTACCAAACAACTTTACAAATATGAATATGGCTTTCTAGTTATCTGGATAACTAAATAGTAAACACAAATCCTTCCAACACTTTACAGTTAGTTCCTCATTGAACAAACCTCAGAGTTTGGCAAGCAAGAGTTTGATCAACTCTGGCTGGTCTGACAAAATGTACTTTCAGAACCTATCATGCTATTGGCCTGAAAATAACTAATGATTTAACTGCTGCCAGCTAATCAGTTTACCCAAAAAATGTAAACTAAGATTCAGCGTTCTTGGTGAATTTTTTTCTCTCCTCTCTTTCTTACAAATCCTGTTTTTACCTTTTCTTTTGGCAGGAGAAACTATTGACTGTGTCTCTCCTTTCTTTCTTTTTTTTTTTTTTGAGACAGGGTCTCACTGTGTGGGTGCAGCCTTAACCCCCGGACTCAAGCAATCCTCCCATCTCAGCCTCTAAAGTAGCTGGGACTATAGGCACATGCCACCATGCTTGGCAGGTTTTCTTTTCTTTTTTTGTAGAGACAGGGTCTCACTAGGTTGCCCAGGCTGGTTTTGAGCTCCTAGAATTAAGCAATCCTCCCACCTCAGCCTCTCAAACTGCTGGGATTACAGGCAAGGGCCACTATGACCAGCCATTTATCTCTTCTGAGTTCATTATCTGCAGGAAGAGATAACTAATTCAATGTTACCAAGTTTTATTTTGACAAACAACACATTTAAATGACTTGTTTCAGTTTTCATTTACCTCTTAAGGTCTACACATTCTGCAGCTGGAAAATTCAGATAGAGTCACCTGTAATTGGAAAAAGAACTCAGTCAGGGTCAGCTAATAGAAAAATAAAAGCAGTAGGGCAAAAATAAGTCCACAAGTTTTAACAAGCATGATGAATAGATAAATGTAGACCTTACAAAGCCAAAGCAGTTGTAATGGTATAAAGGACAAAACAACCATTATCAATTTGGCCAGGAAGCCCTAGAGACTAAGAAACACCTGGATGGAGTGGGAAGAAAGGAGGACAAAATTTGAGCACTTACAATGTGCTAGACATAGTTTTGAGTACTCCAGATGCATTCTCATTTAATCTGCACAACTCTATGAGGTTCATACTTCGTGTATAAAGATAATAAATACTGGGCTGGGTGCAGTGGCTCATACCTATAATCCCAGTGCTTTGGGAGGCTGAGGCAGGGGGATTCCTTGAGGCCAGGAGTTGAAGACCAGCCTGGCAACATAGTAAGGTCCTGTCTCTACCAAAAAAATAAATAAATAAAATTAACTGGGCATGGTGGCACGTGCCTATAGTCCTAGAGCTACTCGGGGGCTGAGGTGGAAGGATTCCTTTCCTAGAGTTCGAGATTACATTGACCTATGATCACACGACTGCACTCCAGCTTGGGCAACAGAGTGAAACACTGTCTATAATTTTATTTTTCTTTTTTTGAGACAGGGTCTGGGGTCTGTTGCCTAGAACAGTGGTACGATCTTGGCTCACCACAGCTCCGACCTCCTGGGCTCAGGTGATCTGCCCACCTCAGCCTCCCACACATCTGAGACTGCAGGCATGTGCCACCATACCCGGCTAATTTTTGTAGAAATGAGGTTTCACCATGTTGCCTAGGCTCATCTCAAACCTCTGGGCTCAAGTGATCTACCCCTCCTCTACCTCCCAAAGTGCTTAGATTACTGGAGTGAGCCACCACACCAGGCCAAAAAAATTTTTTTAAACAAAAAATTAAAAAATTTGGATTTTGCTGTGATATGAAGGAAAAATTTTTAAAATAAAAAATAAAGATAATAAATACTTCATCTATAACTTATGATCACTGCTTGTGAAACATATCTTCCTGGGCCATTTTTCTAGTCATGATACTGCTTCCTATTATGGGGATTCTGGGTATATTAGAGGAAAAAGTTTAATCTATTTACATAATATTTGCATAAAATAAAGAAACAGGTTTTTGAGGGGCCATTTGTGAGGCACTGTATTAGGCACATTTATGTACACCAGCTCATTAAATCCTCAGATACTCTGACACAGGTATTCTGCATCTCTCTTTATATATATTATTTACCCAATTTACAAATGACTAAACTGAGTTAACTCATTAAATATTAATAACTCATTAAATTATTAATGCCAATACACACAATTATAAAGTCAATTAAAACTCATTAAATTATTAACGCCAATACATACACACAATTATAAAGGCTATTAGGGTTGAAATCCAGGTCTGACTGATTCCTACCTTCTTGACCACTCTATTATACCACATACCTCTCCTATCATCAAATAAAAATGTTATCCTAAATGCTTGTGTTTTTTTTGTTGTTTTGGCTTTTTTGTTTTGTTTTGTTTTGTTTTGAGACAGGGTCATTTGGCTCTGTTATCCAGGCTGGAGTGCAGTAGTGCGATCTGAGCTCACTGCAACCTCTCACCTTGGCCTCCTGAGTAGGTGGGACTACAGGCGTGCAATGCCAAGCCCAGCTAATTCTTGTATTTTTTGTAAAGATGGGGTTTCCCCATGTTGCCTAGGCTGGTCTCCTGAGCTCAAGCGATCTGCCCACCTCAGCCTCCCCAAATACTGGGACTGCAGGTGTGAATCACTGTGCCAGAAACTAAATGCTTGTTTTGATTTCTGAAAACTATTCTTAATAGGTCTAATTATTTCCCTGTATGTCAGTTAGGGTTAGGGTATTCTATAACTCATAACTATAGAATGTCCAAAGAATTCTATAGTTTTTCAAACTTTCCAGTTCATTAGGTGAAACATTACTAATTCTATCAAGCATACTTCAAAGAGCATGGCCAGAGTCAGCATAATCTACATAATTTTACTTAATTATACACTGCTGTATACTACAAAGGATTTGAAGCAGTGTCAATGAGCAAATGCAATAAAAGAAATGATAAATTATGAATGCTAATAGGGAATCTGCATTAGAAAAAATATAAAGAAAAGCAGAAAACAAAATAATGCAATGAATTTTTGGCTTTGAGCTTCCTGGCAAAGCAAAAAGCAAGTAAAGGTCATTACTTAATTCTCATTGGAAAAAGTTTAGTAATTCTTGGGGATGGGGGATGAGATTTTTCTAGGAAAATTTAAAAACAAATACTCTAGGCAACTGAGTATTGTCCTAGGCAATTTCCCTGTGGTATTTTACATAGGAATTGCCTGGACAGAGGCAGTCCAACTCAGTCTTGTTTGTAGCCAAGTGTATTTATAGAAACATTTCCTTTTCTAATTCTGGGGCATCTTATTAAATAGTACAAGATCACCAAATTAAAGAAAATGTCTACAAAGACCTCATGAGAAACTTTTCCTTCTTTCCTCTCCAACAGTTCCTGGAAAAAAGAAAAAACCAAAAGCTACCTAACAATCATACAATAAAATGCAATATTTCGTGACCATTATGACCCTTCAAGGCACTGTCTTAGTGCTTATAGGTCAATCCCTTTCAAGGAGTTAACCTCAAGGCGATTCAGCAGCACCAAGTAAGTGTCAGCAACACACTCTCCTTTGAAAGCAAATAAAGGATTTGCTGTAATTTTTAAAAACATAATTCTTTTAAAAGAAGGTTGTATAGATTAGTGGTTAAGCACGAATTTTAATATCAGAGAAAACTGAGTTCCAATCTTCACTCCATACTTTGTGTGACTTTGTCCAAAGTCCTGACGATTAAATGAAATCATGGCCTGACATATGAAAGTAGTTACTGAATGATCTCAATTATCGGTATTTTTACTTTAACTTTTTTTTTCTTTTTTAGCTCCTTACTGCAATACACACTGAGATATTTTTACTTTAAATTTCAACTTAACCATGCACATCTCTCGTACAGCTCTAACTCATTCAACATCTAACAGAAAAACTGCTCAATAAGTGATGATGTCCGTTTAACGTGCAGTGCCCTTATATAACGGTGCAGGGCTGTGCTATTTTTCTTCAGATTGCAATCTAACTGGGGGAAAGTGTAACGATTCTATTATGATTTCAATTGTAAAATGAAAAGTAAAGCCTCAACATCCTTTTAATTGAAAAGCTCTACCGAAAGAGTCTGGCTTATCAACATTTTACAACCAAATATGACTCCAAGGTGACCGATCAGTTAGCAGGACACATTGGTGTCTCCAGGCTGGGATGACATAAAAGCTTCCAGCTACAGTGGTTTGGGGACGTGATCTCTTCATCTCTTCCTCTTCAGACCTCACGGGGCACTTTAACATTTCGTTACAGATCTTTACAGTTCTCCCTTTCCAAGGGTCCGTAATCTGGGAACCAGGTATGTTAGTATCAGGCGTCTCTTGCACAAAAGGTCTATAACTGCTGGGCGGACTAACGAAGGGTCCTACCAGAGCGAGCCTCTCACCCCAAATATTAAAGGACTTTGGCCTGCGCCTCCAGCCTCGGGCCAGTTGGCTGCGCTCCACCAGCAAGGGGTTCTACAGCCCGCGGGCAGCCTGCGGCGGGGCAGCGAAGCGGAGAGACCCTGCCCCGAGTACCAAGGGAAAGCCCTGAGATGCGCGACCTGGGACGCTGGGGGCCCAAGTTCCGACGCTAGGCTAGGTACACCTGGACGCACTTGCAAGCCGCGAGCTAAGCAGGAAAGGGAGGCAGGCTGCCCCGACACCCCGCTACTCACCGCTAGGTTTCCGCTTGGTGCCGGCACACCCGCCTCACGCCGGCCGAACGATACCTCGCTGATTCGCCGCCGCGAGGAAGGAATCTTCGGCCCCAACCGGAGAGGCCGATTTCTAGTATTCCACCCAACGACGGCGGAGACGGGAAGCCCTGCAGGCCAGCTGGGGGATGGGAGGCCTGCGTGAGGCACAACGAATCTCCCGCCCTGTTCAGGGGGCGGTGCCCGGGGAAGCCAATAGGAAGAGGAGTCGGCCAAGAGCGATGGCTCTGCCGGCCAGTCGGCGCCGGGAGCTCTGCCCCGCCCATCAGGAAACCTGGGGAAAACGAATCCTTAGACTCTGGGTTGTGGGCCTTACCTTTTCTCTCGTCTTTCCGTTTCCGGGGAAGAGAGGAGAAGTGTTGTTTGGACTCAAAAGTTTGCGGAGGAGTAGCTGGCTGAGTGGTTGCTGTTTGTCTTGTAGCAATATTTTAAAAATGTTCTTTGCGGCTGGGCGCGGTGACTCGCGCCTGTAGTCCAGCACTTTGGGAGGCCGAGGCTGGCGGATCACCTGAGGTCGGGAGTGTGAAAGCAGCCTGACCAACATAGAGAAACCCCGTCTCTACTAAAAATAGAATATTAACCGGGCGTGGTGGCGCATGCCTGTAATCCCTGCTACTCCGGAGGCTGAGGTGTTCCTTACTTTCGCCAGTTACCTTTTGAAGAAAAAGTTAATAGAAATGGATTCGCGTTTCTTTTTTAAAAATTTTCGTCATTTGGCGTGTAAGGTAGGATCTTGTATATCTCCAGGATTTGGAGTAGGTCGGAGAAGAGACATTAAGAGAAGCACTGGGCCGGGCGCGGTGGCTCACGCCTGTAATCACAGCACTTTGGGAGGCCGAGGCGGGTGGATCAGGAGATCAAGAGATCGAGACCATCCTGGTCAACATGGTGAAACCCCGTCTCTACTAAAAATACAAAAAATTAGCTGGGCATGGTGGCTTGTGCCTGTAATCCCAGCTACTCAGGAGGCTGAGGCAGAATTGCCTGAACTCACGAGGTGGAGGTTGCGGTGAGCCGAGATCGCGCCATTGCACTCCAGCCTGGGTAACAAGAGCGAAACTCCGTCTCAAAAAAAAAAAATAATAATGCTGTCAACCTCATTCTTAAACTTACTACCTATAAACACTTTTTGAAGAAAAGCATAGTCAATTGCAAATTTGATGAAATATCCATCCATAAGCCAATTATTCCACAAGCAATTTTTCAACATTTCTATTTAATGAGATGGGGATGCTTATTTAATGCATTATTTGAAGTAATACAGGGTCTCCAAAAAGCACTCGAGGTCTTGGAAGTTTTTGTTTTTTTCTTTTTGAGACAGAGTTTCACTCGTCACCTAGGCTGGAATGTAGCGGTGCGGTATCAGCTCACCGGAGCCTCCACCTCCTGGCCTCAAGCAGATCCTCCCACGTCAGCCTCCTGAGTAGCTAGAGCTATAGGCGCGGAACACCACGCCTGGCTAATTTTTGTATTTTTAGTAGAGATGGGATCTCGCCATGTTGCCCAAAGCTGGTCAAACTCCTGCGCTCAAGCGATTCACCTTGCCTCGGCCTCCCAGAATGCTAGGATTACAGGCATGAGCCACTGCGTCCGGCCTTGGATGAGATTCTAACGGTCCTCACCTCCGTTCTCTAGCCTCTTCTACATCTGGCAAGCTTGCAAGTGAAACCCTAGTGGGCCACCATGCAGGTTTTGAGTTATTTACTGTTACAGACGAGGAAACTGAGAGGCTACATGGCCACAGTCAACAACGACAACAGGAGGCAGCATAGTATGGTGGGAGGGACTCTGAAGTCAGAGTCACAGCTGTGCAACAACAGGCAAATGAGTTATCTGCAGTTTCCTCTGGGGCAGGAAACAGTGCCACAGCCACAATATCGCGAGATTTACACGTAAAGCTGGAAACAGCTCTCATACTAAGGTAAACACTGTGTTTGCTATTAAGTAGCATCGGCAGGGCCCCTTTAAACCGCTCCCTCTACCTTACCTAATCTTTGCCTCATTTCGTGTCTTTTCCAGGACAGTGAAAACCCACGTGACACAGTAAGGATGAGTCAGGACCCCCGTCCCACTAGTACACAGTGCTGTCTCGCGGCAGGGTAGTTTTCTGACCCAATCTCTTCTGCTTGCCTTTGCAGCACCAATATAACAGACTATTTTCTCCCTCTCCAGAATAGAGTATCGTATCAAGGGGTATACAGTTTACAGAAAAACAGGTACAAGAAAAAAAGCAAACAAGAAAGATCACTGTGGTTATCTGCACATTTAGGATTTAGAAACGCTGACACTGGTTATGTTTTTGTTAGTTGAGAAAGGAATTATTTTTTAACCCTATTTCTCAAAATTAAATTACCTGAGGAAAATGGTGGCAATTATGTTTTGAAAAATCATTTTCTCATCATTTTTCTATAAATAAGGATTTTGGTGAATTGCCATATAAATCAATAATACATAACAATTGTTTTTATTTTTCTTGATGAAAAAATTCAAAGTTATAATAATTATTTCCATCAAAATGTTTACTTCCAAATTTTTATCATGGATACTACTTAACCCTAACATTTATATTCTGGAGTTTTTTCTCGACTGTTGAGATACATTTTGAGGAAAAAGTACAACTTATCTCTAATTGTTATGTATTATTTATATATATGCAATTCACCAACATCCTTTGTGGACGGGTCATCTCTGAAGCAGTATTTCTGTCTGTTTTTATTCAGATTATCATCTTGAATATCCATTTAGGGAAATAATATAGTACATAAAGTCACCTGAAGAAATTTCATTTGTTCTCACATTTTCTCTCCTTTTTAGTCTGTGACATTGCATACAGATGTAGGTGATATTAAAATTGAAGTCTTTTGTGAGAGGACACCCAAAACATGTGAGGTAAGTACCATTATTTACATCAGTTAATACAACAAGGTAACCATTTTGGAATTGAATAATCTAACCTAAACAACAACAACAACAACAAAACTTTCTGTAAAACCATTGTTAGAAAAAACTAACCATCATAACTTTTGATCTGATTTCCACTTATTTGTCCAATCCCAAAGGTGGAATGAAGAGAAGGCAGATAATTTTTCTGTAATGTTAGAGTAGCCAGTATCATTTTCTTTGGACTCATTTTCCTCAGGAAACATAATCTTTAGGATTATATTATTATTATTTATATGTGTGTCTGTGTGTGTGTGTGTGTGTATATTCTCCTGCCTCAGCCTCCTGAGTAGGTGGAATTACAGGTGCATGCCATTATGCCTGGCTAATTTTTGTACTTTTAGTAGAGATGCAGTTTCACCATGTTGGCCAGGCTGGTCTCAGACTCCTGAGCTCAGGTGATCCACTCACCTCAGCCTCCCAAAGTGCTGGGATTACAGGTATGAGCCCCCACGCCCGGCCTTCCCCCCACCCTAGGAGTCTTGCTCCGTCATCCAGGCTGTAGTTCAGTAGCCCAATCTTGGCTCACTGCAACCTCTGCCTCTCGAATTAAAACAATTCTGCTGCCTCATCCTCCCAAGTAGCTGGAACTACAGGCATCCGCCACCACGCCTGCCAAATTTTTGTATTTTTTTAGTAGAGACAGTGTTTCACCATGTTGACCAGGCTGGTCTTGAACTCCTGACCTCAGGTAATCCACCTGCCTTGGCCTCCCAAAGTGCTGGGATTACAGGTGTGAGCTTCCACACCCAGCCAGGATATTATATTAAAGAATTGTTGTATACTTCTTTTTTTTTTTTTTGAGACAGGGTCTTGCTGTGCCAGCCTGACTGGAGTGCAGTGGTGCAATCACGGCTCATTGCAGCCTTAACCTAATGGGCTCAAGCAATACCTCGGCCTTCCAAGTAGTGGGACTACAGGTGCTACCATGCCAGGCTAATTTTTTTTTTTCTTTTTTTTTTGGTAGAGATGAGGTCTCACTAAGTTGCACAAGCTGGTCTCAAACTCCTGGTCTCCAGCCATCCTCCTGCCTCAGCTTCCCAAAGTATTGGGATTCCAGGTGTGAACCATCATGCCTGGCCTGTTCTATACATTATTTTACCTGTATATTTTAATTTATTTATTTGAGACAGAGTTTTGTTCTTGTTGCCCAGGCTGGAGTGCAGTGGTGCAGTCTTTGGTCACTACAACCTCCACCTCCCAGGTCCAAGGGATTCTCTTGCCTCAGCCTCCTGAGAGCTGGGATTACAGGCATGCACCACAACACCTGGCTAATTTTGTATTTTTAGTAGAGATGGGGTTTCACCATGTTGATCAAGCTGGTCTTGAACTCCTAACCTCAGGTGTTCCACCTATCTTGGATTCCCAAAGTGTTGAGATTACAGGCATAAGCCCCCGCCCCGGCCTGTTTCACCTGTTTAAATGACAAGGATAGAAGAAAGAAGAGTCAGCTATAGCTATATATATTCATTTATTCAACAATTATTTATGGCCGGGTGCGGTGGCTCACATCTATAATCTCAGCACTTTGGGAGGCTAAGGTGGCAGGATGACTTGAGCTCAGAAATTCTAGATCTACTTAGACAACATAGTGAGACCCCATCTCTACAAAAAAATACAAAAATTAGCCAAGTGTGGTGTTGTGCGCCTATTGCCCCAGCTACAAGGGAGGCCAAGGTGGGAGGATTGCTTGAATCTGGAGAGTCAAGGCTATAGTGAACTCTGATGACACTGCTGCACTCCAACCTAGGCGACAGAGTAAGACCCTGTGTCAAAACAAAACAAAACAAAACAAAAACCCATTATTTATGAAAGGCCATCTTGCCCCAGAGTCTGGGGATACAGTGATGAGCAACAGACATTCCTTACCCTCATGAAGCCAATATTCTAGTTGTAAAAATAAGCAGGCCAGGAAAATTAAATACTTCTTTTTTAAAAAAATATTTTTATTTATTATTATTATTTTTTAAAGATAAAGACAAGCTCTTACTATGTTGCCCAGGCTGGTCTTGAACTCCTGGACTTAAGTGATCTGCCCACCTCCCAAAGTGCTGGGATTACAGGTGTGAGCCACTGCGTCTGGCCTAAAATTAAGTCATTCTAAAAGATGATAATGACTGGAAAACAATTAAGTGTTGAGATAGAGAATAATAGGAAAGGAAGAAGGTGAGGGGAGGCCTAGCCAAGAGACTAATTCTTAAACTGAATGTGAAGGTGTGAGGGCATCTCCATGGAAAGAGGTTTAAAAAGAATATTCTAGGTATTCAGAGTTGTGAAATAAAATTTTAAAAAATTCTAAGGCCAGGCACGGTGGCTCATACCTGTAATTCCAGCACTTTGGGAGGCTGAGGCCGGAGTATGATTTGAGCCCAGGAGTTCAAGGCCAGCCTGGGCAACATAGGGAGATATTGTCTCTACAAAAAAAGAGAACATTCCCGGTATAGAAATATCAGGTACAAAGTCCCCAAGATGGGAAATCCTGTCCCTTTTGGGTTGTCAGAATGCTGATGGGTTTAAGTAGTAAGCAATAAGAAAGCAGTTCTTAGTATATGTGATGAAGAGATAAGCCAGGTGCTGCAGGGCTTGTTAGGCCCTGCTGAAGATTTTCACTTAATCCAAGAGCAGAAGGAAGCTATTGAAAGTGTTTTAGGAAAGGAAGTGACATCCAAAGTAATGCCAAAAGTCATAGTTTATGCTGCTATAGCATTTTCAGTAAATATGATTGATTCTTTGCCTTAACTGGGTTTCTTCTGCATCATTTCTCAATCATTATTTTTACTCTCTTCAGAATTTCTTGGCTCTTTGTGCCAGTAACTACTACAATGGCTGTATATTTCATAGAAATATCAAGGGTTTCATGGTTCAAACAGAAGATCCAACAGGTAAGTTATTCCGTTAACTAAGATCCAAGGAACTGAATATATAGTATGAAGCAGTGGGTAAAAGAAGAATTTAAAATGTAGAGGGGTGTGTGTGTGTGTGTGTGTGTGTGTGTGTGTGTGTGTGTGTTTCAGTTCTGTTCTACAAGTGCAGAACATGTAGGTTTGTTACATAGGTATACCTGTGCCATGGGGGTTTGCTGCACCTATCAACCTGTCATCTAGGTTTTAAGCCCCGCATGCATTAGCTGTTTGTCCTAATGTTCTCCCTCCCCTTGTCCCCCATCCCCCTACTGGTCCTGCTGTGTGTTGGTCCTCTCCCTGTGTCCATGTGATCTCATTGTTCAACTCCCACTTACGAGTGAGAAAATATGGTGTTTGGTTTTCTGTTCCTGTGTTAGTTTGCTGAGGATGATGGCTTCCAGTTGCATCCATGTCCCTGCAAAGGACATGATCTCATTCCTTTACACAGCTGCATAGTATTCCATGGTATAATTTTTAAAGCAGAAATTATTAGCACCTACCCCTAAAATATAAACAAAATTTTGTTCACTTTGACAGCACATATACTAAAATTTGAATGATACAGAGAAGATTAGCATGGCTCCTGCACAAAGACAAGATACAAATTTGTGAAGATTTTCATACTAAAAAATATATATGAACAGTATTTATAAGGAGGGTTATTCTTTTTTGTTTTTTGTAGGTCTATTTTAATCTTCAGGTCTGTGAAGTTAATTTGGGGAATTAGGAAAGGCCATATCAAATTTTATTTATATATGTATGTGTGTGTGTGTGTATTTTTTTTAATTTATTTTTTATTTTTGGAAGCCGAGTCGTGCTCTGTTGCCCAGGCTGGAGTGCAGTGGCACAATCTCAGCTCACTGCAACCTCTGCCTCCTGGGTTCAAGCAATTCTCCTGCCTCAGCCTCCCGAGTAGCGGGGACTACAGGTACATGCCTCCACACCCAGCTAATTTTTTGTATTTAGTAGAGATGGGGTTTCACCATGTTGTCAAGACTGGTCTCAAACTCCTGAGCTCAGGCAATCCACCCGCCTCAGCCTCCCAAAGTGCTAGAATTATAGGCATGAGCCACCATGCCTGGCCAAATTTTATTTATATTTAAGCAGTTGTACTATAAAGTATTCCTTAAGTTTTGGGAAATGAGCTTGTTTTCTATTTTAATTAAATACTTCTTTTGATTTTCTTGCCTTGTAATATAGGTACTGGAAGAGGAGGTAACAGTATCTGGGGCAAGAAGTTTGAGGATGAATACAGTGAATATCTTAAGGTAAATCCTCAATTCTTTTTTTTTCTTGAGACAGAGTTTCACTCTTGTTACCCAGGCTGGAGTGCAATGGCGCGATCTCGGCCCACCGCAACCTCCGCCTCCTGGGTTCAGGCAATTCTCCTGCCTCAGCCTCCCGAGTAGCTGGGATTACAGGCATGCGCCACCATGCCCAGCTAATTTTTTGTATTTTTAGTAGAGACGGGGTTTCACCATGTTGACCAGGATGGTCTCGATCTCTTGACCTCGTGATCCACCCGCCTCGGCCTCCCAAAGTGCTGGGATTACAGGCGTGAGCCACCACGCCCGGCCCAATTCTTTAAAAATCTATGTTCTCATGCCTTGGTTATGCTTAGAAACTTTGATACATATGTTATAGTAATACAAGTTAACATAATTGCAAAATGAATACACTTTTTTTATAGTTTTTGTACATCTGACAAATAATGTCAGGGAGACTTGATAAATGGTGGTCCTATCCTAACGTGTACTAGAATCTCACCACCACATGACTCTTGATATTAAGTGAGTTCATCTTTGAATCTAACCTGAAATGTTTAACTAGTAATGTACCAAAGGGGCTTAATATCTCACCATAAAATTCATGTTGAATGACATGAAACAGTGATCTTTTTTGAGAGTGGGGAGGAAAGACTATCAAACTTCCGGGTTGCAATGTTACCCATTATCAGTGCCCAGCTTTTATCATCTTTTGTTGGATGTTCGAACATTCCTGTATTAACTTGACTTGATACCTGTGGTAGATCGCAAGTAGGTTAAAGAGAAGTGCACATAGTCTTCACCATGGTAAAATTAGGGATTTTTAATTTTCCTTGTTATATTTTTCTGTATTTTTCAAACCTCTGTGGAGTCATTTTTTTTGGTCTAAAATTAAAAAACTAGTGCATGCCTATTTTTAAAAATCAATTCCACTTCCCAGAGATGACTTCAGTTAATGATTTATTGTGTGGTCTTTCATACTTTGTATCTGCATAGAATCATAACTTTATGATTAGAAAAAGAGTGATAAAGTATCCTCAGTCAGTACCGGGTACAGTAATCCCAGAGCTTTGAGGGGCCCAGTCAGGTGGATTGCTTGAGGCCAAAAATTTGAAACCAGCCTGGGCAACATATTGAGACCCCTATCTCTACAAAAAAAAAAAAAAACGAAAAACAAAAAACAAATATTAGCCTGTTGTAGTGGCATGTGCCTGTGGTCCCAGCTACTCAAGAGTCTGAGGCAGGAGGATTGCTTGAGCCCAGGAGATCAAGGCTGTAGTGAGCCAAGATCATGCTCAGAACAAGAACTTGTCTCAAAAAAAAAGTGTACTCAATCAAAATATGCAGTTTAAGTGTATTATATTTCCAATACATCAAAATATACAAAATTTCTGAAAAAAATTCACAAAATACACAAAAATTCTGAAAAAAATTCATTGCAGTGTTTGTCTCTGGATGATGAGACTAGGAGTAATTTCTTTTCTTTTTGTGTTTTTTTTTTAAACTTTTTTTAGAGACAGGATCTTGCTCTGTCCCCAGGCTGGAGTGCAGTGACGCAGTCTTGACTCGCTGCAGTCTAAATTTTCTGGGCTCAAGTGATCCTCCCACCTCAGCCTCCAGAGTAGCTGGGTCGATGGGTGCATGCCACCTGCCCAGGTGATGTTTGTATTTTTTTGTACAGATGGTGTCTCACTATGCTGCCCAAACTGGTTCCTTTTACTCTTCTATTATAAGGAAATATATTGGTTTTGTTACAGGAGTTGAGGCTGGGAGGTGATCAACTTTTTGAAAAGTCAACTTTTTCCTGAATGAATAACTAAACAATTATTTATGTATTAATTACTACATTAATGACTGCTTCCATATTCCAGTTGAAAACCAGGGATTGGCTGTGACAGAATCTCCTGTGGAAGTTTTTTGTTTGTTTTTGAGACTGGGTCTCACTCTGTTGCCTAAGCTGAGTGCAGTGGTCTGATCACGGTTTACTGCAGCCTTGACCACCTGAGCTCAAGCAGTTTCTCCTGCCTCAGCCTCCCAAGTAGCTGGACTACAGGAGTGCACCAGCATGCCTAGCTAATTTCTGATTTTTTGTAGAGACGAGGTCTCACTCTGTTGCCCAGTCTGGTCTGAAACTCCTGGACTCAGATGATCCTCTTGTCTTGACCTCCCAAAATGTTGAGATTACAGGAGTGAGCCACTGGAAGTTTTAAAACTATAACAGATCACAGCCTTACCCTAAAAATAAACAGTCAATAGGGCTGATTAGGACTTTGACTATATTTTAAGGTTCCTGGATGATTCTTTTACAGCCAGAGTTGAAAACCATTATATATTATACACCTCATACACCAAGGTTATGGATATGTATTGTCTGTTCATATATTCTGACCCAGGGATTCCATTCCCAAATGTTTATTCAAGAGAAACCTGTAAGTATGCACCAAGAGACATGTACAGGAGTGTTCGGATGTACTGTTTGTAACAGCAAGTCTAGAAACAACCGAAATGTCCATTGATTATAGAATGGATATTTTGTGTATTCAGTAGTGAAATATCGCATAGTAGCAAAAAAAAAATTAGCTATATATACATGCACGACCTTAGAAATGTAACGGTGTTATTTGTAAAAAGCATTTCCCAGAAGACTAAAATGTTATAATACCATTATATTCAGAAGGAAAAGGGAAAAAATGTGTTGTTCAGGCATGTGTAAATGTGTTAGGGCTAGGCGTAGTGGCTCACTCTTAAAGTCCCAGCATTTTAGGGGGCCAAGGTGAGAGGACCACTTGAGGCCAGGAGTTTGAGATCAGCCTGGGAAACATATTGAGCCCTCATCTCTACTAAAGTTAAAAAATTAGCCAGGTATGGTGGTGTATATCTGTAGTCCCAGCTACTCAGGAGGCTAAGGTGGGAGGATTGCTAGAGCCTAGAAGGTCAAGGCTACAGTGAGCTATGATTGCACCACTGCACTCCAACCTGGGTGACAGAGAGATACCCTGTCTCTAAAAAAAATGAAAACATGGCTGGGCTCGGTGGCTCACACCTGTAATCCCAGCACTTTGGGAGGCCGAGGTGGGTGGATCAAAGAAGTTCAAGACCAGCCTGACCAACATAGTGAAACCCCATCTCCAAAAAAAAAAGAAAAAGGAAAGAAAAAAATGTATTAGAATATGGTTTACTGGTTACCTCTTGTAGAGGCTGAGGTAATAGATGGAGAGGAGCACATAGATATATATAATTAATTGATAACTTTTTTTTGAACTCCCATTATTATTATTATTTATTTATTTGTTTATTTTTTGAGATGAAGTTTCACTCTTGTTGCCCAGGCTGGAGTGCAATGGCACGATCTCGGCTCACTGTAACCTCCGCTCACTGCAACCTCCACCTCCCAGGTTCAAGTGTTTCTCCTGCCTCAGCCTCTCAAGTAGCTGGGATTACAGGCGCCCACTACCACACCCAGCTAATTTTGTATTTTTTTAGTAGAGAGGGGTTTCACCATGTTGGTCAGGCTGGTCTCAATCTCCTGACCTCAGGTGATCTACTATGTAGAACCTAGTATGTTTGTAGGTTCTAAAATTTGACTAAAATTTAGTCAAAACTGTAATAAACTCTTGATGTTTTATATCTGTTAAACACTTTGGGAGGATGAGGCAATCACCTGAGGTCAGGAGTTCAAGACCAGCCTGGCCAACATGGTGAAACCCCCGTCTCTACTAAAAATACAAAAAATTAGTTTGCATGTTGGCAGGGCCTGTAATCCCTGCTCCTCAGGAGGCTGAGAGGAGAATTGCTTGAACCTGGGAGGCAGAGGTTGCAGTGAGCCGAGATTGCGCCATTGCACTCCAGCCTGGGCAACAAGAGTGAAACTCTGTCTCAAAAAAAAAAAAAAAAATTAATGCGTAGGATGCATATGACTCATTGCCAGCATTCTAGGAGCCAAGTAAGACAAGGTCCTAAGTTTGTCCTCCCCATTTCAGTATGACCTAATTTCTGCTCTCAGTTGTGCTTAGTGGTAGAGTCTAAATCCTCTCGGTTCAACCTTGTAATTTCCTGGTCCTCCACTAAGTATGACAGGAGATCTAGCATCTAATTGTTTCAAGACTTCTAACCTAATCCTCCAGGAGGAGATTCTTTAAGGAGAGAATAATTATTAAAGTTTTAATTAACTTTGTTTATTATACTTTAAGTTCTGGGGTACATGTGGAGAACGTGCAGGTATACACAAGTTTTAATTAATTTTTAAATAGATGCCAGAATCAAGATGATATCAGCTTATATTTTTCTTCACCAGTGATCTCATCTGTCAGCACACTGAAGAAAATCAGAATCTTTATAAATTTCTTCAAGGAGATGACTGAGTTAAAAAATGAAATCTTTGGCCGGGTGCGTTGGCTCACGCCTGTAATCCCAGCACTTTGGGAGGCCGAGGCACGTGGATCACGAGGTCAAGAGATCAAGACCATCCTGGTCAACATGGTGAAACCCCGTCTCTACTAAAAATACAAAAAATTAGCTGGGCATGGTGGCTTGTGCCTGTAATCCCAGCTACTCAGGAGGCTGAGGCAGGAGAATTGCCTGAAGCCAGGAGGCGAAGGTTGCGGTGAGCCGAGATCGCACCATCGAGACTCCGTCTCAAAAAAAAAAAAAAAAAAAACTTTTTTTCAAGTTCATCAAACAAGGTTTTTTACCCAAACCATATTTTACTTGATCAAATTCAAGAATATGATCTCAGCTCATATCTTACAAATTGAAATATAATCTAAATAGCTGTATAGATATCAGTGAGAGATCTAGATTAAGCAACCAGAACGAAGCAGGTCTTATGAACAAGTTAAGATTTATATTGGTCCCTAAGTTTGGGAAACTCAGTTAACTTTTGTCTTTGCCAGTATCGTAAAAAGGTTCATATTGATGCTATTGCTCCTTGAAAAAATCCATTTTCTCACTGAGTCTTTTTGAACAGTTTATTTAATAAAATTTTTGAGCCCCTACCGGGGGCATAATGCCCAGGTATGGCCCTTACCCTTAAGGAATTTAGAATTTAGTTAGGTAGAAAGAATCAGATAATTTCAACACAAAAGGGTGTAGGCTGGGCCCAGTAGCTGACACCTGTAGTCCCAACATCTTGGGAGGCCGAGGTGAGAGGATCACTGGAACCCAGGAGTTCGAGATCACTCTGGGCAACATAGGGAGACCCCATTTTTGTAGGGGCCTACAAAAAGAATTCGAAAAGGTGTACTGAGAACTACAAGGACGACTGCCATTTAGCTTAATTTGGGGGTTGGAGTGGGGGATAACAGAGGAAAGGCCAATCCAACTTCAAAAGACAAGTAGACTTAAGCAAGAGGATATACTGGAAAAGGGATTTCAGTAACAGTACAAACTGGGTGTGGCAGCACAAAGTGTGTGATTGTACAAATGGGTGTGGTAGTACAAAGCATTTAGTTGTTAAATTTCAAGTGCAAGTAAGAATGTTAGGAGATGGGGTAGAAGTAGGCCACGGGGCCTTGTACACAGGTTGAAGAATATGGAATTTATCCTCTATATTGGAACCACTGGATAATTTTAATCAGGGTACTGATAAGTATTTAATATCTATCACTAAGGAGGATAAATTTAAGGGCAAGGAGTCTAGTTAGGAGGCAACTGAAGCAGTCGATATGAAGAGGATATGAGTTTGTGCTATAGAAGTAAAGGTGGGAAGGATTAACTTGAAAAAAAAAGGCAGACAGCAGGACTTGGAGACTGGATACTAGAGGTGAGGGAGAGGGGAGATATAATTCTCAGGTTTCTGGCTTGGTTGGCTGGGTATTAGTTCATGAGTGTGATGTGAGGGAGGGATTACTGATCGAGGAAAAAGGTAGATGAGTCTAGTTTGAGGCATCTTAACTTTGAAGTGCCTGAGGGATATCCAGCTATCCGGAAGCCAGTTGGATTTAAAAGTCTAACATTAAAGAGGTCTAGGCCTAGAGATATAAATGAGGGTCATCAGCATACAGATTTAAGCCAAGTGGCAAAAGTAAGAACTGCGCAGTGTGTGAGGAAAATAAGAAAAGATTCGAGATACCTCTCATCTGAGACAGGTAGCAAGGGGATAAGGATAGTTGCAGATATAGTTCAGAACTTTGGCGTGGTAGCGGGGAACAGGAAATTAAGAACATTCATTCTAGCACGATGGCCTCCATTTCATAGAAAAAGAGTTGAGGCTGCTGAGAAAGTGGTACTTTATGTGCTGAAGCTTTGGAACAGAAACTAGAGGTAATGAGAACGGGGACAGGCCAAGAAGTGAAAGGGGCCAATGAAGGTGTATTAACACCTACAGTTTTGGGTGGCCTGAGTTAGGGAGTAGAGAAGGCAGACTAAAGCATTGATGTGGATGGGTCTATTCTTTGGGGTGGAGGTTTATTTATGGAATGGGTTAATGATACCTCTTTCTTATATTGTCAGTTACTGTACTAGGTATTTCTCTAGGAAAAATTTATTATTGAGTCAGGTTCTGGACAGAAGAGAGAAAGCTTACCTCTGCCAAAGATTGGTATAGTATTAAAGATTTTTTTTTTTTTTTTTTTGAGACGGAGTTTTGCCCTTGTTGCCCAGGCTGGAGTGCAATGGCGTGATCTCTTACTTACCGTGCCTGGCCAGCATTAAAGAGAATTTTCAATCCTAATCACACCTGAGAATGAATTAGCTGGGCACTTTGAAAACTATATGGTGCCAAATCCTACTCCCAGGGAGTCTGCATGGGACCTGGTCATCAGAATTGTTTTAAAGAATTACCCAGATGATTTTTTTTTTTTTTTTTAGACAGTTTCACTCTGCTGCCCAGGCTGGAATGCAGTGGCGTGATCTTGGCTCACCACATCTCCACCTCCTGGGTTCAACTGATTCTCTTGCCTCAGCCTCCAGGGTAGCTGGGACTATAGGTGCCCACCACCATGCCAGGGTAATTCTTTTGCATTTTTAATAGAGACAGAGTTTCACCATGTTGACCAGGCTGGTCTCGAACTCCTGACCTCAGGTAATCCGCCCACCTTGGCCTCCCACAGTGTTGGGATTAAAGGCGTGAGCCACTGTGCCTAGTCGGTCAGATGATTTTTATGTGACGTAGAGCTGAAAACCAGTGAGCTAGAGAGAATTGAAAATTGGCAATAAAAATTTTTGTGAGATATGCAGTGGTGTAGATGCTGTATGTTAAACACTCACTTGATAAGGGTTCAATAGATCTAGAATGTCACTGGCAGATGCCTCAGCAAATAATTTCTACCCTGTAATTTTTCTATATGTCAATTTGATTTCAGTCATGCTCAGGAACAATGATTATATCTGAGTATGTAATAATAAAAGAGAATATGGGCTAGGCATGGTAGCTCATGCCTGTAATTCCAGCACTTTGGTTGGCTGAGGCAGGCGGATCACCTGAGGTCAGGAGTTTAAGACCAGCCTGACCAACAGGGAGAAACCCCGTCTCTACTAAAAATACCAAAAAATTAGTTGGGCATGGTGGCGCATGCCTGTAATCACAGCTACTTGGGAGGCTGAGGCAGGAGAATCTCTTGAACCCAGGAGGCAGAGAGGTTGTGGTGAGCGGAGATTGAGCCATTGCACTCCAGCCTGGGCAGCAAGAGCAAAACTCTGTCTCAAAAAAACCACAAGAATATGGCAGACAAAGCCTCCAAGATTTTGTTTTGTACGAGGGACAGTGAAGCAGTGAGTCCTTTGTAAAGGACATGTGAGATGACTTCATCAAATAAGTAGTGAAAGATTTGACACAGTAAGCCTTAAAAATGTACACAGAGGGCCAGGTGCGGTGGCTTACAACTGTAATCCCAGCACTTTGGGAGGTCGAGGTGGGTGGATTACCTGAAGTCAGGAGTTCGAGACCAGCCTCATCAACATGGTGAAATTCTATCTCTACTAAAAATATAAAAATTAGCTGGGCATGGTCGCTGGTACCTGTAATCCCAGCTACTTGGGAGGCTGAGGCAGGAGAATCGCTTGAACCCTGGAAGCAAAGGTTGCAGTGAGCCGAGACCACACCACTGCACTCCAGTCTGGACAAGAGTGAAACTCTGTCTCAAGAAACAAAAAAAGGACACAGAGTAATTACATGAGCCAAGATAGCACCATTGCACTCCAGTCTGGGCAACAAGTGAAACTCTGTCCCCCTGCCAAAAAAAAAAAAAAAAAAACCACACAGAGTAATTACAATAACGGGTAACTAGCTTTTGAAAACAATTCTGAGTTTTAGTGTGTATAAAGTCAGAATAACATTTGTGAATAAATGAAATATATATAGATTTCTTAAAATTTTGTGGTTTTACTTGAAGGAAGTGAAGAAAGTCTACATTTGGGGAATTCCCTACTGAATATTGGAGAGAATAAAATAAAAAGCTTATTGAATATGATAAGTGTTTTGTTTTGAGACTATTAGCTTTTTTTTTTTTTTTTGAGAGAGGGTCTCACTGTCACCCAGCCTGGAGTACAATGGTGCATGATCTTGGCTCACTGAAACCTCTGCCTCACGGGTTCAAGTGATTCTCATGCCTAAGCATAGCTAGGATCACAGGTGTGCGCTACCACACCAAGCTAATTTTAGTAAAGACAGGGTTTCACCATGTTGGTCAGGCTGGTCTCAAACTCCTAACCTCAGGTGATCCACCTGCCTCAGTCTCCCAAAGTGCTGGGATTACATGCGTGACCCACTGTGCCTGGCTTATCATCACAGATTATATCTATCCCATTTGGATTATCACCCAGGGCCAGATTAAGACCTTTATATATCCTAAACACTAAAGACTGTATTTCTGCCCTCTCTCATGTACTTAAAAAATAACATTAACTCATACATAATCATCAGCCCAACAAAGTTCTGCCTTTCTACCATGCTACCCAGCAGTTCTTTTGTGTGTGTGGAGGGGAAGGGTCATAGAAAGAACTGTCATATATTTTTAATTTTTATATTTTGGCAGTCTCTTCTGCTTTATCATGCTGTAAAATGCTTTTCTCAACTGAGCTTCCATACATGAACCACGAAAAGACTATTTTCTCATTTTCCCTCAGGATGATACATAAGAACCATTGTATATACATAGAAGAGAAGTTAATTTATAACTATAGATACCTAGGATGTTAGGGCTTCTTTCATGGATTTAGTTTGCCTATTAGCAATCTAGCTCTGTTGAGATCCAACCTCTCCCTTTGTTCCCATCCCTGACAGGGGGACTGGCCTTCTGAGGATAGGGTGGGTGTTTGGCAAGGATATTAATAGTTGAGAACAATTGGTGCAATCAAGCAGTATGTTACGATGTTTAAGTTCATAAGTGCATTCGCCTGAGTGTATGTGTTCAAAGTTAGCCCTTCCACTTACTAGCTCTGTGACTGGACAGCTGTACTTTACTTTTCTCATAAAGGAAGAATAGTCTTATCTAATGCTGTTGTATTGCATATTAAATAAATTACTGTTTTCTTTAAAGTGTTTAAAATAGTACCTGGCACATCCTGAGCACCGAATAAATGTTAGTTATTAATTCACATGGGAAGAATGTACCATAAAATACTGTGACTTACCTGGACAAGAGTTGTGTGTGGGGGGATAGTATATGTGTGTGTGTGTGTGTGTGTGTATGTATGTGTGTGTGTATATATATATAGTACCTCCACTATTCTATTAATATCACAATTATATTACAATACCTTAAAGGAAAGTACTTCTTTTCCCATTGTATTGTTTCTGTATTTTTTTTTTTTTTTTTTCTTTTTTCTTCTTTGAGACGGAGTTTTGCTCTTGTTGCCCAAGCTGGAGTGCAATGGTATGATCTCGGCTCACTGCAACCTCCGCCTCCCAGGTTCAAGCTGTTCTCCTGCCTCAGCCTCCTGAGTAGCTGGGATTACAGGCATGCGCCACCATGCCTGGCTAATTTTTGTAATTTTAGTAGAGATGGGGTTTTACCATGTTAGCTAGGCTAGTTTTGAAGTCCTGATGTCAGGTGATCATTCACCTCGGCCTCCCAAAGTGCTGGGATTACAGGGGTGAGTCATCACGCCCAGCCCTTTTTCTGTATTTTGTAAATGAACAACCATTAAATTTCTAATAAAAGGAAAAAGTTGGAACTGTCAACTTGTGAATCTCTTCCTTCCTAACTAATGGAGATCCAGAGTCAGAGAGAACAACACAGTCTTGGTTCTGAATCTGCCAGTCTTTGGATTAAGG
This sequence comes from Aotus nancymaae, assembly GCF_030222135.1. Taxonomy (NCBI): domain Eukaryota; kingdom Metazoa; phylum Chordata; class Mammalia; order Primates; family Aotidae; genus Aotus; species Aotus nancymaae. The sequence goes on along the minus strand of NW_026988419.1, from coordinate 32,540,592 downwards.
GATAATAAATAAGATATCAAAAAAGATAATGTACTTTGTTTGCTTGAATCTGAAATAAAATGGAGAATAAAGCTTTGACTAAGAAAGGAATAACAGTCGTAAATAAAAAAGTCACAAAAGAGATTTTTCCAGGAAATGGATGTAAAGAAAGGGAAAGGAAAAAGGGTGTAGGGCTCAACCTTTGATTAAACCTATGTTCCAAGAGAAGGCTAAAGTATCTTTAGGAAAGACAATGTAGGAAAGGCAAAAAGTGTAATGATGAGAGAACAAACTGCTGGTAAGGGTGTGAGGAAACAGGCACCTTCATAAATTGTAAGTGGTACTGTAATAATGTTGGTTCCTCTTTACAAGGACCCAGAAAGGAAAAGATTTTAACATTAGATATAGTTGTGCTTCACCTGAGAAACTTGTTTAATCTTAAGGATGTCTGAAAATCATGTAATTAATCTTACTTCTGTCTTTACATTTGGCTACTTTAACATTCAGTGCTAAATCTGTACCCCTACAATTAACTATAGAAATATATGGCACATGTTTTATGTATTAATTTCACATCTGCCTTTGTGTTGTTTCTTATTTTGTAGTGTTATAGATAATTTTATATTCCGCCTTAATGTAATAAGGTATGATATAAAGGTTCAGATATACATAAATAAAATGGTACGCTTTGAAAAAATATGAAAAGACCCTTTTAAGGTATAAAATTTAGGTAAGATAAAGTCAACTCAGGGAAATCCAGTTAAAAGCCAAATAGAGCTGTATTTTTATACTGTACAAAAAAATTTACACTCTTAATATAACTAGATACATCTAAGGGTAAATTACACATCTCTCAAACACAGTATTTTAACATATAAGATATGTTTCTGCATTGCAGACTAATACTGAATTTTATACATCATCTTTATTTACAATAACTTAAAATATTTTTTCATCTCTGGCAGATATTTACAAGGTTAACAGTGACTACATTTCACATTTCAACAATCAACAGCATTAATTGGTTCAGTAAGACAGGATAATGGCTTACATGCACCAATAAATATGATCTTAAATGTGCGTTTTTTTCTTCAGCTCTGAAAAAATGAAGTTTTTCACTAGTCCTAGGTTGAAAGGACATCACTCAATACACATTATAATTTCTATATGCCTATCCTATTTAAATTTTCACCAGCAATATTCTCTGAATACTTGGGAAGTTTATACCAAGTTACAGGTTGATGCTGGTTGAAAAAAAAAAAAAAAGAGCTGATGTGTACATTCCATACCCTTTTATGAAGCAAAAATATGAAAGTGAGATATTTCTTATTCAATTGTCCATTGTGACAGAGATCAGATTACATAATGCCAAAGTAGTAAAAAATCCTTCAGAAATTATAGCTCAGGAGACCCAAATTATCATGAGAAAAATAGTGGGAAAGCAATTTTTGCACCCTAACAACTGTTTCACTTAACCACTTAAACTGAATATAAAGCCAAAGTAATTTTTAGAATAAGAATAAAAAAGATTCAATGTCAAGTAGATGAACTTATTCCAGATATTTTAAACACCCAATGGAGCACATCTCTCAATTCAGTATGGATGATAAAACTTAAAAACAATCCCCACCACCACCAAAACTCAAACTAGTATCAGTGATTGTTAGAAAGCCAATCCTCTCTTTCCAAAACAGCTAATCAATATATTCATTACTTTTTAACTACTCCCTGCTATAAAAAACAATATATAAAACTTGTTTGGAAACATCAATATGCAAATAACATTTCATGATTTCCAAAAAAAATAACAGTTGAAATAAATTATTTAGTTCTTATTGGCCTATATATTTATTAAAATGAGTATTTTCACTTTTCTTAACCCAATCTTGTTTTTCTGCAAGGAAAAAAACACTCGGAATGATCATGGACATAAATCATAAACAAACTGTACCAGTTTAATCAATATAATAATAATTGCCACTGCCCTTTAAAATGGGTACATTTCTACAGTTTCCCTTTAAATTTTGCTTAAATGAGTATTTTCACTTTTCTTAACCCAATCTTGTTTTTCTGCAAGGAAAAAAACACTCGGAATGATCACGGACATAAATCATAAACAAACTGTACCAGTTTAATCAATATAATAATTGCCACTGCCCTTTAAAATGGGTACATTTCTACAATTTCCCCTTAAATTTTACTTAACCCACAATATTATACAATACACCAATTTTAGGAATTTCCCCGTTGTTATTCAGTCCTGGTGAGTAGAAGCCTTAATTGAAGGAGATAAGAAAATGTGCTATGAGGAACAATATTTAGATTTAGTCTTTAATGGGTACTTTTGCTGGAAGTATAAAATATTGACATTTATTGACATAAGAAAACCTAAATTGTAATCGTGTAGCTACTGTAAACCTATCCAGGTCAGAGAATATTTTTAGTATACTCTGTATGTTAAAAGAGGCTTCATTCCTTACAAGTACTAAAAATTATATTTGGTAGATACATTTTCTTTGGTAAATTTTGTAATCAATGAAGATGTAAAGAACTTCCTTTGATATAATTAACATTGAGCTGTTTATACTCAAATACAGCAAAACATATTGATATCAATTCTGTAACTGGGGAGGAACTCTCCAATTAAGTTCATTTCTTTGAAAATAAAAGGATTTCTTTATTAGACCTACTTCCAGAAACATGTTTAAAGAGAATCATTTATACTTTAAGCTATACCTAATTCTATTTTTTAATAAAATCAATATTAATAGCAGACATCTGAATATGCCTTAATTTGTAAGCATGATTAACACAATTTCTAAAAATCCAGAAGCAAAACATAAATCCTACATTTCTCTACTATGCTGCCAGTTATTTCGCATCCTTCCCAGCTTTCTGCTAACTTCTATCCTGAATTGTTTGCTCTTATGTATATTTCTCATAGGACTATGGCTAAGATTCCAAAAATACTGAAAAGCCTGAAGTTACCAAGATGTTGTACTTGTGCAGTCAGGTTTAGAAGAAATATGCCTTCATGGGCAAGGAGGCTGGGTGGTGATGACTCCTCTATGAATAGTATTTTCTATATATGCTCAGTACCAGTATGATATACCTATTAGGTACACACAATGCAAGTAATACTAAAATTTGTCTTACATTATCAATATGACCACCTTGGCATGGAAAACTGTACCAATCTGATGACTCATAATTTTATTAGCAATGTTAACATTTTTACACTGCATTCCAGCTTCTTACAATCTGGCAAAAATTCCAATTTCTAATTGGTTTTCAAACAACTTGTTTCTAAAAAGCACTTTAAAAAAATTAAAGTGTTACAAATAAGTGTCTCAACCAACTTAGTGGTGAAACGACAATAATTCAAATTGAAAGATTAAAAAAATCTCATGTTCAGACTGTTTAACATAGCTGTAGTGTAGAAAAATTGATCTAAAATGCTTACAGATTTTCTGATCACTGGCATGACCTGTTAAACTTTTTAAAGCTGAAAACAAATACGTAACTGAAATACTGATTAAAAAAGAAAAACCCAAAACATACTTTGTAATCCAAGGTCAGAAATGGAGAGCCATTCCTTGCCAGTGTTTGTAATAGGGTACTACCCCTAAAGACAGGTATTAAATTTTTTATTTACAAATGAACATGCAGAGATTTAAATGAGACAACTGATTGTCAACAACTGAAGTACTCAAAAATGGATCCATACAAACCTCACAAAAGTGAGGTGGGAAAAATACTCCACTTCATTAAAATATTCACAAAAGTTCTGCAAACAAAATCTGAAAGAAGTTATTCTCAGTATTCCAGTGTCTAATAAATAATTATAATTAGTTTAAAGCTACTAGGTGGAATTTGAAAATACAGGTTGGAAATACTGCGCTTATATAGCTGAGACTACAGCATTTAAGACATTTTATACGGTATATACACACTTTAAATGACATCATGGTCACTGTTCCATTATGGAATCATAAGCTTAACACTATAAAACCTTTTTCAATCACATAAGGAAATATTGCTTGCATTTGCTCTAAGCATAGGTAAGATTCAGTTTCTTTCTATATTAAAAATTATTAATCAAATTTATTTAATCTTTACTTTGCAATACTCTATTGTGCAATATAATTAGCTTGCCACACTGGTGACTAAAAGCTGGCTGACTCAAAAAATCACTTTAAAATAACTAGAAACACTGATCAAAGCCATTTCATTGGGTTTATTTTACATTTAAATAAATCCCCAGAAATGTAATCAACTATAAAATGGCAGCATACAACTGTTATGTGGCAGAAAATAGTAAGGCATAAATTAGAATAAAGAATAATGTATTTATCCTTACATATGTATATAAATTTAACATTTCCAACACTTCCCCATCTCGATTACTCTACATTTTCTCTGGATTTAATACTTTTCTTAATGTGCTGTATTCACTAACTACTAGACCAGAACTGTAAAGAAACAAAAAACGGAGTTAACAACCCACTGCCTCCCCAAACCCATGGAGACTGGGTTTGATTCTGGCTCTGCTTTAGTTATATGACCTTGATTACACTACCCTCTGAGCCTCAGTTTCTTGATGAATGTGGGGGTGAGGCAGTGGGAAACTAGCTAGATTATCTCTAGGGTTTCTTCTTAGCACAATTCTGGTTCTATAATAAATAGACAAAGAAAAGTGAATTGGAAAGGTAAGGGGAATGGTAAGGGGTAAAGGTAAGGGGATCAGGATTTTAAAATAACAATTTCCCCTTTAGCTTCTTAAAACATTTTTACATTTAAAAATCTTCAGGCCAGGCATGGTAGCTCATGTCTGTAATCCTAACACTTCTGGGAGGCTGAGGTGAGTGGATCTCTTGAGCCCAAGAGTTCGTTCAAGATCAGCCTGGGCAACATGGCGAAACCCCGTCTCCACTAAAAATACAAAAATTAGCCAGGCATGGTGGTGCTGGAATTCCAGCTACTTCAGAAGCTGAGGTGGGAGGATCACCTGAGCCAGGGAGGTTGAGGCTGCAGTGAGCTGTGACAGTGCCTGCCACTGCACTCCAGCCTGGAGGACAGAGTGAGACCCTGTCTCAAAAAATCAAATCTTCTGAGTTAACTATTCACTTTTCATTTTAGTTTGCTTTCTAGTAATTAATGTCAGAGCAGAGTTCCTTCAGCTATTTCTTTGTATTCTTTTATCCAACTTGGCATATATGGCACCAACATAATTGTTTTATTACAGAAAACAAGTATTTTTCTCCTTAAATATCTTTTTCATAGATGTTTAGACTTTTATGGAAGTTAGGAAATGTACAACAAAAGTTTGTTAAAAAGTTTGAATATTGCTGGCATTTATCTGTAACAGCTGCTGTATATCTGAAACAAAACTATTTTAAATTAAATGCCAAAAATAATGCATGTTAAAATGCATATTTGAAAACTTAGAAAATTTGACTTTGTTAAACTAACACCTTCCATTTTAACTAATAACAATTCTTGCACAAGAAATCTGTTCTAAGACCCCGAATGCAAGGTTTAGACTAAATGAAATGTTTCTTCACTGAGGTCACCTAAAAGAATAGAAAACAGCCAGGCGTGGTGGCTCAAGCCTGGAATCCTAGCACTTTGGGAGGCCTGGGCGGGTGGATCACGAGGTCAGGAGATCAAGACCATCCTGGCCAACAAGGTGAAACCACATCTCTACTAAAATGGAAAAAATTCGCCGGCTGTGGTACTGCACACCTGTAGTCCCAGCTACTCAGGAGGCTGAGGCAGGGAATCACTGGAACCTGGGAGGTGGAGATTGCAGTGAGCTGAGATTGTGCCACTACACCCCAGCCTGGTGACAGAGCAAGTCTCCGTCACAAAAAAAAAAAAAAAAGAATAGAAAACAAAGGTTACAGGGTGATGAAATGTTAATGTAGGTACATACAGATAAATAAAATCCTCTAAAATGGACATTTTTTAAAACCAATTTTTCAGGTATAAGTTTTCTAGTCAAAGGAAAATTTTGATGTATTTATTATAATTTTTGCAGCAATTTGGTATTATGTGGTATATCTTTTGTGCTTTAACTAAAATTATGCAGATTTAGATGCCAATAAATGCACAATTTGAATTGAAAACAGTCTTTTATCCTCCCAAATAAAACCGTAATTTCTGCCATAAAGTGAGTGACCTCCAGCCATAGCCAAGATCTCACTTTCTGGGTAGGTATAATGCTCCTTTCCTTACATACCTTACAAACTCTGCCTTTTTTAGTATGTTATGGACCTTTACACCTCATTTATTTTGGCTATTTTTAAACTCCTTTCATTTATCTGACATCCCTTAGTTAAATTAAAAGAAAGGATATTTAAAATACATCTTTATGATATATACATATACACACCATATATATGTATCCACACACAGACACAGACACACACAAATCAATAAATTGTCTATTTATCAACTTTCAGCTTTACCCCGGACTTTGGCAATGTTGTAGATACTAGCTCAGGTTCTAGTTTCCATTTTCATATGAGCTGGAAAATGTTACAGACCAACAAATTCAAACAAGCACATGTCGTTGTTCTTATAAAGAGTCTAACAGAAAGTCTTAGGGAAAAAACGTTTTTACAATAAAAACGGGAGGATTACTAGGTGTGAAAAAAAACAAGGCATTTTTCTGGTTATTTATCAAAATCGATTATAATTTTAATTGGTAGAGATAAAATTTTAACCTTTGTTAATTAGGAGAATACTTGCTTTCTATAAATTCAGTATTTTTTCTTAAACAATAAAGTAAAAACATCTAAAAGTACAAAGCACTAATAGCTCTGATGTATTTTGTGGAAGGATAACAACAGGTTAAGTCACAATACACTGATTTTTTAAAACCCAATATATTCCCTTCTTTTTCAAACAGCAGAGCCTGAAACCCAGAAGAGGTTATGATAAAATCTTACCCAACCGGATCAGAACTAAAAAACTTTTTTTACCAATAATGTTTTTGTAACCTCTTAGCAGTTACCAAATGCTACTTACATACATTCAACATCTAGCTTACTGGCATGATTCCAAAGTTTTATAAAAATGAGAAACTGCAGATATATGATTAGAAGGTACACAAATTGCATTACATTAAACACAAAGGCAGTGTGGTCCTTATAGGAAAAATCAAGCTCAGTACCCCCGGTAGAAATGTTCTATAAAAATGTGTCACATTGAAGTGTCAGTGTTTTCAGCCAATTGTCTGTCCCTGATGTATTTTGGAGTAGGTAATCTATCAGGACTTTAGGTTTCTTAATCCAAAATGTCTGACTGAATTTAGGTACATCTAGAAAGCAGCTGAAAGGGTTTCTCTTATAGTCTGACATAACAGAAAGTAGATTGAGAAATCCCTCTCTTTACCTGAAGATGTACTGTTATACTTCAGCCATCATCAGCTCACAAAGGAAAAGAAAAAAAAAACAACAATCAAAATCTCCCCTCACACACACAATCTCCACACAAGCTAAACAAAAACCACCCCTCCCCCCACAAACCCCAGCACCAAAGTGTCAATCATTCCTGGGAAACAGAACATGCCCCTCAGATTCTGATTTGTTAGTTGGCCAAACTTGGAGGACAGAAATGACCTTATATGTCCTTCTGGGGAAGAGGGAAGACATGTTAATAATGACTATAGAGCCATTGAGAAAGTGCATTATCAATTACACAATCAACTTAGAGCCCTGTCCTCCAGTGGAGGTGGTCACAACTTGATTTAAATGCCTCCGTAATGGAACTATTATGTCTTGAGATAAAGGAGATGGGGGGGCGGGTGGAAAAAGAGCTACCCTCATTTTAATTAAAATAAGTGCAGCAGTCTACCACCTTTTCCCATGCTTCTCCAGAAAATGATTGCACAGACTCAGAGAAGTTCAAAGTCATAGCAGAATCTCTGAGGCACTCCTGGTTAAGAGAGAAAAAAATATGATCCAGTAATCTTCATAGTTCTATAGGTTATGAGAACAAACCCGTTTTGCTTTGTTTTTAAATAAAAGCCAAAGAATTGTTTCATAGGGATCATATACACCATTTCCTCTAATGTATCCTCAGTCTCACAGTGTTGAAATGGGACCGATCAGCCTACGATGGATTGCACATCACCCAAAGAGAAAGGAAGGCATGGAAAAGGCAAACATTTTATACTGCTTCACAAACACATTTACAAGGAATAGGTGAAGAGAAGATGTAGGAAAGAGGGATAAAGAAAACCTTATTGCTGTTTCGATACAAAATACAGTATGAAGATACCTAAACTAAATGAAATCTAATTATGATGACCAATGTTTTCACAATGTGAGAAGAAGTGTCTTCTTGCACAATGAAATGTTCAGTTTAAAAGGTAAGCAGAAAGAGGAGGGAAGAAGTCAAACTACACCTGGGATATTAGCTGCATATTGAAACTTGGGGATCGAGACTGCTTGGTTAAGGGGGCTCCTGGGCTGAGGAGCTCTTTACCTTCACCAGCTTGACCTAGCCGGTCTTCCTGCAGACTGATAGTTGAGTATCGATTAGCATTGTTACCTGCTAAATTAGTACCTCCCTCAGTGCCAACCCCAATGCTGGTACTTGCTTGACTGCCATTTACATAGTCAAATGATTTACTTGAGGAAGCACTGGCTGTCCGGATTAGACTTAAACTATTGGTTTTTGGCACCACCTGGCCAGCAGGCAGGCTCAGGTGTTTCTTCATTGGTGTCAGCTCAACTGAATCTACACTAAGATCAGTTGGTTGCTGTACATACTGCTTGCGAACTACTGAATCTCGAGGGCTCTCACTGGATTTGATGGCAGAGGCTGTTTCTTTATCCTTGGCTGAACGCCCAGTTGCTACTTTCCTTAAGCTTCCCCTCTGAGAAGAGGAGGATGGTTTGGTCCCAATTGGCTGACTGCTGAGGGAAGCCCCTGATGAAAATCCTTCATCTGCATCATTCAGGTTTACAGACTCCTCTCCTCCATTTACACCCTCAGCACCTAAGAAAACAAATCAGACAGACTCAGCAACAGCTAAATTGAATAAGAAGCAGCTGTGAATAACAACACTAACCTTATCTCTCGGGTAATGTTTGCTATAGATTGGCAATGGCCCTCCTATCAACACTTCCCCTAAATAACTTAGGGGAAATAAATCTTAATCTACACAGAATTCTAATATGTTAATAAATGTCAATTTAGCTTTATTTAGTCCAGTTTTTAAAAAACTATCCACAAACATCTAGTATACTGTCAACATTTAGGCATGTAAAACAACTAGGTAAAATACAAGAGTTTAACATAAATTTTTATAATACACTCTATCATTCTTCTGAAATGACCATATCAACCTATTTAAAAAAAAAACCACACACAACTTTCCCCTCATACCTTCTTTAATCCACCATAAGATGTGCAAAAAAGCCCCTCTTCTAATTCTGGTTACCCAGAATTGTACCAAAAACTCGTTTATGCTTACAGGCCAAACTCTTTTTAACTACAATAAAACTTTATATTTACTCAATGGTTAATTGCTTCTATATTGCTTTAGAACCTTTAACATGGAACTAGTAAAAATAACTCAAAACTACATTGCTTCTGTAACTTCACAGTCATGTTTTGTCTTATGGCCTTATCTACTCAATCTACTCACTGGTTTCCATATTTCAGAGAGCAGTGACAGGGAACCAGCAGGGATATTTAGGAAGGATTTAGATTTCCTATATGGTATGTTTTGATAATATTTTACATAATTAAGTATTTCTATAATATTTTAGTTTCTTAGCATTGAGATGTATTGTCATAATCACAAAATACTATAGTGTCCCATCACATTTCATTTCATGCAGAAACCGCAGTTAACAAAGTAATTCTTTTTTTGTTTTTTTTTTTTGTTGTTGTTGTTTTGAGACAGAGTCTTCTCTGTCACCCAGACTGGAGTGCAGTGGCATGGTCTTCAGCTCACTACAACCTCTGCCTCCCAGGTTCAAGTGATTGTCCTGCCTCAGCCTCCCAAGTAGCTGAGATTACAGGCATGTACCACCACACCCAGCTAATTTTTGTATTTTTAGTAGAGATGGGGTTCCACCATGTTGGCCAGGCTGGTCTTGAATTCCTGGCCCCAAATTATCTGCCTACCTCAGCCTCCCAAAGTGCTGGGATTACAGGTGTGAGCCACCTCACCCAGCCAACAACAGAATTCTTATCTTGGGTTTTTGTGGGAAGAAGAAAAGAACATATAATATATTGAGCTTGCAGTTTACAGAAAGCCAATTGTCTTACTGAGAGTATGATCAACATTCTCTTAGAAAGTAATACATTTGCTTCTTTCAAGAACTCATATTGGCTTGCTACCTCATTAAATACATTTCCCAGACTGCCATAAAGTTTAATCCGAGTCTACAAAACAGATATCAACATTACAGTTAAGGTAAAAACATTAGGAAAGGATCTAAACAAATATTAGAGATATAAGTTACCTAAGCAAAATATATACAAAATATCTAAACACAATCTTTTATTTAACATAGTACCTGGAAAAATAAACTATTTACTTAGCTATATGACTCATATGGATTATTTTTTTCCTTCTAAAGAATGGAATAAGCTATCCTTAAAGCAAAAGGCACCTTTTATATCCAGCAGTTTAATAATCTTTAATCATCATGCAAAGCCATATGAAAATGCATTTACTAAGAACAGTAGCAGCTGACACCACTTCTCTCAACCTCTTCAAAAGAACTGTATATAATGTACCTCAAAATAAAAACTTTAAATTATATTCATATGATTCATTTTAGTAATTTACTTAAAATTAGTATAAAGAACTCCGAAATGCCCGAGAAAGGATAGTTATTGGTTCAGAATTTATATTAGTAATATAAAACTGGGAGTCAACAGAAGTGGACATTATCATATCAAAAATATATAACCTCTTTTAAAATATTGGGTATATTTATTAGGAAAGGAGACTGAGAGACTTAGTGCTAGCTTCTGAATCTTGCCTCATGCAGATCTGATGCCCAAGCAATATGGCCATAAAAAGATAACACAAAAGCCGACATGCAAGAGAATCTACTGCTATTTTATATACTAAGCAATGCTTAGCATATAATATAATGGAACAGTGATTATACTTTAATCACAGGTATTGTCTTCAGTTTAGTAATAATTTTTAAAAACATTTATTTATTTGTATTATTATTTTTTGAGACAAGGTCTCACTTTGTTGCCCAGGCTGAAGTGCCGTGGCACAATCACAGCTCACTGTAGCCTCAACCTCCCAGGCCTGAGTGATCCTCCCACCTCAGCCTCTCAAGTAGCTGGGACTACAGGCATGTGCCACCATGCTTGGCTAATTTTTATATATTTTGTAGATATGAGGTTTTGCCATGTTGCCTAGGCTGGTCTTGAACTGGGCTCAAGCAATTCACCTGCCTAGGCCTCTCAAAGTGCTGGGATTATAGGCATGAGCCATCATGCCTGGCCAGTTTAGTAATAATCTTAATTCCAGCTTTAAAAAGTCACAAATAGAATGCTACTTGACAATCAGTAGAAAGGTAGGTGATGGGCTTATATTCTCCCTTCAATTTCAACATGTAATAAACACAATTTCAATTATAAAATTCTTTAAAAACATCATAGCAGAAGACTAGTCAATAATCTATAAGTTTCAGCAGAGTTCAGAATTATCAAAACTTTTCATAGGGTTTTGTAACTTCCTTTCTTCTGTTTAAAAAGCTTGGCAGGGTACAGTGGTTCACGCCTCTAATCCCAACATTTTGGGAAGCGAAGACAGGCAGATCCCTTCAGCTGAGGACATTGAGACCAGCCTGGGTAAATGGCAAGATCCTATCTCCACAAAAAATTTTAAAATTAGCCAGATGTGATGGCACCTGCCTATAGACCCAGCTACTCAGGAGGCCGAGGTAGGAAGATCACTTAAGTCCAGGAATTTGAGGTGGCAGTAAGCTATGAATCTTAAGGAGGCTGGGCACAGTGGGTTACCAGCATTTGGGGAGGCCAAGAAAGGAGGATTGCTTGAGCCTGGGAGTTGAAGACCAGCCTGGGCAATATAGCAAGACCCCCATCTCCACAAACAATTTAAAAATTTACTGGGCATGGTGATATGCCTGTTATCCTAGCTACTGAGAAGGCTGAGGCCAGAGGTTTGCTGGAGCCCAGGAAACCAGTTTACAGTGAGCTACAACTGTGCCACTATATTCCAGCCTGGACAACAGAGTGAGACCATCTGGGAGTCAAGAAAAAAACCCTTATGAAATAAAAAGGCAATTGTGTCTCAAAACATTTTTACTTTGTAATTTTCTCCAAAGGTGATAACAATACCATTCATGGTCCAAAGAGGAGACATCTGAAATGGAATTTCTTTTTTAATGCCTTTTTGTATTTACATTGAACCCCAAGAAGCTATGAAATGGATTCTTAATGAACTTTTCTATTCATGGCTCACTTTACTTACACATTTGGCTTCTGTTAATATTGATTTAAAACTACAAATAGGCCAGGGTTGGTGGCTCATGCCTGTAATTTCAGCACTTTGGGAGGCTAAGGCAGACAGATTACTTGAGCCCAGGAGTTTGAGATCAGCCTAGGCAACATGGCAAAACACCGTCTCTACTAAAAATACAAAAAACTAGCCGGGTATGGTGGTGTGCCTGTAGTTCTAGTTATTCCAGAGGCGAGGTGGGAGGATCACTTGACCCCAGGAAGTTCAGGCTGCAGTGAGCCTTGATTGTGCCACCACACTCCTGCCTGGGTGATGGGAGTGAGATCCTGCCTCAAAAAAGAAATAAAATAAAACTACAAATAATCTGGACTAAAAGGTAAAATAAGGAAACATTTCTCTTTCCTTGTGGCTACACCCTCGCACTCCCTCCCCCAAACTGAAAGTTTACCAGTGATAAATATAATAGGATATTAAAAAGGAACTACTATTTTGGTTCATTTGTTTCAAAGTGTATGACTTGATATATTGGAAGGAATGCTTCAACCTAATCCCATACTTTCTGGAATTTCAGCAACTGTTGATTGCTACATTTAGCACAAATACTTCCAATATTCTAGCAATAGTAGTAACATAAAATACTACATTCAGTACTACATTTAGCACAAATACTTCCAATATTCTAGCAATAGTAGTAACATAAAGTGGCTCAGTCATTCAAGAATGTTCAGTTTAGGCCAACTCTGAGTTACACATCTATTCATCTTCTCATTGTTATGTGTTTATACAAGATAAAACTTACTCCTAGGGATAACATAATAAGATACAGGGAAAAAAGGGAAGGCTGTATCTTACAGCACCAACTTTTTTGGGTCCCTAGGTCATGCACATGCAACACTGTTAAATAAGGTCAATCTGGGTAAATGGGCAAGGGAACAGGGGGTAGATTTAGATCTTACTGAGCATGCTCAAATTTCTAATGCACCAAAGAGCAGAGAGTTCCTCATGGTGGCAGTTAACCTCTTTATGTATGTTTGGCCTTTAAGTAAAAATATATAACACCTTTTAAAACTACTTGCTTGATTTCATAAATAAGTATAAAGATCCCACAGTAGCAATACATTAAATAATTTTTTAAACACTGGCTACAGTTCCCTCTTTTACAAAGCTAATTCCTATGGCATTACATGCAAAACAGCAAGTAAATACTTGCCCATCAAAGAGAAGCATTCTTTCACAGATGGGCGGCTGGAGGAAGGGTATTAAAAAAAACCCCTCCATGTTGTGATACCTAAATTATAGAAATAAGGCTCTACTAGGATATCTGACCTCTAAATATAACAATACATTTTAATTCCATTGAATTGAATGCAACCATTATTTACAATAAATTATAAAATGTACTGTGCATCAGGATAGCACATTTATAGAAGATGTCCATAGTTTACTAGTTAGACCTAAGCAACTTAATCTACAGATGATAAAGCCAATCAATATCAGCATACTTTGTCAAAGAGCTAAGAAATTCTTCATTGAACACCATAGAATTGCAGATAAATCAGCTGGCTCCACTTCCAATTTCTTAAAGATAATACACTAACGTTTCAAAACTCCCTTTACAAATTTTTAAAGAATAAATTATTGTATAAATAAAATCATTCATATTGATGAATAAGGCTCATGTCCACTGGGTGCATTTTTCTTTCCTAATGTTAGAATAAACATGCTCAGTAATAAAAAAATTCCAAGCATTTGCAGACCTTTTGGAGACAGGACCCTGCCTTGTTAGTAGCCATGCCAAGCTGTTCCTTGATTACACAGGGATGCAGACTCCAGGCCAGCACAAATGGTAACTAAAGATTGCACCTGACCTGGTGCTATGCATATGAATGAGGAGGGAGGGTGCTTTGCAAGGAGAAGCTAATACACCCTAGGGTACTGGTAACACACATTAGAATGGAAAGATGCTCTGCTTGGGGATAGAGAGCCAGGATCCTTCTCCAGCAACTGCCTCACTGACTTCTGCCTCCTCATCTCTGTCCTACCCTCTGTTGTGGCTGCTGCTGAGTTGGGCTCCGGCGAGCCATGCTCAGGGGTCCTGCGCACCAGCACCTCCCCCTCTTGCACACGTTTGATCCCTAGGTCAGTGGAGCCGTGTTGGATCGGGGAGCCAGGAATACTCGAGTCAGCCTCGTTTGAGAAGTCAAAGCCATCTGGGATTCAACATATAAAATTTTAGTGCTTTTATGCTGCTCTATTCTTTTCTGAGCATTTTGACCCAGGCAGATAAGAGAATGTATATATGGATATGATATAAACACAGATACTATTTATATAGTTACATGTGTGTGCACAGCATGCACACACATAAGGCAACAGATGAACAATGTGAGGTTTGCAAATGAATTAAGACAGAAAAATCAGGATCATTAAAATGGCAATATCTCTTAGGCAAGACAGCTTGACTATTCAAGTACTATGTCTATGAAATACTGCTGGATTCAGCACTTACAAAAAAGGGAAAGGCAGAGATAAAAATCCAAAAACAAGAATATATCATTTTATGAATAGCTTGTATTATATTGTTAGTTTGGCCAGTTATATACTTTTTCCCACAGTGCTCATACATGCACCTTTTTTTTCCTAGTATGGTAACAAGGTTAAAGCAACTTCTTTCCTATTGTTCTTACTTAGTTCAAAAAATAGGAAAATTAACCTCATCTTATTTTATGTTTTAATCTTTATACAGCAATCTAAATAACATGTATTTTATAAGTATATATTTATATTAAAGTAACTTTAGACGTCACATTTCTAGTGTTATTTTTAACAAAAAAAATTTAATTATACAGGGTCTTTTAATATCATGTGCTAAGACAGTCTGTAAACAGTGATAAATTTACTTGACTCCATGTGTGGACTATGGGGATTTTGTACTCACCTTCTCTCCTCCATCTATGACGACGGATTGAAGCTGTTGTAATTGCAGTCCGAGAAATCCTCGGCACTGTTGGAGTGACTTCAACTTTAAGGACTTTCTGGCCTTCTTGTGAAGAATCAGGAGCATCAAATGGTAATGAGTTTTTCATGGCATTGGCAACCTACAATGATAATATAAGTCTATACAAGTTTACAATCAATATGCAGTTTTTGTTTATACTTGTTTCCATAATTTTTGAATATGTATTTAAAATTTGCATTATAACACATAAAAGTACAAATGTGTAATAAATGTATCTTTGTTGTTCTCTATTCTTTTAAGCAAGGTTTCAAATGAGAATTTCTAAAATATGAGTCACACACTCCACTGATGCCTTAAAATGGTTGACTTTCAAAGAGAAAAAGCATTCCAAAGAAAGAATTAACATTTAAACTGATTATGAGACAATTTAGAATTGTCTGATTCTTCAGATGATAAATAACATGCAGAATTTAATCTCTGATAAACATTGGGATATTCTCCACTCTTCTATTTACATGAGGAGAAATGTTTCCTAAATACTTCTGGCATTTTGTCCTACCACTTTCTGCTCCTGGTAATTGCCATTTGACTTATCCAAGTTTCCTAACTGGGTTGTACCAGTCTAGCAAAAATCTTGAGCTAAAGGATTGTCTTTCTCCCTCCCTCTCCACTTGGACAAGCCCACATGGAATGAAGCAGCAGCCTGGATGGGCTTGCCTGATCTGCCCACTCATTCTCTCCAGTGGGCTGTTCCAAGGTCTATATGTGGAGGAAAGTTAAGTCTTTCAATTTAGCTTTTAACAGTAAAGAAAATACTTGTTACCCATCTACCAACTATTTTTCTGTCTATCATGTGGCTCTAGATTTGAACAGGGAAAAGGGGTATTATTATTGGGTCCCCCAGAGACGCTGACAATAAAGGAATACTGTAACACTAGAGTTACTATCTCTTTACCTGTATTGCCTTGGAAATGCCACCTCTACTTAATTTACAAGATTGTTGAAAGGATAAACTATGAATTTAAATAGTTTCATAAGTTCTAGGTATTACTATGATGATATAATTTTTTAATTTTTTTACCCATTTGTTTTAATGTAACTCTTAGGGTAAGATTAGGAAACAAATGGGAATTCGAAGAAGAATTACTGCAAATGCTACCTAAATAAATTTATATTTAGCTTAAAATATTTAAAAAATTATACAAATAAAATGGCTTTTAAAAAGATGGGTCAGGCAAAGTGGCTCATGCCTGTAATCCCACCACTTTGAGAGGCCGAAGCAAGCAGATGGCTTGAGTCCAGGAATTTGAGACCAGCCTAGGCAACATAGTGAGACCTCGTCTCCAAAAAATATACAAAAATTTGCTGGGTGTGCTGGTATGCACCTGTAGTCTCAGCTACTCAGGAGGCTGAGGCAAGAGGACCACTTGAGCATGGAAGGTAGAGGTTACAGAGAACTGTTATCACACCACAGCACTCCAGCCTAGGTGACAGAGTGAGACCCTGTCTCAAAAAAATAATAATTTTTGAAACAATAAAATAAAAAGCTGTATTCTTAAAATGCTGCAAGTAGAAAATAATATTTTAAGAACACCATTATCAAAATACTACAAAAAGCTTACAAAATTGGAAAGGAATAAAAACATCCACAGACAAATTACCTATACAACTATTAGCATTTTGTATGCTTCCTCTGTCCTGTCTAGATCTAAAAAAATAGTTTTATACTGTTTTTCTACCTTATACAAGCTAGTGTTTCCCTTTAATATAAAACCTCAAATATATAGTTTTATCAAGTAAATATCATATAACTTAAATCATTCTCTCCTGTGGAACATTTAGACTATTTTTATTCCTTTGCAATTAGAAATAAAACTGTAATGTTATGCTTATAATACATTGTCTCTGGTATTTATAATTTTGGTATTAAATTTAAGTTTAGTTTTCTGGAATACATTGCTAGACATGGGATACAGGGTCAAAAAAATAAACACACATTACCAAACTGCTTCTTCTGGGGATATTCAGAGTTGTGTCATATTACCACTGTAACATAAAGAATGCCTTCCTCACTTCACTGCTGGATATTTACATTTGTTGTTTTGTTTTGTTTTCTGGGTTTTTTTGAGGCAAGGTCTTGCTCTGTCACCCAGGCTGGAGTGCAGTAGCATGATCTCTGCTCACTGCAACCTCTGCCTCCCGGGTTCAAGCAATTCTCATGCCTCAGCCTCCCAAGTAGCTGGGATTAGAGTATGCACCACCACACCCAGCTAAATTTTGTATTTTTTGTAAAGATAGGGTTTTTCTATGTTGGCCAGTCTGGTCTTGAACTTGTGGCATCAGGTGATCCACCCACCTTGACCGCTTAAAGTGCTGGGATTACAGGTGTGAGCCACCGCGCCCAGCCTTACATCTGTTTTTTAATCACTTACCATTTGGAGATTTGTTTATTTTGTAGGCGAGTACAAAATCTTTTTACAAAAAATGAAATATTAATTTGCTTATTCTTATCATGCCTGCTGAAAATATGTTTCTCAGTTTGTGCCCTGCAGTATTAATTTTGCTTTTAAAAACCTGATGGAGGCCAGGCACAGTGGCTCACACCTGTAATCTCAATATTCTGGGAGGCTGAGGCTGGCAGATAACTTGAAATCAGGATTTCAAGACCAGCCTGGCCAACATGGTGAAACTGTCTCTACTAAAAATACAAAAAATTAGCTGGGGGGGGTGGTGCCTATCATTCCAGCTAGACATGGGAGGCTAAGATGGGAGGATCGCCTGAACCCAAGAGGCAGAGGTTGCAGTGAGCTGAGATCACGCCACTGCACTCCACTGGGTGGTAGAGAGAAACTCCATCTCAAAAACAAAATAAAATTTTAAAAAATAAACTTAAAAAAACTGATGGGCCGGACGCAGTGGCTCACAGTACTTTGGGAGGCAGAGGCAGGCAGATCACCTGAGGTCAGGAGTTTGAGACCAGCCTGGCTAACATGGTGAAACCCTGTTTCTACTAAAAATACAATAAATTAGCCGGGCATGGTGGTGCACGCCTGTAATCCCAGTTACTCTGGAGGCTGAGGCAGGAGAGTCGCTTGAACCCATGAGGTAGAGGATGCAGTGAGCCAAGATTGCATCATTGTACTCCAACTTGGGAAACAAGAGCAAAACTCCATCTCAAAAACAGAAAAAGGAAAAAAAAAAAAAAAGGCAAAACTGATGGAATAGGCTGGGTGCAGTGCCACACGTCCATAATCCCAGCAGTCTTGGAGGCTGAGGCCAGCCTCAGCAACACAGAGAGACTCTGTCTCTACAAAAAATACAAAACAAGAAACAAAAAAACAAGAACCTAACAGCTTAGAATTTAAGTGTTTATGTAGGGGAAAAAAAAATCAATCTTATTTTAGTGACTTGTCCTATCACTTATGCTTAGAAAGTCTTCCCTTCTCTAGAAATTTGAATATTTGGAAACTTTTCTTCTCCTCTCTTTTCCTAAAGGATTTCAAAACATTTAATTATTCACTTTATCTGAACTTTATTTTGGTACTGGAAGGTGGAAAGGATCTAAACCTATTTTGTGTTTTCTCTAACAGGTAACTAATTGTTATTCTGGAATAAAATTTTTCCCCTAATTATTGGGATTGTCTCAGATTTTTAACCTAGTACCTTTTTTTTAGGTATAAGTATATTTAATAATGAGTAAAGATAATAACTTACCAATAGTGGTTGAGAAAAAAGCTCTAGCTGAGCTCTATAAATGATGTCATCAAGAACTTCCTGGCCAAGGTCCCACTGTCCATTATACCTATGAAGACGCAGATCATTTACTCTCTTGAACAAATATCTAATCTTCAGCTTAACTTTTTAAATTGTTTCAAGTCCTGCAAGTTTGGTTGTGAAGCAAAATTTTCATGCCAAGTGTTATATCATTTCATTTATAAACTATCCCACTTTTGGTTATAAAAACAAAACCAATATTTTAAATACTATGTTTACAAATTTTTCTTCACATAATTGGTTTTTATTACATGGTGATATATTCAAAGTAATCTACTTAATGCATTCATGAAAACCTGGATTATGAACTTTGTAGAGATAGTTTTCCATACAGAAAATTTCTAAACTCCAATTTTAATGACTAGTTATGTTACATTTTGGTTATTTTAAAAGTACTAAAAGGAAACCATATTAGAAAAACAAGATAAACTTATCATAGAACAAGAGATTCAATATTGTGTCTGATAAGGAAGAAAGAGAAATATTAAAAGTTTCCAAACATTAGGAATAATTCATACAATTTTATATTCCACTTACTTACATGGCATAATAAACCCCTGTGAGAAGTTGCACCATAAATTCAGGATCCAATACTATTCGACCACAGAGTTCTTTCCAATGTTTTTCATGTTGCCGTGGAAACCCACTCACACAAACCCTAGGAAAATACACTATTTAGCATGTGATTTCCAGATTCATTAAATAAAACAGTTTTTGTTTTCATATGTTCATTTATACAATTTATTCATTCTTCAAATATTTACTGAGTGCCTGTTATATACCAGTCATTGTTCTGGGCCTAGGCATACAGTCATGAACAGGTGAAAGATAAAAAATAAAAATGAAATCTGTGCTCTCATAAAGCACACATCCTAGGGGACTGCCCATAAAAACAATTTTTCTAAAATAGTTAACCATCTCTTTCGCAATCATCCTTCTCCCTCTTCACACACACACACACACATACAACACACACACATCTAACTTTTACTCACCCCAAATTGTATTAGGGTGAATTACTGGGAAGTATAGAAATCTCAAAACAAAAGGATTAAAATACTGTTGTCTGTGAGGCCATTTTTAAACAAATAACTAAACAAAGAAATAACTCCCTAACATCCATTCCATTTCATTAAGTGATGCTTCAAGAAAGTTATGCTTGATAATGATCAAAAGTTGTAATATACTATATTATTTAATCAATTAATTTAGTAAGACAACTATAATAGTGAGTCCAGAGGAAATTTTTTAGTGTTTAGTGTCTTATGATCTTGGGAAATTCTTTTAAAATTCTGTTTATATATTTTTTTGTAACAGAGATGTACAATAAAAGACCTGCAAGTTGAAAATAGCATTATATTAAGATAAAACTATGTGGGGAAAGGAGAATGAAAATGTATCCTTCAATTTCAAGGAGAAAAAGGAATAAATGTAATGTTAGACCTTTAAAGAAAAGTTTATTCATTTATTCCTCAAATGGATGATGGTGAGTATCACATCATTATGGTATTTACATTATATATATTTAAAACAATGACCCAACAGTTTTTTAAAAAATATGTCAATACTTACATATTGAGACAGAGTCTCACTCTGTTGCTCAGACTGGAGTGCAGTGACCTGATGTTGGCTCACCACAACCTCTGCCTCCCAGGTTCAAGCGATTCTCCTGCCTCAGCTTCCCAAGTAGTTGGGACTACAGGCATGTGCCACCACACCCGGCTAATTTTTGTATTTTTAGTAGAGATGGGGTTTCACTATGTTGGCCAGGCTGGTCTCAAACTCCTGACCTCAGGGGATCTGCCCGCCTTGGGCTCCCAAAGCGCTGGGATTACAGGCATGAACCACCTCACATGGCCTAGAAATTATATCATTTCTACCTATTTAAGATAGGATAAAAAAATTGTAATGTCAACTTAATGTACAAGGAGTACATAGTTTTTCAAAAGTCTGCAGGGGAATAATGAACAAAAGAACAAAAGTTTGAGGACCACAAAACTCTGCCATATTTGTTATTAAGAAACTCTATTAGGCTGGGTGTGGTGACTCATGTCTATAATCCCAGGACTTTGGTCTCTTGAGGCCAGGAGTTCAAGACCAGCCTGGACAACACAGTGAGACCCCCATCTCTAAAAAAAATTTAAAAATTAGCCAAGTGTAGTGGCACATGCCTATAGTCATAGCTACTAAAGAGACTGAGGTGGAAGGAATGCTTGAGCCCAGGAGTTCGAGGCTGTAGTGAGCTTTGCGTGATTGTGCCACTACACTCTAGTTTGAGTGACAGAGCAAGACTCTATCTCAAAAAAAAAAAAAAAAAAGATCTAAGTGCAGGAGGTGAAGTAGTTTAGATTTAAAAAAAAAAATTATATTAAAGGCCACAACAATGTTTCCAATAAGGGAGCAGGCAGATTTCTTTTAATGAACCAAAAGTAATGAATTATAAATAAATTTATCTGCAGATAGGCAGTAAGTACTTAAGCAGCATCTAAATTAGAGACAAGAATTTTGTTAGATATTAATCATGTTATTACAGGCAAGTGAAAAAAATATTTTAAAATAATCTATAGAACGAAAGTAACAGCTAATTTAGATTGGGAAAATTAATAAGTATTGTTATAAGCAGATCTCTTCTCAGTAACATAATAGCATGTGACCCTGAGCAAAGCACTTGTGGTGGACAGATTCTGAGAGAGTCATGATTCCTATGATCTTTCTGGTATTCACACTGTGTCATGCCCTTCCCCTTCAGCAAGGGTGGGATCTACAGCTTGCTTCTAACCAATAGAAAACGGCAAAGGTAACAGGATTCCATGATTATGTGTACATGAGTATGTTACATAAGGTAACAGATCTTGCTGGAGTCTCACTCCTCCAACGTTGAAGAAACAACCTGCCATGTTGTAGGCTGACCGTGTTGGGAGGCCAATGTGGCGAGGAACAAAGGGTGGCCTCCAGCACACAGCCACAAAAAACTGAAGCCCTCAGTCCTACAGTCACAGGAACTGAATTCTGCCAACAAAACTTTTGAGCCTCAGATGAGACTGCAACTCCAGCTAACAACTTAACTACAGCCTTGTAAGACATTAAGCAGAGAACCCCAGCTAAACCATCTGGATTCCTGACTCACAAAAACTGTGAAATAATAAATGTGTGATGTTTTAACCTGCTCAATTTGTGGCAATTTATCATGCAGTAATAGAAAACTAATACAACATTTAACTTTTTTTGGGGATTGATTTCCTCAACTAAAAAGCATTTTGAAAGACTGAATTCAGAATTCCTTCCATAATTGAACTTCTGTGACTCTAAACATCTGTTGTCTCCAAACTAATTTTTTATCACTTAAATTTTTTCTTTTTTTTTTTTTTAGACAAGGTCTCACTCTTTTGCCCAGGCTGCAGTGCAGTGACATGATCTCGGATCACTGCAACCCTGCCTCCCAGGTTCAAGTGATTCACATGCCTCAGCCTTCCAAGTAGCTGGGATTACAGGCATGTGCTACCACACCC
This sequence comes from Aotus nancymaae, assembly GCF_030222135.1. NCBI lineage: Eukaryota > Metazoa > Chordata > Mammalia > Primates > Aotidae > Aotus > Aotus nancymaae. The sequence continues at coordinate 32,517,896 of NW_026988419.1, read as the reverse complement.
AGCTGATTTTTCTATTTTTAGTAGAGATGGGGTTTCACCATGTTGGCTAGGCTGGTCTGGAACTCCTGACCTCAGGTGATCTGCCCACCTCAGTCTCCCAAACTGCTGGGATTACAGGCATGACCCACTGTGCCTGGCCTAAAGTTTTTCTACAGTAGAAATTTAAAGGTAGATGCAGTGGCTCAACGCCTGTAATCCCAGCAATTTGGGAGGCCAGGGCATGCAGATCACTTAATTCCAGGAGTTTGTGACCTGCCTGTGCAACATAGTGAAACCCAGTCTCTATTTAAAAAAAAAAAATAGCCCAGTGTGGTGGTGGGCACCTGTAGTCCCAGCTACTCAGGAGGTTGAGGTGGGAGGATCGCTTGAACCTGAGAGGCAAAGGTTGAAATGAGTCGATGTGGCACCACTGCACTCCAGCCTGGGTAACAGAACAAGATTTCGGCCTAGATCTGTCCAAATTATTAGAAATTCTGATTTAGGAAATATTATAATCCATGAAATACACAGTACCCACCACCCACATACAAATGAGACATACACATCATTGGTGCTATTGCTAATCACTTTTTCCAACACAGAGATAGTTATTTATGAAATGTATGCAAAGAGGTTCAGATTCCTTGTGACTTTCCCCATATATAGCACAATTTTTTCAAAGATCTTAGAGTGATTTACAAAAACTGGCAACCAGGGAGTGATAAGATATATCACTAAACAACCCTAGATTTGGATGTCTTGGTACAACTCCATGTTTAGCTAGAAAATATTTCTTGAATGCTGAAAATGTTGTCAAGAATACATGAGGCCAAGCATGGTGGCTCATACCTGTACTCTCAGCACTTTGGGAGGCTGATGTGGGAAGACTGCTTGAGGCCAGGACTTCAAGACAAAGCCGGGCAACACAGCAAGACCTTGTCTCTACAAAATTTAGCTGGGTGTGGTGTTGTGCCCCTGTGGTCTCAGCTACTTGAGAGGCCCAGGCAGGAGGATCCCTTGAGCCAAGGAAGTTGAGGGCACAGTGAGCTATGATTGAGCCCTGTACTCCAGCCTGGGTAACAGAGAGAAATCCTATCTTACTCTAGCCTGGGTAACAGAGAAATCCTATCTCAAAAAAATTAAAAAAAAAAAAAAAAACCTCATGAGGATAAGGACTCCTATAGGAACGTTAAGATCCGTGAGTTTTGTTTACTGCTGTATCACCAGAAGTTAAAATAGTGCCTGGCTTAGAGAATGTGCTCAATAAATATTTGTCAAATAAATAAGTATTATCAAATAAATAAATACGAAGATTAGTAATAATCACTCTTCTCACCTGGAACCCATCCGACAAAGAGATTGGTAAGATGAGGCAGGCATATATACAATAGCAGAATTGTAACACAGCATGAGAAAACTCAGGACTTCAAACCTAAAAACAACAAATGCAAGGTTAAAAGAATTACAAATAATTACTTCTACTAGAGGCTGTAGTAAATGATTTACTATACTGGATGGTTATGAAAATGCCTTAATATTGACCTTTATGATTTCTTAATCAGATCACCATAGCATCTTCCTCAAAGGTTTCCCTGTTTATATCTCCTTATTACAAGTCATATCCCTTGCTGTCATCTTGTCATCCATATTTCCTTTTTTAAAAAACAAATCAGTCTGGGCATGGGGGTTCACGCCTATAATTCTAGCACTTTGGGAGGCCGAGGCAGCTGGATCATGAGGTCAGGAGATCGAGACCATCCTGGCTAACACAGTGAAACCCATCCTATTAAAAATACAAAAAGCTGGGCACGGTGGCATGTGCCTGTAGTTCCAGCTACAGGAAGCTGAGGCAGGAGACTGCTTGAACCCGAAAGGTGGAGGTTGCAGTGAGCTGAGATCATGCCACTGCACTCCAGCTTGGGCAACAGAATGAGACTCTGTCTCAAAAATATGAATAAATCATGCTTGAATAGATGACGCCTCTATGAATATAAGTCTACTCTCTTCCTATTGACTTCATAATAAAATCCAGACTTACCACAAGGTCCTTTAAAATCAAAGTCCCTATTACAAGGTACTTTAAAATCCACCCTCATCCTTCCTTTCCAGCCTTACTTCCCTCCATTACCAACCACATATACCACACTACATCAATCTTCTTACCACTCCAGCAATATGCTATAACATTCAGAATTCCTTGTTTTAATGTATACTGCTCCTTTAATAGAATATATTTTTTTTACTTGGGTGATTCCTGCTAAGATTTCAAGTCCTAGATCAAATTTTTTACCTTGGTCATAAAGCCCTTCTAAATTCTCTCTGATAAAGTAAACCAGTCCGTTATCTGTGTAGCTCTAATATAGCACTGAATTGTAATTTTACACCTCTACGTGTATATATCTACTACATGTACATATCCCACTACATGGGACAGTGTATATCCCACTGAATTGTAATTTTACACCTCTATGTCTCTTTCACCCATTTAGTAATAAGCAACTTTAGAACAGAGAACCTCATTTATTCATCTCTATCATTAGTGTTCAGCACAGTGTCTAAAACATTACAATTGTTTAATAAATACTTGTTGAATGAATAAATGCTTTCCCTAAAATTTATAATGTCTAAGAAAGTGGGTTCTAAATCTGGATACACATTAGTTATTTAGAGATCTTTTTAAAAACATACATTTCTGTATCTTAATCCAGTTGACCCACTTAGAACCTAGGGTAGGAACCAGGGAAGTTGTACCTCTAAAAAGCTTCTCATAGATGAATGGTGAAGGGTTTATGGAAACTCTTTGTACTATTTTAGCAATGTTTTTGTAAGTCTGAAGTTATTCCAAAACAAAAAGTTAAAAATCAAGTTGAAAGTCTGATCTGGAAGCACCCACACTTGCAGATCCCTTCTGTTTCTCCATACAGCTAGGTAAAAGAATGGAGATTTATTCTCTGAAAGGATAAAAAATAATTTCTACTTGGGAGCCACCAGGTACAACTATGATGGGGGTGGATGCAAACTGAAAATAGGAAGATTAAGGGAAGTGAAACAGACCGGACTGGATATTTCCACTTGGCCACCAAAATACTAGCAACAAGATCTCTAGTTAAGATACCAGAAGAGTTGTTTCTAGGGAATCTGACCACTCAAAGAGGAAAGACTTAAAGATATGGATTTGGGAAATTTTCCAAATGAATGGCCTAGGGAGATCCTATGGTGAAGTTTATGGTCAGTTATTTGGTTGGTGCAAAAATTAATTTTTTTAACGGCAAAACCACAATAACGTTTGCATCAATACTAGCTCAAAATCAGCCATATATTAACATAGTCAGAGCTTCTCATTTTTTATTCCCCATCCTTTTTTTTTTTCTTTTTGAGACAGAGTCTAGGTCTTGTTGCCCAGGCTGCAGGCTGGAGTACAATGGCACGATCTTGGCTCACTGCAACCTCCGCCACGCAGGTTCAAACAATTCTCCTGCCTCAGCCTCCTGAGTAGCTGGGACTACAGGTGCCCGCCACTCCACTTGGCTAATTTTTTGTGTGTATTTAGTAGAGAACAGGGTTTCACCATGTTGGCTAGGCTGGTCTCCAACTCCTGACCTCAGATGATATGCCTGCCTTGGCCTCTCAAAGTGCTGGGATTACAGGTGTGAGCCACCGCGACCGGCGTATTCCTGATTCTTAAACAGGAGGGGAAAAAAATTGCCAGACACCTAAGGAACTCTACTAGGATGAAAAAGAGACTATAAAGAAATAGAAGGGCCAGGTGAGGTGGTTCACGTCTGTAATCCCGGCACTTTGGGAGGCCAAGGCGGGCAGATAATGAGGTCAGGAGATCAAGACCATCCTGGCTAATATGGTAAAATCCCATCTCTACTAAAAATACACACAAAAAATTAGCTGGTCGTGTGGACTACGTGCCTGTAGTCCCAGCTACTCGGGAGGCTGAGATAGGAGAATCGCTTGAACCTGGGTTTGCGGAGATTGGAGTGAGCCGAGGTCATACCACTGCACTCCAGCCTGGCAACAGAGTGAGATTCCATCTCAAAAAAAAAAAAAAAAAAAGGGAAATAGAAGGCTGATGCAGTAGGTCACACCTGTAATCCCAGCACTTTGGGAGGTTGAGGCAGTAGGATTGCTTGAGTTCAGGCATTCAAGAGCAGCCTGGGCAACATTTTGAGATCCCATTGCTACAAAAAAATTTTTTTTAATTAGTGGGACACCGTGGTAGTCCTAGTTACTCAGGAGGGTGAGGCAGGAGGAGCACTTGAGCTCAGTTCTAGGCTGCAGGCTGCAGTAAGCCACAATCACACCACTGCATATCAGCCTGGGCAATAAAGCAAGACACTGTCTTAAAAAAAAAAGAAAAAGGCTGGGCACAATGGCTTACACCTGTAATCCCAGCACTTTGGGAGGCTGAGATGGGCGGATTATCTGAGATCAAGCATTTGAGACCAGCCTGGCTAACATGGTGAAAACCTGTGTGTACTAAAAATATAAATATAAAAAAATTAGCTAGGCATGGTGGCATGTGCCTGTAATCCCAGCTACTCAGGAAGCTGAGGCAGGAGGATTGCTTGAACCTGGGAGGTGGAGGTTGCAGTGAGCCAAGATTGCACCACTGCACTCCAGCCTGGTTGACAGCGAGAGACTCCATCTCAAAAAAAAAAAAAAAAAAAGAAAGAAAGAAAGAAAAAGAAAAAAGTTTAAACTGTGCAGAGCTAAAGCATATTTAACTTGGGGGAAAAATATGTATGTGTATCCCTGACAAAGATGACTATATAAAAAACTAAAACATACAGCAAAAACAAATAAATGCCATAATACCGTATCACTTTTTATACCTATAAAGATGGCTACTATAAAAAAGATGGAAAATAAGTGTTTGTGAGAATGTAGGGAAAATGGTATCCTCATACACTGTTGGTAGAAATGTAAAATGGTACATCCACTCTGGAAAGAAGCATGTCAGTTCCTCAAGAAGCCAAATGTTGAATTACCATAAGACCTAGCAATTCTATTCCTAGTTATATACTAAAAAGAACTGAAAATGTATGTTCACACAAAACTTTGTGAACGTGTGTTCATAACAGCTGCTGTGGTCTAAATTCATGTTGAAACTTAACCCTCACTATGGTGGTATTAAGAGGTGAGGCCTTTGCAGCTGGGCGAGGTGGCTCACGCCTGTAATCACAGAATTTTGGGAGGCCAAGGCAGTTAGATCACCTGAGGTCAAGAGTTCAAGACCAGCCTGGCCAACATAGTGAAACCCTGTCTCTACAAAAAAAAACATAAAAATTAGCCAGGCATGGTGTTGCGCACCTGTAATATCAACTATTGAAGTGGCTGAGGCAGGAAAATCACTTGAACCCAGGAGGCAGAGGTTGCCGTGAGCTGAGATCGTGACACTGTACTCCAGCCTGGGTGACAGAGCTAGACTCTGTCTCAAAAAAAAAAGATGAGAACTTTGGGAAATGATTAGGTCATGACAGCTCTGCCCTCCTGAATTTGATTAGCTGGAAGGCACCATCCGCTGGCACTGAATCTGCTGGCACTTTAAACTTGGACTTTCCAACCTGCAGAACTGTAAGCAATACATTTTCTATCGTTTATATATTACTCAGTCTAAGGTATTTTGTTATAGCAGCCCAAATAGACAAAAGAGAGCAGAGTTATTCACAATAGCCAAAAAAAAAGAAAAGAAAAAAGAAATAACTCCAATGTCCATCCACTGATGAATGGATAGATAAAATGTGGTATATCTACACAATGAAATATTATTTAGTTATAAAAAGAAAGTACTGATACATGCTACCACAGAAACAAACCTTGTAAACATGCTAAGTGAAAGAAGTCGTACACAAAAGGCTACATATTGTATGGATCCATTTACGTAAAAAGTCTAGCACAGACAAAAAACACAGAGACAGAAAGTCAGTCAGTAAGTGGTTACCAAGGGGTAAGGGGAAAGGAGGAGTAACTAATGGCTATGGAGTTTCTTTGTGGTATGACAAAAATGTTCTGGAATTAGATAGTGGTGTAAGTTGCACAATCTTGTGAATACACTAAAAACCACTCAATTGTATACCTTAAAGGGGTAAATTTTTTTTTTTTGAAGACAGAGTCTCACTCTGTCACCCAGGCTGAAGTGCAGAGGTACAATCTCAGCTCACTGCAACCTCTGCCTCCTGGGTGCAAACGATTCTCCTTGCCACCCAGTAGCTGAGATTACAGGCATGCGCCACCATGTCTGGCTAATTTTTGTTTTTGTTTTTTTTTGAGACAGAGTTTCGCTCTTGTTGCTCAGGCTGGAGTGCAATGGTGCAATCTTGGCTCACTGTAACCTCTGCCTCCTGGGTTCATGAGATTCTCCTGCCTCAGCCTCCTGAGTAGCTGGGATTACAGGCATGCACCACCACAGCCAACTAATTTTGTACTTTTAGTAGAGATGGGGTTTCTCCGTATTGGTCAGGCTGGTCTCGAACTCCCAACCTCAGGTGATCCACCTGCCTTGGCCTCCCAAAGTGCTGGGATTACAGGTGTGAGCCACCACACCCGGCATTTTTATATTTTTGGTAGAGACAGGGTCTCACCATGTTGGCTAAACTGGTCTCAAACTCCTGGCCTCTAATGATCCACCTGCCTCGGCTTCCCAAAGTGCTGAGATTACAGGCATGAGCCACCACACCTGACTCCCTAAAGGGGTAAATTTTATGGTATGTAAATTATGTCTCAATTTTAAAAATAAATTTAAAGCCAATGATTAACTGAAAATGTACAAGATGAAAAACCAGTGTCAATTCCTCAATATTCAAAGAGCTATTGCAAGTCACTAGGAAAAAAAAATACACAGCTCAATAAGAAAAATGGGATGGGCACGGTGGCACACATCTATAATCCTAGCACTTTGGGAAGTCAAGGTGGGAGAATTGCCTGAGCCCAGGAGTTTGAGACCAGCCTGGGCAATCCAGTGAAACAAACCTCTCCCACCAATGAGCCTGCCTAAATAAATAAATAAATAAATACACACACATATATATATCTACATATGGACACAGGACATGAATATGCAGTTAACAGATAAAGAAAAACAATACTGAATAACAATGTGACACCAGTTTTTAACTATTAGATTGGTAAAGATTAAAAACTTTGAAAATAATCAGTATTGGAAGTTAGTAGGTGGAAAAACTCTCTAACCACTAGTAGGACATTGAATTGGTACAGTTGTTTTGGAAATGGTAATTACAATATCTATTCAAACTAAAAAAAGCAGACATTCTTTTTTTTTTCTTTTTTGAGATGGAATCTAGCTCTGTCGTGTGATATCAGCTCACTGCAACCTCTTCCTCCTGGGTTCAAGTGATTCTCCTGCCTCAGCCTCCTGAGTAGCTGGGATTACAAGAGCCCACCACCATGCTCAACTAATCTCTGTACTTTTAGTAGAGATAGCATTTCACTGTGTTGGCCAGGCTGGTCTTGAACTCCTGACTTCGTGATCTGCCCACCTTGGCCTCACAAAGTGCTGGGATTACAAGCGTGAGTCAACTCGCCCGGCCATGAGCCACAGCGCCCAGCCACAGACATTCTTTAGCATAACAATTTCACTGCTAGGAATTTATCCTACAGATACTTTTTGTGCTCTCATGCAAATATATGTACAAAAAATGTGTTCCTTGCAATAATGTTTATAACAGCAAAAAACTGAAAATATAAATTTACTCAATACGAGGTTGGCTAAAAACTGATGATATGTATACAAAGTGAAATAATAACTCGTCATTAAAAAGAATGAGATCTTTATGTGCTGCTAGAGAAAGAAATCCAAATTTTTTTTTTGAGATGGAGTCTTGCTCTGTCACCAGGATGGAGTGCAGTAGCGTGATCTCGGTTCACTGCAAACTCCGCACCTCCCAGGTTCAAGTGATTCTCTTGCCTCAACCTCAGGAGTAGCTGGGACTACAGGTGCACACCACCATGCCAATTTTTTGTATTTTAGTAGAGATGGGGTTTCACCATGTTGGCCAGGATAGTCTTGATTTCCTGACCTTGTGATCTGCCCACCTCAGCCTCCCAAAGTGCTGGGATTACAGGCATGAGCCATCGCGTCCAGCTCCCAATTTTTTTTTTCTTTTAAAAGATGAGTCTCACTTTGTTACCCAGGCTCAAAAATATAGTGGTACAATCATAGCTTACTGCAGCCCCAAACTCCTGGGCTTGATCCTCCAGCCTCAGCCTCCAGAGTACCCCGGACCACAGGCATGTACCACCACACACAGCTATTTTTTTTGTTTTGTTTAGGGATTGGGTCTTGCTATACTGTCCAGGCTGGTCTTGAATTCCTGGCCTCAAGTGATCCTCCCAGCTCAATCCATCCACAGGATTATAGGCATGAGCCACTGTGTCCAGCCCAAGATTTATTCCTTAAAAAGCTGGGCTGGGAAGCTGAGGCAAGAGAATCACTTGAACTCGGGAGGCAGAGGTTGCAGTGAGCCGAATCACGCCACTACACTGCACTCCAGCCTGGGTGACAGAGCAAGACTCTGTCTCAAAAAAAAAAAAAAGAAAGAAAGAAAACAAATCAGCTTGGTAGGTTGGCTGAACTGCATGCAGTTTGCTGCTATGTTTGTTTGTTTGTTTTGAAATGGAGTTTCGCTTTTATTGCCTAAGCTGCAATACAGTGGCGCTATCTCACCTCACTGCAACCTCTGCCTCCCGGGTTCAAGCAATTCTCCTGCCTCAGTCTCCCAAGTAGGTAGGATTACAGGTGCCCACCACCATGCCTGGCTAATTTTTTGTATTTTTAGTAGAGACAGGGTTTCACCATGTTGGTCAGGCTGGTCTCAAACTCCTGACCTCAGGTGATCCACCCACCTTGGCCTCCCAAAGTGTTTGGATTACAGGCGTGACCCACCATGCCCAGCCTGTTTGGGTTTTGATCACCTCATGAGTGGTGGCCAATGGTCTGGCCATGTGGTCAGGCAGAAGGGTAATATAAAACTGGCCTATGAAAGGGGTGCCTGTATATGGAAAACAGCCATATAGGAATCACTATGGGAATTTGAAGAGTGTGTAAGTAGGATAACATCAATGCATATCAGGAGAACCCCCTTCCAGAATCAGGTGACTGGTACCTATGGGCAAATATCCCTATGTACTCACTTGGAGTGATCATTTGGGTCCATGAAATGAGTGGACATGGTGGTACTGCTGCAATGCAGAAATGGGTTGAATTTAGATGTATTCTTTTTGTACCCTCTGAGGCATAAAATGCCAATAAAAGAGACAAAGACTGCAGATGGCTATGGGGCAGATTCCTCTGGGGGAAGGCCCTGCACATAGCTGGCAAGCTGAACTGATGCCAGCAGTCTCTGGAGGCCACAAATGGGTCCTCACAGGAACAGACACTCTGCATTACACTTTGCTTATCAGGTTGTAGATCAAATCAGAGTACTATAAAAGGACCAGAAGATATTATACCCATATGGACTGCTGAGTTACATTTTTGGAGCAAGAAACACACTTAAAGACCATAAAGTCCAACAATGGGCAAAGAGACATCCTCAGGGTAATGGAACAGCAATTGCATGGAATGAAAGCAATTGAAAAAGAAAATAATTAGAAAAATCAAGTATGACATTTTTGTCTAAAAGGCTGGGGTGGCCAGATGTGGTGGCTCACACCTGTAATTCCAGCACTTTGGGAGTCCAAGGCGGGCGGATCACAAGGTCAAGAGATCAAGACCAACCTGGTCAACATGGTGAAACCCATCTCTACTAAAAAAATACAAAAATTAGCTGGACGAGTGGTGGCACACACCTGTAGTCCCAGTTACTTGGGAAGCTGAGGCAGGAGAATCGCTTGAACTCAGGAGATGGAGGTTGCAGTGAGCCGGGATCATGCCACTGCACTCCAGCCTGGAAAGAGAGCAAGACTCCATCTCAAAATAAATAAATAAATAAAAATAAAAAATAAAAGGCTGGGGTGAGATACAGGCACGAAGGGCTGGCTTATAAGCTTTCATGACTGTGTACTTAACCTGAGGGGCGCCGAGTGAGGGCCGATCATCACCGGAGAGATTCCTCTGTTTTTCTGAGGGGATTTGGGAGGAGGCGGTGGAGAGATGATGCTGGGATAGTCATCATCACTATTCTGTTCTTCTCATAGTGACAGAAGGTGGTGGTATTACTATACGTTTTTCCCTTCTTTTCCACATCACCTCAACATTTTTTTCCCACCTAAGGCAGTTGTTGCAGTACCAGTGCTGCAACTGTGGATCCAAGAAGCAGAGATGATTCCTAAGCAATAAAACTGGAACTACATCTTCAAATCTTTATGTCAGAATTCCTAAAGGCCTGATGGTATAGGCTGTGCCTTCATTCCATCTGGCAAAATTAAAGTTGAAAGAGAATTCACATTTATTGCTTAGTTGTTGTGATAGCACATTAGTTCTTCATGTAAATCTACCCTATATCCTTGGAAGTAAACTGATGGGGAGGCACTTGCTAGCTAGTTTTGCTGCCAGAAATAGGGACCAACACAATGGCCAAACCTAACCTCTCTCCAAAGGTAGAAAAGTTTGAGTATAAGTGAACAGAGGGAGAGAAATAGCAGCTGAGATTTTTTTAAATGAATAAATGAGTTGTGCAATGTGGGAAATACATTAGCACCTTGGAAGAGGCTCGGAGCAAGAGATGATACTATTAGCTCAATTATACTATATGCCTGAAAGAGTAAAAGTCATGTTTGTGAGACCACTCCTGCTTTTAGAACTTAATAAGGTTGAACAGAAGTCTGTAAACTTGAGTGACCTCTCTGGGAGATATTTTGGCCATATACGATAATGAACTGGGATAACTGTTAATGACTGACAGGTACTCTATGAATGTGTCAGTATCTTTGGCTCTTATTTTTCAGGTTTCATTTACTGCCCTCCTGTGATATGGTATAATATTGGCATTGTTAGTAAGGTTATAATATATATAATATGCATTGGAAATTGAGTTAAAGCCTCCTTAGAACGAATACTAATGGAAAATCATTTGCCCTGAGGAAGAACTAGATTTAGCTAATCATTAGCTAATTTCTATGACAAATAGTTCTGCATAAGTTTATCACAAGGTAGATCAAGAAGAGATGTGAAGCAATCAAGTTTGTGCAAAAAATATGAAAATGTATGCAAATGTTAAAGGATTAATTAGTTATATCTTTAAATCTATCTGTAACCTACACTTGCTCCTCTAAATGTTAGGCATATTCAAAATTATAGTAGCTGTCATATAAATGCTATACAAAATGTAGATGCCTAGATAAACGTGATCATTTTTGAGCCTTGGCCAAAGACCAGGGGACAGCCTGTATAGTAAACACAGATGCTCCTTGACCTATGATGGAATTGCATACCAATAAACCCACTGTAAAATGAAAATATCATAAGTCAAAAATGCATTTAATACACCTATCCTACTGAACATCATAGCATAGTCCAGCCTACCTTAAATGTGCTCAGAACACTTACATTAGCCCTACAGTTGGGCAAAAATCATCTAGCACAAAACCTATTTTGTATTTATCATAAAATTGAGTATCTCATGTAATTGACTAAATACTGTACTGAAAGTAAAAATGAGAAGGGTTGCATAGGTACTTGAAGTAAAGTTTCTACTGAATGCATATTGCTTTCATACCACTGTAAAGTTGAAAAACCTTAAATTGAACCATAATAATTCATGGACCATCTATAAACTGGCCTTCCCCAAAGAGAGATATAGCCTTTGCTCCTAGGAAGTTAATCAATGTCATATCTGATAAAGACAGTCTTTGTTAGGGCAGGGACTGGTAACACCAGAACTTGGGGCTGGACTGACCACATCTGACTTTCTTGGGTAGAAGCTGGTCATTCAAGAAAGAACTACCATGTGATTTAAAGTGGTAGCTCTGGGTCATGCTGCACCAGTCCACAATGGAGGCTGAGATCAACCAAGTGGGCAATCAACCTAATCAATCATACCTACATAATGATGCCTCAATAAAAAACTCTGAAAAGCAGAGTTTAAATGAGCTTCCCCCCTTAGCAATACTTTGTGTTTCCTGTCATGCACTGATGCTAGGAGGATAATGTATCCTGATTTCACAGGAAAGGACAACAGATGCTTTGTGTTTGAAACCCTCTATATTCTACTATATGTGTCTCTTTTGGCTGACTTTAATCTGTATTCTTTCCCTGTAATAAGCCATAACTGTGAGTATAAATGGCTTTCAGTGAATTCTGTGAGTCCTTCTAGAAAATTATCAAACAAGAGTTTGGTTTTGGGAACTCCCAAAACTGTCAATTCGTGTCAGAAGTGAGGACAGTTTTGGAACCTGTCCCTCAAACTTTGTAGTTTTCTAACTTCAGGTACAAATCCCATTCTATATCTAAGAAAGCAAGGTGTAGAGAGCAGATAAACTGTCTGAGAGAAATTGCTAAATTGCAGTACTATAATATGAATCCTGGTTTGACTGACTGCATATTCACTTTTTACACTGCTTTATACGAGATGACCATAACATAATACCAAAATTAGACAATGGTATTTCACGACTACGATGTATTTACCTTTTGGACTCTTCTTATACTAAACTTGACTGAAGTAATTATAGTTAACTACTAAGCATAAATAAACAATTGTTAGCTGAGTACAGTGGTGCATGCCTGTAATTCCAGCTACTCAGGGATCTAAGGTGGGAGGATCACGTTGAGCCCAGGAGATCAAGACCAGCCTGGGCAACATAACTAGATTCTGTCTCTAAACAAATAAATAAATGGGCCAGGTGCAGTGGCTCATGCCTATAATCTCAGAACTTTGTGAGGCTGAGGCAGAAGAATTGCTTGAGGCAAAGAGTTCAAGAACAGCCTGGGAAACATAGCAAGATCTTTTCTTTACAAAAAAATTTAAAAAATTAGCCAGGCATAGTGGTGCACACCTGTAGTCCTAGCCACGCGGGAAGATCATTTGAGCCCAGGAGGTCAAGGCTGCAGTGAGCCATATTTGTGCCACTGCACTCCAGCCTGGGTGACAGAATGGGACTCTGTCATTCATTCATTCATTCATATGTACATGCATACATACATACAAGTTGTTTCTATATACAGTTTTGACCATTACCGGTTCTGTGCAGTGAATGTTTCCCTCTGAGGATGAAGATCACTATAAACAACTCTAATGAGATCATGCTGACACAATGCCCCTTCGGTCAAAGCCATGGATCCAATTGTTGAGGGCTACAAAAATAAAGTACAGTATGAGACAATGTCTCTACCATGAAGTAAAAATCTATATCATGTAATAATATTTAATTTTCTTTTCCACAAAAGTTTGTTTTATGTTTTTATTTATTCAGTTTCAGATAATTTATTCTTCTCATTCTTCACAGAAAAGATTCAGAATCTTTTCCATTTCTCAATTATATAAATTCTATAGCTTCCTTTAGAAATTGTATATAAAATATAAAACTAAAAAACATTTTTTAAAAGATTATGCAACAAATTTATGTTTAGGGGAGTAAGAAAAGTTGCTGAAAAAACACACAGTACAAAAAACACAGAGAAAAAAACAGAGTACAACTGCTTATAATTAAATAATACAACAATGTTGAAGACAATGATCAAATATCTCTCTTTTTTTTGAGACAGAGTCTCACTCTGTCGCCCAGGTTGGAGTACAGTGGCATGATGTGGGCTCACTGAAACCTCCGCCTTTTGGGTTCAAGTGATTCTTGTGCCTCAGACACCCAAGTAGCTGGGATTATAGGCATCTACTACCACATCCAGCTAATTTTTTGTATTTTTAGCAGACACGGGGTTTTGCCATGCTGGCCAGGCTGGTCTCAAACTTCTGACCTCAAGTGATCCACCCGCCTTGGCCTCCCAAAGTGCTAGGATTACAGGCATGAGCCACCACGCCCAGCCCAAATGTCTCTTTAAATGTCTCAAACATAATTAAGTTCATGTTTCTAAAGTTAAAAGAACCACCAGGCTGGGTGCAGGGGCTGATGCCTGTAATCCCAACACTTTGGGAGGCCGAGGCAGGCAGATCACGAGGTGAGGAGATCGAGACCATCCTGGCTAACACAGTGAGACCATCCTGGCTAACATGGTGAAACCCCATCTCTACTAAAAATACAAAAAATTAGCAAGGCGTCATGGCCCGCGCCTATAGTCCCAGCTACTCAGTAGGCTAAGGCAGAAGAATCGTTTGAACACAGGAGGCAGAGGTTGCAGTGAGTTGAGATCAAGCCACTGCACTCCAGCCTGGGAGACAGAGCGAGACTCCATCTTAAAAAAAAAAAAATTCATTAGTACTTTACTACTCTCTATTTCATAACATGATACATAGAACTTAATTAAAATCTATTATTCAGAAATATTCTGTGCTAAAATGATTCCTGGCTAGATGGGAGACATTCTATTTTAAACACAAAGCAAAGTCCCAGGGAATTAATTAAGAAAATTAATAGTGCAAAGAGTTATGAGATAGGATACTGTGTACTGACAGGAAAATAGAATATAATGTCTAGACTGCTAGTAAAGTTTCTTTAAATGTTATCCTCACAACTTAGTGTAGTGGCAATAAAGACCACTGCAGACCAGAAATTTGATTCATAATGATTTCTTATTGGATTTTAATTAAAGATAGAAAGTAGAAAAAGTTCAGCTTAATAGGCTTCATTTATCTACATGATTATCAGTGTTCTCAAATTCTTCAGCCAAATAGATATAAGCAAAAAAGTATAAAGTAATGAATACCTAGAATGCAGCAATTAGATTCCTCTAAACTGAAATTCAACAATTAGAGTGTTAACATTCTTTTAAGTAGTTATTTTCCTAGAATAATAAAGAATAACAAATAAATCAATCTAACATAGGTGATTTCTAAGTAGTATGGAAGACTTCAAAAATTCAAGAATATTTTTAGGCTTATCAGATTTTAAAAATTAAAAATAAAAATATAAAAAATAAAGAATGTTCTTTAAAATTCATAAGAAGACTAATGAGAGTAAAAACTGATACTGGTAGAAGAATAAAAAAACAAAAAACTAGAGAAAATTTTTCATTATTTTCTGCCTCTCTCGTCACAGCTCAGTCTTACATCACTAATAATAAACATCCACTTTTAAGAAGCAAATCAGTAAAGATATTTTAGGAATATTTATCTCTAATAAGAAATTGACTTTTTAATTTGTTACTCAATATAATTTAAAATAATTTCACCTTTCCGATGTTACTTACTTCATGGTATATTGAAGGCTTGGATAAGGAAGGGATAGTGAAAGACAGAACTTTATTGTTCCCATCTTTATCAGCAATTTCCTATAGTCAAAAAAAATATACAAAGATAATGAAATAATCACAAATCTACAAGAAATAATTACTTTCTTAATTTACAGAATATATAATTGGCAGTAGGAAGACTTTTCAGAAATAGTAATAGATAAAAATATTACCGCCCTAGTTTATCTTTTCTAACTTATTAGCAAATTCGTACTCTTTGGTAGTAGAGTTATAATCCACAGAGATAGATATTGAGTACAATATTATACTAAACCAAATACAACATGATAGCAAAGACATGAAGCAGGCAAACAAATCAATTTTCATGTTAAATTTACATACACGATAGGATTAGAAGTGATTAGATCTTTTAGCACAAACATGGCTATGCTAAACAGATTAAAATTAAAAGGTCTTATTCAAGAGATCCACACTTAACGAAAATAAGAAAAACACATTGATTTAATACAGAATGATTTTTTTCCAGATTTACTGAGGTATAATTGACAAATGAAAATTACATATTTATGACATACAACATGATGTTTTGATATATGTATACACTGTGAAATGATTATCACAAATCAAGTTAATTAACAAATACAACACCTCACAGTTATCCTTTTTTAAAAAAATGGCAAGAACATTTAAGAATGAATCTTGAATAAAAGAAACTCTTACAATCATTCAGCAATAAACTAATGACCTGAAATTAGCCACAATTAATAATTATTGGGCCAGGTGTAGTGGCTCATGCCTGTAATTCAAACACTTTGGGAGGCCAAGGCAGGCAGATCGCTTGAGCTTAGGAGTTTGAGACCAACCTAGGCAACATGGCAAAACCCTGTCTCTACAAAAAATACAAAAATTAGCTGGGCATGGTAGCGCAGACCTGTAGTCCCAGCTACTCAGGAGGCTGAGGTGGGAGGATCCCTTGAGCCTGGGAGGTGGAGGTTGCAGTGAGCTGAGATCGCCCCACTGCACCCCAGCCTGGGTAACAGAGTGACAGCCTGTCTCAAAAACAAACAAACAAAAAAGATTATTAGTCTGTTATTAAAAATAAATTCATATTTAGTAATTTTTACTAAACTATAAGAAAGTTCTTGTGATTTTTTTAAAAAGCACTTTATTTTCATAAAAAGGACAATGGACAATGGTATCCTTCATTTCTCCAGTCTCTGGCACCTCCAATATTCCTGTTATAAATAAATATGTGCCTACAGATGATGGCAATCAGAGGAGTGAAAACTGCAGCAATCCTTTTCCCCACTGTCTTATTTTTGTCTATTTCTCTTACAACTCATACTAGCATACATCACTGGCATAAAATTCAATGACAGAAGACTACCCTTACCGGACCCACATGGTAGGTAGTCAGAGACTGAGTAGCTGCACGGCCTAAAAAGAAGAAACATCAGGCTGGGCACAGTGGCTCATTCCTGAATCCCAGCACTTTGGGAGGCTGAGGCACGCAGTATCACTTGAGGTCAGGAGTTCGAGACTAGCCTGGCCAACATGGCAAAACCCAGTCTCGGCTAAAAATACAAAAATTAGCTAGACGTGGTGGCACATGCCTGTAATCCCAGCTACTTAGGAGGATGAGGCAGGAGAATCACTTGAACCCGGGAGGCGGACATTGCAGAGAGCCGGGACTGTGCCACTGCACTCCAGCCTGGGCGAAAGAGGGAGACTCCAATCCCCCACCCCCACCAAAAAAGGAAGAACAACAATAACAGCAGCAATAATCATCATCACCAAACACAAAACCCAAAGAACTTCCCTATAGGGCTCATTTCTGAGTTTATTATGTCACAGAAGAGTACCAATGGTACCTACCATATCTCTAATTATGGTAGGAAAATAGGTTTGAAAAGTCCCTTGAGTGTCGCATAACTTCTTTGTAATCAAACCAGGTCCCACCACATTTGGGCTATACTGTGTTTCAGAGAAAGCCTATACTAAGACGAATGGGCCTGATTTAAGTTAGGCAAAAATGTTTTAATTTTATTCTTAAATTTCAAATTAAGCCAAATACTTTTGATTTATCTTTGCAGTTACTTGTAAAAAGGATATGCTAAATTTTGTTTAAGAGAAATATAAAACTCCCTTGGGGCTATTTGAAGCAAAGAAGTGCTGGGGAGGGAAAGAGGGAAAAACAGAAAAGCACATATGAACGATAGCCAGTCACGGTGGCTCATGCCTGTAATCCCAGCACTTTGGGAGGCTGAGGCGGGCAGATCATGAGGTCAGGAGTTCGAGACCAGCCTGACCAACATGGTGAAACCCCATCTCTACTTATACAAAAATTAGCCAGGTGTGGTGGCATGCGCCTGTAATCTCAGCTACTCAGGAGGCTGAGGCAGGAGAATCACTTGAACCCAGGAGGCGAAGGTTGCAGTGAGCCAAGATCACGCCACTGCACTCCAGCCTAGGTGACAGAGGGAGACTCAGTCTCAAAAAAAAAAAAAAATGATAATATATGGACGACTCCCAGTGTGGCTAAGAAAAACTGAGAAAGACAGAAAATAACGAACACAGATATCAGGGGAATTAAAAGGCGTCCAAAGCCTAGCGTTACATTTCCGACATATAACTGAGCATTTTTCCATAGTATACTAATTTTGCATTCTCAAAAGATAATAGAACCACAGCACCAACAAGTTATGCCAATAACTTGTCAAACATGACACTTTGCAAAATGTTTGCTTCATGTGTCCCATTATTGAATTTTATTACATGAAACACATTAATAAAAATGTTAGCTTAATGCTAAGCATAATCTAAAACACCAAACTTCATTATTAAATCAACAAACATTTACTAAGTATCTGCTGGTAAGCACTATAGGAAACATAGTGATATATAAAACAAAATTCCTACTTGAAAAAAAAATTCAGGGAAGTTAGGAGAGCAGAGAATTTCATCCTACACCCGTTTTCACTTTTTTTCAAATCTACTTTTAATTTTGATGGTGGTAGTAATGATGAACATTTATAAACACCCTAGGCAACAAGATGAATTCTTCAAATTGTTTTTAGTCCTACTAACAATGTTTTCTTTTTCACCTATGAGGCAACTAAAGTTAAGGTATTAAGTAACTTGCCCAAAGTTAAAACAGCCAGTAAGTGGCAGGGCATGGTTCTGAACTGAATATAAGTCATTCTAAAGCCCATGCTCCTTCCTTCAGACTTCTAGTGATGGAAATGTTTGTTAATGATTTTTTAAAGTAACTAATACTTAGAGGAGTGAGCACTGGTACAGAAGAATATTTACCATAAGTAAAGAATATTTACCATGAGATTCAATTTTCTCATATTTACTACTTTTCAGTTATAAAACTAAACTTTATTATGTGGAGTATTTGTTTACAATGTATACTAAATAAACAAAATATAAGACTTCAAGGGGCAGAAATTTCAAAACCAATGGTGCTTAACTGGACATCATGAGAAAAAAATAGAATAATAATGTTTACGGTACTTAATTCCTTAGAAGAAAAGAGTTTCATAAACAATGTACTATCAAATACATAATAGATTATCAAATAACTATTAACAAATTTACAACTTTTATGACAACACTTTGGTTTCTAAATCGCTACCCCACTCAATCACTCCAAAATACATTCATAAAATTCACGATTCTTCATTGATGAGTTCAGGTAACTGCCCAACTTTGTACAGAGGCACATGAGAGTGGAAATATGATGCTGTGCTATTTTATTTCCTTGCATTACACAAGAAAAGGTGCTTGCTGCCCAAGTCTTCAGAAAAGTGCTACGTACATGTTCCCATGTTCCTAAACTCTCACCTTTTCACCTTGCTTCATATAGTCTTTGTAACCTTTCTAGCATACCCTCCCCATCTTGTAGAAGTAATCAAGTCTCAATCTTCAAGTTCCATGTAAAACTCCTAGTATCTCAGAAGTGCTCATGGTTTCGTTTCTTCCCCAAGTTTCCACTGTGTTCTAAGATTTTAAAAATCATAACATGCTATAATACTATATGGACTTTTTTTCCTGTAACTGATGTCCTCCCCTCAGAGAAACAGAAATCCCATGTCCATTTGCCTCATTCTTCTCCATTATGTATATAGCCTTTAAAATACAAGGAGTGATGATTACATTCAATTTATAATTCCAAAGTCTCTCTGTATACCACCAGATTAATTTTCCTAATATATAATACAATTCTTCTGTTCAAAATCCTCTAATTGCTTTAAAGAGAACCTAAACCTAAACTCTTCACTTTAAAAAGACTCTCTAAAACTGATACAAAATTGTCTTTTCCAGCTTGCATATATACTCTGTGCTTCAAACAGAATTACTTTCTATTTCCAGGACATGACTTGACTCTCCTGCCTCTCTGCTTATGTTCATTTGATAGCTGCTTCCTGAAACCTCACCTGCTCCTCACCCCAACAGACCAAAACTATACCTCTTCATAAAGCTCAGCTTAGATGCCATTACCTCAATAAAGCTTGCCATGATAACTTCAGCTAACATCTGAGTTTCTCTCTAAAATCCTTATTACACAAACTGCATTATTATTTCTGAAAACATGTCTTTTCGAGCACAGCAAGAGTTTCCTAAAAGTAGGTGCCGCACATGTGATTCTCCATATTTTCAGTGTCCAACTCAATGCCATACGTTCAAAAACATTCATAAATATTGGTCAAATAAAAAAATTTGAATAAATAAATATTAATAATGCTATCAAATTATAGTAGTTTTATATACTTTATAAAATACATTATCAAAAAAATGCATTATCAATACCTACCTCTGTACTCAACCTAATTACTTCAAACAAATTATGCTTATAGACATTTGAATTGTTTTATCTTTTTTTTGAGACAGGGTCTTGCTCTGTTGCCCAGGGTGGAACACAGTGGTACAATCACGGCTCACTGCATCCTTGACTTCCTGGGCTCCAAGAGATATTCACTAAGGCATGTGCCACTATGCCCAGCTAATTTTTTATAGAGACGAGGTTTGGCCAAGCTGCCCAGGTTAGTCTCAAACTCCTGGGCTCAAGTGATCCTCCCAGTTTGGTATCCCAAAGTGCTAGAATTATAGACATGATTTACTATGTCCAGCCTCTATCTATCTATCTATCTATCTATCTATGAGACGAAGTCTCACTCTGTTGCCCAGGCTGGTATGCAGTGGTGCAATCTCGGCTCACTGTAGCCTCCACCTCCTAGGTTCCAGTGATTCTCCTGCCTCAGCCTCCTGGGTAGCTGGGATTACAAGCACACAATACCATGCCTAATTTTTGTCTTTTTAGTAGAGACAGGGTTTCACCATGTTGGCCAGGCTGGTCTCGAATTCCTGACCTCAGGTGATCTGCCTGCCTTGGCCTCCCAAAATGTTGGGATTGCAGGCGTGAGCCACAGTGCCCAGCCAATTAATTTTTCTCTAAACATTCCTTAAGTATTATTTCAGAGGACCTTAAAAAGTACTTAAAATTTCTCAAATTGTCATTGTCAACTTACCAAATTGTAAATTCCTAATAGAAGTGCTTCAATGCAACCATTACTCTGTCTGTCTCGGCTAACTGTAAGCCGTAAATAAACCCACATCAATTCTGGCAAGAACTGCAGTGTGAACCTCTTAAGTCGAACCTCTGAGCTACGATAGAGCTCAAACAGCTGGTGGCAGACAGGCTCCAGGAGCTAAAAGGAAAATAAAGTGCATTGGTCATTTCAATTCTTTTGGTTGTAAATGTTTTTTTTAAAAGGTACATGTATCTGTATAATATTTTTAAAAGAGTCTTAATATTAATTTCTCCACATTTTGAGTTAATTTAACCAAAACCTTTTTGTAAAGAGACTACATATTAAACTGATCAATCCACTAACTATAAAAATTCTTTTGTGCCCATATATTAATGTACCATTCAGTATACTGTACTATTAAATTTACTAGATTATTAGTCCTTTAGCCAATGTACTACATTGACATTTGAGAAGAATTTCCCTCTCTAATCAACTCTTACTATCCTCCATTTTAAAAAACTTTCCATTGAATAAAATAATTTTGAATAATATTGTTGGCAATAAACTTAAAATCTCAACTGAGACTATGATTTAAACAAATTATATACCACTCTTACTGAAAAGTTTGTATTGATACAGAATTTTGTAAGAGCCATGTTGTTGGGCAAGGCAACTCTTTTTTTCAACCACTGCTAATCAATTTCTGTAGAGTCAAGAATTTTGTACATATTTTGGAATATGAAGGATTCTGTGTAAGTCATTTGTTACTTAACATCTGTTAATCATTTCTGTGAAAAACATGTTTCTTGGGAGGAAAATGTATGCATTTATGTGTTCTGTGGAATCAGTTTATTGTACTGATGTAATTTTCACTAAGTGTTCAGTGTCTTCATTGTAAAACAAAATTCATTAAAGTGTCCACGTTCCATTAAAACAAATTATATACCACTCAGTAGGGGAAGGGATTTTTGTAATACATATTTATGCATCCAAAATTCTAGCTAATATTTAAAATACATACTAGTAAAGCATACTGTTTTAAAACTGACTTAAATTTTACTTACTGTATTTATGTGAAAGATTTTAAAAAGGAGAAAAGTATACAGAAATAACTTTTTCAGTGTTCAACTGGCTAATTTTTCATACAATATCACACAATATGACTTATGAAAAACTTCATGATCTAAAAAACTGAAGAAAATGAGCAGTTAAAATAAACATCCCCACTTTTCCCTAAATATGTACTGCCAATTTAGAATAAGTTCGCTGGAGTAACCATAGGCTGCACAAAACTGGCTATGACTATAAAATTCATATAAAATGCTGACAAGAGACTATAAAATAATTGTTAAAGTTTAACACTAACGCTTTAAAAAAAAGAACAGTTCAGTAATTTCATATGCTTTCCTCTATCCTGAATTATTAAAATAATATATATACATTTGGAAATTTGCTTGAATATAGTTACATACATCTGTAATAATCTAACACTCTATGATAAAAAGTCATTCTCATGATTACAAAAATTTAACAAAAAATAAAAATAAAAATGTAACAAATCCATGTCAGTTAATATATTTAGAAGAGTTAGGCTTAGCTCTAGAAAAACTCTAAAGCTTAAAACATTTACAAATGTACAGATCCTAGTCTAGTAAATACTAAGCCCTTTATATGAAATCACTATCAGAACAGTTTTTAAAATCTTGAAAAATATTTCAGAGGCTTGGTGTGGAGGTGCACATCTGTAGCTCCAGCCGTTCACGAGGTTGAAGAGGGTAGACGGCTTGAGCCCAGGAGTTTGAGGCTGCACTGAACCATGATAGCATCACTGCACTCCAGCCTGGGTAACAGAGCAAGACTGACACAAAAGAAAAAAAAAAATTCCAACTCTCCCCTTACACTGAAAGTGTAGACTAGTCAGACAGTTTGTCAAAGGTCGTTGAAGTTAGTGGTGAAATAAGACACTAAATTCAGGTATTCTGACATCAAGTTGATGTTTCCACTCTACCACATTTCTTATATTAGAATGGAGGTATGGATTGTTTAATTATAAAACAGTGTATTCCATGTAGTGCCAATAATGAACAAATAATAAACTTTTGGAAACTTTCAGTTGCTGGCATCTTTCTTAAATACTGAGAGCAATATTCAGTTCTTTGGGAGAAGTAAAAAACTGTTGCTCTCGCCCAGGCACGGTGGCTCACGCCTGGAATCCCAGCACTTTGGGAGGTCAAGGTGAGTGGATCACGAAGTCAAGAGTTTGAGACCAGCCTGGCCAACATGCTAAAACACCGCCTCTACTAAAAATAAAAAAATTAGCCGGGCATGGTGATAGGCACCTATAATCCCAGCTACTCGGGAAGCTGAAGCAGGAGAATTGCTTGAATCTGGAAGGTGGAGGTTGCAGTGAGCTGAGATGGTGCCATTGCACTCCAGTCTGGGTGACAAGAGGAAGACTCCTTCTCAAAACAAACACAAAAAAACAAAAAATTTGTTGCTCTCACAAATTTTGTTTACTAAAAATTTATACTCATATTTCAAACTCAGTCTCTTTAGTTAAAAACTCTCCGAAGATTGCCTCCCCTAAACTTTATGGAACATGGTACAATTATGATGAATTTATTTTTTATTTTTTTGAGATAGAGTCTCGCTCTGTCACCCAGGCTAGAATGCAATGGCACAATCTTGGTTCACTCAATGAAGCCTCTGCCTCCTGGGTTCAAGCAATTCTTCTGCCTCAGCCTCTAGAGTAGCTGGAACTATAGGTGTGCACCACCAAGCCCAGCTAATGTCTGTATTTTTAGTAGACACAGGGTTTCACCATGTTGGCCAGGATGGTCTTGATCTCCTGACCTTGTGATCTGCCCACCTTGGCCTCCCAAAGTGCTGGGATTACAGGTGTGAGCCACCACACCCAGCATGATGAATTTCTTTTATGAAGACCTTAAACTCCTCTTTCTCAGTAGCAACAGGTACATTGGCATGTGGGACACTGTATTTTAATTAAGCACAGTGAAGAACATTATTACTCTGTTTTTTTAAAGTGAGTTGGGGGGCCAGATGTTGGCAATTCAGTAACTTTTAATCAGTAAGACTGTTAAAAACTTGCCAGTCGGGCAGGGTAGCTCATGCCTGTAATCCCAACACTTTCGGAGGCTGAAGTAGGCTGATCACTGGAGCCCTGGAGTTTGAGACTAGCCTGTACAATGTGGCAAAACCTCATCTCTACAAAAACTATAAAAATTAGCCAGGTGTGGTGGCACACGCCCGGGTAGTGCCAGCTATTTTTGGGGGGCTGTGGCAGAAGAATTGCTTGAGCCCAGGAGGTTGGGCTATAGTGAGCTGTGTTCAAGTCACTGCACTCCAGTCTGGGTGACAAAGTGAGACCCTGTCTTAAAAAAAAAAAGCTAATGCTATGTGTTAAAATCTTTAATTGTGGCCAGGCTCAGTAGCTCATGCCTGTAATCCCAGCACTTTGGGAGGCCAAGGCAGGAGGATCACTTGAGCCCAGGAGTTCAAGACCAGCCTGGGTAACACAGTGAGACCCTGTCTTTACAAAAGAAAAATTAAATTAGCAGGGTGTGGTAGCATGTGCTTGTAGCTAATTGAGAAGCTGAGGTTGGAGGATCACATGAGTCCAGGAGTTTGAGGTTACAGTGAGCTATAATGGTGCCACTGTACCCCAGCATGGGATACAGAGTGAGACCCTGTCTCAGGGAAAAAAAAAAATAACTTTAAGTCGAAGCATATGTATCATAGCACCATGTTCTCAAATTCTTAATATAATAAATGCTTCTGACCTCCCTTAAATGGCACCACCACCCACATCAAAAAGTATTAAAAATCATTATCCTTGGATTAGAAAAAATAATAACTGACACCTTTCCCAAATTTAGCAAACACTGTTTTGACATGATAATTACTAAGAGACATGCTATTTGATGAACACACTGAGAGTATTTTGAGTGGAATAATGAAGATGAAGCCTAACTTGAGTGGGTTAAAGAATGTGAGGTGAAGAAATGGAGACAAGTAGACAGAGGCTATGAATAAGCAATTCTTTATGAAGTTCATCTGTGAATAGGGACAGAGAAATGGAGTAGATAATACAATAGGAGGCAAGCTCAATGTTTTTAAAAAATAGAATACGGCTGTTTACCATGTTCCACTCATCAGGGAAAGAAAAAAAGATCAGTGATGGAAGAGAGAAGGAATAATTGCAGTACCAGAGTCCTTAAGGTAGCTAGAGAAGATGGGATCCAGGCCTAAGAAGAAGAGATGGCTTTTGATACAACCTGAGACACTTCACCCACTAAACAGCAGAAAAGGCAAGAGAGTGCTGTAGAGTGGTAGGTTTGAATGGGAACATATGAAAGTTTCCAAATATCTTCTTCTTTTTTTAAATGACACAGAAAACAAGCTGAAAATGAAGAAGAAGGAGAAGGTGTAAAATGAACAGTCAAACAGTCTACCCATAAAGTAAAGACTGCAAAGCTACATTTTATGTGCCAATTTGAAATTTGTAGTCCTAAATTTAAAGTGGAGAAAAATCAATGAAATTGTGTTTTCTCTAGGCATGTTCAACTGCCCAGGTACAGGTATGACATAAATGGATGGCTGGGTGTCATCCCATGTTGATATTATGAATATGAATTAAGGGAATGAGAGGCAAAGGAGCTAACAATGTGTGCAAGAAAATAACTGTAATGATGGGCCATGAAAATTTGGTTAGAAAAAATGAGAAGTGAGACACTGAGGAGAGGAGGAAAAGCATTCAAATCATGAAAAAGTTACAGGGTTAATGGATTAGAGGTTTCTGTGAAATAGAACTGCTAGAGTGACTAAGAGATCTGAAAGTGGGAACTGGAGAAAAATAAAGCAGTATGTTGGTCTAGAGATTAAAACTGAAGCTGTAACACAGGTTGACCATGACATATAATACTAAACTTCTAGGAAATATACATTCTGAAGAACTTCTATGGTCTTTAAAGCAAAAATGTAAGACTATTGTAAGTTCTAATTTGTATTAAATATGGCATATGACAATTTTCCAAAATAATTTCTTGTTACCTAAATAGTATGTTTCTTTCAGAATATAACAAAATCAGGATTAAAAGGGATCTCCTTCTATGATGAAGTCCAGAATTGTTTTGAGATTCTATAGAATTTATCATTCTGTTTTTCTGAAGTCTGAACATATGGTTAGAACCTTCTAAACTGACAGGAGACAGGAGAGAAACTCAGACCTGCTCTAGCAACTGGTTGATTATAATGAATGCTGGATCTTGAGCTCACATCTCTCAAGTTGTAATTTTTCCATTTCTAGCCATGAGATCCCCAAAGTCCCATACTTTATTATGAAATATGACAACAGAAGGTAATGAAAATAGCTTTTTAAATATAATAGCTTCCAAAGTATTAAAAAAAATAGGAAAAGGGTACTTCTTGTACACTTGTGAGCTCTAATGAAAACATCATTTTAGAATCTCATTTTGTACTTCACTGTCCTTCCAATCAATATTATTCTATATTCATTATGTATTTGACAAAATACTAGATTCTAGGGAAGTAACAAACAAAGACTATCTGACCACCGCCCATGAAGAGCTTACAATCTAAAGAGAAAGCATTAAAACAAATAAATTGTAATAAGCAAAGCTTAAATGTTAAGACAGCGCAAAACAAGGGGTAGGGAATACACACATTCATTATTCAAACAAAAAATTCTGAAAACTCTTGACTGATATGGATATGCATATATGTACATTACGCATACCCAGAGTTATAAAACATTCAGAAATACACTGCAAGAGAAAAAGCAGCAAATGAATCCTGCAATTGCTGCTACAAATAGCAACAGATGCAACTCTAACTGAGAGCCAACAATTTAGGAGACAGGAAAGAAGGAGGTCAATAAGCAAGCTTTTAGTGATAGGACAAAAATGAAGATGCACTTTAAGTTAAGCTGCTGGTTAGGAGAGGATTACCTGAACTTCTTCAAACTCACTCCAGTACACAGCAGAGGCACTCTTGGAGGCTGTATCTGGGAAGATAAGAAGCTACTTTCCTGTGTGCTCCTTTCATTTTCATTTTAAGCATACATGAATCCAGTGGTGATAAAACTGTATGTTATACTACTGTGTTAATGGAAAGATAATGTGTGTATTTTGCGTAAGTTAACATACAGATTCAATAACTACACTTTTTCCTTTTATCACAAGTTAAACAATACAAAACTCTTATTCTAAGTTTATTGATCTTGACTATTTAGACTAAAAAGTGCTTCCTCTGGTCCTTTTCAGGCTAAATTTACTAGCAGCATCATTTTGTGTTATCAGTTTGATTTCACTGATTAGAGTTTTTATACCTAGTTATATATTATCAGTAAAATAACTGTAAGAATACTTAAGATAAATAAAGCTAAATCAGTATACAGTTAAATATATGGCTTCCAGAGCAGGAAACATTCCAGAACAGGAAACAGAAAAGTTTCAAATTAAATAAATAATCCACTGAAATGATGGTCACTCAAATCAAGAATCAAAACATACTGCACACTCAACAGGAAAAAATTTGACCAAAACATTTCAAAATATGGAAAGGCAGAGAATGGGGAAAGCCAAAGCAACTATCAGAATGAAAAATGGCAGAAAGAAAATTTTCCAGATCCACAAGGAGAGAAAACTATAAAACTTAAAATTTATGTGTTTTGGTATACATATTTCACGTCATTATGTAGAAATTATTTTTCTTGAGCTCTCCTACCTCATTATTCGAATCTTGAATAACTTTATAGAGAGCTGGTACAAGAGTTTTTTTCCGGTGTAAAGTTGCTGCATAACTGGTGATCTGAGTGTCAGGTAATGCCTAAAAGAAACCACAAAAGGAAAACAAAAGTGAACTTAACACTTCAGAAGTCAGGAACTTTATTTTACACAAGTAGTTCTTGAATAGATTTATAATAAACTCAAGTAAGAAAAGTAAAAACAATTAATATAAAGAAATAGGCTGGGCGCAGTGGTTCACGCCTGGAATCCCAGCACGTTGGGAGGTCAAGGCGAGCGTTATCACATGTGGTCAGGAGTTCAAGACCAGCCTGGCCAACATAGTGAAACCCTGTCTCTACTAAAAATACAAAAATTAGCTGGGTATGGTGGCACGCGCCTGTAACTCAGCTACTCAGGAGGCTGAGGTAGAAGAATCGCTTGAATCTGGGAGATGGAGATTGCAGTGAGCCAAGATCATGCCACTGCACTCCAGCCTGGGTGACAGAGCAAGACTCCATCTCAATAAAAAAGAAAGAACCATCAGAGTTCAAATAAATTAAGTTAGGATGTTATAGTATACAATTCTTCTACTCAGCTATAAATACTGATTAGAAGTCACACATTATACCAAGATTTCCTGAAATGAGCCATCTTAATCTAATCTAAAAAAATGTAGGATGTTTCAATTCTTGCATTTATGTTTTGCCAAAACATTTATTTCCATATAATTCATGAATTACATAGTTTTCCCTCTAAACTATTTGATTTTTAATTACAGTATGGAAAAACATAGGCCCAAATCCTATTTTTGTGTCTTATTAAAGCTTGGTGGATCTTCTCTTTTACTGAATACATTTTTAAAATGTCGTCTCAGCAATTCTAACAACTATTTTCATTTTTATATACCACCTTCTAGCCTTTATTCATGTTAGCATCACTTTGAAGAACTGCAATTAGAGAAACATGTTATTTTGTATTTTGTCATTTCTACTCCTGTCATATTTGTATATATTTCTACATAGAGCATATATTCACTATTTGAATTACTGACATATAGAATAATATAATCCATTCTGATCTCCAATCCAATTTACCTTGAATTCTGATAACCATTCTTCCACAACACAACGGTCAGATCCCAGCATTTTCTTTTACCTTCTACTCCTCTTTTATCTCTAAAAGAAAAAAGCATTGAAGCTGAGGATAGCAGTACTTACAGAAACAACTAGAAATAAATGTTATGTGCCTTTCACCAAGAGAAATTAATCTAGTATACATTTTAGATAAGGAGGCTTGTTTTAGTTTGGAGCAAAATTAAAAGAAAACTTTTCAGAAGTAAGTTCTAGCTCAGCATGGTGGCTCACCACCATGAACTTACAAATCTCAACACTTTGGGAAGCTGAGGTAGGAGAATCACTTGAGCTCAGGAGTTCAAGACAAACCTGGCAATATAGTGAGACCTTGTCTCTACTAAAAATCAAGAAAATTAGCCAGGTGTGGTGGAGTGCACATGCAGTTCTAGCTACTTGGTAGGATAAGGTAGGAGGATAGCTTGAGCACAGGAGATAGAGGCTGCAGTGAACTATGACTGTGCCACTGCATTCCAGTCTGGGCAACAGAGCCAGACTCTGGCTCAGAAATAAAACAAAATAAAATCAAAGTAAGTTTTATGTTTAATGATACATTTGAAATCTATTATCCTAATGTTTTCATATTTTCCCAAGCAAATTATACTTCAAAGTGGCAAAGACAAGTATCCTGAGTAAAATCAAGTTGCACGTTATCCAGACAAACACAGTCTACACTCAAATACATAACCAGAATAAGCTACACATCATAAAACGAACCAAGAGAGATTATAAATGACAAAGCTAGATAAACTAGAAAGCAAGGGTTACATATTCAGCAAAATGATTATAAACATATATGGACTATATAAAATAAGGCCTCTGAAGAAAACAGATCCATATATTTTCCCAAATGGAAAAACAGCTAGGCACAGTGGCTCATGGCTGTAATCCCAGAACTCTGGAAGGATGAGGGGGAAGGACTGTGCCCAGGGGTTCCAGACCACCCTGGGCAACATGGTGAGATCCCATCTCTATAAAAAAAATTTAAAAATTAGCTGGGTGTAGTGGTGCACACCTATAGTCTCAGCTATTCAGGAGGCTAAGGCAGGGGGATCCCTTGCACCTAGGAGGTCAAGGCTGCAGTGAGCTGTGTTCATACCACCGCACATTACCCTAGGCGACAGAGTGAGACTGTCTATAAATAAATAAATAAATAAATAAGTAAATAAGTAAATAAATAAATAAATAAAATGGAAGAATGCCCAAGTAGAAAAAGCAAGCTGTACAGTGGATGTAAACTGTAATTCCATTTAAATACTAAGGTAGTCACCCCTGGAAGTTTCTCAGTGCCCAAGTAGGCAGCTGCCAAAAAGCTAAAGAAGGATTCAGTAAGAAATTGATTCATTCCATAAATATTTTTTAAGCATCAACTACATGGCAGCCATTATGCTAGGATCTGGAAATATAATAGTAAACAAATCCAGATGTAAACCCACTTTAATGAACCACTTACCTAGTGGAGGACACCAAACATATTTTTGCAAAGAGATGAAGGGTAAGAAAGAAAGATAGGCAAAAGCACAAAACAAATGAGCCAAATATTGACTAAGGAATCAAAAGAGGCTTCTTTGAGGTACTGCTTAAGTTGTATATATCAAGGATCCATAGAGTTAAGGGGAACAGAAAGAGAACCTTCTAGGAAGAGGGAACCACTTATATAATAGGTCCTGTGGCAAGAAAAAGCACAGGAAGTTATAGAATCTAAAAGAAGATCCAAGTGGTTTGGAGTACAGAGCACAAAGGGCAAGAGTTGAGGATGGAGCGGCAGGCATGATCCAATGGTATAGGAAATTTAAAGGTGGCTCACATCTGTAGTCCTAGCACCTTGGGAGGCTGAGGTGAGAGGATCGCTTGAGGCCAGGAATTTGAGACCAGCCTGGGAAACAGCACGAGACTCCCATCTCTACAAAGAAATTTTTAAAAATTAGCTGAGTGGGACGGGCACAGTAGCTCACGCTTGTAATCCCAGCACTTTGGGAGGCCAAGGCAGATGGATCACCTGAGGTCAGGAGTTTGAGAACAGCCTGGCCAACATAGTGAAACCCTGTCTCTACTAAAAATACAAAAATTAGCCAGGCATGGTGGTGCATGCTTGTAGTCCCAGCTACTCAGGAGGCTGAGGCAGGAAAATCATTTGAACCCGGAGGGTGGAGGTTGTGGTGAGCCGAGATCATGCCACTGCACTCCAGTCTGGGAAACAGAGCGAGACTCCGTCTCAAAAAAAAAAAAAAAAGTATCATCTCCATGCTAAATTACTATTTTAAATTCCTATCTGAGCTCTCCTATAACCAAAATTTGGCACATTAAATCTCTATAGTTTCCACCCAGACCATTTAAAAAATGACTAAAAATGAAATATCTTTAGAGAAATATAGTGCTATTAATAATAATTATAATCATAACACATCATAGTTTCCCAACTCTATAAAACTACTAGTTTTAAGACAGTATTTATGAAGTACTTTAAGGAGAAAATATGAAATAATCTTTTGTGAAAAAGAAAAAAAAAGCTTAACTAAAAGACAAGAGCATACAGTCCTTCATATAATCACATGCCACTTTTTAAAAATTACCCTTTATGTTTCTGGCCACCTTTGGTCTTTGTACCTGCCACCTGGCATTCTCTCCCAGCTCTGTATATGGCTGGATTAGACTCAGTTCATACGTCACCTCCTCAAAGAAGCTTTCTTTATATACTTTAAATCAGTTACCCCAACCTTCCTCCTTCCCTCAACCTCATCACTCTGCCCATTTTCTTCACAGCATTTAGCACAATCTGTAATTATCATCTATTTTTTACTTATTGTCTGTCTTTTCTACTAGAATCTGTATTTTACAGGGACAGGCATTATATCCCAAGTGCCAGGCATAAAGCAGACATTCAATCATCTGTTGATTTTGAGCACCTTTAGCACTCACAGTGTTATTTCTGGCCATAACAAAATCTTAGATTTCTGTTTTCTACTTGGTTAAACTTGATAATTTAACTTGGAAAACTAAATACTAAATAGAACTTAAATGCCTTCTTCAAATATCGTCAGAAATTTTTGACAAGTAGATGTTGTCCCAGATGCATGAATTAGTGACACCAACCTTGCCCAGGTTTGATATTAGAGACTGAGCGATTTGGCATTTTTGTTGTCTTTGAATTAAATGACATATGTTAGGCAATCTTCTACTGAGACAATTGTTCATTTCAAAGCTGTATCATACAATGATATATTATAGACACGTTAAGCAACAAATAGGGATACAAATCCAATTAATATTTCAACCCCATGTGGTGCTACTAGTATCAACTGAAATAACCGAATAAAATGATACATAGCCGGGCGCGGTGGCTCACGCCTGTAATCCCAGCACTTTGGGAGGCCAAGGCGGGTGGATCACGAGGTCAAGAGATTGAGACCGTCCTGGTCAACATGGTGAAACCCCGTCTCTACTAAAAATACAAAAAATTAGCTGGGCATAGTGGCGCGTGCCTGTAATCCCAGCTACGCAGGAGGCTGAGGCAGGAGAATTGCCTGAACCCAGGAGGCGGAGGTTGCGGTGAGCCGAGATCGCGCCATTGCACTCCAGCCTGGGTAACGAGAGTGAAACTCTGTCTCAAAAAAAAAAAAAAAATACATAAAGCTAAATTCTAGATATACCAAGTATGGATGACTACTACTACTTCACAATTTACCTGGCTGGTCACTGAAAAGTTTCTTCCGACAAGTCACACTTCGATTTCCAAAAATATCAAAATGTGAAAAAAAAAGTGTCTTAAAAGTGACGAAGTAAGTTACTTGTGAACCTATCAAGTATAAACATGGCGCCAGATGTTTCCTATGTTTTATCTGATTCAATAACAGGCAGCAGAATTTAGTGGTATACAGCAGCAGTTCTCAGCTTTTTTGGTCTCAGAATTTCTTTCATTAAAAAAGTTCATTTATTAATTCATTTGAAAATAAGCCTATTACATGTTAACATTTTAAAGTGAAAATTATATTCTTCTAAACAAAAACAAATTTAGTAAGAACAGCGTTGGTTTTTTGTTTTGTTTTGTTTGCAAATCTCATAATTGGTTCTCTTTTTTTTTTTTTTTTTTTTTGAGACAGAGCTCACTTTGTTGCCCAGACTGGAGTACAGTGGCATGATCTCAGCCCACTGCAACCTCCTCCGACTCCTGGGTTTCAAGTTCTCCTGCCTCAGCCTCCGAGTAGCTGGGATCACAGGCATGCGCCACCATATCTGGCTAATTTTTGTATTTTTAGTAGAGATGGGGTTTCACCATGTTGGCCAGGTTGGTCTCAAACTCCTGACCTCAAGTGACCCACCCACCTCAGCCTCCCAAAGTGCTGAGATTATAGACATGAGCCACCATGCCAGGCCTTGTAATTGCTTCTGCATTCAATCTGTTGCAGAAAAACTTCACCGTATATTTATGACAGAATGACAGTGAAGACAGCAAATACTACCTTTATATTAATATGAAAAATCGTTTTGACCTCCGTGAACCCCCTTCAAGGATCCTAAGGATCACACTTTGATCACTAACTCTGGAGCAAGGTTGTCTAAGGTTAAGGTCACTTCCTAGCTATATTTAAACCCTCTTACCCTCTTACTAGCTATACTCAAACCCCTCTGTCCCTCATTTCTCTCATTTCAAAACTGGGAATAATAGCAGTATCTACTTCATATAGTTTTTGTATACTTAAAACAGTTCTTATCACAAGATAAACATTATATAAGTATTTACTATAAGCATTATATAAGTAATCTTCATGATACTATGTACTATAAAGTAGCTTGTTATTCTCATCTAATAGATAAGAAAATTAGTGTAAATAGGTTGTGTGACCTATACAAGGTAACACAGTTTAAATGGCAGAACTCAGATTTGAATCTAATGCCATAATTTTGAAATCTACGGTTGAAAAAGGCACTATGTAAACCGGCCCCCATCTTACGGTTCATAGCACTCTCCCCACAGCTTTCTATTTTCTGGCCATAGTCTCCTTTCAGTTTCTCTATAGCTTTACATGCACCTCAACTCCAGGGCATCTGTGCAGACTGTTTCAGCCTGGAATGCTGTCCTGCTCCTGCTGTTTAAGTAGCTGTCCCCTTATGATCCCCTAAGTCTCAGCAGCCTTTCTGAACCACTCTATGTAAATAGCTGCTCTTTTTCCATCCCCCAGTATTCTCCATTCCAACACAAGGTTTATTTGCTTCCTAGAACTTTGGGTTTTGTAACTTGTATATCAGACCTCATTACTTACAGATTGTCTATCTCCCCACTGGACTGTAAATTCAAAGAGAAGAGGGTACATTTCTGTATTGCTCACTACTATGCATTCAAAGCTAACAAGCATACTATGATTTCTGGACATGAGACAGGTACTTAAAAAACATATATAATCAATGAACCATACTGTTATATGTCTTCAGACAACTCATTTAAACCCTTTGGGCTTCAGTTTCCTACAAGATTAGTTATTTTCTAACTCTAAAATCCTAAAAATAGATTTTAGTACCTTCATTTGAAAAACAGAATAGTATTGACCTATGTAGAGATCTCTACACACTAAAAGTACTGTGCCTAGTTAGAAAACATGTGTTTACAGAGTTTCTCTGTAAACACTTGTTTCTCTGTAAACATGTATTTTCTAACTAGGCACATTACTTTTAGTATGTAAAGATATCTACAGAGCACAGCTATAAATAGACTGCAAGGTATCTTTTATTTTTTCTTGAGATGGGGGTCTTGCTATCTTGCCCCAGCTGGTCTTGAACTCCTGGGCTCAACCAATCCTCCCACCTCAGTCTCCTGAATAGCTAAGATTACAGCATACACTATGATGCCTGGCCTTGCAAGCTTTATGTTTAATCATATAATATAAAATTCTGAAGATCATTTCTTCTACTTTATATTACATCTATCCCATCACCTGGTAAACACCATACTTAAAAAAACTCAAGCTGGCTGGGCGCAGTGGCTCACACCTGTAATCCCAGCACTTTGGGAGGCCAAGGCAAGCAGATAACGTGGTCAAGAGATCAAGACCATCCTGGAAAACATGATGAAACCCTGTCTCTACTAAAAATACAAAAATTACCCAGGTGTGGTGACAGGTGCCAGTAGCCCAGCTACTCAGGAGGATGAGGCAGGAGAATCGCTTGAACTCAGGAGGCAGAGGTTGCAGTAAGCAGAGATCATGCTACTGCACTCCAGCCTGATGACAGAGTGAGACTCTGTCTTCCAAAAAAAAGAAAAAAGAAAAAAAGAACTCAAGCTGATATTCCAGCCATACTACCTTAGTTTCAGAATACATAACAAAGAGGCTATCATAGAAAATTACTATCTTTTTGATTACTATGACAATGGCGACCTTTTTATTATTAATAGTATTACTATTATTTAGAGATGAGATCTCACTACGCTGCCCAGGCTGGTTTTGAACTCCTGGGCCCAAGCAATCCTCCCGCCTTGGGATTACAGCTAGGACTACAAGTGAGCACCACTGTACCAGAGGCGGTAATAGAAACCTTTATTAGCAAGCCTTAACTACAACATAATGAACAAAATAATAAACTGCTGGAATGTGATCTGAAGAAGGTAAAGAACTACTCACCAGGAAGAAAATTCACAGTACTCGTCTAAGCTCTCTAAGTACAATATTATGTGTCCTTGGGAAAGTTACTTAACTAATCTCTGGCTTCAGATTCCTCACTTATAAAATGAGAATAATGTACATAGCTATGACAATGGTTTATTTTTAAAGATTTAATAAATCAGCACACATATGTCTTACTTAGAACAGTGACTGTACAACATAAGTCCTCAATGGATGCTTGCTACTATTATTATAGAAGTATTATCAATACAATTATTTAATTTTTGAACAATTTAGGAGGCATTTTTTTTCCTGTAGCATTAAAGTACAGAAATTATTTATCCGTTCTTTCAGCTAATATGCACTGTGAATACCAATTACATGCTACATACCAAGTAAAACGTTAAAGATATGATAGTGAGCAAAACTAACTGTGGTAAGTCATCTCAAAGATTTCTAATGGATCAAAATTATGGGATACACCAAGCAATACAATTATCAGGACGACATATGAGATAGCCAATGATGGTTTTGCTACTGCTAATTTTCAAATTTGGTCAACAACTATGATGATATTTCAAGGTGTAAGTCTAAAACTTAGGCATTTAAGACATACTGTTAGTATAATTACCAAATTTCCTAAGGAAAAGCCCAGAGCTGCACTGTCTAATATAGGAAGCTACTTGTGGCTAGAGCTACTTTGGCATCCTACACTGGATGACACAGATATAGAATACAGTCATCATCAAAGAAGTTCTATTGGACAGCACTGATCTAGATGTAGCCCAGATAATGCAATTATGCTGAGTAAATTCAATCCTTCAATAAATATCAAGTTTAGATAACAGGCTTTTTACAAACACATTTATAAAAAGGAAACACTTTCAAAAATATAATTCAAAGGCAATAATTAAGATGTTATTACATTACGTAAAATTGCTTAATAAATAGAAGCTATCCACCAAAGATTACCAAAAATGCTAACATGTCTAACTATTTAGAAAATTTATTCTTTATCCTGTAAAAAGTTAAAGTCTTAATTTTACCTGTATTAAGGTCAGTTTTCTAAAGGAGGAGGTGGCACAGGAATTCGGCAGAGTTCAAGTGGGGAATTCATTTGTTAAGAGTTAAATATTTTCCAATTCTATAAAAAAAGGAAAATAGAAAACTGAAATATTGAGGTAATGTTCTGAAGAATATAATACAAAGAATAGTTTTGATAGGCAGTTATAATATAGCTTATCTAATTTTAAGAACTAATTACAGATCCAACATTTTCTATAATAACTAGTATACTTGTATACCTTTTTCAAACCTAATTATTTTGGAGACAGAAAGTTTGAATTTTAATTTCAAATTTGCCATTAATTATCTATAAGACCTTGAGTAGGTTACTTAAATTATCTGGAGCCTCACTTAAATTATCTATAAAATTAAGTCCTTTGCAGACAAAAATTCTATGATCCTTTTGAAACATGCTATAGTGATTTTTCTTTCTCTCTTTCTCATACACACACACATACACACACACACACTCTCTCTCTCATTTAAAAAAATAACCTCATTAAAATCATAATATGCAGTATAAAACCAAGCTTAAATAATAAGTATTATGAGCTATAAAATCATTTTGGATGAGTTTCACATAACTGAAAAACTTACCTTTTGTAAAAAAAAAAAAAAGAACATAAAAAATGTTATTACTGAATTTTTGGCACAAAAACACATTAAAAGATTTTATCAGAGAATCATTTTCAAACTGCTAAAAATAGAGACTTTTCTTAGAAAGTAATAACTATCTTATGTGTTTGCTGACTACATTATGCTATACCTTCTTGGATACAAAGAACACTGCGATACCATTCTCCTAGAATTATTTTAACTGAAGATGTGTCAGGACCCCCTACTCCACCACAGTAGTTGACAATTTATCTCATATACTGGGCTTTCACATGAGAGTTTTGTTTTATGACAAGGTTCTGTAGTGGAGGGAAGAACTTGAAAAGGAGTAAGGGAATATCTCTGGAAAGATACAAAAGAGACTGGTAGTACTTTGAGAAGGGGCACTTGATATCATAGAAATAGGGTGGTAAAAACTCTCTTTTTGTACCTTGAGAATTCTGAACCAAATCACCAAGACAACTGCCAAATTTTAGAAGCAGTAGAAGTAGGCAGAAGGGCTATGTGGGGAACCTCTACAGAGACAGATCTCCCACAGTCTTCCAGGGCCAAGGAGACATACTCAGTAGGCTCTCAATTAAAAAAGTAACAAACAAAAAGGGCAAATGACAAGAACACTGAGTTTTATTAAACTTTAACACAATGCTAAAATAGCTCAATCCCCCTCTAGTTGAAGGTAATTAGGTCCTTACCAATTTGTGCACCAGAGAAAAATGTGATCCCTACTGGGAACACTGCACAGCGCCTCTATGGTTCTTTCATATACAAAGTCTGGCACACAATTAAAAAATTACTAAACATGCAAAGCAACAAACAAATATGAACAATAATTAAGAGCAAACTAGACAAGAGAATCAGACTCAAATATAATTTACAAATGAAGTTAATACACAAGGACAATTATTTAAAGACAATTATTAAGTAATCCTGACTAATAGAAAATAGAAGGGGAAATGTACAGAACTGCTGAAGATGCAACATTTCACCAATGGATTAGGAACTACAAAAATAATTAAATAAGCACTCTAGAACTGAAAAATACAATATGTGAAATTAAGAGCTCAATATAGAGCCCTCTCAGCATACCTGGCAACGCATCAGTCTCAGAATCCTAAGAATTTAGTATCTTGAATAAAGGATGAATAAACTAGAAGACAAATCAATAAAAAATACCCAATCTGAATCATAAGGAGAAAAGAATAAAAAACAGAGGAAGGGGAAAGGGAAAGTAGTGAAAGGAGGTGGGGGAGAGGTTTAAGGAAAATGTGAGACACACTCACAGTGTCATATATATATATATATATATATATATATATATGTATAACAGAAGTCCTAGAAAAGTGGAGAAATCGATAAATCCAACATTCAAAGAAAGAGTAACTGGAGTTTTCAAAAACTGATGAAAGAAATCATTCTAGAGATTCAGAATGCTCTGCCAACACCAAGCAGGATATAGTTAAAAGAAAATTCTACCTAGGATGCCATAAACTAGGGAAGAAAGGGAAGAAGAAAGGGGGTAGAAAAAAATCATAAAAACAGCCATAGGAAAAAAAGTAGTTGCTCTTCAAAACACAGTAAACTGACAAATTTCTCAACAGAAACAACAGA
Organism: Aotus nancymaae; assembly: GCF_030222135.1. NCBI lineage: Eukaryota > Metazoa > Chordata > Mammalia > Primates > Aotidae > Aotus > Aotus nancymaae. Next base: position 32,479,325 of record NW_026988419.1, on the reverse strand, counting down.
AGCCAGAATATAATAGAATAACACTGTTGAAGGGCCAAAGAGAAAATAACTGCCAGTCTAGAATATTATGCCCAGCAAAACTATCCTTCAAAAATAAAGGTGAAATTTTAAAATTTGCAAAAAAAAAAAAAAATTTCTCACCTACAAGCCTGTACTAAAAGAAAATTAAAAGAAATTATTCAGGCAGAAGCAAATTATCCTAGATCATAAACATGGAAATGTAGGAAGAAATACACAATATCATCTACTTAGTTCTGGGGCATAAAAAATATATATCAGGGTAAATAATGTAAGGAAATAATAGTGACAGTTCAAAACAGCAACTGAAATGCCTTATAAGGTTTAAAGGTTCTAAGATTTTAGCAGTTGTGTGACAGTGGTAATAGTAATAGGTTGTATTATACTGTTAAAAAGTTAAAGATGGATGTTGAAATTTTTAGGATAGCCATTAAAACAAACAAACAAATAAAATATATATATAAAACAAGTTAGAGGGAAAATATAATATTTAATCTAAAAGCAGCCAAAAAATAAGAAAAAGAAAACAAAAGATGGGCCAAATAGCAAATGACAATAAGATTATACATATAAACCCAACTATATTAATAATTATATTACCGTATGTAGACCAAGCTTGTCCACAGCCCAGGGCAGGGTTTGAATGTGGCCCAACACAAATTTGTAAACTTTCTTAAAACATTATGAGATTTTTTTTTTTGCAATTTTTTTTTTAGTTTATCAGCTATTATTAATATTAGCATATTTTATGTGTGGCCCAAGACAATTCTTCTGCTTCCAGTATGGCTCAGGGAAGCCAAAAGAGTGGACACCCCTGATTCAGACAAAATTCTTCTAATAAAATACAAATTTTGTCAGGCTGGATTAAACAAAGAAGCACAGTCCTTAAAAAAGACACATTAATTTCAGAGAACGAATTAATGGCAAGAATGCTATTATATAGATTACAGTAATATTACATAATGATGAAGGGATCAATCCAACAGGAAGATACCACAATCATAAACTTCTATGTACCCAGTAATAACCTCAAAATACATAAAGTAGTAGGGCATGGTGGCTCAAGCCTGTAATTACAGTACTTCGGGAGGTTGAGGCAGGCAGATAGCTTGCTCTCAGGAGTTCAAGACCAATCTGGGCAACATGGCAAAACCCATTTTCTACAAAACGAACAAACAAAACCAAAAAATCTAGGGTGTGGTGGTGTGTGCCTATAGTCCCAGCCTCTTGGGAGACTGAGAAGATCACTTGACCCCAGGAGGTCAAGTCTGCAGTAAGCCATGACCATACCACTGCACTCCTGCCTTAGCAACAGAGTAAGACTCTGTCATAAAATAAAATAAAATAAAATAAAATAAAATAAAATAAAATAAAATAAAATAAAATAAAATAAAAACATAAAGCAGAAATCTGCAGAATTAAAAGGAGAAAAAGACAAAGCCATAATCATAGCTGGAGACCCACATCTCTCTCAGCAATATGACAGAAAGTGACCAAAAATCAGTAAGATTTGAATGGTGCAATTTACAAACAACCAAAATGACTAATACAGAATATTGCACCTAGCAACAACAAAATGTGAATTCTTTTCAAAGACTCCCTGCATACTGAGCCATAAGAGAAGTTTCAACATACTTAAAAAAAGATGATGGCATTCAAAGTATGGTTTCTTCTTTTTTTTTTTTTTCAAAGTATGGTTTCTAACCACAACAAAAATAAGCTACAAATCATTAACAACAATAACAAAAATAATAAATAAAAACCTAGAAAAACAACTACCTGGAAAATTAAAATTCAATTGCTTTTTTATTTTTTAAACTTAAAGTTAAATAGAGATGATATCTCACCATGTTGCACAGGCTGGTCTTGCACTGGACTTGCACTCCTGGGCTCAGGCAATCCTCCTGCCTCAGCCTCCCAAAGTGCTGGGATTATAGGCGTGAGCCACTGCACCTGGCCTAAAATTACATTTCTAAATTATCTATAGGTCAAAGAAGAAATCTTTACAAAAAAATTAAAAAATAAGCTGGGTGTGGTGACATACACCTGTGGTCCCAGCTAATCAAGAGGCTGTGAGGTGAGAGGATTGCTTGAGCCCACGAGTTTAAGGCTGCAGCGAGCCATGACTGCACCACAGCACTCCAGCCTGGGCAACACAGTGAGACCTTGTCTCAAAAAACATCCCCAAAAAACAACAACAACAAAAAAAACCATGACAGTATAAAATGGACACATTTCTTTAAAAATACAAATTACTAATGCTGAAAGAAACAGAATATCCAAATAGCCCCAAAGCAAATAAAGAAATGGAACATATTATTAAAAATCTTTCCTTGGCCAGGCGCAGTGGCTCACGCCTGTAATCCCAGCACTTTGGGAGGCTGAGGTGGGCGGATAAGCTGAGGTCGGGAGTTCAAGACCAGCCTGACTAACACAGAGAAACTGTGTCTTTACTAAAAATACAAAATTAGTTGGGCATGGTCACACATGCCTGTAATCTCCACTACTCGGGAGGCTGAGGCAGGAGATTCACTTGAACTTGAGAAGTGGAGGTTGCAGTGAGTGGAAATCAGGCCATTGCACTCCAGCCTAGGCAATAAGAGCAAAACTCCATCTCAAAAAAAAAACAATTTTTTTCCTTAAAGAAAATCTCAAATATAGATGGTTTTACCAGTGATTTCTTCCAATTATGGGAGAAACCACAACAACCTTATAAAAGTCTTCCAGAGAATAATAAATATGCTGAAGAGGGAGAATCTCTTGAACCCAGTAGGCAGAGGTTACAGTGAGCCAAGATGGCGCCACTGCACTCCAGCCTGGGTGACACAGCAAGACCCTGTCTCAAAAAAAAAAGAAAGAAAGAAAATAATAAAGGCTTCCTATTTTTAAGAACCAGTATAATAGCTGGGCAAGGTGGCTCATGTCTGTAATCCCAGCACTTTGGGAGGCTGAGGAGGGCTGATCACTTGAGGTCAGGAGTTCAAGATCAGCCAAGCGAACATGGTGAAAATCCGTCTCTAGTAAAAATACTAAAATTAGCCAGGCATGGTGGTGGGCGCCTGTAATTCCAGGTATTCAGGTGGCTGAGGCAGGAGAATCACCTGAACCCAGGAGGTGGGGGCTGCAGTGAGCTGACATCACGCCACTGCACTCCAGCCTGAGGAACAGGGCACAAATCCATCTCAAAAAAAAAAAAACAGTATAGCCATAACAAAAATTAACACAGACATTACAAGGAAGGAAAATCACACACTAATTTCTCTCATGAACACAGATGCAAAAATATCAGTTAGCAAATAAAACCTAGTACTATACGTAGAGAATACCATATATAAAAAAGAATTTACTCCAGGCATATAACAGCAGTTCAGGAGAAAATTCATATGATCATCCAAATAGGTATAGGAAAAGCATGACACGTTCAATATTCAGTTATGATATAACTGAAAAATTCATGAAGAATATCCATAAAAAGCTGATAGCAAGCATCATAGTCAATGGTAAAATACTGAAAACTTACCCCTGGAGGTTGAAAACAAGACAGAGATGACCATTATCACCACTTCTATTCAACATTGTACTGGAAGGCCTAGCTAGTACAATAAGGCAAGAAAAACAAAAGGAATAAGGACTGGAAAGAAGAAATGTTGTTATTATTCGCAGATGATATAATTATATACCAAGAAAACCCAAAGAGTCTATAGATTATTAGAATAAGTGAATTTATCTAAGTTTCTGAATATAAGGTTAATACATAATAATCAATTGTGTTTCTATAAACCAGCCACAAATTTTTAAAAATGCATTGTAACAATAGCATTAAAAAAATAAGACTAGAAATAAATCTAACAAAAGATGTGTAAGACCTCTACACTGAAAACAAGAAAACATTTTTGAGCCAGGCACGGTGGCTCACGTCTGTAATCCTAGCACTTTGGGAGGCCGAGGTGGGTGGATCACCTGAGGTCAGGAATTCAAGACCAGCCTGGCCATCGTGGTGAAACCCCATCTTTGTAAAAAAAAAAAAAAAGAAAAAAAGAAAACATTTTTGAGAGAAAATAAAGATAGTCTAAATAAAGCAGAGGATATACCACGTTCTTGAATTGGGAGGACTCATGGTTAAAGATGTCAGTTCTCCCTCAGCTAATCACTCCCTTTAGGAAGCATGTGTATTGCCTAATCTGCCATTGCGTAGGGTGGGGGTAGGAAAACTGTAAGGTCCTAGCACAAAAGCCAGTCCAAAACTGAGACTGGACCAAGACCACAGAGAACACCCCCATCCTCAATCATGAGCCTAACACTAAAGAAAGAGAAAAAGTGTGAGGAGAGAAGGGCCTTCCATTTCTCAACAAGATGGAGTGACAGGAAGTGAATTTACTTTCTTGCCTGAATTTAAGACATGGAAGAAGGCCGGGCATGATGCTCATGCCTGTAATCCCAGCACTTTGGGACAGCAAGGCAGGTGGACCACTTGAGCTTAGGAGTTTGAGACTAACTTGTACAACATGGTAAAACCCCCCCTCCACAAAAAATACAAAAAGTAGCCCAGTGCAGTGGTGCACACCTGTAATCCCAGCTACTTAGGAGGCTGAGGCAGGAGAATCACTTCCGCCTAGGCAACAGGAGTGGAAGAAAACAAACAAACACAGACACACACATACAGAGAAGAAAACATGAAACAAAGGCAGGTCACAATGGCTCACACTTGTTATTCCAGCACTCTGGGAGGCCAAGGCAGGAGGACTGCTTGAACTCAGGAGTTTGAGACCAGCCTGGGCAACACAGTGAGACCTTGTCTCTACAAAAAATTTTAAAAATTAGCCAGGCATGGTGGCACATGCCTGTAGCCCCAGCTACTCAGGAGGCTGAGGTGGGAGGCTCATTTGAACCTGGGAGGTCAAGGCTGCAGTGAGCCATGACTGTCCCACTGCACTGCAGCCTGGGCAATAGAGTGAGACTCTGACTCAAAAGAAAAAAAAAAAAAAAAAAGAAAATATATGAAACACAAGTTTTCAAGACACTGGATACAGATGATGAAGAACAATGAAGTTGCCTCAACTTTCTTCCTCAAGACTTTCCAGGCTGCAGGGTAAGGGAGAGAAAGGCAAGTGAAATGTGGTAGACTCCTGAGTTAGGGAGGCAGCACTGAGTATAGGCAGACCAAAGTACTAGAGGACAGAGTAATGCGGAAAGCTGTACTGAGAACGAACTCTGGAGATCTGCAAAGGATCCCTCTCTAGTAGTCAAATGAAAACTAATCAGCACACTGTGTGTGTGAGGAAACTACCAGAAGCCAGGAAAACAAGCACCAGAAAGATAAGAGGTAGCAGTGTCCAGAACTTACACAGGGCCAGAAATAGTGCCACTTCTCACCAATTGCACTGAAGATAGGGTCAAGTACACATAAGAGTTCTTCCTAAGTAATGAGGACTAACTAGCCCTACAGTGAACACAGATTCAGTACTATCTATTAAATCTTAAAATCTTTTTTTTTTGAGACAGAGTTTCGCTCTTGTCACCCAAGCTGGAGTGCAAATACATGATCTCTGGTCACTGCAACCCCTGCCTCCTGGGTTCAAGCAATTCTCCAGCCTCAGTCTCCCAAGTAGCTGGGAATACAGGCACTCACCACCACACCCAGCTAATTTTTGTATTTTTAGTAGAGATGGGGTTTTACCATGTTGGCCAGGCTGGACTTGAAGTCCTGACCTCAGGTGATTTGTAAAATCAAAACCTGGAAGGATCAAACTATTTTCAAATAAATGTAACTGCATGCCAGAGCAAAGCTCAAAAACATTTATAGGAATACAAAACTATCCCACATAATGCAAAAGTTTGAAAAGTGCTTGCATACTGGAGCTTTCCCTTCTCTTTACTTTTAATATCTAGCAGCCATATGAAGAAGCCAGGGCTAGCCTGATGAAGAGACATAGGCCGACCAACAGCCAGCACTATCCAATAAATGTGTGAGTGAAGCCATCTTAAATAACAGTCCCAGTCAAATGACATGAGTAATCTCAGGGAAGACCAGAAGAAGAACTGCCCAGATACCCAAATTACTGACCCATAGAATTATGAGCAAATAAAATAGTTGTCATGTTAAGCTACTAAACTTGGGGGCTATACAATAAAGGGTAACTAGTACATATGTTAAAGAGGGGAGTTGAAAAATCATTCATGAATCTACTATAAAAGACATTAAAAAGTGTCCATCACTAGATAATTTTCAAAACAGATCTTATTAGCTGAGTCTCTACCAAGACATTCTGAAGAGACACTAAATGCCAGGAACTAGCAACCAGCTCTTAGTTCAAAATGATGCAGGTTTGTATTAGCATTAGAACTCAATGCAGCATTCCTTCCAGTTCTGCAGGCTGCAGAGGAGTTAGCCTACTGAAGAAAGTAATGAAAACAATGATTACCAAAAATCACAGTTGTCCATTTATAGGTTCTGGATATCAATACTTTTAAATTATCCATATAATTTTAGTGTTGTCAATTATCTTCGTCCTTTTTTGGCTATCTGCCTGCTCTAGCTACCTGGGCTTTCTTGATGTTTCTTGAACATGCCAAACTCATTCTTGCCTAAGAGGCTTTGTGCTTCTATTCCCTTTGCTGCCCACCTGCTCACATTGGTTTCCTTCTTCATCCAGTCTCTGTGCTAACTCCAAACAAACAAACAAAAAATACTGGCCAGGCGTGGTGGCTCATGCCTGTAATCCCAGCATTTTGGGAGACCAAGGCGGGTGGATCACAAGGTCAAGAGATAGAGACCATGCTGGCCAACATGGTGAAACCTTGTCTCTACTAAAAATACAAAAATTAGCTGGGTGTGGTGGCGCATACCTGCACCAGTAACTACAGAGTCCCAGCTACTTGGGAGGCTGAGGCAGGAGAATTGCTTGAATCTGGGAGGCAGAGGTTGCAGTGAGCCAAGACCATGCCACTGCACTCCAGCCTGGCAACAGAGTGAGACTCCCTCTCAAAAAAAACCCAAAAACAAAACAAACAAACAAACAAAAAAACACTACTCATCACCGATCACAAACACTCTCTATTCCATGATTTGCTTTACTGTTCTCCACATTTACTTCTTCTTATCTCCTACTAGAACATAAACTCCATGCAGGAGAATGTCTTCTTATTCACTACTAAATCCACAGTCCCTATTTCAGCAGCTAGACAAAGCAGGTAGTCACTAAATGTACAGGGAAGCAAGAAGATTCCTATTCACCTAAGTGGTACTGGGGTCACAGAAGAGTAATGACCTCGGAAAATCCTCTCCTCCATAAAAGCAACAAGATACTGGTAAAAATTGTCAGAATGAACTTTTTCAGAACTTTGGAAATTAGCCAAAAGGTTAAAACAATCTGGGAAGTGTTTATTGTAGAAAAGTAGCTGAGGCTGGGAGTGGTGGCTCACGCCTGTAATCCTAGTACTTTGAGAAGCCAAGGCAGGCAGATCATGAGGTCAAAAGATCAAGACCATCCTGGCCAACATGGTGAAACCCTGTCTCTACTAAAAATATAAAAATTAGCAGAGCATGGTGGCATGCACCTGTAGTCCCAGCTACTCAGGAGGCTGAGGCAGGAGAATCAATTGAACCCGGGATGCAGAGGTTGCAGTGAGCCAAGATTGTACCACTGCGATCCAGCCTGGCGACAGAGCAAAACTCCGTCTCAAAAAAAAGAAAAGTAGCTGAATCTCTCAAGTAGCTGAGACTACAGGTATGTACCCACTGTGCCCAGACTTCAAGGAGTTTTAACTTGCCCTATTCCCATTCCACCTCCCCAGCTCCACAGTAGCCTTTAAACAAACAGCCCACAATCACACCAAGAGCCTGACTGGCAGTCACTGAAGGTAACAGAATGGTCTGCAATGCCTTCAAAGCCTCATTCCTGGAAAACTAATTATTTGACCTGTCTGGTAGCTTCTGGAAGACCCTGATACGGTTTGGCTGTGTCCCCATCCAAATCTCATCTTGAATTGTAACTCCCACAATTTCTACATGTCATGGAAGGAACCTGGTGGGAGGTGATTAAATTATGGGGGCAGATCATTCCTGCATTGTACTTGTGATAGTGAATGAGTCTCATGAGATCTGATGGTTTTAAAAAAGGAGAGTTTCCCTGCATAAGCTCTCCCTTTGCCTGCCACCATCCATGTAAGATGTGACTTGCTCCTCTTTGCTTTCTGCCATAATTGTGAGGCCTCCCCAGCCACATGAAACTGTAAATCCATTAAACCTATTTTTCTTCCCAGTCTTGGGTATGTCTTTATCAGCAGCATGAAAATGGACTAATACAGACCACATGTGCAAGGATGTCTTTAATTTGCCTTGAAGATCAACCAGTGCAAATAGTCTTTTCCCTAGGGGCATTTGTCCAAAACAGGAGCAGTTATTTAATATCCTCACTGCCTGAGGCAGTGGAGGCAGTTAGGGCAAACGACAGGACAACCAAAAAGCCTAAAAAGAAAAGCTGGGATTCAGGCACAATGGCTAATGCCTGTAATCCCAGCACTTTTGGAGGCCAAGGCAGGCAGATCACTTGAGACTGGGAGTTCAAGATTGGCCAACATGATGGTGAAACCATGCCTCTACTAAAAATACAAAAATTAGCTGGGCATGGTGGCACACACCTGTAGTCCCAGCTACTCAGGAGCTCAGGAGGCTGAGGCAGGAGAATTGCTTGAACTTGGAAGGGGAGGTTGCAGTGAGCTGAGATCACACCACTGCCCTCCAGCCTGGGCAGAGTCAGACCCTATCTCAAAAACAACCAACCAATCCAGAAAAGAAAAGCTGGGAAATAAGATGTCCATAAAGGACTTTGAAAAGCTCCAACAAATTCCTGGGAATCCAGAAGGCCATATTCATGCACAGGGATGTATACTCAGAGCTATATATATATTCTCAGGAAAAATCTAAGAAGCTCTTAAAATCTCCTTAGGGGCTAACCCGAGGCTCTGCACACAACTCATTACTGGAGAATTAATGGCATCTTTTGCAACTCTACTGGAAGAGGATTCTTGCAGCTTGAGCCTGGTTTCTTCCAGACTTCATTCCACATGCCTTTTGCTTTGCTGATTTTGCCTTGTATCATCTCATTGTAATAAACCATAACTGTGAATATAATAACTTGAGTCCTGAGAGTCAATCTTGCAAACCATGAAACATGAGACTGATCTTGAGGGACCCTCAACAAAGCTCCTAAGCCCTTTTGACATAAACCTAGCAAATGGGCCAGGCTCTGTGGTTCACGCCTGTAATCCCAGCTCTTAGGGAGGCAGAGGCAGGATAGCTTGAGCCCAGGAGTTCAAGACCTGCCTGGGCAATATAGTGAGACCCCGTTCTCCACAGAAAAGAAAAAAACAAAAAGACAGGAAAAAAAAAAAAAAAAAAACCTAGTAAATGAAGATAACCTCAAGAAGTTCCAGGCTTACCTTGTACAAATCCTGCCCTAGGCCTAGAACCACACATTTCGCCAAGGAACCCCATTCAGTAGGAAATAGTATTTTAAAGACTACATTCTGGGTGCTAAAGTTTGGTCATGTCTTAAATACAATTTACTCCCATTTAGTGATGTGGGGGTGAAGAGAGGAAAGGATCCATTCCTTGTATTTCAAGTAAAAGAATTTTTTCCTCCATAAAAAGTAGTATCCAACTCTGAAGAATCTAAAACCATGTTGGATATACAACCTGTTTAGGTATGCAGGCACAAAATTAAAGTAGAAAAATAAATTCCAAGAAAATATGTTGAATTTTTTTATTTTAATTTTCAGAGATGAGTTCTTGCTATGTTGCCCAGGCTAGTCTTGAACCCCTGGCATCAAGCAATCCTCCTGACTTGGCCTCTCAAAATGCTGGAATTACAGGCATGAGCCACTGCATCTGGCCTATGTTGAATTTTAGAATAAACCTTTCAAATCCTGAATAAACACATGTTTAAAGCAGTTGGTATTCAAAGAGTTGAGTCAAGAAATGCAGGATCTGGATCTGGTGGCATTTTTAACCTCTAAAAGAATTCCTGGCTGGGTGTAGTGGCTCACGCCTGTAATCCAAGCACTTTGGGAGGCTGAGGCAGGCAAATCACCTGAGATTAGGAGTTCGAGACCAGCCTGACCAACATGGAGAAACCCCGTCCCGTCTCTACTAAAAACACAAAATTAGCCATGTGTGGTGGCACACGCCTATAATCCCAGCTACTCAGGAGGCTGAGGTAGGAGTATCTCTTGAACCCGGGAGGTGGAGTTTGCAGTGAGCCAGAGTTTGCAGTGAGCCAAGATTGTGCCATTGCACTCCAGCCTGGGCAACAAGAGCAAAACTCTGTCTCAAACAACAACAACAACAAAAATTCCTTACTTATAAGCTCTTCTTAAAGGCAAAAATATTTGAAATATTGGCATCTTTTTTCTTTTGTGTTTTTTCCCCAATTTTTTTTTATTGTGGTAAAACACACTTAACAAAGAATTTACCATCTTAACCATTTTTAAGTGTGCATTTCAGTAGTATTAAAGACATTCATAATGTTGTGCAACCATCACCATACTCTTTTCATCTTGTAAACTAAAACTCTAGGCTAGGTATAGGGGATTATACCTGTAATCCCAGCACTTTAGGAGGCCAAGGAAGGCAGATCATTTGAGCCTAGGACTCAACCTGGGCAACATGGCAAAACCCTGTCTCTATAAAAAACACAAAAATTAGCTGGACATGGTAGTGGACACCTGTAGTTCCAGATACGCCAGGGACTGAGGTGAGAGGATCACTTGAACCCAGAGTTTGAGGTTATAGTGAGCTATGATCATGCCACTGCTCCCCAGTATGGGTGACAAAGTGAAACCCTCTCTCTAAAAATATAAACATAAAATTAAAAATGAAGGACAAGTTATCATAGCTCAGCAGCCACCACCACTTAGAAAGAAGCACAGTGCTGTGAGCAGTGGCTTATGCCTGTAATCTTAGCTACTCAGGTGGCTGACGTGGGAGGATCACTTGAAGCCAGTAGTTCAAGACCAGATTGGGCAACATAGAAAGACCCTATCTCGAAAATAAAAATAAAATAAAGAAGCACAGTGCATGGTGGAACTCTTTAAATTCTGGAAATAACATAAACCATATTTTAGTACGCTGCTCTGCCCATTTCCTGAATAATTCATTAAGCTGCCAGTTTTAAATGGGGCCTAGGACATGAGAAAGCAAAAGGTCAAGATACTCTGCCATTTGGGCCTTAAGATCCAGCAAATTCAGTGTATTCAAAGTGTCTGTGGTAGAAGTAGCTGTATAAAGCTATCAGTAGGCCCTGATAAGAGAATCACAACACACTGCACTAGGCACAAAAGTCCATCTAAAGCAGGATTTCTTAACCTTGGCACTATTGGCATTTTAGTCACCCTTGACATTGTGAGAGGCTTTTACATGATAGAATGTTGAGCAGCATCCCTGGCCTCTTCCTACTAGATGCCAATAGCACTCCCCTGAATTATGAGCAACAAAATGTCTGTAAATATCGTCAAGAGTCCCTTGGGGAGCAAAACTGCCCCTGGATAAGAACTACTGCTCTGAAGAGAGCTATGCTCTCTCTGCAGATGACTGCTCTCCTTTAGAGAAATAGCTCCTTGCTTGGCTTTTGAGCCCCAGCAGAGACTGACCATGTGACCTGACATACTCTCAAGAAGTAAGTGTTCTGATCCACCAAGCCATAAAGCTATATGTGCTGGGGGCATTCCATCATTAAGTGGAAGTGATATTGTTTTTCCTGTCCTTCAGGGAACATGGGAGGACTATATTTGTCTATCCTCTTTAAGTCAAATGTGACCTTATGACTTTCTTGGACCAAAGAAGAGAAATTATTCCTGTGGAAACATATATGTGCCAGTATGCAATTCTCCAGCCTGTTCTTCTCTTGTCACTATGATAACGGAAGCAGAGATAAATATAGAAATGCAATGCTGACCCATCAAATGAAGAACAGATGCCTGGAATCACCCAACTTGCAACAGATTTTACATGAGAATAAATATATCTCTCTTTTTAAAATTTTAAGCCATTATTTGAAGGTTGATTGTTACCACTACATAACCAACTAATCTTGCAACAGATTTTACATGAGAATAAATATATCTCTCTTTTTAAAATTTTAAGCTATTATTTGAAGGTTGGTTGTTACCACTACATAACCAACTAATCATGACTACAATGGTTATAATATGAGGTTAGAGCAGGCTCCAAAAGCACAAGTAAGCTAAAGGAACAAATGGCTCAGACACCCACGACACTTATTTCTACTAATCAACTCTTCCTTAATCTATGGCCTTGTAGAGTTCCCTAAGATCAAATGAAAGCAGAAAAAAAAAAAAACTTAGGTCTGGTTTACACATGGTTGCATACAATATGCTGGCATTGACTTTACAGAGAAAGTGGCCCTACAGGACAGGAGAAAGGGAACTCCCAGTAAGCAGAACTTCAAACAGTATCTCGTTGTTCACTATACCTGAAGAGACCAAAGGTATGGATCTATTGGTTTGGCTAAATGGCTTTTGTCATCTATATTTGCTCAACAGGCTCATGAACAAAATGGTCTTGTCAGCAGGAATAGAAATTAGACCCTGGCTCAACACAGACTTCTCCTCACCAACGCTAATCTAAAATTCCATGATATGCCAGGCTGTCTCACACCTCACACATTTTCTTATGCTACACTCCTCTCTGGAATGCCTTTCAACTACCATCTATCCTAACTATCCTCCCCTTCTTCCAACACTGAGACCAACAGTTGCCTTCTCTATAAACCCCTTTCATAGTATACAACCCTGCATCAATTCAAAGCCCTCCTCTTCCTCTTCACTCAGAAATTCTCAACATAGGGTCCACATTTCCCCAGGGATCTATAATAAAACTCATAAACTTTGATAAGAAGAAAATTATATCACTCTTTTTACCAAACTCTAACTAAAATTTATAATTTCATTAGATTGTGAGTATAGGCAAAACAACAAAACAAACAACCATAATATTTTTGTGATTTGGTCACCAATAGAAATCACAGGTATTAGGCCAGGTGCAGTGGCTCACACCTGTAATCCCAGCACTTTGGGAGGCCAAGGCGGGTGGATCACTTGAGGTCAGGAGACCAGCCTGGCCAACATGGTGAAACCCCATCTCTACTAAAAATACAAAATTAGCCAGACATCACAGTGCATGCCTGTAGTCCCAGCTACCTGGGAGGCTGAAGCATGGGAATCACTTGAACCTGGGAGGCGGAGGTTGCAGTAAGCCCAGATCACACCATTGCACTCCAGCCTGGGCAACAGAGCCAGACTCCATCTCAAAAAAAAAAAAAAAAGAAAGAAAGAAAGAAGGAAAGAAAAGAAATCGCAGGAATTTTCATATCAAATTAGATACATTTGTTGTTTATCACTATGTCATAACACCTGGATAAAAATGTTTCCAATCTCATCTGCCCAGATATTTGGCTAAACATTTTTCTAGGTGTTTCCATTATGAGATTAACATTTAAATCTATAGTCTGAGTAAAGCAGATTGCCCTCCATAATAGCAATGGTGGATGTCATTTAATCAGTGGAAAGTGTGAATAGAACAAAAAGGCTAAGCCTCCCCCAAGTAAGAAAGAGTTGGTTCCTCCTGCTTAAGGACATTGGCTTTCTTTTTTTTCTTTTTCTTTTTTTTTGTCCTCTGCTTTAGGCTTTGTTTTACTGCAAAAGGGACATTGGCTTTCTCCTGTCTTTAAACTCAAACTGAAACATCAGCTCTTCAGTGTCTCAAGCCTGAGTGAGTGCTACTATGTTATCTCTGGTTCTCAGGCCTTTGGACTGTGTCTGATTGGAACTATACGGTCAGTTCTCCTGATTCTCCAGCTTGCCAAATACCCTGCAGATCTTGGGACTTAGCCTCCTAAATCGTGTAAGCAAATTCCTATAATAAACCTTATAATAAATCACACACACACACACACATATACACACACACCCCCTTATTGGTTCCGTTTCTCTGGAAAACCGTTCCTGACTTGCTCAGAATGACCTAAGGATATATGCAGAATTCATCTCTTATATCTCTCAGAACAAGAACCCAAGTTATAGATAGGAATGCCTGGCCTTGGTATAAGGCATTCCATTACCATGCCTTCTTCAGTAGAACTGGGCACATAAGAAAGACTGGTGGCTAGGCAGATACCAAACAGAGAGCAAACATCAATCTCTCTTCTTAATGACAGAGAGTGACTCTTTCAGGACTTCCTTATCTTGGCCTTCAGGCAAGAAAAAAACCCTTTCTTTTCCACTCAAGGAGCACGGAATCATTTATTTCTTTCTATTAATACTGTCCTTCCAAAGAAGTCCTCTCCTCTTCTCCCTCTTAAACCTCATAAATTGATGGGGTGGGCAGAATCATAATGGTAATTAGTCACAACGGCCCATAGTACTCAATACCTTCTGTTCTCAAAAACCTGTGTGCAGATTGAAGAATTCTCTTATTGGGTGGGTGTGGGGGTTCACACCTGTAATCCCAGCACTTTGGAAAGCTGAGGCGGGTGGATCACCTGAGGTCAGGAGTTCAAGACCAGCCTGGCCAACATGGTGAGACCCTGTTTCTACTAAAAATACAAAAATTGGCCGGGTATAGTGGCACATGCCTGTAATCTCAGCTACTTGGGAGGCTGAGGCAGGAGAACTGCTTGAACACGGGAGGCGGAAGTTGCAGTGAGCCCAGATCACGCCACCGCACTCCAGCCTGGGCAACAAGAGCAAAACTCCATCTCGAGCAAAACTCCATCTCAAAAAAAAAAGCGTGGGGGTGGGGAGGAGGGTAGTCTTCTTATTAAACCTTAACTCTTCTGGGGCAGGGAGTATGTCTCACTTGCGTTTGCATTTCCAGTTCTTAATAGGACCTAGTACATAGTTAGCACTTAATTCCTATCTATTGAATGAAGAGCTTAACAGCACTACTAAGCAGTCAGCAGCAGATACAGTATAGAAGACAAGGAGCAAGTATGGCAAAGATTACTAGTTGCCATCCAACACAGATCCTCACTTCACCCGCACTGATCTAGTCTGTAGGCTCAGTTAAAAGCCATTTCCGAACCTTACCTGTAACTAAGTATAGCCAAATGACTACGTTTCTGTCAATGAGATCAGAGGAAGAATTGTGTAGGAAATTCTAGAGAGGTTTTTTTAAAAGACGACAGGTACAGCTCTTTTGTCTGTGCCTTTCTACCTCCTTTCTTCTGCCTACAACATAAATGTGATGGCTGGAGATCCAGCAACCATTAGGTGATCTTGAAAATAGAAGACACATACTAAGGATGGCAAAAGAAAAAGACAGAAGCAGCCTGTGCCCTTGACAACTCCATAGAGTTGCCATATAGGCCCTAGATTGCCTACCTTTGAATTTTTATACCAGACAAATTAACTACTTTAAGCAATGGTTATTTCTTATCTCTGTTTCCAATAGCCAAACACAATTTCTAACTGATAAGGCAAAAAAGAGACTCCAGCAACAAATTTGTATTCTAAAACAACAGCCATCTCAGCTATGCCTCAATTTAATGTTGATAAAATATAAGATATTTCTACTGATATGGGAGAAGTAGAATAGGAAGCAAGACTGAACAAAGAGATTCTACTCTTTGAGGGCACAACATATAGTTCAGCTGGATGGATGTTTAGAGTACTTTACTACACTGACAAATTTTATACTACGGTACTATAATTTTTTGCCAACAGTTGGTAGTTATATTCTAAAAAGACAATGTGACTTACAAAACTGTGACTAGAAAGACCAAATTACATGAAAATAATGGGTTAAGAAAAATAAACTTTTTATCAAAAAAAAAAGAGAAACAATTTAATGGAAGATGTTAAACTAGCTGTTTAAAACTTGTTCAAATATATATATACACATATATTATTTGATATATATGTATATATATGCATATATGTATACATATATATCATACACATATGTGTATACACACACACACATACACATGTATATGGAAAGGAATTTAAGGAGGTTATTAACAAGTCTTAATAGCTAACAAAAGTCTCTACTAATTAAGAATCAGGGAGACTGTTTTCACAAGATAGTGCTGAAGGAGCCGAAGCCAAAGCAAAGGCTTTGAAGGCCAAGAAGGCAGTGCTGAAAGGCATCCACAGCCACATACACAAAAAAACAAGATCTGCAAGTCACCCACTCCCAGTGGCCCAAGGCACTGCAGCCCCAGAGGCAGCCCAAATATCCTTGTAAAATAGCAGGATACAAGGAGAAAGAAGCTTGACCACTATGTCATCAACTTCCTCCTGACCACTGAGTCTGCCGTCAGGAAAACAGAAGACAACAACATACTTATGTTCATTGTGGATGTTAAAGCCAACAAGCACCAGGTCAAATAGGCTGTAAAGAAGCTCCATAACATTGATGAGGCCAAGGTCAAGACCCTGATCAGACCTGATGAAGAGATGAAGGACTATGTTCAACTGGCTCTTGATTATGATGCTTTGAAGGTTGCCAACAAAACTGGAATCATCTAAACTGAGTCCAGCTGGCTAATTCTAAATATATATATTAATATCTTTTCACCAGGAAAAGAAAGAATCAAGCACTATCAACAGTTAAGTAACCATAATGACAAAGGTGATAGATAAATTTGATTCTAACACTTTTTGACGTTTCACGCGTTACAATAAGACAAAATAGATATTCTGTAACCCATGCTTTGCCATTCGATAAATTGAGGCCACTTACCATATTTTATGACTACTTTTTTGGCAGTTATATTTCAAACCTAGAAAGTACTATAATTCTATAAATACCAAAGTCACACCTCTTAATATACTACATTATTGAGTTTTTACGCTTTTCTCTAAAATTAAAAATCTAGTCATTTACTTTTTCTCAGATTTGTCTCCATGGCAGCCAGATACCCAAACAGAAAGCCTAGAATTCACAAAGATGGACCATAAGTTTCTAAACTGGACCCAAGTTAAGGTAAACACATTTGCAATGCCAACTTTTAGTATATGTTATTGAGTGAATGTTTATGCAAAGATTAATGCGTATATCCATCATATAGCGTTATCAGAAAAGGACCCTGGACTACTCCAACTCTTGTTTTTCAATTTTAGTTTAATTCTCGAACTAGATAGCTTTCAGGGACAGTAAGAGAATAGGTTTGCGCAGGTTTTAAAAGACGAATTGATCAAGCAGAAGAAAGGATATCAGAAGTCGAAGACCAACTTAATGAAATGAAACGAGAAGACTAGATTAGAGAAGAAAGAGTAAAAGAATGAGCAAAGTCTCCAAGAAATATGGGACTATGTGAAAAGACCTAATTTACGTTTGATAGGTGTACCTGAATGTCGTGAAGAGAATGAATCCAAGCTGGAAAATATTCTTCAGGATATTATTCAGGAAAACTTTCCTAACCTAGTAAGGCAGGACAATACTCAACTCCAGGTAATACGGAGAACACCACAAAGATATTCCTCAAGTAGAGCAACCCCAAGACATATAATCGTTAGATTCACCAGGGTTGAAATAAAGGAGAAGATTCTAAGGGCAGCTAGAAAGGTCAGGTTACCCATAAAGGGAAGCCTATCAGACTCACAGCAGATCTCTCAGCAGAAACCCTACAAACCAGAAGAGAGTGGGGGTCAATATTCAATATCCTCGAAGAAAAGAATTTTCAACCCAGAATCTCATATCCAGCCAAACTAAGTTTCATAAATGAAGGAAAAATAAAATTTTTTGGGAACAAGCAAGCACTCAGAGATTTTTGTCACCACCAGGACTGCTTTACGAGAGCTTCTGAAAGAAGCATTACACACAGAAAGGAACAATGAGTATCGGTCATCCCAAAAACTTACCAAAAGGTAACGAGCATCTCCATAATGAAGAATCTATATCAACTAATGGGCAAAATAGCCAGATAGCATTAAGTGACAATATTAAACTCACAAATATCTATATTAATCCTAAATTTAAATGGATTAAATGCCCCAATCAAAGACACAGACAGGCAAATTGAATAAAAAGTCAAAACCCATCGGTACGCTGTATCCAGATCCATCTCATAAGCAAGGACACACAACGACTCAAAACAAAGGATTGGAGGAAGACTCACCAATCAAATGGAAACCAAAAAAAAAAAAAAAAAAAAACACAGGAGTTGTAACTTTCGTCTCTGACAAAATAGACTTTAATAGTAACAAAGACTAAAAGAAACAAAGAAGGACATTACATAATGGCAAAAGGATCAATGCAACAACAGGAGTCAATGATCATAAATATATATGCACCCAATATAGGAGCACTCAGATACATAAGACAAGTTCTTAATGACTTATAAAGAGACTTGGACTCCCGCACAATAATAGTGGGAGACTTTGACACCACGTTGTTAATATTCGACAGATCAACGAGATAGAAAATTAACAGGGACAACTATGATTAGAACTCAGACCTGGAACAAGTAAACTCAGTGAATATTTATAGAATTCTTCACCCCAGGTCCACAGAACATACATTTTTCTCAGTATCACATTACACCTATTTTGAAAGTGACCACATAATTGGAAGTAAATCACTCTTCAGCATTTGTATAACATTTCACAGACTTAAATGAAATATTGCTTGGCTGTTTGTTTGTTATTTTCTTCCCTTATTCCTTCCTGTCTCCGCTGTTAAACACAATTATCGGCATAAAAGAGGTTTTTAATACCTATTTTTAGATTGCATTCCAGCCTGGGCAATAGAGCAAGACTCCTGTTCTCTCTCCCCCTTTCTCTTCTTCTTTTTTTCTTCCTTTCAAAAAAAAAAGGCAATGAGTTTATCTAGAAAAAATAAAACCAAAATGGGAAATAATTTGCTTTGGGGAAATAAGCACAGGCCTGTCTCCCTGACTAGAATCCTAGGAGGATTTCCAAATTAAAAAAAAAAGAGAGAGAATAGAATATGAATGTCTATACAAATTAGCACAGGTCTGAATCATGAAATAAATTAGTTTGATTTATGGAAAATAGCTAAGTGCCAAGTAAGAACTAATCCAAACCAAAACATTCAGCACAATTTTCATTTCTGGCAACTTCAGCTCCTGATTAGAAAAGCTATCCTAGCTATGACAGGCCAGGCACAGTGGCTCACGCCTGTAATCCCAGCATTTTGGGAGGCCAGGGCAGGCAGATCACCTGAGGTCAGCCTGACCAACAGGGAGAAACCCTGTCTCTACTAAAAAAATACAAAATTAGCTGGGTGTGGTGGCACATGCCTATAACCCCAGCTACTTGGGAGGCTGAGGCAGGAGAATCACTTGAACCTGGGAGGCAGAGGTTGCAGTGAGCCGAGATTGCGCCATTGCTTTCCAGCCTGGGCAACAGGAGTGAAACTCCAGAAAAAAAAAAAAAAAAAGAAGCTATCCTAGCTATGACATTAAATGGTGAAAATTCATTGAGCTACAAAAATATTAGTAGAGTTGGCAGTCCTTTCTCTAAAGCTAAAACTACTGTTTCTGCTTCATACCCCAAGTGCCAAAGCCTTGAATTAGATCAATGACTCTGAAGTGGAAGCCAGTGGTAAACCAAATAATCAAGGGAATTTGTTTCCAAAACACATCCACCCCTTTCACACTCCCCCACTCCGTAAGATTCTGAAGGGAAGTGGAGATGATATAAGTGATATATGCATGCCTTTTAAAAAACTCCTAGATTGTTTTGAGGTATCTATTTCTAACTTCATGAAGAATTAGGTCCAAACTTTTTAAAAACACTTTATCAATCACAGGCTTAAGGAGCAGAGCCACAAAGTGACAAGGGCTCAGCAGAAGGCTGGGAAGGTAAGGAGCTGTACTCAGAACAAATGTAACCAACTTTCAGGGCTTTCTGTGCTGGCTCCCTCCAGAATCCACTGCATTTTAGTCGGTGACAAATGTTCAGTTCAACATCCCAAGAAAAGCACACAGTCTACTAGCCAGATAAAAATGTAAAAAGAAGCAATTCTGGCAATAAAATAATAATAATAATAAGCCACAGACAATGACAGACAAAAAAATCTTCTGTTCTGGCTTTAAAAGACAGGAAACAAGGATCACTGAGGGGGAAAAAAAACAATAACAAAGTACTATTGTGATAACTAGTTTCAAAACTTCTGCCCATATTTTATCATTTTAATTTTTTTATTATGTAGCACTGGTTTTTCTATAAGGCTCAGTAGAGGTAAAAATCTCAATCATTTTAGAGCTTAACATACTACAAGATGTCAAAACTATGAATTACAAATAAACTTAAATCTTAATCACATGTCAAGACAGTTTAAGGGCTGGGCTAAAAAACACACTTTCAAGGTCTATTTTAGGGCAATTAAACTCCTTTACAATCACTGTTTCAAAATCCTTATAAACAGCTCCAATACTGAAATGTTTCATAAGAGAGAACTTCTATTACGTATAAATAATCATCCAACCACTACTATATGCTAATTTGGACTAGTGTTTCTTTAACTACTTGGTAATTTCCTACTCCATGCTCAACTTACTGCATTCTACAATGACACCTACTGGCCATTCAAAATCAGCCATTAGTTCTCTAAGACAGCTCTAGTAGGCTGGTTACATAAGAAAACACACACACACACACACACACACACACACACACACGCCCATGCACAAAAGCAAAGATTTGTTAACTGATACTCAAAACACTACAGAATTGCACCTAAAATAGAGCCAGAAATTTTCTTTGTGACTGAGACTGCATTATTCTTGGAAAATGAGAAAAGACAAGAACAAAACACAAAACATCAATTTAAAATTTTTATCTAAAGCATTGACAAATATCTCAATACTCGGAACATCTCTAACAAACAAACTTTAATGATATACCTCTTTTCCAACTAAAATTTTGAGAAAAAATCAAATTTTGATTTATATTCATATATAGGAACATAAATTATCATTAATAGAAAACAACCACATCTTATAAAGTTTTTCTGACACGCAGTACTGAAATAAGCTTAGGAAAAATTGTAGAGTTGCTGACACTACATTAGACTTTATCTCTCAAGCTAAAGGCAGTATTTCAAATACCTTACCTTACGTTTTGGCAATTTATAACGCTTATTTTAAAATTACTTTTCAGTGATTCTCTGAAAATTGTTTTTCCGTGAGCTATAAAATCAAGTTTTTATGTCGTTTGCCCTTCCATAACACACACTGAATAGAACTCCTATTTTAATTCTACATTCTACTGTGGAAACAATGAATTATAAAACTTTTTAAAAATAAGATAATTTAGTTAATTATATTTATAAATACATGTTGCCTCTGTCCGAGAGGTTCAGAGTCCACTTTTTAAACCTAATAAATAATTTATAACTAGCTTCAGACTTGCTTACAGAACAAACTACTTAAAAGTTGACTTTTTTCGGCCGGGTGAGGTGACTTATGCCTGTAATCCCAGTACTTCGAGAGGCCAAGGCGGGCCGATCAGCTGAGGTCGGGAGTTCGACACCAGCCTGAACAACATGGAGAAACTCCGTGTCTACCAAAAATACAAAATTAGCGGGGCATGGTGGCACATGCCTGTAATCCCAGGTACTTGGGAGGCTGAGGGAGGAGAATAGCTTGAACCCAGGATGCGGAGTTTGCGGTGAGCACAGATTGCGCCATTGTACTCCAGCATGGGCAACAAGAGCAAAACTCCGTCTCAAAAAAAAAAAGTTGACGTTCTTCCCCAAATTCAGAGCATCACCTTATTTGCCCAGTCCCTAACTTCTACAATATCGGGGGGGGGGGTGGGATCCATCAATTAATTTTCTAGTCATTTTCCAACTTGCCCTTAGCTCCTACTGTAGATTTTTTAAGGATTTACACTTTCTTGAATATTTTTTTTTTTAATGTTGTCAGCCTTGTCCCTCAAAACAAATAAATTCACGAACTACAAAACATGAACCTGGCCACATTCACCGCCAACTAGTATCTATCAAGTCCAGTCCATATTTGGGATAAGCTCTTCGTGACTACTCTAACCTCCATGCTACCACCCTTCGCCTACAGAACCAGCCAAGGTAAAAGGCACTCGAGCCAACAAAAATAGTGTTCTAACACATTAATAGGTTGCAAGACCTCCTCTTTTAGGAGGGACAACTTAGTTGTTTGGGTAAATAACAGCCAAGGATTACATAATGTACAGCTATAATGAGTTTTCAGGATCTGACCACCAGTAAATATTTTTCTTCTCCGCTCACCCTCCCTACCAATAGGAAATGGCTCTAAGAAGCAATCACTGAGATTTCTCTTAGCTGTCTGCAGTGCCGTGTCCTTTTCTTGCCTGGGGCTTTGTGCAAGGAATCCCTTCAGCCCTCGCCACACTGCCTTGCTCCTGCCTCTCTCCTCCCTCTCTGCCAGCGCCACCGCAGCCCCCACGCCCTAGGTGGGCCCCCTACGTCGCCCCACAGGGCTCGGCTTCCACCCGCCTCGGCTGCCTTTTCCTCCTCACGACCCTCCCAAGATGCTACCTGGTTTACAAGAGGTTCCGGGACCACCGACACTCTGGCTACCGCCTTTCTAGACCACCCTCGCCAGCTCCCTTCTGTAGTTTCCGCGGCCGATGGAAAAGAAAAACCCTCTTCATCTAGCGCTTTGCGTCCCCCAAACACAGCACCGCCGCCTACCTGTCACCCTGCTGTCTCCGGCTTCCTATCGCCACCGCCTCCAGCAGCAGCCTGCCAACTGCAGCGCAACAAACAGCCCTCTCATTGGGTGAGAACACGCGCTCAACAACAGCCTCTCTTATTGGCTGCAGCATGTCCGCGGCCCTGCCCTCTGTGCAGTGTCTAAGGATTCCGTCCCCAAGCAAGGAAAACATCTTGTCTTCCCAGCCCTTCTCTCTTTCACAGTATCTCCTACCTCAGTCAGACTGAGGATGCATATATGTGGGGAAAATGTCGACTTCCAGCCTCCCTCATGTGACCTCTACCTCATTCAGGAATCTCTGACCCAGTATCGGAACGTTAAACGGCTTCTCCGCTTTCCTGCCGTGAGAGACTCGCCGTGACAACCTCCGCTTCCGGTTGGCTCCGGTTGCAGAGTTGAGTCCTGAGAGGTCAGATTGCCGTCAGGTAAATTAGGGAGTTGGTGGGAGACCCCTTGATTAGGATTAAGAGCTAGACTCTATTCTGGGGAGTGCAGAAAATGAGAGACTAACTGGAGAAGGATGGGAGGGAGGGAGATCGACGAACTAGCAGGAGAGAACTGATGAAGTCCTAGTTTAGAACTGGGGTAGGGAGAGGTGGTTGGAGGATTCCATGACCATTACTGTAGTTTAGTTAAATACAGGTGCTTTTTCCCGCTTCTGCCACACGTAAAATCCCCCGCCCTTTGATTTGTCTTTCTTTGTTTGCCTTTGGATCGAACAAAGGCAGAAGAACAGCATCACTAAAAATAATAACAGTTCATTTGTTTTTTATTTTCTAATATTCATATAATGTTCAGAATTTTTTAAATAAGAGGAAATTAGAATATATACTTGATAGTATTCGGTAAACTCAAATTGCATGTAGTGGAAGTGACGTTATCTTCTTATTTCTTAGGGAAAGGATAACAGCACTTTTTCTGTACTAGAGCCAGCTTCCTTAAGTGGAGGTTGATCTTCATCAGACTTTTAGATTCACTTCAGACACAGGTAGATGGCTTTTACAATTTTTGGTTGCATGTGTTTTCTTTATTTAACTGATTTCCTTACTGTTATTATTTGAGCTGCTCTAAAATGGAAATAACCACCAATTTTCAGTCTTTACGTCACTTTTTCCAATTTTATCTTTTATTGTCAAGTATACATACAGAAGTGTGTATAAAACATACATTTTTAAAAATTATAACTAACAGGCAGACACTCCTGTAACCACACCTTAGGTTACAAAATAAAACATTGCCAATAACTTAGAACATGCATTCTTAACAGGGGTGATTTTGCATTTCAAGGGGGTGAAAATTGGTGGGGCTGGGGTAGGAATCTTAGATACTGCAATGATTTGTGTCACTCCAAATGGCCACAGTATATAAACAGATATACAGTATATATGTAGTGTTAAATTTTCATTGGATGGAAGTGTGATTAGAAATAAAATGTCTTAAAAGGTTCCTTACAGAGACAGTAATTAAAAATTGGTTGAAAAACACTGCCTTAGCTCCCTGTATGTTTCTGTGATTCCATCTCCTCCACCAAGAGGTAACCATTATCCTGACATGTGCTTAGCACTCACTTGTTTTACTTTAATTTTTCCATCTATGATGCATTCCTAAAAGATGAATAGTTAGGCTTTTCAATTTACATAAATGGGATCAGAGCGCATATGTATTTTTTTCTGACTCACCCTTTGCTCATTATTATATTTGTGGAGACATACTCATACTTTTGCATGTAGTTTTTTGTTGTATAATATTCTATAGTGTGACTATACCATAATCCGTTCTATTGTTGGACATTTTGGTTGTTCACAGTTGAGAGAATAAACAATGTGGCTATAAAGATTATTTTAAAAAGTTTCCTTTTTTTATTTTATTAAGACAAGAGTCTTGATGTCTCTAAGAAAATATTTTAAATATTTTTTATATTCCATAAATATAAACCTTTGATTTGTGATATGTTTATAAGATTTACAGTTGATAAAGTAGATTCATATATCCAAATTGTCCCAAAGACACCTTTTTTTTTTTGAGACAGAGTCTCGCTCTGTTGCTCAGGCTGGAGTGCAGTGGCATGATCTCGGCCCACTGCAATCTTCATCTCTTAAGTTCAAGCAATTCTCCTGTCTCAGTCTCCCGAGTAGCTGGAACTACAGGCCTGCACCTTCACAACCAGCTAATTTTTGTATTTTTAGTAAAGATGGTGTTTTGCCATGTTGGTCAGGCTTTTCTTGAACTCGTGACCTCAGGTGTTTCACCTGCCTCAGCTTCCCAGTGTGCTGGGATTACAGGCATAAGCCACCGCACCTGGGCTCCAAAGACACTTTAATATTTTTTAATAATGATTCGATAATCTGTTTTGAGATTAAATTGATTGAAATTAAATTTAAATTCCCTTTTCCCAATTGCACCATCCACATTTCAAGTGCTAGTGGCTACAACACTGGACAGTGTTTATCTAGAATAAGATATTCATATGTTCAGATTTTCTTTATATATATATATATATATATTTTTTTTTTTTTTTTTTTTTTGAGTTGGGGTCTCACTATCACCCAGACTGGAGTATGGTGGCATGATCTCGGCTCACTGCAACCTCCACCTCCTGGGTTCAAGCGATTCTCCTCCCTCAGCCTCCTGAGTAGCTGGGACTACAGGTGTGTGCCACCGCACCGGACTAACTTTTGTATTTTTTAGTAGAGACGAGGTTTCACCATGTTGGCCAGGCTGGTCTCAATCTCCTGACTTCAAATGAGCTGCTTGTCTCAGCCTCCCAAAGTGCTGGGATTATAGGCATGAGCTACTGCACCTGCCCATGTTCAGCTTTTCTAGGTCATGCCAGTTTTTCAGAATGGTTGTGCTAAGTTACATTCTCATCACTAAGGTGTGAAAGTAGAAGGCATATCACTATCACAATGTGTTTTTTCACTCTCACAATCTTGCAAGGTAGGTTATCCTCATGTTACATGAAGAAACTGAAGTTCAGGGAAATTAAGCAGTTTGCCTTGGATTTTACTTTCACTAATGCAAAGCAGGAGAATTTCAGACTCTTCCTTTACATGATCAGGATATCATTGTTTGACTTATGGCTATTTGGAAATAGAAGAAAGTTTAAAAAGAAAAATGGGCCAGGTGCCATTGCTCACGCCTGTAATCCCAATATTTTAGGAGGCCAAGGTGGGAGGAATGCTTGAGGCCAGGAGTTCAATACCAGCCTGGGCAGCATAGGAAGAGAAGATCCTGTCTCTGAAAACAAGAAAAAGAAAAAAGAAAATGAAAGGTTTTCTAGAGATAATATTGTCAACTTTCTGCTCTTTTTGAAAAGAAATTTAAATGTTATATTTAGTAAATTCCTATAAAAAAGGATACTTCTGCAATAATTAGTTAAAAGAGAAAACACATTGAATTTATTTAAATAAATTTGTATAGGAGAAATGAGGGTATGTATACTTTCATATTTTCTTTCAAAGATTTATCTTTCAAATTACTTAATAGTTTGAGCACAGTAGTATTGTAACTTCGATATAGTCTTTATACCATGGTAATGTTTTGATTTATTTTCAAAAACCATTTTATTAAAATTCTTGACCCTTTGTTTTTATACTCTCTTCCAAATACATTGATACTCAGGTTAATATTCTAGAATTGACATTTGCCAAAATAAGGGTTTGTCTTATAATCTCTGTAAGCATTTTTAAAATGAAGCCTTAGCTTAAAAAAGATTTTTTGAAAACATGATATGCAGAAGCCAAGACATTGTCATTCTTTTTTTTTTTTTCTTGAGACGGAATCTCGCCCCGTAACCCAGACCGGAGTGCAGTGGCGTGATCTCTGCTTACTGCAACCTCCGCCTCCTGGGTTCAAGCAATTCTCCTGCCTCAGCCTCCCAATTAGCTGGGATTACAGGTGCCCACCACCATGCCCGGCTAATTTTTTTGTATTTTTAGAAGAGACAGGGTTTCACTCTGTTGATCAGGCTGGTCTTGAACTTGACCTCGTGATCCGCTGGCCTCAGCCTCCCAAAGTGCTGGGATTACAGGTGTGAGCCACCATGCCCAGCCATCATTATCATTCTAAATAAACACTTGTAATGATCTTCTTTTGTAATATATGTATTTAGTCTCAAAAGTCAGTCTGAAATCTGACACCATAATTTTTGCCTTCATTTTATTGAATCTATGAAGTAATAATGGGTTAAATGTTTCATTCAGAGTTGTGTTGTAGTTTTAACTTGTGTATGAGAGTATTGGTTTCCATTCTCATTTAAATGTGAAAATCCTTCTGGGCATGGTTGTAATCCCCCCATAATACTAGCATTTTCGGAGACCTTTGCCAGAGAATCGAGGATCACTTGAGGCCGGGAGTTTAAGATGAGCCTGGGCAGCATAGGGAGGTTCCATCTCTATAAAACATTTAAAAATTAGTTGGGCATGGTGCACAGTCCTGTAATGCTAGCTACTCTGGAGGCTGAGACAGGAGACTCACTTGAGCCCAAGAGTTTGAGGCTGCAGTGCTGCCGTGAGCTGCTAGATCCAGAGTAAGACCCTCTATCTTTAAAAAAAAAAAAAAAAAATATATATATATATATATATATATACACACACACACACACACACACATAATTAAATGTGAAAATCATCAACATAATATTGTTGTTGTTGTTGTTTGAGACAGAGCCTTGCTCTGTTGCCCAGGCTGGAGCGCAGTGGCGCAATCTCTGCTCACTGCAACTTCCGCCTTCTAGGTTCAAGTCATTCTCCTGCCTCAGCCTCCCAAGTAGCTGGGATTACAGGCGCACACCACCACACCCAGCTAATTTTTTTTTTTTGAGATGGAGTCTCACTCTGTAGCCCAGGCTGGAGTGCAGTGGTGCGATCTTGGCTCACTGTAGCCTCCACCTCCCGGGTTCAAGCAATTCTCCTACCTCAGCCTCCCAAGTAGCTGGGATTACAGGCACGAGCCACCATGCCCAGCTAATTTTTGTATTTTTTTAATAGAGACGGACGGGGTTTCACCATGTTGGCCAGTCTGGTCTTGAACTCCTGACCTTGTGATCCGCCCACCTCGGCCTCCCAGAGTGCTGGGATTACAGGCATGAGCCACCGTGCTCGGCCTAATGTTTGTATTTTTTAGTAGAGACAGGGATTTGCCATGTTGGCCAGGCTGGTCTTGAACTCCTACCCTCAGAGGAGCCGCCTGCCTCAGCCTCCCAAAGTGCTAGGATTACAGGGGTGAGCCACCGCGCCTGGCCAACATGATGTTTTTTAGTATCTTAACATGTTTACAAATATTAAGTGTTGTTAGTTTTTCAGAGTTAGTATGTACAATTTTTTTCCTAATATCTTGGAACTATTGTTTATTTTTTGAGACAGAGTCTCGCTCTGTCGCCCAAGCTGGAGTGCAGTGGCTCCATCTCAGCTCACTACAACCTCTGCCTTCTGGGTTCAAGCGATTCTCATGCCTCAGCCTCCCAATGATGTGTCTTAAATATACACTATCTAATAATTACCTCTCTCTTCTAAGATCCTATGTAGGAAATCCTACCAGGCCGGGCATGGTGGCTCACGCCTATAATCCCAGCACTTTGGGAGGCCTAGGTGGGCAGATCACTTGGAAGTCAGGAGTTCAAGAGCACTCTGGCCAATATGGTGAAACCCTGTCTCTACTAAAATATACAAAAAAATTAGGCAGGCATGGTGACAGGCACTTGTAATCCCAGCTACTTGGGAGCCTGAGACAGGACAATCATATGAACCCGGGAGGTGGAGGTTGCAGTGAGCTGAGATGGTGCCACTGCACTCCAGCCTGGATGACAGTGAGACTGCATCTCAAAAAAAGAAATCCTACCTTATTATTGGGCCTGTTAATAGTTATAAATAAGGACATAATGGTAATACTTGGTTTTACTTCTGGAAAAGCAGTGATTATAGAATTGCTACTCTTTGCCAAGTAATTAGAATTTGGAAAAATAAAAAGTAAAGAATTTCTACTGCTAACCTTATACAAATTATAGTATAGTGTTATTAATCCATACCCTTTAATTTGAATTAGCAATTTAATTGGGAACTGAGCTGGTTTATTTTTATATTATATATTAAAATAACACTAGTAAAACTCAAGTATTTATATAATTACTGAGGACATATTTTATTTAAGGAAACAAATTTATTGATTAAAAAGGAATCCTAAGGTCTCTGTTGGCCCAGTTCAGGGATCGGCAAACTTCAGTCTGTGGACCAAATCTAGCCCACTGCCTATTTTTGTAAGGTCTATGAGCTAAGAATGGTTTTTACAAATGAACATTTGTAATCATTTTGATACTAAAGATCACTAACTTTGAGCCCCAATTAAGCAAAATGTTACCCCCCAAAAAGGGAGTTCCATTTTTTCATCAGTAGACCTGTATTATTAAAAAAAAAATTGTACTCAGTTATTTATTACATTTTGAATTTTATCAGTAAGGTATTTGTGGAACTGTGTTTTCTCTCCCTATATATGTACCTACATCATTGCCTCGATTTTACCTCTTTTGCCCACAAAGCCTAAAATATTTACTATCTGCCTTTTTAGAGAAAACTTTCATGTAATCATATGTAATTAAAAGCATTACGGCATTTTAAAAGAATCATCTAAAGAAAATTTTTTTAAAACAATGTGTATAACCTTTTTGTTATATATATTTGTGCATTATGAAAGGACTCAAAAGGAAAACAATATTGCTTTGAAGTTAGGAACAGGGTTCTGAAACCAAACTGCAAGGTTCAAATCTCAGCTGTACCATTTACTATTTTTGTTACCTTTGGAAAGTTACTTAACTGCTAGGAGTCTCATTGTCCTCATCTGTAAAATGGGTACACTCATAATTTAAGTTCAAAGAGTTGTTTTAGAAGTGATGGAGTTAATATATGTAAAACATTTTAGCATAGTACACTTGGCACATAGGACTCAATAAATGTTTACTATTATTATAATGAAGAAAAGAACCAGATAGTAAGTAGTTATCTCTAAGTGGTGGGATTGCCAATTATTTTTCTTTTTTATATTTTGTATATGTGTATTTCCTGTGAACTTGACTGTGGAATAAGACACTTTTAAAATCTTTTAACTAGAATTTCCAATTATTTATATTGGCTGTTTTTAAAAAACGTATATATATAAATTGTTTCCCCTTAAAACATAAACAATAAATTTGGGTATTTGATATCTACAGTTTGCATGTTTCTCACTTGTGCTCTTATTTTCCTTATAGACATGGCACATGGACATGGACATGAACATGGACATAGTAAAATGGAACTTCCAGATTATAGACAATGGAAGATAGAAGGGACACCATTAGAAACTGTCCAGAAGAGGCTGGCTGCACAAGGGCTGAGGGATCCATGGGGCCGGTAAGATGAATTGAGTAATTTAGATAGAATGTATCCTAGGGAATCAAGTGTCTCTGTTCCTTTTCAATGTATTCTCCTTAGAGAATCATGAAAAATGGCTTTTTACATTAAAGTTTTTTGTTTGTTTTGAGACAGGGTCTCACTCTGTTACCCAGACGAGTTCAGTGGTCTGCTTATGGCAACCTCCATCTCCTAGGCTCAAGTGATGCTCCCACTCTCCCAGGTAGCTGGGGCTATAGTCATGGGCCATCATGCCCTGCTAATATTTGTATTTTTAGCAGAGACAGGGTTTTGCCATGTTGCCCAAGCTGGTCTCGAACTCCTGAGCTGAAGCGATCTGCCCACCTTGGCCTCCCAAAGTGTTACAATGACAGGTGTGAGCCACTATGCCCAGCCACATTAAAGTTTTAAAATAAACTTTATTGTGGTATCATTTATATATAGTAAAATTCACCTGTTTTAAGTCCTTTATCAGATAAAAGTTTTGTGGTGCTTGCTTCAGCAACACATATACTACAATTGTAATACAAAGAAGTTAGTATGGCCCTGTGCAAGGATTTAAAAAAAATTTTTTTTAAGTTTGCTAATGTTTTTTCCCACAATGTGGCTTATCTTTTGATATTCTTAATGATGTCTTTCAGATAGTTTAAAATTTTGATGAATTCACAATTTAGCAATTTTTTTATTTTACAATTTATGCTTTTTGCAACCTAAGATTATCTTCTGTGCTTTCTTTCAGAAGCTTTTACAGATCTTCTTACATTTCTGTGATCTATTTTGAGTTCATTTTGTGTCATATGAAGTAAGGGTGATGGTTAGTATTTACATATGTGCATCCAGTTGCTCCAGCACTGTTTATTAAAAGATTATCTTTCCCCTGTTGAATTACCTTAATGTTGTCAAAAATCCATTGAGTGATTTTTGACACTCAGTGGGCGTCATGGCTCATGCCTGTAATTCTAGCACTTTGGGAGGCCAAGGCAGGTGGATCGCTTGAGCCCAGGATTTCAAAACCAGCCTAAGCAATATAGGGAGATTTTGTCTCTACAAGACATTTTTAAGAATTGCCAGATGTGGTACACACATGTAGTCCCAGCTACTCAGGAGGCTAAGGTGGGTGGATCACTTGAGCCAGGATGTCCACATGGCAGTGAGACAGGATCTGCCCACTCTACTCCAGCCTGGGCAACAGAGAGAGACCTTGTCTCAAGAAAATTAAAAAAATCAATTGACTGTATCTATGGGATCTATTTCTGGACTCTATTCTGTTACCCTCATTAATATGTCCACCCTTATGCCAATACCATATTGTCTTTAAATCAGGTAGTATGAGATCTCCAACTTTAAAAATATTGTTTTAGCTATTCTAGGTCTTTTACATTTACATATAAACTTTGGAATGAGCCTGTTCATTTCTATAAAAAGCGTGCTTGGATTTTAATTGGGATTACATTGAATCTGTTTCAAGTAGATTCACAATGGGAATCTGTTTCACATCCACACTGAATCAAATTCACATCAATTTAGGGGCTGGGCACAGTGGCTCACACCTGTAATTCCAGCTTTTTGAGAGGTTGAAGTGGATGGGTCACTTGAGGTCAGGAGTTCGAGACCAGCCTGGCCAACATGGTGAAACCTTGTCTCTACTAAAGATATAAAAAATTAGCCAGACGTGGCAGGTGCCTGTAATCCCAGCTACTTGGGAGGCTGAGGCAGGAGAATTGCTTGAACCCGGGACGTGAAGGTTGCAGTGAGCCAAGATTGCGCCATTGCACTTCAGCCTGGGCAACAGGGCAAGACTCTGTCTCAAAAATAATAATAGTAATACTTGTATCTATGTTCATGAGGGATATTATTCTATAGCTGTTTTTCTTCTAACATCTTTGTCTGGCTTTGGTATCTCAATTAGATTTAATTAGCTCTCGTATTTCCTAAGTCATATTTCTATAGTTAAATTGTTTTCGTTTTTCATAACCTGATGTTTTCACTGGCTGTCTTTATCAGAGCAGGATATCAGTCTTCTAAAATTCAGGCTGCTGTGGTAGGGAGAAGCTGAGATCCTTTTGAATAGTAACAATAATGTCAAGTGTTACATTCTCCATGCTCTTCTGCCAAAGTATATCATACATGAGCCTGTTTACTTTTAATGATATTATAAAGTAGATAATCATCATCATTAAATAGAACAGGAAGTAGACCATGACAGTTAAGTGTCTTGCCTAGCCTACAATATTGTGAATCTAATATAAGTGGCATAGCAAAGATTAATACCCAAGTCTGTAACTTCATCTTTCAATAATGTTGTAATGACTACTGTGGGCAGAGTCTGTCTGACCTGTGACAGATAGGCTGAAGTGAGTCTTGCATTTGATGGTTCTGTAAAATCCTGAGGCATGTGACTATGAAATCATCAAGTGTTTATTCTTCTATTTTACATGTGAAACTTGGGCATATACTTAATTATCCTATGCCACAGAAAGATTCCTATTGTGATTCACTTAAATGATCTTCTGTAGGGAAGCATTTACGTCAATTAGAAATATGAAAATTAAATTTATTTCATTCAATGTATGTACACACAAGTTGTGTATGATTCTAATTTTTTCCTTTTTTTTTTTTTCTAGCAATGAAGCTTGGAGATACATGGGTGGCTTTGCACAAAAAGTTACCTTTTTTGATGTATTCTTTAAAGGATTCAAATGGGGATTTGCTGCATTTGTGGTAGCTGTAGGAGCTGAATATTACCTGGAATCCCTGAATAAAGATAAGAAGCATCACTGAAGATAATACCTGGAAGTATCATAGTAGTTACTTAACTCTCCAAAATAAGATTTCTTCACTATAGCCTACTTGTCTTGTTTGTCCCTTAAAGAATATTAGTAGGATTTAATAAAGTAAAATAAAATATATATATGCCAATCTGTTTTTGTCTTTTTTTTTTTTTTAAGTGTCTCAAGCCATATCAGATTTGGTTTAGAATACATAGTGGATTGGAGAACAGCAAGAGTGACTTCTGCATATAGCAGGCAGGCAGTATATATTTGACTGAGAAAATGGACATGTTCTAACAGTTTTTTAAATCTTTTTTTTTTTATTAGTCCTGACCTGGCTTGCACTAACAAGTTTTTAAATGGGAGTTGGTCTTGCTGCTTTTATTGCTTTTATCGTCCTCTTCAGGTGGTTTGGAGGAACCCAGATTATAGTGTAAATACTTACTGCCCTGTTCTGGTTGATACATCCATGTATTATGTTCATTTTTCTTTTCTTTTCTTTTTTTTTTTTTGAGACGGAGTTTTGCTCTTGTTACCCAGGCTGGAGTGCAATGGCGCGATCTCGGCTCACCGCAACCTCCGCCTCCTGGGTTCAGGCAATTCTCCTGCCTCAGCCTGCTGAGTAGCTGGGATTATAGGCACGCGCCACCATGCCCAGCTAATTTTTTGTATTTTTAGTAGAGACGGGGTTTCACCTGTTGACCAGGATGGTCTCGATCTCGACCTTGTGATCCACCCACCTCAGCCTCCCAAAGTGCTGGGATTACAGGCGTGAGCCACCACGCCTGGCCCTGTTCATTTTTCTTAATTGTGGCATTTTCCACTCTTGCTTAGTCCTCTTAGTCCTCATTGTTCCTATGTCGTGAAAAACCTTCCTTTTTTTTTTTTTTTTTTTTTTGAGACAGGTTTTTGCTCTGTCACTCATGCTGGAGTACAGTGGCAGAATGATCTTGGCTCACTGCAACCTCAGCCTTTCCCGGGCTCAAGGGATCCTTCCACAACACCAGGTTATCTTGTATTTTTAGTAAAGATGGGGTTTTGCCTTGTTGCTGAAACCCCATCTCTACTAAAGATGGCTGGCTGGTCTCAAACTCTTGGGCTCAAGTAATCTACCCGCCTCAGCCTCCCAAAGTGCTGGGATTATAGATATGACCCACCATGCCTCACCTTTTTCTGAATTTCTAACAAACTAGACAGTCTTCCAACATCATTGACTTTTGAAAATTTAATTAGTTATATCCCTAATTAAATAAAGATTTGGCCCCTGCAGTGGCTCACGCCTGTAATCCCAAAACTTTGGGAGGCCGAGGTGAGCAGATCACTTGAGTTGAGAAGTTGGAGACCAGCCTGGCCAACATGGTGAAACCCCAACTCTATTAAAAGTACAAAAATTAGCCAGACATGGTGGCGGGCATCTGTAATCCCAACTGCTTGGAAGGCTGAGGCGGGAGAATCGCTTGAACCCAATTGAGGTGGAGGTTGCAGTGACCTGAGATGATACTACTGCACTCTAACCTGGCCGACAGAGTGAGACTGTCTTCAAAGAAAAAAAACATAGATTTAACACTCGGGGAGGGGTGATAATTTTGCTTAAATAATGAAACATACAATATCACAAGGTGATTTTTTTTTCTTTTTTTTTTTTTGAGACCGTGTCTCCCTGCCAGGCTGGAGGGCTAGGCAGTGGTGTAATCTCGGCTCACCGCAACTGTACCTCCCGTGTTCAAGCAATTCTTCTACTTCAGCTTCCCAGGTAGCTGGGATTTCAGGTGCCCACCACCATACCCAGCAAATTTTTGTATTTTTAGTAGAGATAGGGTTTCATCATGTTGGCCAGGCTGATCTTGAACTCCTGACCTCACGTATTCTGCCTGCCTCAGCCTCCCAAAGTGCTGGGATTACAGGCATGAGCCACTACACCCAAGGTGATTATTTCTTTGTAAATTTCTTGTTTTTAAATGTAAACTTCAGCAATGCTAAAGGGAGACGAATTTCTAATAAACTGATAGTGGTAAATAGAATGTGGTAATATGCAACATAAAAAAGACTACATGCAAAAAAGGAAAGCATTTATTTATATTTTATTTGAGATAAAATTTAATACATACTTTCTTCTCTGTTTTGTTTTTTGAGATGGAGTCTCGCTCTGTTGCCCAGGCTGGAGTTCAGTGGCCCGATCTCAGCTCACTGCAACCTCTGCCTCCCAGGCTCAAGTGATCCTCCCACCTCAGCCTCTGAAGTAGCTGGGACTACAGGCGAGTGCCACCACAGCTAGCTCATTTTTTGTATTTTTGGTAGAGATGGGATTCCACCATGTTGCCCAGGCTGTCTCAAACTCCTGAGCTCAAGTGATCTACCTGCCTCAGCTTCTCAAAGCCCTGGGGTTACAGGTGTGATCCACCACACCCAGCCTGTCTTGTTTTTGTTTTTGGAATTTATAGTCTCTTTATCTTCTGGCAAGATACTAGAATATACTAGAAGCAAAAGGAAAGATTTTTAAAAGGAAAAAAGATCATTGGGGCAAATAGAAATAGCAAGATGATAGATTTAACTTAATCATATTGATAATTATATTAAATGTATATTGTCTAAAGTTTAAACTCTAAAACATTTCCTCTTTTTTTTTTTTTGACAGAATCTCACTCTGTCGCCCAGGCTAGAGTGCAATGGCGTGATCTCAGCTCATTACAACCTTCACCTCCTGGGTTTAAGTGATTTCTCCTGCCCCAGCCTCCCAAGTAGCTGGGATTACAGGCTCAAGCCACCATGCCCAGCTAATTTTTGTATTTTTAGTAGAGATGGGGGTTTCACCATGTTGGCCTGGCTGGTCTCAAACCCCTGACCTCAGATGATCCACCCTCCTCAGCCTCCCAAAGTGCTGGATTATAGGAGTGAGCCACTGCACCCAGCCCACTCTAAAACATTTCAATTAAAAGATAGAGATGGCCAGGCACAGTGGGTCAGGCCTGTAATCCCAGCACTTTGGGAGGCCCAGGTGGGCAGATCACTTGGGCTCAGAAGTTCAAACCAGCCTGGACAACATGGCGGAAACCTGTCTCTACAAAAAATACAAAAATTATGCAAATGTGATGGTGCATGCCTGTGGTCCCAGCTACTTGAGAGGCTGAGGTGGAAGAATGGCATGAGCCCAGGAGGCAGAGGTTGCAGTGATCCAAGATCATGCCACTGCACTACAGCCTGAGAGACAGCCAGACCCTGTCTCGTAAATGAATGAATGAATGAATGACAGAAATGATCAACTTTGGCAAAAAAACAAGACCCAACTATAAACTGCCCATATGAAAACCCCAATGAAAAGAATGTTGAAATATATTAATATCAAAGTAGATTTTAGAATGAAGAACATTGCCTGTGATAAAGACATTTCATAATAATGAAGGAGTCACTTCATTAAGAGGACCTAAAAAATCTTAAACGTTTATGCACAGAGCTTCAAAATACCAAAGGCAAAAGCAAAACTTAGAAAGAGACAAAACAATTATGATATGTTTGGAGATTTCAACACTTCTTTCTCAGTAATTGATAGAAAATTAAAAATAGGCAAGGTGTGGTGGTGGCCCATACCTGTAATCCCAGCACTTTGGGAGGCCCAGGGGGGAGAATCGCTTGAGCTCAGGAATTCAAGACCAGCCCAGGCAACATGGCAAGACCCTGTCTCTTAAAAACAAAAATGTTAAAAAATTAGCCAGGCATGATGGCAGGCACCTGTAGTCCCAGCTACTCGTGAAGCTGAGACAGGAGGATTGCTTGGGCCCTGGAGGTCGAGGCTGTAGTGACCTGTGATCATGCCGTTGCACTCCATCCAACCTGGGCAACAGAGTGAGAGCCTGTCTCAAAAATACTAATAATTTTAAAAATTAAAAAATTATGAATCACTCATTTTCTAACAAAACCCAGGGAATGTACAAGACTATCCCTTGGGGTGAAAGGAGAAAGTATTTAAACCTCCATTTTTATTTTCATGTTTAATGAAAATGAATTAAATGTTCTTAATGTTTAATAGATCCACAGTGAAGTTTTCTCACAAATGGTGGATACCAAAGCGATCACGCAAAACTAGTGGTAAGGTATCCTGAGATGAAAGTAACACTTCTAACCTCCGAAGGGAGAGAACAAAAGGACTCTTCAAGAAATTGCTACAGGCTGTAGTTTATACGTCCTCAGTTTTGGAATATGTTATCTACTAATTATTGATTGTTTGTTTTTCGTTTTTTATGGGTTGTTTGGTTTTTTTTTTAGATGGAGTCTTGCTCTGTCACCCAGGCTAGAGGGCAGTGGCGCCATCTTGGCTTACTGCAACCTCCACCCCTCCACCTCCTGGGTTCAAGAGAGTCTCCTGCCTCAGCATCGCGAGTAGCTGGGATTACAGGCGCAAGCCACCACACCCAGCTAATTTTTTGTATTTTTAGTACAGACAGGGTTTCACCATGTTGGCCAGGCTGGTCTCAAATTCCTGGGCTCAAATGATCCGCCCACCTTGGCCTCCCAAAATGCTGGGATTACAGGTGTGAGCCACGGCATCCAGCCTTTTTGTGGGGTTTTTTTTTTTTTTTTGAGACAGGATCTCACTTTGTTGCCTAGGCTGGATGCAGTGGTGCAATCACAGCTCACTGCAGCCTAGACCTCCTGGGATCAAGTGATCCTCTTTTCTTAGCCTCCTAAGTAGCTGGGACTGCAGGCATATACCACCACACCCCATTAATTTTTTTTATTTTTGTATAGACAGGGAGCTCACCATGTTACACAAGCTAGTCTCAAATTCCTGGGTTCAAGGACTCCTCCCACCTTGAACTCCCAAAGTACAGAGATTACAGGCGTGAACCACTGCACCCAGCCTTGTCTACTAGTTTTAACTCAACCTTCATGAAATAGATAAGCAGCTTAAAAATATTTTTTACAAAAGAAAAAGAAAACTACAGCATAAAGATGTTCAATACAGTCTTATTTATAGTAGTGGGAGCAGTCATGGCATGCAAATATTGGAAGAATGCTGCAATAAATTCTAATATATTCATGTCATGAAATATAAGGCTATGATATTTATGTAAAGTTATATAACAAAAAATACTTGTTTCATTGCTAAGATAAAAAAACCAGGATATAAAATCATAGGATCAAAAAAAAAATTTTTTTTTACAAAGAAACTGCTGATTGAAGCTAATACTAATAACCCAAGAACAAGCAAACAAGAAGAAAAGAGAAGAGCCATGAACTCTGTCAGCAATATTACCAGTAAATAGGATGGTCTAATCATGAGAAGAGTCAACCAAAAAAAAAAAAAAAACAAAGATTGAAATAAGGACCCGAACCCACTATCAGTACAATGAACGTTGTCCTAACAGTGTACTGATCTGTTAATTAATGATAGCATATAGTCATCATGATTAGTAAGACATTTAAAAGTGTTTAATTTTTGTCTTACCTTCAGTTTCCCTATTTGTGTATTTTCTTCTCTCTCTCTCTCCCTTTCTCTCTTTCTCTTTCTCTCTTTCTTTTTGGAGTCAGAATCTTGCTCTGTTGCCTGGAGTGCAATGGTGTGATCTCGGCTCATTGTAACCTCTGCCTCCTGGGTTCAAACAATTCTCCTGCCTCAGCCTCCTGAGTAGCTGGGATTACAGGCATGCGCCACCACACCCAACTACTTTTTAGTATTTTTTTTTAGTGAAGATGGGGTCTTCTTTTTTGAAATGAAGTCTCATACTGTTGCCCAGGCTGGAGTGCAGTGGCACGATCTTGGCTCACATCAACCTCCACCTCCCAGGTTCAAGCGATTCTCCTGCCTCAGTCTCCCAAGTAGCTGGGATTACAGGTGCCCACCACCACATACAGATAATTTTTTCTGTATTTTTAGGAGAGAC
This sequence comes from Aotus nancymaae, assembly GCF_030222135.1. Taxonomy (NCBI): domain Eukaryota; kingdom Metazoa; phylum Chordata; class Mammalia; order Primates; family Aotidae; genus Aotus; species Aotus nancymaae. Next base: position 32,440,572 of record NW_026988419.1, on the reverse strand, counting down.
GGGGTTTCACTATGTTGGCCAGTCTGGTCTCAAACTCCCGACCTCGTGATCCACTGGCCTTGGCCTCCCAAAGTGGTGGGATTACAGGCATGAGCCACCGTGCCTGGCCTATTTGTATATTTTCAATGTACATATATGATCATATTTACATATAACAAAATGTTACGTCACAGGTTGGGATTTACTGTAATTTTTACTCACAATATTCAGTTATTTAAAAATAGCAGCCAGGGCTAGGCGAGGTGGCTCACATCTATAATCCCAGCACTTTGGGAGGATGAAGAGGGTGGATCACCTGAGGTCAGGAGTTCAAGACCAGCCTGGCCAACATGGTGAAACCCCCATCTCTACTAAAAATACAAAAATCAGCCAGGCGTGGTGGCACGTGCCTGTAGTCCCACCTACTTGGGAGGCTGAGGCAGGAGAATCGCTTGGACACAGGAGGCAGAGGTTGCAGTGAGCCAAGATCACTCCACTGCACTCTAGCCTGTGTCTCAAAAAAAAAAGCTGGACTTTGAGGGGCTCACGACTACTGTCTTACCACGTTGGGAGGCCGAGTTGGAAGGCTTGCTTGAGACCAGGAGACTAGCCTGGGCAACAAAGTGAGACCCCGTCTCCACATTTTTAAAAATCAGATGGGCTTGGTGGTGTGAACTTGTAGTCCCAGCTACTTAGGAGGCTGAGGCAGGAAGATCATTTGAGCCTGGAGAGAAGGTTGCCTGGGCGAGAGTGAGATTCTGTCTCCAAATTAAAAAATTTAAAAATAGCATTTGAGGCCTTCATCAGATTTTTAAAGAGCATTTTAAAGGTATACTTTATTTTTAGTTTATTACATACAACCCAGGTAATTTATTTTTAAAAAATTAAAGGTGGCCAGGTGCAGTGACTCACGTGCATAAGCCCTGCACTCTGGGAGGCCACGGTGGGCTGATCACTTGAGCCCAGGAGTTTGAGACCAGCCTGGGCAACATAGAGAGATTCTGTCTCTACAAAAAATAGAAAAATTAGCATGTGATGGCACATTCCTGTAGTTGCACCTATTTGAGAGGCTGAGGTGGGAGGATCGTTTGAGCCCAGGAGGTTAAGGCTGCAGTGAGCTGAGATTACGCCACTGCACTCCAGCCTAGATGACAGAGCAAGACCCTGTCTCAGAAAAAAATAAAATAAAATAAATGTTACTTCATGATGGCCAATCAGTTGGCAACATGAGTTTCAAAGCTTTATGTAATCCTTACTGGTCCTCCAAATCTCTAGAGTTGCAAAGTACTCCAATTCAAATATCTATAAGAGGCCAGGCATGGTGGCTCATGCCTGTAATCCCAGCATTTTGGGAGGCTGAGGCGGGCTAATCACCTGAGGTCAGGAGTGCAAGACCAGACTGGCCAACATGGTAAAACCCTGTCTCTGCAAAAATACAAAAATTAGCTGGGCATGATGGCAGGTACCTGTAATCCCAGTTGCTTGGGAGGCTGAGGCGGGAGAATCACTTGAACCCAGGAGGCAGAGGTTGCAGTGAGCAAAGATCACGCCATTGCACTCCAGGCTGGGTGACAGAGCAAGACTCCGTCTCAAACAAACAAACAAACAAAAAATAGCTATGAGAGTGGAATCTCTCAAGTCCTGATTTACCTCAATACCAATATGAGGAGAAAAAGCAAATTTTTTTGCTTTTGTTTTTGTTTTGCATTGACCTGCTTTTGATTCTGTCAGAAAGGATTTATTGAAAAGAGGAATTTTATTTTAATTTTATATACTATGTTATATAGATATATATTTTAAATGTATATATAGTACTATATTATTGTAAGTTTATATATAATAAACTATCCAAATAGTAACTAATTTAAAGATTAAATTATTGGCCCAGCACAGTGGCTCCCACCTGTAATCCCAGCACTTTGGGAGGCCAAAGCGGGCAGATCACGAGGTCAGGAGTTTGAGACCAGCCTGGCCAACATAGTGAAACCCCGTTTCTGCTAAAAATACAAAAAATTAGCCGAGTGTAGTGCCGGGCGCCTGTAATCCCAGCACTTGGGAGGCTGAGGCAGGACAATCACTTGAACCCGGGAGGCACAGGTTGCAGTAAGCCAAGATAGCACCGTTCAAGTCCAGCCTGGGTGACAATGCGAGACTCCGTCTCAAAAAAAAAAAAAGAGATTAAATTATTAATGCCATAGACTGTATTAGACTGAATTAATTTTGTTTTGTTTTGTTTTTAGATGGAGTTTTGCTCTTGTTGCCCAGGCTGGAGGGCAATGGCATGATCTCCACTCACTGCAACCTCTGCCCCAGGCTGCCAACCCACCAGAAGTCAAAAAAAAAAAAAAAAAAAAGGGACAAAATCCCTCTCAAGGTCTCTATATTTTTCTGTTTAATCTCTCATGCAACAAAATGAAGTAACTCTTTTGAAATATAGCCCCAAATTACAAAACTAACTGGAAAGAATTTTGGTTGTTGCTAAACACTTGTGTTTCTGAGAATGCATTACAAAATCAGAACATTGCAAAATAAGAACATGCATACTTGTGATGTAAATCAGAAAACTTTGTGCCATTTGGAAAATTCACATATTTTCATTTTGTGGTTTTGTTTTGTTTTGTTTGAGATGGAGTTTTGCTCTGGTCGCTCAGGCTAGAGTCCAATGGCCCGATCTCAACTCACTGCAACCTCCGCCTCCCAGGTTCAAATGATTCTCCTACCTCAGCCTCCTGAGTAGCTGGGATTACAGGCATGCACCACCACATCCAGCTAATTTGGTATTTTTTTTTTTTAGTAATGACGGGGTTTCTCCATGTGGGTCAGGCTGGTCTCGAACTCCTGACCTCAGGTGATCCGCCCCACCTTGACTTCCCAAAGTGCTGGGATTACAGATAAAACACAAAGTGAGCCACTGGGCCTGGGCTTATTTTGTGTTTTAAAACTGAAAATAATAATTCTTTTTTTTAATCACATACTCTCCTATCCAAAATAATTCTTAATAATGTGCCAAACAGTGCTCTTCAAAACAATTTATGGCTAAAAGGAAATATTTTGCTTTCAGATTTTTACCAATTATACTATTTGTAAATTATTAATTATGTCTCATTATAAATAAAATATTTAGTACTCCCTGCGAATGTTCTACCCACTCTCATTTTAATTAATTCCCAAACTGAATTTGGAAATAACAGCATTTAACATACATTTTCCTGTTGATTTGATAACTAATCAAATATTGTTCTAAATTTACTTTCATATTTTAAATACATTGATCAGATGTTTTACCTTGTTATAAAAAATGAAGTTTTTTTAAAATTTGCATTATACATTTAAATGAATTACACATTTAAGTGAATGTTTTGCGAGTACAGCTCTTTGTGTGATATATATATTTTTTATTGCATTTGTTTTCCTGCTTCAAAATTTCCATGGGAAATAATGAACAGTCACTGAACAGGTGACATAATACTGAAGGCCAGCTCTGGTTCACAGTAACCATAGCAATAACTGTCCTAAAAATAAAGAGTGTCTTTGTCAGCACAGATGGGATCATCTTACTGAGGAAGAATCAGGTTCACAGGCAGTGGTATCACCTGGACCTTGGAATCCCATATGGTAGTAACATAATACAATAGCACCAGAAATTAATACAGATGTAAGGGCTTAAAATTAGATTTTATATTCAGACAATACTTTCTAGTGAAACATAATTAGAAACTAAAACTATCTCTATAGATGATAAATAATTTCCAACAAGGAAACATCACAATTCATATAGTTAACAATATAGAAATTTAACTCAAGTTATTAATTCCTAATACATTACCTGTAAAGCTTCCTTATAGTTGATGTGGGTTTGTAAGTAACTATAATTCTAATATATAATCAATTTCTACATTTCTAAGCAATCTTACAAAATATTTCTTACAGCCTTATACCTTATATATTTCTATTAGAGCACTTATCACAGTATATCATAACTATACATTTCCTTGTTTGACTTCCTCTTTAAACCATGGCTTTCTGGAAGACAGGGACTGTACCTATTTAATAGGTGTTTAGGAAGTATCTGTTGAATGAATTAATTAGTAGAGAATTCATGGAGAATGAATGAGTTAGAGATCTAAACTACCTGTAAGGTAGTAGAAATTATTTGCCACTGATTAACACCTAATTTTACGACTCTAGAAAGATTTAGTGGGAATGAAAGACTGGGGAGACTCACATATTTTCCAATGAATAAGAGGTTTCATGGATTCCAATTGCCTGTCAGGAAACATTAACAAAAGGTCTTTGGTGGTGTCTTGGACACAGATTCCAGAATTGGAAGGCGCTTCCTCAATCCCAAGGCAAGAAGATTAGAACTAAACTAGGCGTAAGCATTCTGACTCATGCTATATAACCTTCCCCTACTTGTTAATGAGTTGGTGATAAAAATACTGACCATCAAAGGTCAAGACCAATTTGTGCTACATGCAGCCAATTACTCCATGGCCATTACATGCAATTTCTCCTTTAACACATCGGTTATTTTAGTTTAGTTTAGTTTTGTTTTGTTTTCAGAATTATAAGGAACAGAACCCCTGCCTGCAAATAATGGGGCATGCTAAATAGTGGGGCAGGTTGGCTCAACCCTCCTCCAATGTTAAGGAAGCTCCATGGAATGTTAACTAAAACAGCGGCAGACCTCTTCACTCCTTTTCTTTCTTTTTTGTTTTTTTTTTTTTGTTTGTTTGTTTTGTTTTCTTTTTAAAGATGGGGTTTCACCATGATGACCAGACTGGTCTTGAACTCCTGACTTCAGGTGATCCACCCACCTCGGCCTCCTAAAGTGCTAGGATTACAGGCGTGAGCCACGGTGCCCGGCCTTTTCGCTCCTGTTCTTTGAATTGTATTCACTCATTTAACAAATATATATTGAGTACCTCCTAATGTACCAGTAATATTCATGGCACTTTATAATACATCAGTGAACAAAACAAATTTCTCTTCTCTTGGTACTTACATTTCAGTGTAGGATTACTATTTTTTTCCAAGATGCTGACTAACCACGGGGTGTCTCACTACCTGGCAGGCACCAGAGACATTTTGTCCACGTGCAGTGTATTTTATCAACCAAACTTCTTTTCCTAGAAACATACATTTATTTATTTATTTTTATTAAAAAAAGTTTTTAGAAATAGGGTCTCACTATGTAGCCCAGGCCGGACTCAAATTCCTGGCCTCAAGTGATTCTCCTGTCTCAGTTTTTCAATGTACAGGTATATACTAGCATACCTAGCTAAACAAATTGAAAACTGTAGTTTGAATCAGTGAGGTTTGATTTTTTTTTTTTTTTTTTTGCGACAGAGTCTTGCTCTGTCACCAGGCTGGAGTGCAGTGGCGAAATCTCGGCTCACTGCAACCTCCGCCTCCTGGGTTCAAGCGATTCGTCCGCCTCAGCCTCCCAAGTAGCTGGGACCACAGGTGCATGCCACCACACCTGGCTAATTTTTTTGTATTTTTAGTAGATACAGGGTTTTACCATGTTGGCCAGGATGGTCTCGATCTCTTGACCTCCTCCTCGGCCTCCCAAAGTGCTGGGATTATAGGCGTGAGCCACTGCGCCTGGCCAGTTTGATTCTTGATAATGATTTTTTTCCTCTTCTAAATTGCCCATGCAATCATAAATAAAAGAACAAGATCATTCTGGCACAGTGGCTCACACCTGTAACCCCAGCACTTTGGGAGGCTGAGGCAGGTGGATCACCTGAGGTTGGAAGTTTGAGACCAGTCTGACCAACATGGAGAAACTCCCTCTCTACTAAAAATACAAAATTAGCCAGACGTGGTATCGCATGCCTGTAGTCCCAGCTACTGGGGAGGCTGAGGCAGGAGAATCACTTGAACCTGGGAGCTGGAGGTTTCGGTGAGCCAAGATCATGCCATTGCACTCCAGCTTGGATAACAAGAGTGAAACTTCGTCTCAAAAAAAAAAAAAAAAAAAGAACAAGATCTTGTCTTTTGAGGGAACATAGATACATAGATAGAGCTGGAGGCTATTATCCTTTGCAAACTAACACAGGAACAGAAAACCAAAAGCCACATGTTCTCACTTATAAGTGCGAGTGAAATGATAAGAGCTCAAAAACACAAAGAATGGAACAATAGACACTGGGGTCTACTTGAGGGTAGAGGATAAGAGGAGGGAGAGAACAGAAAAAATAACTATTGGGTACTAGGCTTAACACCTGAGTGGGTGATGAAATGTACAACAAATCCCCATGACATGAGTTTACCTATATAACAAATCTTCACATGTACTGCTGAACCTAAAAGTTAAAAAAAAAAAAAAAAGAATTACAAAAAATAAAACAAAATTGTCATTAAATTTTTAAAAACACACAGAATTTTGTACTCTCCTAATAAAACATATCTTGCTTTACCTTATAAGTCAGATTAATAAAAATTTTTTTTTGATGTAATGCCACTCTGTCACCCAGGCTGGAGTGCAATGGTGTGATCTTGGCTCACTGCAACCTCTGCCTTTCTGGTTCAAGCAATTCTTATGCTTCAGTCTCCTGAGTAGCTGGGATTATAGATGCCCGCCACCATTCCTGGCTAATTTTTGTTATTTTTAGTAGAGACGGGGTTTCACCATGTTGCCCAGGCTGGTCTTGAACTCCTGGCCTCAGGTGATCCCAAAGTGCTGGGATTACAGGTGTGAGCCACCATTCCTGGCCTGTAACTCAGATATTTTCATACTTGCCTTATATTCTACCAGATTAGAAATCTTGCAAATCTTGCCTTATTTAGAGAATCTATATCTAAAACCTGGCCAACATGATGAAACCCTGTCTCTACTAAATATACAAAAATTAGCTGGGCATGGTGGCTCACACCTGTAATCTCAGCTACTCAGGAAGCTGAGGCAGGAGAATCGCTTGAACCCGAGAGGCAGAGGTTGCAGTGGGCCGAGATCACACCACTGCACTCCAGTCTGGGCAATAGAGCAAGACTCCATCTCAAATTAAGAGAAAAAAAAAAAGGATTGGGAGGCTGAGGCAGGTGGATCATGAGGTCAGGAGTTCAAGACCAGCTTGGCCAATATAGTGAAGCCCTGTCTCTACTAAAAATACAAAAATTAGCCAGGCATGATGGTGGGCACCTGTAATCCCAGCTACTTCAGAGGCTGAGGCAGGAGAATCGCTTGAACCCAGGAATCGGGGGTTGCAGTGAGCCAAGATCGTGCCATTGCACTTCAGCCTGGGCAACGAGAGCAAGACTCCATATTTAAAAAAAAAAAAAAAGTAAACTCTCAATAAATATTTGCTCAACTGAACTGAAAATGTTTAGGCTGGGCATGGTGGCTCACACCTGTAATCCCAGCACTTTGAGAGGCCAAGGTGGGAGAATTGCCTGAGGTCAGGAGTTTGAGACCAGCCTGGCCAACATGCTGAAACCCTGTCTCTACTAAAAGTACAAAAATTAGCTGAACATGGTGGCGCTGGCCTGTAATCCCAGCTACTCGGGAGGCTGAGGAAGGAGAATCGCTTGAACCTGGGAGGCAGAGGGTGCAGTGAGCTGAGGTGGCGCCACTGCACTCCAGCCTGGGTGACAGAGCGAGACTCTGTCTCAAGAAAAAAAAAAATAATAATTTGTTCCTTTTCAGTAAGGATTATCTCAGTGTGGCAGGCAGAAGTCATACATGGATTAATCTGACCATGAGCTCTGTAAGTCCAGCAGTGTGCATCTTGGGTGCTCTGTTCACCTGGATAGGCTCAGTGATCAGAGAATCTATATCTAAAACCTTAAATTCAGCAGTATTCTGCATTTTTAAACATGTGCAGCAAAAATTCAGCACTCTTTTTGGTCCAGCAACCATGTATCTAGCTCCACTGTTTGGCCTGGGCACACCTAGCAACTCCACCACTGTAACATGGCTTCTACACAATATTTCTATAAAGTATCTTTCAGATACCTGGTGGCTTCCCATATATGCCTACCCTTGATGGCCAAGACAATTTCACCCGTATTCTTAAACACAAAGATTTGAACCTCCTGATTGCATGATTTTGTGAAGTTTTCTAGGGCAAGTGAATAGTGAAACATTTTCACGGTTCACCTCAGGCTGCTTAGAGGAAGCCAGCTCATTAAGCTTCTTTGATCAATAGGTTTATTGTTTTTATCTAATTTGGAATTTTTCAGCCATTACCTCTTCAAGTATTTTTTCTGTCTCCCATCCCCTCTTCAGGGACTTCAATTACACATATATTAGCCTCCCTGATACTGTGTTATAGTTTCCTTGATACTCTTTATTTTTTTCTTTCAGTATTTTTTGTTTCATTTTATTATTATTAATTATTGAGATGGAGTCTCACTCTGTCTCTCAGGCTGGAGTGCAATGGCACAATCTTGGCTTACTGCAACCTCCACCTCCCGAATTTAAGCAATTCTCCTGCCTCAGTCTGTTGAGTAGCTGGGTTTACAGGCGCCTAGCACCATACTGGGCTAATTTTTGCATTTTTCATAGAGAGGTTTCATCATGTTGGCCAGGCAGGTTTGGAACTCCTGACCTCAAGTGATCTGCCCACCTTGGCTTCCCAAAGTGTTGGGACTACAGACGTGAGCCACCGCGTGTGGCCTCTGTATTTCATTTTATACAATTTATATCGTGTGTCTTCATGTTCACGAATCTTTTTTCGGTATCTAATCTGCTTTTATCCTCATGCAATGTATTCTTCACCTCAGCCATTGTAGTTTGCATCTTGAAATTTTGTGTGTGTGTTTCTTGATGGTTGTTTGTTCTTGTAGAGATGAGTGTCTTGCTGTGTTGCCCAGGCTAGTCTTGAACTCCTGGCCTCAAATGATTCCTGTCTTAGCCTCTCAAAGTGCTGGGGTTACAGGCATGAGCCAGTGCATCTGGTCCATCTAGAGCTTTTTTTCCTTTTTAGAGACAGCGTCTTGCTCTGTCACCCAGGCTGGAGTGGTGCAGTGGCAGAATCATAGCTCACTGCAGCCTCAAATTCCTGGCCTCAAGGAGTCCTTCTGTTTCAACCTTTTGAGTAGCTGAGAGTGTGTGCCACCTTGCCCAGTTAATTTTTTTATTTTTGTAAAGATAAGATCTCTGTTTATTGCCCAGGTTGATCTCAAACTCCTGGCCTCAAGCAATCCTCCCACCTTGGCCTCCCAAAGTGCTGGGATTACAGGCATGAACCACTGTATCTGGCCCCATCTAAAGTTTTAATATCAGTCTTTATATCTTCAATGTTTCAACTTAAGATGCTCAGCATTTCCTCTATCTATATTGAAATACGGCTATATAATTTGTTTTAGTATCCCTATCTACTAATTCTTCTGCTTGTTTGTTTTTGTTTGTTTTACATCGCCTCAAAAGCCAAGGCAAATATACTAATTCTATTACCTATGGCATTTCTGGGTCTAATTTTATGGATTGATTGATTGTTATTGTCCTCATATGAGTGATATTTTCCTGGTTCTTTGCTCTTTTGTAATTTTCTTTAAGAGATGGAATCTTGCTACATTGGTTAGGCTAGAGTGTAGGTCAACATTTTGTCTACCTGGTTTTTTAGTTGTTTCAGGCAGGAGGATACTCCAGTCCCTGTTACTCCAGCTTGCCAGAGCAGAACATGTAAATTGAATAGAACCACTAACGGTTGCGTATACTGCATTTAGCCTTTTCCACATTCTTAGATTTACATGGCCTTACATTTGCAAAGAAGAAAGCAAGCGGAGTGCAGTGGCTCACACCTCTAATCCCAATACTTTGGGAGGCCAAGGGAGGAGGATTGCTTGATCCCAGGAGTTTAAGACCAGCCTGGGCAACATAGGGAGACTCCATCCCTTCTGGGCATGGTGGCACATGCCTGTAGTCCCAGCTACTAAGGATTGCTTGAGCCTGGAAGGTCTAGGTGGCAGTGAGCTGTGATCATGCTAGTACACTCTAGCCTGAGCAACAGAGTGAGCCCCCGTCTCAAAAAGCAAACAAACAAAATAGATTAATCAAGAGGGATAAAAATAAAAAGTGAAAAAACAAACTCATATAGAGTCACACAGGAGGTGCAAAGCACCTCCCTGATAAATGTCTTCCAAGTAGAATGCATCTTCGTTTTTATCAAACTTCAGAGAATATATTTTTCTCTGGATATGGTGTTTTTGACTAATATTTGCATAGAAATTGTTTATATTTCTGCCCCCCAAAAAGTCTCAAGATAAGATTTTTTTTTTCTGAGGCAGAGTCTTGCTCTGTCGTCCAGGCTGGATTGCAGTGGCACGATCTCTGCTCACTGCAACCTCCACCTCCTGGGTTCGAGCAATTCTCCTGCCTCAGTCTCCTGAGTAGCTGGGATTACAGGCACACACCCCCATGCCAGGCTAATTTTTTTTTTTTTTTCGTATTCTTAGTAGAGATAGGGTTTCACTATGTTGGCCAAGCTGGTCTTGAGCTCTTGACCTCATAATCTGCCTGCCTTGGCCTCTCAAAGTCCTGGGATTACAGGTGTGAGCCACTGCACCAGGCTAAGATAAGATTTTTAAGTAAAGTAAAATTATGTGCATGAAAAGTTTTGCATTGTAGCCCAGATACAATTGGTAGAATACAGAATCATGTGTAGATATTTTTCCAACTTTTTATTTTCAAACATTTCAAACCTGAAAACCAGGCCGGGTGGGGTGGTTCATACCTGTAATCCCAGCATTTTGGGAGGCCGAGGCAAGCAGATCACTTGAGGCCAGAAGTTCAAGACCAGCCTGACCAACATGGTGAAACCTTGTCTCTTTTAGTAATACAAAAATTATGCTGAAATTGAATGCCAGAAAAGAAGGAAAAAAGGGAAAAAAATGTAATACAAAAATTAGGGCCAGGAGCGGTGGCTCACACCTGTAATCCCAACACTTTGGGAGGCTGAAGTGGGAAGATCACGAGGTCAGGAGATGGAGACCATCCTGGATAACATGGTGAAACCCCGTCTCTACTAAAAACACAAAAAATTAGCTGGGCATGGTGGTGCACGCCTGTAGTCCCAGCTACTTGGGAGGCTGAGGTAGAAGAATGGCTTGAACCCGGGAGGTGGAGGTTGCAGTGAGCTGAGATCATGCCACTGCACACCAGCCTGGGCGACTGAGGGAGACTCATCTCAGAAAAAAAAAAAATTAGCTGGGCAAGGAAGTGCACACCCATAGTCCCAGCTACTCAGGAGGCTGAGGCATGAGAATTGCTTGAACCAGGGAAACAGAGGTTGTAGTCAGCTGAGATCGCACCACTGCATTTCAGCCTGGGTAACAGAGAGAGACTTTGTCTCAAAAAACAAAACAAAAGAAAACCTGGAAACCAGAAAGGTTTAAAGAATATACATATACCCTTTACCTAAAGACACCAACTGTTAACATTTAGCCACATTTACTCTGTCTCTCTCTCTAGACACACACATACACACACTTTGCTGAATCATTGACAGTAATGAGCAGACCCCATGATACTTTACCCCTAGATTCTTCAGTGTGTGTTTTCTATGAACAAGGACATTCTCCTATATGTTCACAATATCACTATCATACCTGCAATAGACTGAATGTTTGTTTCCCCATGAAACTCGTATGTTGAAACCTAATCCCCAGTGTCAGGTATTTGGATATGGGGCCTTTGGGAGGTGAATAGCTTATGAGGGTGGACCCTGTTTGTTATAAGCTATCCAGTCTATGGTATTTTGTCATATCAGCCCAAATGAATTAAGACAATACCCATGAAATTTAACATACCCAATAGTATCTAATATACAGTCTATACCAAAATTCCCATTTATCTATAACTGACGTTTATCCTCTTATCTCTAAAATAACTCTTCTTGGCCCAGCATGGTGGCTCACGCCTGTAATCCCAGCACTTTGGGAGGGCAAGGCGGGTGGATCACCTGAGTTCAGGAATTCCAGACCAGCCTGGCCAACATTATGAAACCCCGTCTCTACTAAAAAATACAAAAAATTAGCCGGGCATGGTGGCAGGTGCCTATAATCCCAGCTGCTCAGGAGGCTGGGGCAGGAGAATCACTTGAACCTGGGAGGCGGAGGTTGCAGTGAACCGAGTATGTGTGACTGCACTCCATCCTGGGCAACAGGAGCGAAACTCCATCTCAACAACAAACAAAAACAAAAAAAACCTCTTCTTCCTTTTATGCCCCACATAGTTATGGGCCCTCCCAAAAGCTAAACCAATGCTCTTACCAAAGAAAAGCATGCTCAGTTCTTCATAGCCTTAACCTACCATCACTATGCATAGCATTCCATTTATTCCTTACACAAGAATGTATTCATTATCTCTATTTTCACATAAGAAAAATTAGGTTCAGACAGATTCATTAACTTGGCTACAGTCACACAGATATTTAGTAAGTCTCAGAGTCAAAATTTGAACTCAGATCTCTGACTTCACAGCCCATGTTCTTTCTGCTATGCCACAATGCCTAGTATATCAAATCTACATTACTTTTCTTTTTTTTTTCCCGGAGATGAAGTCTAGCTCTGTCACCGGGGTGGAGTGTAGGTGCAATCACAGCTCACTGTAGCCTCACCTTCTGAGCTCAGGTGATCTTCCCAGCTCAGCCTCCCAAGTAGCTGGGATGACAGGCGCATGCCACTAGGCCCAGCCAAATCTATGTTACTCTGACTAATGGGGATAGCAAGGCTTTTGTTTTATTTAAATGAGACTTGCATTTATTACTTACATGGTGATTAATAAGCATACAAATTTTAGTGTTTTTCTCTGTTAATTCTTAGTCTACATTCTAGGATCTCTTTGAGGCCACAGCTAGATTTGTTCTTGGAGACACCCTCAGCCCCTAGAATGATGCCTGACGGTAGGTACTAAATGAATGTCTACTGGATAAATGCATGAATTAGACTAAGCACACACAGACTCAAAAGAAATATGCAAAGTATGTTTTCAAACTGATTTTCTAATCCAGCAAGAGCTGTAAACATTCATTGCAAGAAGTTGATCAAACAGGAATTTACTCTGCTGCATTTTTTTTTCTTTTTGAGACAGGGTCTCACTGTGTTGTCCAGGCTGGAAAACAGTGGGGCAATCATGACTCACTGTATCCTCAACCTCCCAGGCTCAGGTGATCCTCCCACCTCAGTCTCCCAACTAGCTGGAACCATAGGCTCGAGCCACCACATCTGGCTAATTTTTGTATTTTTTGAAGAGATAGAGTCTTGCCATTTTTCCCAGGCTATTCTGCTGCATTTTTAACATTTTCAACAATAATTGCTTCATTCAGACCATCATGTCCTTTACTCAATCTTGCCATCACACTTTTGCTCAACTTTCAGACCCAGCATTAATCTCAAATCCTCCTTCTGCAATTCCAGCTTGAAGTCTTCCTTTTGTTCTCATCTTTAACCTATCAGCAACATTTTTGTTATACATTTTACATTGCTCTTATTGCAGAATTTATCATTATTATGCATAAATAATAATCAAAGGCAATCTTTTCCCAGTTATTTGGTATTATCATTTAAATGAATCTTCCAGATAGCTCAACTCTATAAGAGTTAAACCTTTTAAAACATGTGAATCATCTTTCACAAAAAGCCTTCTAAAATGCGTTAAATATTTTTCTCCCTCTTAAAACAGCATGCACAGAACATTCTTTAACATTTTTCTGACTCTAGTTCTGACTGAAAGCATCTGTTATTGCACTGATGCAATAACAGTATAGCCATGACAGAAAGATGGGATGATGCCATGACAGAAAGATGGGATGATGCCATGACAGAAAATGATTTTTCTGTCACTTTCATCAAATATTATTTTGCTTCATTCATGACCAGCTGCCACTTCTTATTCCTGATGCAGCTCCAGAAGCTCCTTTCTAATTCTCAGCTCCTTATAATTAGGAAACCAGCCAAATGAACTTGTTAACATTTATGATAAAGATAACTAGACCCCAAGGATCTTACAAATAAACTGAGTTAATTTAGTGACACCTTTTTTGTACACTCAAATGCCTCTTTTTCTTAATAATTCCTAGTTCCTGGCTAGGTTGTTGGCTAAAAATTATTTCCTGATAAACAAGGCATTACCTTATATGTGTTATCAATAAAATTATATGTATAAACACATGGAAATGCGTGCATACTACTGCATTATTCAATAAGAGTTTTACAGCTGTGGCTGGATGTGGTGGCCCACGCCTGTAATCCCAGCACTTTGGGAGACTGAGGCGGGCGGATCACAAGGTCAGGAGTTTGCGACCAGCCTGACCAACATGATGAAACCCCATCTGTACTGAAAATACAAAAATTAGCCGGGTGTGGTGACACGCGCCTGTAATCCCAGCTACTTTGGAGGCTGAGGCAGGAGAATTGCTTGAACCCGGGAGGCGGAGGTTGCAGTGAGCCGAGATTGTGCCACAGCAGCCTGGTGACAGTGCAGACTCTGTCTCAGAAAAAAAAAAAAAAAAAAAAAAAAGAAAAGAAACCCTGTCTCTATTAAAAACACAAAAAAATTAGCCAGGCGTGGTGGGACACACCTGTAATCCTAGCTACTCAGGGGCTGAGCAGGAGAATCACTTGAACCTGGGAGATGGAGGTTGTGGTGAGCTGAGTTCATGCCATTGGACTCCAGCCTGGGCAACAAGAGCAAAACTCTGTCTCAAAAAAAAAAAAAAAAGATTTTTACAGCTGCATGTCCGCTTTAGGAATTCCTTGAGGACAAAGACTCTATTTCTTTCTTTCTTTTTTTTTTAAATTTATTTATTATACTTTAAGTTCTGGGATACATGTGCAGATTGTGCAGGTTTGTTACATAGGTATGCATGTGCCATGGTGGTGGTTTGCTGCATCCATCTCCCTGTCATCTACATTAGGTATTTCTCCTAATGCTATCCTTCCCCAATACCCCTGGCCCCAGCTATTCCTTCCCTAGCCCCTATGCCCCAGGCCTCAGTGTGTGACATTTCCCTCCCTGTGTCCCTGTGTTCTCATTGTTCAACACCCACTTATGAGTGAGAACATGCAGTGTTTGGTCCTCTTTCTTTCTTTGTTTCTTTCTTTCTTTTTTTTTGAGCCTGTCTCTCAGGCTAGAGTGCAGTGGCATGCAATCTCGGCTCAGTGCAACCTCCACCTCCTGTGTTCAAGTGATTCTCCTGCCTCAGCCTCTGGAGTAGCTGGGAATACAGGCATGCACCACCATGCCCGGCTAATTCTTGTAGTTTTAGTAGATGGTTTGACCATGTTGGCCAGGCTGGTCTCAAATTCCTGACCTGAAGTGATCCGCCCACCTTGGCCTCCCAAAGTGCTGGGATTATAGGCATAAGCCATCACGCCTGCCCTCTATTTCTTTATATAGTACTTGGCACATAGTAGGAGCTCAAAAATGTTTGCCTATGAATGGATATCACAGCCTAGGCTTCTGGTGCAACAGAAATTATTTTGAAAATGTATTCGCTAGATTAGTCAACAAAGAAGACCCTTTCTCTACAAAAATTAAAAATATTAGCCAAACATGGTTAAACATCCCTGTAGTCCCAGGTACTCAGAAGACGAAGGCAGGAGGATTCCTTGAGGCCAGAAGTCTGAGGCTGCAGTGAGTTATGATCATGCCACTGTACTCCAGCTTGGATGACACAGTGAGACTTCATCTCTGAAAAATAAAAAATGATTTGCTCACTTGCACTTAACCATGGGGGAAAGTTTTGGGAAAAGGTGAAATGGAAGTTGCTAATATAACTTCTAAGCTCCAAGTGTAGGACCTTTGCTTTTTCCTTCCACTATATTCCCAGAGGCTAGATCAATGCCTGGTACATAGTATTCAATTTATTTACCACCTACTATATGCCAGGTATATTATTCAGAGACAGGGTCTCACTCTGTTACCCAGGCTGGAGTACAATAGTGTGATCATAGCCACTGTGGCCTTGAACTCCTGGGCTCAAGCAATATGCTCACCTTGGCCTCCTGAGCAGCTGGGACTGACTACAAGTGCACACTACCACAATGAGCTGATTTTTTTTTTTTTTTTTTGAGATGGAGTTTCACTCTTGTTACCCAGGCTGGAGTGCAATGGCGCGATCTCGGCTCACTGCAACCTCCGCCTCCTGGGTTCAGGCAATTCTCCTGCCTTAGCCTCCTGCGTAGCTGGGATTACAGGCACGTGCCACTATGCCCAGCTAATTTTTTGTATTTTTAGTAGAGACGGGGTTTCACCATGTTGACCAGGATGGTCTCAATCTCTTGACCTCGTGATCCACCCGCCTCGGCCTCCCAAAGTGCTGGGATTACAGGCGTGAGCCACCGCGCTCGGCCCCGAGCTGATTTTTAAAAATGATTTTTGTGGAGACAGAGTCTCATTATGTTGCCCAGACTGGTCTCGAACTCTTGGCCTCAAGTGTTGCTCGCACCTCAGCCTCCCAAAGTGCTGGGATTACAGACGTGAGCCACTTTGCCTGGCCATGCCAGGCGTATTCTAAAGATTAATTTGTATAATAATTCTATGAGGTTGAGACTATTATTGTCATTCCCTTTTTACAGATGAGAAAATTGAGGCACAAAGAGGAAACTTACCCAAAAGGTTACATTGCTAGTGAGAGGCAGAGCTGGAATGCAAACCCAGAACTAGTTCCAGAGGCAGCACTATTAACCCTTATGAAATAGTGCCAGATACATTTCTGGAAATGACTTAGTTAACTACTAATTTATGCACCTTGCTTTGCTTGTGAAGTCTGTTGCTACAAATCTACAGTTGACTACTTCTATGGAAACCCAGCTATCTTAATCTGTTTTGTGTTGCTATAAATGAATACCTGAGACTTGGTAGTTTATAAAGAGAAGAGGTTATTTAGCTCACCGTTCTCCTGGCTGTACAAGAAGCATGCCAGTGGCATCTGCTTGACTTCTGGTGAAAGCTTCAGGTTGCTTCCACCCATGGTGGAAGGCAAAAGTCTTCTCTCATGGTGAGAGAAGAAGAAACAGAGAAAAAAGAGAAAGTGCCAGGCTCTGTTTAACAACCAACTCTTGTGGGAATTAATAGAAGAACTCCCTCATCCCTAAGGAAAGGCATTAATCTCTTCATAAGAGATCCGCCCCCAAGACCCAAATACCTCCCATTTGGCCTACCTCCAGCATTGGGGATCAAATTTCAACATGAGGTTTAGAGGGGCAAATATCCAAACCATAGCACCAGCATATTAGAATTATGTGTTTATTTATTCTTCTTAAGAATGCATTCTTTTTTTTTTTAAAGATTGGGTTTCACCATATTGGTCAGGCTGGTCTTGAACTCCTGACCTCAGGTGATCCACCTACCTCAGCCTCCCAAAGTGCTGGGATTACAGGCGTGAGCCACCACGCCTGGCGAATATATTCTTTTTAAAATATATATATATATTTGAGACAGTGTTTCACTCTGTCATCCAAGCTGAAGTGCAGTATTATGCTCATGGGTTACTGCAACCTCAACCTCCCTGGCTCAAGTGATCCTCCCACTTCAGCCTCTTGAGTAGCTGGGACCACATGTGTGCATCACTACACCTGGCTAATTTTTAAATTTTTTGTAGAGACAGGATCTCCCTAGATTGCCCCGGCTGGTCTTGAACACCTGGGTTCATGTTCCTTCTGCCTTAGCTTCCCAAAGTGCTAGGATTATAGGCATGAGCCACCATACCTAGGCATGAATATATTCTCCCAGAATGTCAGAGGAGTTGAAGGAGGATGTGTGACTAAGAGAGTAGATATAAAGTCTTTGCTGTGGTTATTAATTCTCCACTTTCCAAGTCACCCACTGTGATGTAAGGAAAAGCATCAAATAAGTTCTTGGGATTCTGTCTTAGTTCTGCCACTAGCTAGTTGTGAGATTTCTCAATTTATTAACTCATTTTAAGCCTCAGATTCTTCATCTGAAAATTGGGTTGTGGTTGAGGGAATGAGAAAATGTTTGGATTAGATCAGTTGTGCTGAATCTTAACTGTACATTAAAATCATAAAGGGAGCTTTAAAAACTACCAATCCCTGAGTCTCATTCTCAGAGATTTTGATTTAATTAGTCTGGAATGATATCTGGCCATTGCGGTTTTTAAAGCTCCTTGGGGACAGGCTAATATGCAGCCAAGGTTTACAACCACAGAATTTGATGAAAACGTGAACATTTGCTGCTACTTTGTTAAGTGTGGAAAAAGAAAGTCAGAGAAGCTTAAGCAATACTCCCCTCGGACCCAGGCAACTGGGGGGTCCTGTTGTAGGCCCTGATTTAGAAGGACCTCGCTCCAGCTCTTCTTGGGCTGTGCCTTTCCCTCAGGTGGGGAGAATGATCAGAAGTGGGAGGAAGCTGCAAGGTCAAGAGGACATGCCCACACAGAGACCTTCTGTTTTGAAACACTCTTTGGGGCCAGATCCAGTGGCTCATGCCTTCATGCCTATAATCCCAGCACTTTGGGAGGCTGAGGCGGGCAGATCACTTCAGGCCAGGAGTTCGAGACCATCCTGGCCAACATAGTGAAACCCTGTCTTTACTAAAAATACAAAAATTAGCCAGATGTGGTGGTGTTTGTCTATAATCCCAGTTACTCGGGAGGCTGAGGCAACAGAATCTCTTGAGCCTGGAAGGTGGAGGTTATAGTGAGCCAGGATTGCACCACTGCACTCCTGCCTGGGCAATAGAGCAAGACTCTGTCTCAAAAAAAACAAAAACAGAAAACCCTCTTTGGGTACCCAAGACCTGAAGGTCTCTACTCAAAGAGCCCTGAGCCTCCCACCAGGGCCTAATTGGCCTCTTACCCAAGTCCATACTCCAGGGACAAACTGTACTGCAAGTATGCACATCCCTAAGCATAAGGGGTGGCTGATTGTAAGGGGATGTAAATGGAAAGTGGACAGCAGGTGGAAGTGTTAACATAGGTATATACAGTCATTATTTGAGGGCTGCTGAAGCCAAAGGATAGGGATGGCACAGGGGGTAGGGGGTTAAATGCTTGCCCCTACTGGTTTGCCAAGTGGGATGACAATATGGGCTTCCAATGTCGGCCAGAAAAAGCCTTCAGGGAATGACACATGCATATGCTGGGTCAGAAGTCATACTGGTGTGTGTTCAAGTGGTAAGAGTCAGTGGACATGCAAGGTGGGCCTGGGGAAATCCACTATGATAGTTTCACTGACAATCAGAAATGGCTTTCACTTGGGATAGGGTGGGTTGGAGATGGTGATAGAAGTGCTAAGCTAGGTGTTCTCAAATAGTAGTTTCCAAATTAAGGACAGGTGCTGATCTGTAATAAAATTTTCTTGATGTACCAAAAAAATAAGAATGGCCAGGAGCAGTGGCTCATGCCTGTAATCCCAGTGCTTTGAAAGACCTAGGCAGGAGTCAGATCCAAGATGGCCGATTAGGAGCAGCTCAGGATTGCAGCTACCAGCGAAAGCGCGGAGGGTGAGTGGACACCACATTTCCAGACGGATTTTTATTGCCCACAGATCAGGAGATTCCCAGATGGAGGAGCCCCACAGATCACCAGTGTGGCTGTTTTAGCTGGCGCCCTGGCGTGGCGGTTCTCTGTACAAAATACATGGGTCTGGGCACCATTTTAGCTGGCGATTGGAGCTCCTGGGAGACAGAGTCACCCATTTATCTGATTAAAAAGGGGACTGAAACAGGGAGCCAGGCCAGGAGATTCCCAGGCATAAAAGTGCCACGAATCTCAGCGCGGCTGTTTCAGCCAGTGCAGTGGGTTGCCGCAGGGGAAATCACACAGATCCCGGTGCCTTTTCAACAGGCGACTGGAACACCTGGGAGACAGTCGACCATTCAACTAAAAACAGGAAAAAAAAAAAAAAGGGGGCTCTGAGGCAGGGAGCCAGGTGATCAGGTTCAGCTGGTCCCACCCCCACAAAAAGCAAGCAATCGGAAATACTCTGGATTGAGAGTTTCACAGCAAGCACAGAAGAACCCGGGACAGTCCAGCTCTGTGGGGGAGGGGTGTCCACCATTACCGAGGCAGTCCACCACTGCGGAGGTAGTCTGCCGTTGCCGAGGCGGCCCACCATTACAGAGAGAGTCTGCCATTATAGAGGTGGGCCGCCATTGACAAGGCAGTTCTGACTATACCCATATAAACAGGACTGCAGGAAAGTTCAAACGGCAGCTGGGAGGAGCCCACAGCAGTTCAGTAAAGCCTCTTCAGGCAGACAGTGACTAGGCTGCCTCCTTGCTGAGAAGGGCAGCCCTGAAAAAAGCCAGCAGCACAACAGAAACTCATAAATAAAGCCCTAATTCCTGAGGACAAAGCACCTGTGGGGAAAAAAAAGGGGGGGTTTATGAGTTCTGCTGCAGCAGACTTAAACGTACCTGCCCAGCAGCCCTGAATGAACAACAGAGCTCACAGCTCAGCACTTGAGCTCCTATAAAGGACAGACTGTCTCCTCAAGCAGCTCCCTGACCCCTGTATATTCAAAGAGTCACCTCATAAAGGAGAGCTCAGACTGACATCTGGTGGGTATCCTTCTGGGACAAAGATAGCAGAAGAAGAAACTGGCAGCAACCTTTACTGTTCTGCAGCTGCTGCAGGTGATCCCCAGGCAAGCAGGGCCTGGAGTGGACTTCAGCAGTCCTACAGCAGAGGGGCCAGACCGTTAGAAGGAAAACTAAGAAACAGAAAGAAATAACTTCATCATCAACAAACGGGACGTCCACTCAGACACTTGATCTGAAAGTCAACAACTACAAAGACGACAGGTGGATAAATCCACAGAGATGGGAAAAAACCAGCACAAAAAGGATGAAAACACCCAAAACCAGAATGCCTCTCCTCCTACAAGGGATCACAACTCCTCACCAGCAAGGGAACAAGGCTGGATGGAGAATGAGTGTGATGAATTGACAGAATCAGGCTTCAGAAGGTGGGTAATAAGAAACTTCTGTGAGCTAAAAGAACATGTTCTAACCCAATGCAAAGAAACTAAGAACCTTGAAAAAAGATGTGACGAAATGCTAATGAGAATAAACAACTTAGAGAGGAATATAAGTGAATTGATGGAGCTGAAAACACAACACGAGAACTTTGCAAAGCATGCACAAGTTTCAACAGCCGAATTGACCAAGCAGAAGAAAGGATATCAGAGGTCGAAGATCAACTCAATGAAATAAAACAAGAAGGCAAGATTAGAGAAAACAGGGTAAAAAGGAATGAACAAAGTCAACAAGAAATATGGGACTATGTGAAAAGACCAAATCTACGTTTGATAGGTGTACCTGAATGTAACAGAGAGAATGAATCTAAGCTGGAAAATACTCTTCAGGATATTATCCAGGAAAACTTCCCCAACCTAGCAAAGCAGGCCAATACTCAAGTCCAGGAAACACAGAGAACACCACAAAGATATTCCTCAAGAAGAGTAACCCCAAGGCACATAATCATCAGATTCACCAGGGTTGAAATGAAGGAGAAAATGCTAAGGGCAGCCAGAGAGAAACATCGGGTTACCCACAAAGGGAAGCCCATCAGACTCACAGAAGATCTCTCAGCAGAAACCCTACAAGCCACAAGAGAGTGGGGGCCAATATTCAACATCCTTAAAGAAAAGAACTTTCAACCCAGAATTTCATATCCAGCCAAACTAAGCTTCATAAGTGAAGGAAAAATAAAATCCTTTGCCAACAAGCAAGTACTCAGAGATTTCATCACCACCAGGCCTGCTTTACAAGAGCTCCTGAAAGAGGCACTAAACATAGAAAGGAACAACCAGTACCAGTCACTCCAAAAACATACGAAATGGTAAAGAGCATCAATACAATGAAGAAACTGCATCAACTAATGGGCAAAACAGCGAGCTAGCATCAAAATGGCAGGAGCAAATTCACACATAACAATATTAACCCTAAATGTAAATGGGCTAAATGCCCCAATCAAAAGACACAGATTGGCAAGTTGGATAAAAAGCCTAAACCCATCAGTGTGCTGTATCCAGGAAACCCATCTCACATGCAAGGATACACAAAGGCTCAAAATAAAGGGATGGAGGAAGATTTACCAAGCAAATGGAGAGCAAAAAAAAAGCAGGAGTTGCAATTCTCGTCTCTGATAAAATAGACTTTAAACCAACAAAGATCAAAAGAGACAAAGAAGGACATTACACAATGGTAAAAGGATCAATGCAACAAGAAGAGCTAACGATCCTAAATATATATGCACCCAATACAGGAGCACCCAGATACATAAGGCAAGTTCTAATTGACTTACAAAGAGACCTAGACTCCCACACAATAATAGTGGGAGACTTTAACACCCCATTGTCAATATTAGACAAATCAACCAGACAGAAAATTAACAAGGATATCCAGGACTTGAACTCAGACCTGGACCAAGCAAACCTAATAGACATTTACAGAACTCTCCACCCCATATCCACAGAATATACATTCTTCCCAGCACCACATCGCACCTACTCTAAAATTGACCACATAATTGGAAGTAAATCACTCCTCGGCAAATGCAAAAGAACGGAAATCATAACAAACAGTGTCTCAGACCACAGTGCAATCAAGTTAGAACTCAGAATTCAGAAACTAACTCAGAACCGCACAGCTTCATGGAAACTGAAAACTGGCTCTTGAATGTTGACTGGATAAACAATGAAATGAAGGCAGAAATAAAGATGTTCTTAGAAACCCACAAGAACGAAGACACAACATACCAGAATCTCTGGGACACATTTAAAGCCGTCTCTAGAGGAAAATATATAGCAATAAATGCCCACATGAGAAGCAAGGAGAGATCTAAAATCGACACCCTATCATCAAAATTGAAAGAGCTAGAGGAGCAAGATTAAAAAAACTCAAAACCTAGCAGAAGACAAGAAATAACTAAGATCAGAGCAGAACTGAAGGAGATAGAGACACAAAAACCCTTCAAAAAATAAATAAATCCAGGAGCTGGTTTTTCGAAAAGATCAACAAAACGGACGGACCACTAGGCAGATTAATAAAAAAGAAAAGAGAGTATTCTCTTTTCTTTTATATAATTATATAAAATAATCAAATAGATGCAATAAAAAAGGATAAAGGGGATATCACCACAGATTTCACAGAAATTCAAACCATCAGAGATTATTACAAACAACTCTATGTATATTAACTAGTAAACCTGGAAGAAGTGGATAAATTCCTGGACACTTGCATCCTCCCAAGCCTAAACCAGGAAGAAGTAAAAAATCTGAATAGACCATTAACAAGGTCTGAAGTTGAGGCAGCAATTAAGAGCCTACCACCCAAGAAAAGCCCAGGTCCAGATGGGTTCACAGCCAAATTCTACCAGATGTACAAAGAGGAGCTGGTACCATTCCTTCTGAAACTATTCCTAACAATCCAAAAAGAGGGAATCCTTCCCAAATCATTTTATGAGACTAGCATCATCCTGATACCAAAACCCAGCAGAGACTCAGCAACAAAAGAAAGCATCAGGCCAATATCCATGATGAACATAGATGCAAAAATCTTCAATAAAATACTGGCAAACTGACTGCAACAGCACATCAAAAAAGCTTATCCACCATGATCAAGTAGGCTTCATCCCGGGGATGCAAGGATGGTTCAACATATGCAAATCTATAAATGTAATTTACTACATAAACAGAACCAAAGACAAAAACCACATGATTATCTCAATTGATGCAGAGAAGCCTTTGACAAAATTCAACAGCCCTTTATGCTAAAAACACCTGATAAACTAGGTATTGACGGAACATATCTCAAAATAATAAAAGCTATTATGACAAACCAACAGCCAATATCATACTGAATGGGCAAATACTGGAAACATTCCCTTTGAAATCTGGCACTAGACAAGGATGCTCTCTCTCACCACTCCTATTCAATATAGTACTTGAAGTTCTAGCCAGAGCAATCAGGCAAGAAAAAGAAATAAAGGATATTGAAATAGGAAAGGAGGAAGTCAAATTGTCTCTATTTCCAGATGACATGATTGTACATCTAGAAGACCCCATCGTCTCAGCCCAAAATCTCCTGAAACTGATAAACAACTTCAGGAAAGTCTCAGGATACAAAATCAATGTGCAAAAATCACAAGCATTCCTATACACCAATAACAGACTTAAAGAGAGCCAAATCAAGAACGAACTGCCATTCACAATTGCTACAAAGAGAATAAAATACCTAGGAATACAACTAACAGAGAATGTAAAGGATCTCTTCAAGAACTACAAACCACTGCTCAGCGAAATAAGAGAGGACACAAACAGATGGAGAAACATTCCATGTTCATGGTTAGGAAGAATCAATATCATGAAAATGGCCATGCTGCCCAAAGTAATTTACAGATTCAATGCAATCCCCATCAAGCTACCAATAACCTTCCTCACAGAACTAGAAAAAACCACCTGAAACTTCATATGGGACCAAAAGAGAGCCCACATAGCCAAGTCAATTCTAAGCAAAAAGAACAAAGCAGGAGGCATCACACTACTGGACTTCAAACTAAACTACAAGGCTACAGTAATCAAAACAGCATGGTGCTGGTACCAAAACAGAGATATAGACCCATGGAACAAAACAGAGGCCTCAGAGGCAACACAGCACATCTACAACCATACGATCTTTGACAAACCTGACAAAAACAAGCAATGGAGAAAGGATTCCCTATTTAATAAATGGTGTTGGGAAAACTGGCTAGCCATGTGCAGAAAGCAGAAACTGGACCCCTTCCTGACACCTTACACTAAAATTAACTCCAGATGGATTAAAGACTTAAATATAAGACCTAACACCATAAAAACCCTAGAAGAAAATCTAGGCAAAACCATTCAGGACATAGGCGTAGGCAAGGACTTCGTGACGAAAACACCAAAAGCATTGGCAACAAAAGCCAAAATAGACCAATGGGACCTAATCAAACTCCACAGCTTCTGCACAGCAAAAAAAAAAAAAAAAAAAAAACAATCATTAGAGTGAATCGGCAACCAACAGAATGGGAAAAAATTTTTGCAATCTACCCATCTGACAAAGGGCTGATATCCAGAATCTACAAAGAACTAAAACAGATTTACAGGAAAAAAATAAGCCCATTCAAAAGTGGGCGAAGGATATGAACAGACACTTGACAAAAGAAGACATACATGAGGCCAACAAACATATGAAAAAATGCTCATCATCACTGGTCATTAAAGAAATGCAAATCAAAACTACATTGAGATACCATCTTAGGCCAGTTAGAATGGCAATCATTAAAAAATCTGGAGACAACGGATGCTGGAGAGGATTTGGAGAAATAGGAACACTTTTACACTGTTGTTGGGAGTGTAAGTTAGTTCAACCATTGTGGAAGATAGTGTGGCGATTCCTCAAGGACCTAGAAATAGAAATTCCATTTGATCCAGGAATCCCATTACTGGGTATATATCCAAAGGATTATAAATCATTCTACTATAAGGATACATGCACACGAATGTTCACTGCAGCCCTGTTTACAATAGCAAAGACCTGGAACCAACCCAAATGCCCATCGATGATAGACTGGACAGGGAAAATGTGGCACATATACACCATGGAATATTATGCAGTCATCAAAAACGATGAATTCGTGTCCGTTGTAGGGACATGTATGAACCTGGAAATCATCCTTCTCAGCAAACTGACTCAAGAACAGAAAATCAAATACCGCATGTCCATGTGTTCTCATTGTTCAACACATGGACACAGGGAGGGGAGCATCACACACTGGGGTCTGTCAGGGGGAAATAGGGAAGGGACAGTGGTGGGTGGGGCGTTGGGGAGAGATAGCATGGTGAGAAATGCCAGATATAGGTGATGGGGAGGAAGGCAGCAAATCACACTGCCATGTGTGTACCTATGCAACAATCTTGCATGTTCTTCACATGTACCCTAAAACCTAAAATGCAAAAAAAAAAAAAAAAAAAAAAAAAGAAAGACCTAGGCAGGAAAATCACTTAAGTTCAAAACCAGCTTGGGCAACATAGCAAGAATTCTCCAACCCATGAACCCCACTTCTACAAAAGTTTTCTTACAGAATTAGCCGGGCGTGGTGGCATGCTAGGACCTGTAGTGCTAGCTCCTCAGGAGGCTGAGGCAGAAGGCTCACTTAAACCCAGGAGGTTGAGGATGCAGTGAGCTGTGATCAGGTTGCTGCATTCTAGCCTGGAATGAGATCCTGTCTCAAAAACAAACAGAAAACCAAACTTGGATAACTGATGAAGAGTTTAGGAATTACATGGAAAAGCCAACAAAACAAGGCAATTATTAACTCCAGAAAAAATTAAAAGTTGTGTAGGAAAGGAAAAGTAATTATAGTTTGGTACATAACTTGGCTGTGACTACCTTTTACGATTATAATAGCATATGTACTGAAGATTAATCAAAATCGGAATATAACTCTCGTGGGGAAAAAAAAAATGTTGGGGGTGAATATGGTGTGAGAGTAATGGAGAAAAAGAGATGTCTCCTCTTGTGTCTCAGCACTCCACCCAAGGTAGAGCCTCTGGATGGATGAAGGAATTTCCCGCCTCTCCACCACACTCCCCCAGGACCTAGCTTCGGCATCAGGTAGTTAGGGTCAAGATGAGAAATGCTGACATGCTGATCTCTTACTGGGAAGAAAGAGGTTCTTGGTTGTAGCAGTCTGGAGTGGAGTCTGTCTTGCTGAACAAAGGGAGAGGTTTGGTTTAAATACCACAGACTCTGGCATTCTGATGCAAGAGTTTTCATAGCTTTTTTAAAAACAGATGTTTCTTCATTTGCTGTTTGCCCTTAGGACCATTTCAGAGGCTTTAAATGGTTAATGGTTATTGTTTTAAATAATTTTCAGTTTCACTAGGGGTGAGTCCTGAACTCTTCCTGCCGTCCTGGGGTTAGTTTCTCTTGGTATTTTATTAATTGCCTTTCCTGTAAGTTTAAAATTATTTCAAGAAAAGTTAAGGCTCTTTAAGAATCACAATAAAGTAGTTATTAGGAATAAATAAAAACGTAGTGGGGCGCAGTGGCTCACGTCTGTAATCCCAGCACTTTGGGAGGCTGGCGTGAGAGAGGATCATTTGAGGCCAGGAGTTGGAGACCAGCCTGGCCAACATGGTGAAACTCCATCTCTACTAAAAAAAAAAAAAAAAAAAATTAGCCGCGCTTGGTGGCCTGCGCCTGTGGTCCCAGCTACTCCGGAGGCTGAAGGGGCGGAATGGCTTGAGCGCGGGAAGTCGAGGCTGCAGTGAGCCGTGATGGCTCCACTGCCCTCTAGCCTGGGCGACAGAGCGAGACCCTGTCTCAAGAAGAAAAACAAGAAAACCACACACACACACGCACCACCAAAAAACAAAACTACAAAGCGCGTTCAAATTTGCTATGACTCCCAGACATCAATCATAAACACTCGCAGCGTTTACACCTAACGCGTGGAATTTGTGTCGACATCCATGGTTACCGAATACACAAGCCACAGCTGGAAACAGCGAGCTGGCGGCTTCACCGACACTCAAAAGGACTCCCGGGAATAGGGGTGGGGACTCGGTCTAACACAGTGAGTGCTGGCTATTGGACTTTTGTCCAGTAACAGCTGAGACAAAGTCCAGGGCTATTCAAGGACCACGGGAGGAGGTGGGGCGTGGAAGGGAAGCGCCACGAACAGCGATCGCCCAGTAACACCACGTCCGCTTCCAGGCTTTCGGTTTTTTTTGCCTCCATCTTGCGTGCGCCTGCCGGGAGTCTGACGGAGCGAAGGCTGAGGTGGCAGCGGCAGGAGAGTCCAGCCGCGACAGGACGGTACGTACCCCGCGCTCGACCACGCGCCGCAGGCGCTGGAGCCGTGCCACACCCCGAGCCCCGACTCCCCGCTCTGCGTCAGCGTTGCAGCAGGCCCTCGGCCGCCGCGCGCCCGCGTCCCACCCCTGGCAGTTCCTCACAGCCCAGCGCTCAAGGAAACCGCAGGTGGTTTCTCGCGGTGGCCAGGAGAATAGGGGGGGGCTTCTGGAACCGACTGAGGTGGTTTTTTTTTTTTTTTTTTTTTTGGAGACGGAATCTCGCCCTGTCGCCCAGGCTGGAGAGCAATGGCGCGATCTCGGCTCACTGCAACCTCCGCCTCCCGAGTTCAAGCCATTATCCTGCCTTGAGTACCTGGAGCGCTACCACACCCGGCAAATTTTTTGTATCTTTAGTAGAGACGGGGTTTCACTGTGTTGGCCAGGGTGGTCTCGAATTCCTGACCTCGTGATCCGCCCGCCTCGGCCTCCCAAACTGCTGGGGTTACAGGCGTGAGCCACCGCTCCAGGCCAGCCTGAGTCACTTTTGTAGAGTCCTTATCTCGTCTGTTTACTGCGGGCACAGCGCTGGGCGGAACGCCCCCGCTTCCGCTTCCGCCTCGCTCGGAGCCCCGTCACCCCTGCTACCCGCAGCGGCGCCCCGGATTCCCAGAAACGGGCGGTCTAGGCCATTGAGGTCCTAGCTGCACACCGACAGACCAGATCCACCGGAAATAACCCTTGGCCAACTCTAGCCACTCCCTGCAGCCGCAGTCCCAGAGGCCATTCGCGAGCTTCGGTGGCGCGTCCTCAGCGTCGTGTAAACTTTGCTTTAGATATCTTAAGAGTTCAGTTCTTGGGGTGAACTGTTGAGGAGATTGGCAGTTTTCCTTTCAAAAGTTGTTGGGAATGTGGACTTTCCGAACGGTTGTGTGTGCGTGCTCGACCTCACCCAGTGGGAGCCGCCGCCCGGGCGGGAATTTCACAATAGCGTGGTCAGGGCGGTTATTTTCCAGAGCAGTTTAATGTCTATTTTGCCCAAGTGCAAGGAAAGCTTACCTTGGAAAAGCTGAGAATGCTTGACTGATGAAGTTTTTAGAGCCATAAAATGAACCTGTTTCTGCCACTCTTCCACCCCTTCAAAAGGACTGGGGGAAATGTAAAATGGCTTCAGGATGTTCTTGCTTGAGG
This sequence comes from Aotus nancymaae, assembly GCF_030222135.1. Classification (NCBI taxonomy): domain Eukaryota; kingdom Metazoa; phylum Chordata; class Mammalia; order Primates; family Aotidae; genus Aotus; species Aotus nancymaae. Next base: position 32,411,667 of record NW_026988419.1, on the reverse strand, counting down.
GTGTCCGGATTTGGACAGAAGGCCACTTTCTTTTAATATTAGCAGTGCCACACAATAGAAGAACAAAGGCCACTGAAATTCAGAATCAGTTTTTGACTCCACGGAGCAGGAAGTAAATTCAAGGACGCCAGAGGTTTTGCGAATATTTTAATTGGTTGACATTTGAAATTTGTTCTTAAGCGAGTGAACCCGATACGGGGATAGCGTATGTAAAGCTTTTAGGACAACGGCAAACGGCGATAATCTAGAACTGAGAGGGGCCTCTGGAAGGTTTGACCTGCTTTAGATAGAGATTTCAGATAAGAGGAACGGAGTTTTGGCCCTTTTTGGTTGGTGGTTTCCCCTAAATAACCTTACAAAAGTTTCATTTTCGTTGAACAAAAAAAACTTGGCTCAACTCCAAGATCTAAACAAAAAACACTGGGTTGAAAAGGGAATTTTGAATGTTTACTGTTCGCTTTACGTAAATTTTCTCGTTTTGTGAATACTTGTTTTACTTACAGCTTTTGGGTCACATGTCCTGGTTAAAATGGCTTTCTTTAGCGACTTTGTTTTACGTTTCTGTTTCTAACTGATATTTGACCTTCTTTTAAGGCGGTATTACTTGCTTCCTTATACCGGTTTCCCAGGTGAAACCATTTTCAGGGTCGTGGGTTTCCCCCTCGGGGTGGGCAGGATAGCATGCAGTTTTTTGAGTCTTGGTTAGGGGCTTCCAGGAAGCTGAAGCGGAAATTGCCTAGGCCCCTGGGGCGTCGGAGGTCCTACCGCAGCTCCCCGTAGGTGGTGGGGGCGCAGCGGCGGTGCCCACTCAGTCCTGGTGGGGCCGCACTTAACTTTCCTGAGCTATGCATAAGCCCTTTGAGCACCCAGAGACACGCGTGTGGCCCTGTGCAAGTTTCAGTTGCTCGGGGGCGGGGAATTCTGCAGACAGGATTCGAGAATTTACGTCGTGTGTGATAACGTGTCACCGGTGGGTGGCGTGGATTAGGTGCGAAGGCGCTCACAGGCAGAAGTTTTCGGACTCCCGCCGGCGAGGCCACCTGTTGATGCATTTGATTTCTGTCCCTGTTCCTCATCCCATCTGGAGCATTTCCAATTCCAGTTTTGTGGAGCGGCAGATCTGAGCTTGTCCGGCGAGGGTGGGAGTTGGTCTCGGCGGAGATCCAGTAGGAAGAGCCGGCTGCTTTGCCCGGGCGTGAGTAGACCGAGAATCCTGCCTGACCCCGCCCCTTGGCTGTTGTCGCTCTGGGCTCCTGGGACGTCTAGGCACTGTCCCCCATACCGGCAGAAAAGGATTGAATCCTGCTTTGGGCCCTAGGTCGAGCCTCTGGAGCACTCACAACACTCCGAGGCGTGTTGCTCTTTCAAATACCAGGAATGGACTCTGGGGACTCGGGCACCCTTGGAGTCTGGTTATTTCTTCCCTGTAGAGCCCCAGGGGCTAATTAAACTCATGTTTATGGACTGCAATGCCTCTTTGCCTTTAATTCAGTATAATCCTACCAACATTTATTGAGTTTCTCTGGGCCAGGCAGAGTTCTGGGTGCCGAGGACATAGAAATGGATCTAAACTTGATTCTTGTCCCCATAACCCCAAAATATGGTTGAGGAGGACTCAGAAAAGTTTCCTACACAGGTAACTTCAAGTCAAGGCAGTTTAGACAGGAGCAACTGACAGCCTGACTGGAGGAAGCCTGTGGGCCAGGGTAGGGCAGTTATGATAACATGGGTTATTTTTGTTTGTTTTGTCTTTTTAATTTTTTTTTTTAGACAGAGTCTTACTCTGTCACCAGGCTGGAGTACAGTGGCGTGATCTCGGCTCACTGCAACCTCCGACTCCTGGGTTCAAGTGATTCTCCTTCTTCTTAATGCATGTTTTTAGCCACTGGTATGTGATAATGGTTGGTAACATCCCAAGTTGGGAAGTATATAGGTTTTAACCTCAGTTCATGATCTTCTAGACTATGTTTGAGTATGTATCTGCAGTATTACAGAAATCAGGGACCACAAGATGATTTATTATTACACATCCTTATTTTAAATATTTTGAAGGGGGCATAAAATGACATTTCATGCATTATCTTAGGTTTAAAATGCCTACAGATGGAGCAGGAAAAATGGGGTCATCATATTATCTGTTTGAATTGCTGTACAAACAGCCAACATCCATAGGTTCTGCACACCAATGGAGGAGGAAGGTGAATTATGTTCAGGATGAATGTACAAAACTTCTGTGAGATCGCCACATTCTACTTTACCCAGAATTGTGCGACTCTTCTTCTTTTAGAAACTTCTGGGTGACACTTTGAAGTGTTTCATGTTCATATCACCACTGGGGCTTCCCAGACGCCTGAAAGTCCCAGGTATGCATGCTACTTTCTGCAGCTGGCAAGACAGGTTTTTCCATTGCCGCTCAGTTTTGTGGGTTGCTAAGAAATGACATTTGCATTCACGCCGTGGCTCATTGGACATGACATGTTTTATGCCATACTATGACCTTGCTTCAGATAGAGAAGCAGTACAAAGAAGGGAATGTTAAGTATGTCTTTGGGTGGCTTAGCTGGTCATACTGGATGCTTTGCTACTGATTACAGGGAACATTATGTGCTTTTGATACCAGATAGTTTGGAGGCAGCGTTGTGTTCTGTGAGAAAGGTTGAGAAGCCTGACTAAACTTAACTGATTTGCTGACACCTGGTTAGGGCTAAGGCTGGGTACCAGCAAGGTGTATTAAGTGCTTTAATAGAGGTATTTTGTTTTGTTTTGTTTTTCGAGGTGGCGTTTCACTCTTGTTGCTCAGGCTGGAGTGCAGTGGTGAAATCTCGGCTCATTGCAACCTCCACCTCCCAGGCTCAAGAGATTCTTGTGCCTCAGCCCCCTGAGTAGCTGGAATTACACGCATGCGCCACAGTGCCCAGCTAGTTTTTGTGTTTTTAGTAGAGACAGGGTTTTGCCATGTTGACCAGGCTGGTCTTGAACTCCTGGCCTCAAGTGATCTGCTCGCCTTGGCCTCCCAAAGTGCTGGGACTACAGGTGTGAACCACTGCCCCTGGCCAGTTCAAGCATGAACTTTAGAAAGTTCACGTAGATAAAAGGTAGATTTGGAGAGCGTAAGGTCAGAAGCAGGGGGAACAGAAAGGCCAAAGGAATGAGTCTGGATGAGAGATGGATGGTAGGGAACACCAGCACTTACTTAAGGCACAGATGCAGAAAGAGAATGCTGAAGAGTAGGAGGAAGTTAGAGGGTCTCTGTAGAATATAGCAGTGTGAGCTCAGCCAAGGGAGAAGAGTTTCAAGGAGGGATTAATTAGCAGTGTCAGCTGGAGTCGAGCAGTCAGATGCACGAGGTCTTCTAAGTTTTTGGATGTGGCAACTAGGTCACCAGGCCTCAACAAGAGCTGTGTCATCAGGGCTGGGATACTAATGGGGGCAAGTGGGGCACTCGCTTTAGGTGCATTTAAGGGGGTGCTCAAAAAGTCAGTAATCAAGATAGGTAATATTTTAATGCAATTTTTTCTTTTTTGAGACAGAGTCTCACTCTGTTGCCAGGCGCCAGGCTGGAGTGCAGTGTTGGGATCTCGGCTCACTGCAACCTCTGCCTCCTGGGTTCAAGCAATTCTCCTGCCTCAGCCTCCCAGGTAGCTGGGACTACAGGCATGCACCACCATGCCCAGTTAATTTTTGTATTTTAGTAGAAAGGGTTTCACCATATTGGCCAGGGTGGTTTCGATCTCTTGACCTCATGATCCGCCCGCCTCGGCCTCCCAAAGTGCTGGGATTACTTAATGCAATATTTTTAAAAATAGACATAAATGCCAAAAAGCTATAATGAACAAAATATCAACATTTTAAAGAAAGACAGCATCAGTATTACTGATTGTCCCTTTTGCCTCAGATTCCAGTATGGCTCAGGACTGAGTGTCGCTGTGTAGAGGAGATGGTGGGATGAGGGGATCCAGGTGGAGGCATGTTGAGAAGTGAATTGTGGGTGAACAAACTGAAGCACTGAGTACAGACTGTTCCTTCACAAGGTCCCTGCTTTATGTGAAAGGGAATAAAATGAAAGGATGAGGTCTAGGGGACCCTCAGGCATTTATGAGGGTTTTGGTTTTATTTATTTTTTAAGATGGAAGAGACTTGCACGTGTTTACGAGCTGGGAGGAGCTGTCTCTGGAGGCAGAGAGAGGATGATGAGAGTAGACATACGGGCTTAGTAGAGACAGGAGGGCACGCAGGGAGGCTTGGCCCTAAGCAAGCAGAGGGACAGGAGGAACCGGCTGGGGCAGTGGAAAGTTGGAAGGTGGCAGGAGCTTGTGCCTGATACACGTATGAGAAATGGCACTGCGGGTGGTATTGGGATGGAAGAGAGTGGTGGAGGTTGGAACACTCCTTGAAGGGTGTGGGAAAGGAGCTGACCAGGGTCTTCTTGTAAATGAAACTGCTGAGCAGCCAGTAGGGGCCCAGCTCAGGAAACCGCCAGGGTGTGGTGGTAAGATTGTGTTATCTCTTTTCCCTTCCTTGAGAACTACTTGCTACTGGAGGTGTAGGAGTGGTGGAGGCTCACTCTGTCTGAGGCAGGGGTGCTGAAGTGATCAACCATCCCTGTTTTCCTGGGACTGAGGGGTTTCCTGAGACTTGGTAACCCTAGATGTTGCAGGGCTGGCAGTCAGGAGGCAAAAAGACGAGAGTTGAAAGTGCTGGCCAGAGTTTGCAGCATGCGCCTCCTGATCTCTGGGTCTCCACTGTCAGAGGGTCTTTGAGCTCAGTTCTAGTGGCAGCCTCCTGATCTTCACTTTCCTGGCTGAGGCAAGGTCGTTGCAGTAGTCCCAGGAGTCTTTGTTAGAATCCCACACCCCAGGGCCCCTTCCTCCAGCCGTTCCAGCAGTTTTTTTAGTACCAGTATTAAGTGTAATTTCTACAAAAAATGCCTGGAGTATTTCTGTTTTCAAAACTGGATGCTCCTGTTAGCTAGTGTGTGAAAAATAACTCTGACTTGCCTAAGCTTTGTTGGCATTTTGAATAATAATTGGCAATGGTCTTATGACTTCGGCAAGAGAAATGAAACAGAAATCGGTCTCAGGTTTTCGTTGCCGTTGTTGTGAAGGTCAGGGACAGTTTGTACCAGGGTGTGGGTGTGGAAAAAAAGAGGAGATATAGTCATTAAATTAGAATATGCCTGTGAGGGAAGTTAAGGGGAATTCCTTTAAAATTCTAGAAAACACACACAGGTGCCAATTTTGTCTGGCTAGGGAAAGTGAACTGCTGAAAACAGGGAGGGAGAAATGAAATTAATGGAATCTTGATCAGTCGGGAGGATTGGCTATTTGAAAGCAGGGAAGAAAAATAATTGGGCTTGGATATTCCTTTTGCCCTTCATCTGAGTAAGGTGAAGGCAAGTGACTCTTCAGAAGAAGTGAATGGGACAGAGTCTGGCATCTCAGGCAGGGTGTGGTTGGAAACTGAGCACAAGTGCTTTTACTGGGCTCTAAAGAACACATTCATCTGGGTGTGGTGGCTCACACCTGTAATCTCAGCATTTTGGGAGGCTGAGGCAGGAGAATCGCTTGAGCCCAGGAGTTCGAGACCAGCCTAAGCAACGCAGTGGGACCCTTTTTTTTTTTTTTTTTTTACAAAAAACTGAAGACCTTATGAGCTTCCCTAGTCTAAGAGTAATTTGGCTTAGGCTTAAAAGAAACCCCAACAAAATGATGATTATTTGGACCCCAGCCCTACCTCTCCCTAGTATGCTTTCCCTTCTCAAATGCCCACCACCTCTAGCCACAGTGAACTGCCCCCAACACCACCCCAGCGCGCGCGCGCGCACACACACACACAGATATTTTGTTGCATCTGAGTGGGCTGGCTCCACATGGGATCTGTAGTTTCCTTTTGATATTTTCTCTCAATGTGCCAGATGCTACCACTGAGTAATCTAGAATTTGCTGCCAAACTCTACCCCCATTAGCACAGAGGGAAGGCAGTATGCCAGTGCTCTTGCTGAGTGTGCGTGACTGGCAGAAAGCAGTCATGGGTGTGAGGGTTGGAAGAAACAAACTGAGCAGATAATGTTTTTTTAAATGATTAATTTTGTTAACTCTTGGCATATTGTTGATATTTAGGAATTACAAAAGTTAGATGACTGTAAAAATAGAGAATTAAGCATTTCATTTCTAGTAGTTCTGTTTGGTTCTTTTTCAAACATGTTAGTGAATTTGTATAATATCTTATTTCTTACTCTTGTGTTTAATGATTTTATTTTTGTGTCTATTTTATTCCTTCAGGGTATATACTTTTAAAATATTTATTTATTTATTTATTTTGAGATGGAGTCTCGCTCTGTTGCCAGGCTGGAGTGCATCAGCTCACTGCAACCTCCGCCTCCTGGATTCAAGCGATTCTCCTGCCTCAGCCTCCTGAATAGCTGGGATTACAGGTGTGCACCACCACGCCCAGCTAAGTTTTGTATTTTTAGTAGAGATGGGGTTTCACCATGCTGGCCAGGTTGATCTCGATATCTTGACCTTGTGATCTGCCTGCCCCGGCATCCTAAAGTGCTGGGATTACAGGAGTGAGCCACCGTACCCAGCCTGTGTATATAAATATTTTATAGTTTAATTTATAATAACAACTGTTGACAAAATTGTGACCACTAGTGAATATAATAGAAATTATCTTGACCTCTTTTTCATGGAAGCTGATGGTGAGATTAAAGCACTGCTGGCTTGCGAGTATAGATTTGGGCTTTCCAGAACACATAAAAATAGCATTTATCTTTCTGATTAAAAAAATGTAAAATAGTCTGAGCACCAGTTTTTCCACTTTCATTGAGCAAGTTTAATTTTAGTATATTTAACTTAGCAAATTTAATTTCTCCAGTTATTTACAAATAGTCATATTTAAGTGAAGTTTGAATGAATGGGCACACCCATTTCAAATTTCTAACCTAATTTTTTCCCCTTGTTCTCATATAAAACTTTTCTATTTATGTGTTTTTATTTTAAGATACCTCAAATCTTTTGTGGACTGATATTGTATGTAAATAAATAAATGGATTCAGTACTTCTTTCACTAAATACAGCTAGATAAATACATAAATATATTTGTACACAAATACAAAGCAACCATTAGCAGTTTAGGGTTGGGGAGTGTTTCTGCTTATTTTTTGTTAATAAATTTGATTGTAACCTGAAATATTGTCTTGTAGGAACAGATAAAGAACACAAGAGCTGATTTAATATAATTTTTAGCTATGAAACTTAGATAGGTTAGCAACTTAAATTTTGAAAAAAAATATGAGTTCCAATGGAAAGAGTTAAGAACACACCCATGTTGTACTGAAAAATGGAGAAAAGAAAAAAGATGAATAAATTAGTTTTTAAAAATAAGAACATACCCATGGCATGAGCTCCTTACCCCTCTCACCCAGCACCATCCCAGGAGTGAGACCTTCCCCCAGATCCTCTGTAACTTCTGATGTTCCACTGAGAACATTAGAAGCACTGATGGCAATTGCTGCCATGTAGCAGTGCGCTGAGAGTCAGGTCATTTGGCACCTCCATGGGGCTCAGGGTCTGAAGATGTGATCCAAACCTGACAACTTGGTGGCAGGTCCTGTGAGCATTCCTGTTAAAGTTGTGAAAAGGGCTTGGGGTCTAGGAGGATGGTAGCAGAGGTTTCTGCTTCCAGGTGTGAGTGAAGGGCTTTTGAAGTAGAAGAGCAACTAGAAACAAAGGAGTGGCACAGGGACAGAAACTTCTTTTCTCCATTGTTTGTTAAAGGCCACGTGGGTGGAGTCATTGAAGTGGAAGTTTAACCCTATGACACAAATTTCCCTCAATTATTCAGCCTGTCGTCATTGGGCATTTCCCTCTTCCTCCTACCTCTTAGTTGTAATTTTTTACAACTAAGTAAACCTCTTAGTTTAATTTTTTCTGTAACATGCTTTACAACCTGATGAATTCTGAAAAAAGCATGTGGGATTTCCTTTGAGATGACTTCATATGTTGCTTCATTTCCTTTACAATGTAGGTTTTCTTCTCTATCTTATGGTTTTTGGATTAGTCTGAGTGTTTGGCTCTGTCTACCAAGGATCCCTTAGTATAGACTTAACAATGTGACCTTAATCTACTTAGGTTAGGGAAACCAGCAAGAAAAGAAGAGCCTATACTTTCAATCTTAGGCATAAGTTAGCTTGATAAAATTTTCAAAAAAATTCCATTTTAACCACAGAACTCCTCCACTGGAAAGGATTCTGAAAGAAATGAAGTCATCCCTCAGAAATGAAGTTGACTACCTCCTGGCTTTCTGTTGACTGGCCTGGAGCTGTACTCCTGTAGACCCTTGTGAGCTTTCCTAGCCTAAGAGTAGGATGTCTGCTGAGGTCATCCATCAGGTTGAAGAAGCACTTGACACAGATGAGAAGGAGATGCTGCTCTTTTTGTGCCGGGATGTTGCTATAGATGTGGTTCCACCTAATGTCAGGGACCTTCTGGATGTTTTACGTGAAAGAGGTAAGCTGTCTGCCGTGAGCTTGGCTGAACTGCTCTACAGAGTGAGGCGATTTGACCTGCTCAAGCGGATCTTGAAAATGGACAGAAAATTCGTGGAGGACCAACTGCTCAGGCACCCACATCTTGTTTCAGACTACAGGTAATTCATCAACTCTTCCTGAGGCTGGATGGGTGGGAGGGAGTGAAGTATCTCAGACTTTACTGAATGGCAGAAGCGAGAACAATAAGAAGTGCAGCCACTTTAATTTCTCTGCCCACTTATCCAACTGCCAGATGATGTCACTTCTTTCCTGTGAACCCTTTAAATTCTTGAAACTTGCTTTCTTTTCTTGAGACATCTGTTGCCCAGGCTTGAGTGCAGTGGTGCGTCTTGGCACACTGCAACCTCTGCCTCCTGGGTTCAGGCTATTCTCCTGCCTCAGCCTCCCAAGTTGCTGGGACTACAGGTGCGTGCCACCACATCAGGCTGTTTTTGTGTGTGCGTGTGTGTATTTTTAGTAGAGACAGGGTTTCACCATATTGACCAGGCTGATCTTGAACTCCTGACCTCAAGTGATCTGGCTGCCTTGGCTTCCCAAAAAGCTGGGATTACAGGCATGAGCCACTGCCCCCAGCTGAAACATGCTTTCTCAAAGGAATTGGGATCATACTCAGGTAGAAGGGACAGGACAGATGATATGTGTTTGCCTGAAGGATAGAATGACAAAACATGAAGAAAGATAGGAACGATTAAAAGCTGGTCATTCTTGCCAGCCTCTGACAGTGTGAGATGTGCAGACCAGGTGCGGTGGCTCACGCCTTTGATCCCAACACTTTGGGAGGCCGAGGCGCAAGGATTACCTGAGTTCGAGACCAGTCTGGCCAACATGGTGAAACCCTGTCTCTACTAAAAATACAAAAATAATTAGCCGGGTGTGGTGTCGTGTGCCTGTAATCCCAGCTACTCGGGAGGCTGAGGCGGGGAATTGCTTGAACCCAGGAGGTGGAGGTTGCAGTGAGCCGAGATTGCGCCGCTGCACTCCAGCTTGGGTGACAGTGTGTGGCTCCGTTTCAAAAAAAAAAGAGATCTGCGGTGGTGTTTACTAGTTAATTTTCTGTGAAGTCAGTCTTTGGTAATTTCTGGTACAAAGAAAGGAAATAAGTCTGACAGTAATCTTCCTACCTTTGTAGAAACTCCATCATCCTTTCTGAATCCCCATTGGCCCTTCCTCTGCTGAGGAAGTTTATCAGGGTGGGCTGCCTTCCTGCGCTGCTGGAGAGCCTGAATTGAAAATCTCATCAGTTAACCAATCTAAGCCCCTTCAGTTCAAAGAGGAAATGGCTACTGGAGTACTCTTTAGTTCTGACAAGCTTTGGGTTGCTCCTTCCTCTTGCTCATACGTTAATGTCTTTAGAGGTTCAGAGGGGCAGGGAAGCTACTGAGAAAGGAAGATAACTTGTAACCTTAAGTTGATGTTTTCCTTTTCTATTTTTTTTTTTTTTTTTGAGACAAAGTCTCGTTCTGTAGCCCAGACTGTAGTGCAGTGGTGCGATCTTGGCTCACTGTAACCTCTGCCTCTGGGTTTCAAGTGATTCTCCTGCCTCAGCCTTCTGAGTAGCTGGGATTATAGGCGTGTGCCACTATGCCCAGCTAATTTTTGTATTTTTAGTAGAAACAGGCTTTCGCTGTATTGGCCAGACTGGTCTTGAACTCCCAGGCTTAAGTGATCTGTGCTCCTTGGCATCTCAAAGTGCTGCAATTATAGGCCTGAGCCATTGTGCCTAGCTGGTGTTTTTTCTCTCTACCACCAGCCTTTTATTATGTCGATAATGTCTATTTGGAGATGATATGTATTATCAAGAACTATACTAAAGAGAGCTGAAAGCAATGTGGTCTCTGGAAAGTATATGATATTTGAAGTTGGTATAAACCTGTTTCTTTTTCTTTTTTTTTTTTTTTTTGAGACAGGGTCTTGCTCTGTCACGGAGGCTGGAGTGCAGTGGCATGATCATAGCTCACTGTAGCTGGAAGACCTGTTTCAAGCCTCAGATCTACCAGTTATGGGTCAGGCAGACTGGGCCAATCACTAACCTTGTTGGGCCTCTGTTTTCCTACTTGTAAAGTGAAAAATAATAATACCCAACTTTATAAGGTGTTGTGAGCATCAGTTGTGATAACTTACTATGTGAAGTACTTTTTAAACTGTGAAGCATTCTATAGATACAAGGGATTATTATTGTTGTTGTTTATCATCTTCCACCTATTCAGCCATCAGTTTTTTTTTTTTTTTTTTTTTAATTGAGATGGAGTCTTGCTCTGTCACCCAGGCTAGAGTGCAGTGACACAATCTTGGTTTACCACAGCCTCCGCCTCCTGGGTTCAAGTGATTCTTCTGCCTCAGCCTCCTGAGTAGCTGGGATTACAGGCATGCACCACCACACCCAGCTAATTTTTGTATTTTTAGTAGACACAGAGTTTCACCATGTTGGTCAGGCTGGTCTCGAACTCCTGACCTCGTGATCCGCCCGCCTTGGCCTCCCAAAGTGCTAGGATTACAGGTGTGAGCCACTGCACCCAGGCCAGCCATCAGTTTGAATGTCTAATCTTCAAACTTTCTGGGAGGTGCCAACTGGGTTTCAGTGAATAGAGTAGGGCAATCACTCCATTTCCCATTTCCTTGCTATGATGAATGGAGATTCTTAGGCCCTCTGGGAAGAGAGGTGGGGCTATTCAAGGTGAGTGCTAGATTCATTTATTCATCTGGTCAAGTGGGCTTCATTGTGTATTGGCATGTGCTAGATGTTTTGGTAAGCTCTAGGACAATATGAAAAATCCGCCATCCTCAAAAATCTGAGAGCCTAACTGGGAAAATGTCCTTGATGACAATGTCATGGTAACAATACTAACTACAAGGTGTCCTTAGAAGCTCCAGTAAACTGTGGTTGTTGGTTCTCAGTGTCTACTTCCTAGGGTGGGGCGGTGGGAAGTATAGTGGTAGATCCAGCCACCACTGAGTCAGTAGAAGCTTTCTAGGCAAAAACACCTAAGTTCAGAATCCCTGTGATCTGGATGCCTGTACACTTTAAGTTCAGAAGTGGGCTAGGATATCCCAGGTGTTTTTTCCCTTTAGCATTTTTTTTTTTGGAGACGGAGTCTCTCTCTGTTGCCCAGGCTTGA